>NW_027526445.1:55482180-56088258 GCF_048455015.1 Haemaphysalis longicornis
ACCACGCGTGGAGGAGCCCGGAGTTGTTGGAACGGGGCTGCAGCTGAAAGCGACCCACCCGACGTGCGGATGAGCGCCTTTGTCGAGACGGAGAGGTGTCGGCCGCCATTGTCGTTCGGCCCCGTAATCGACGCGGAGGAGTTCGCGGTGTCGTGGTGACCGATTCGGTGGGACTACCAGGGCTCTATGCGTTTTGCCCCGCGGCAATGGAGAGAGTGTGAACTCTCGGGGTTTACGGCTTTGCGCATGCGCCGACAGATGGCAGATTAGATTGCACAGCTGTGTTTGATGACCACGCCGCGCCCGTTTAGACTTTCTTTCTGTTTATATTATCTGATTTATATCCTTATACCTAGATTCTGCTCTTGATATTTGAGTTCACTGAGCCGGCGTGTGAATTGCCTATAGGAACCAGTTGAACGCTAAGGAATGTTTCCGAAATGAGAGGCTATGTGGCCTTTGGCCCCACTTTGCAGTATCCCGGATTTAAACGCCACCGTTATCTCTATTTGGCAAACACTGACATTTCTATACAGTCAAGTGCCAATCTTTCTTGACATTTAATACGGTATCAAATCCCGGAGGCACCTTCTGTTGTTCACTCCTTGTTTTACGAAGCCTGACATTTGCCTTACTTATTCTCACACCTCGTTATTCTAAATCAGAATTTTTTTGATAAACGTTCAATGCGAAATAAGGCAGAAAGCGAGGCACTTGGCCTACCATGAGACACGTTGAACAGCGTCCCTGTGTCCAACGTGTGCCGTACCAGGAGGTATACATTTTTTAAGGCCGAAGCCCCTTAAGGCTCTGGCTGCTGGGGTCTGCTGTCGTCGTTGTCGTTGTCGTAATCGTCGTCTGATGTCGTCACAGTATTAAACTGCCGGGAGCTCGTCATTTAAGCTTAGCGCTAGAACGTAACACGTCCTGAAAAAAAGGGAGAAAAAAAAACACCGATACACTCGTTTAGGCCTCGCGCTTAAGCGCTGAGTAACGCGTCTAAAAAAACATCGCGACACCCGTTTACGCCTCGCGCTAAAGAGCTTAGTAATTCAAAGGCAAGAAACTTTTACATCAAAGCTGTACACCTATATACGAAATGGTTTCATCTCCGTTGGCAAAAACGCCAATGCACCAAGAATACACTTATACACTGCGTACTTCGGCATTCCCCAGGTTTCACGTTACTTGAGATGGCCCGGGATTTTTCATGGATGTCCGGAACGTGCGATGGAGCAGTGAGACTTGTGGGAACAACTTCGAAGAGTCGCCCTGCATGTATCTTTGGAGGACTCGGAGGAGATCATTTTCCCAGATGATCACTGGATCACCTGGCGACACGTTGCGCCGGTCCTCCAGTTTCACAAGGATGCAAACGTCTGTGATAGCACAGCATCTTTCGGACACTCTATGACGAGAGGTCTGATGTCGCTTGATACCGCGCAACAGGGATTTATACGCACCCCCCAGAAGGATTTCAACACCTCCCAAAAAAGTTTGCTGAATCACAAGCACCCCGCCAAGGGATTTAAAAATTCCCCTCCCTCCCCCAACAGCCCCCACGAACACCCAACAGGAGAATTTCGACACCCCAAGAAATCGAAATTCTGCATAAACCCTTGCCCCAAACGTAGGACTCATGGGCGATAAGCTAAGATTCAGCTTGTAAAAACACGCCAGAGTCCGCGCTGAATTCTTCCGAATACCATTCCGAATATCGCAGTGACCCCTCAGCTTCGTTCATTCTTTTAGCTACGCATGGCTGGAAGCGTCGGAGGCAAAGCGACTTGAAATGATCCGTGATCGTCTGCTTTAAAACACTTTCTGTATATGTCTGGCACCACTTTTCACAAGCGATCATTTCAAAGCCCTTCTCGAGCCAACTTGTCCGGGAATTCGTTCCCTAAACCCCCTACATGTCACTGGAGCCTCGGAAAGTGAATGGTAAGGTCGTTTTCCTTGAGCTACCGGACAAGAAGTAGAAAGCGTTGGCACGTTTTGTCTACCTGCAGCACATGGGAAGAAATTTCAAGACGAATTACCCGCCTCAGAGGGATAACGCGAGTCCTAGATGGTGAAGGGAAGCTTAGGAGGGGTTAGGTTTGGCTCACTATACGGAAGCCTCACAGGCGAGTAAGTATCTCTTACAGTGTCGTGGCGAGCTAAGTGTCTATTTAACGTCAGTTCGCGGCCAAAACCCATCAGTTTACGTAGGGACACCACTACCACGAACGTTTTATGCTTTTACGGGTTTCCACTCCACCAAACAAGGTTATGTGTGGTTCCAGTCACTCCTAAGGCACATGCGCAGCAGTTTATTGGCGCTATGATTGTTACTGCAAGAATGCAAGATATTAGTGTTGAACATGCCGAAGCTACACCTGAGCTATGAGGCGCGCCGTACTGGACGGCCTCCAGCAAATTTCAGATACCCGGGTACTCTTACGGGCGCCTAGATCTCGACACATGGGCGTTTACACTCTTCGCCTCCACCAGAAAAGCAGCCACTACGACCGCGATCGAGCCCACATCCTTGAGCTCAGCACACTAAGCCGCCGCGCCGGTTTAAGCTTCAGTTTCAGGCTTTGCACTATCATGCATCACTGCCTCGGGGGCTCAGCCGGTAAACTCTCCAGCTGTAAGATGGGAAATGTCGTTCCCTAAGACTTTAATGGTCACAGGCGTACGGTACCGAGCTTTGGGAATTATGACAGAGTGCGGCCCTTCCCGACGCCACGTGGCTGTTGACGCTTTGCTCCTGGCGCGCGCTGGTCGGGAGCACTCCCCAGTCGGTGCCAGCGAAAACACCGGCAAATTCGTCGGTCCAAGCTTGAATGCATAAAATTGCCCGACATCCGAGGAGCTGCTTGTGGTGTACGGGAGGCAACGCGCACTCCAGCTTGGCGTGAGGGTTGCTTTCCGGATAGCGCAAACCAGGGCTCCCGAAGAAGAAGCCCACAAACGAAAGTTCAAAAGGAGAAGTAATGCGGAGACATTTCGTACCGAGTATTCTCCAAATCACCAAGCGCGTAATATTACAATATTCAGAAAAATGCACTATGGCTGGAATGCACTATGGCTGGAATGCACTATTGCTGGAGTTAAAAAAAGTAGCCCAGCTTTACTGACAACGTTGGGAATGCTGGCCAATTGAAGTACCTTTAAACCTGATTGTAATGAAGTTGACAAAATTTCACAATTATTCGTTACATGCAGATTTCGACGGTTAACTCAAATTTTATGCATTTATTGCACAGTGAAAAACTGCGTGAGTTGCGCCTCCTGCTTTCGCGCTAGCTTAGGCACTACACGGGGCTCCACTAAAGTAAGGTGACTTACCCCGTATTAACCGACATAACGTGAGTGTCGCTTTTTGCCTTTTGACACTTTTCGGCGCCTTAACGCGTTTCAAGGACTAAACTTATGCTGAAGCGATGCCTTTTTGCGAAATTGGTGCTCTTTACCGCACTCAAGATTGTGGAGAGGGTGCTAACTGGGATACTGTACCAGAGGGCGACATTCCCTTTCTCACTGGCGTAGACGGCCTTTAAAGGGACATTGAAGTAAATTTCTCAAGCTCCCGTTTTTGGTTTCACCCTATTTACTCGCATAATGGTCGCACTCGCGTAATGATCGCACCCCTGAAGTTTGTCATCAAAATTCCATTTGTTTTATTTTGCCGGGCAATGAAGGCACCCTGAACTTGCCGCAGAAATACGTGGTGTGTGTGCCAAGTCCAGCTAATGATGATCGTGCTTACCTCTTTTTCCTTCCCTTTCAAAGCGGACATGGCTACATTACTGCCGCAGACTTGCCGATATTACCGATACCGGCAAGCATGCGTTCAATATTGATGAGGTAGAAACGCTCATTAAATGCACATAATGTACTCAAAAAACAAAGAAAAAGAAACGCGCTCAGCTTGCTGAGTCTCCCATCAGATATGGCAGGCATGGTAGCATAAAACTGAGGAGACGAGGTAAACCATTCAGTTCTTGGAGAAGGAACGCCCAAGCTCGAAATTTGCCTAGGCGAAGACGTTCACGAAGCTCACCAACTCTCGTTGTGGGCCCCCAGCAGTTCCACTTTACAATATATTGTGGGTAAGGCATAGTAAAAAGAGGTCTAGCGAAGTTCGACTGCTAACAAAGACGCTAAGTTCTGTAGCTGCTGCACCACAAACTGTAGGAGCTCTTGGTGGGTGAGGATAGAAGGGACTGGTTTTTGCTAGTGCAGGCTCAGTGGTGAGAGACGGGGCTGACCCGAATGGCTTGGTTGTTCTCGCGGCTGACGTTGTGACCGACGAATTACCCGAGCCCGGCGCTGGTTGAGATTGGTGACCTCAGCTTGCAGCACAGCCAACTGTTGGTCCACCTCTACTAGCTCGTCCGTAACCGGAGATGCCTTTCAAGTTTGCTTGTGCTAATTCTGTCGGCGGAAGGAGCGATGGAGCACATCACAGTGCGAGGGCTGTGTGTAATCCGCAGGCTCTGCAGCGACTTCCTCCATAGCGTCTTCATTATACCCCGCCAAATACTCGAAGCGGTTGGACGTATGGATTCCTTTGGGCTCAGACCGGCGTCGCCACGCTCATCATTTAGCAAGTGCAGCTTTGCATTTCGTAGGACATTTATTGTCCGTAATGTCATGGTCATCGCTACGACACAGACCGCATCGAAACGTGACCTTTGGCGGTGCGGCCGACGGGGTAGCTGGTGGTTCCGATTCAGAGGTAGCAGGTGGTTCGGATGCTGCGGAGGGGCACGAAGTGCTTATTTGCCCCTGACGAAAGCGTCGGTAACAGTGCACTACTCCAGCTTTGAACAGGCGGGGCCAAAGTACGCAGCCATCGTACAAAAGTCGTTCCCGTTGCTCTAGCGGACCGCGCAGAGTAACAAGGCACGTTCAGCCAGAGGCCATGTAGCGGGCAAGAAGCACCTGGTGATTGGCACACCGTAAGCTGGCACGGAGTACTTCGGAATCCACTCCGGGGTCTACCCCAGAAAGGACATATCGCCGCATGTCACTTCCCGACAGCAGTTACACTTGTACAGGAAGCCGCTTTTCAGCTGCGAGAGGAATACGGTCTAGGGAGCATAGCCACTGGACAGCCTCTAAGAAGGCACCCACACCGATACAGTGTTGGTGCGACTGTGGCAGGCGTAGCCAGTAAAGTCAGAGGTTTCCAGGCAGCTGTCGAAAGCCTTTTATGACTTCGTTGGAAGAGACAGGATGTTAAAGCTCTCTCGAGGTTTGATGGCGACCTTGTACGTCGAGAAGCTGGCCGTCGCTAAAAAGCTCTGCGGAACGGCGGTCACTGCACGGGTTGGAGCGGCTGCCGGTGGTGCAGTTCGCCCATCCGACCGCTGAAGTATCTGGTTTGTGTCCGAGGAATACGCCCGCTTGGCCGCAGGTGAAGTGGAGTCGTCAGTAGTCACTTGGGGTGCCCCCGGTCAGACGGACGCTTCGATAAACTGGAGGGCTCAGCCGGAGGTAGCGGGAACGGTGGCGTTACAGCCATTTGTGGAAAATCCTCCAGAGTCGGGTGCGCGTAGTCGCATCTGTAGCAGCGAGGGTCGCCGCCAGTTGCGCTGACATGTGTGACATAGCGGAGCAGTGCCGTACCCGCCAATTGTACTGCGATTGAGGTGCTAGGCCTAGCGGCCACAGAGTGGGATCCGGAGCAGAGGACGTCCCCGAGGGGTCATCCTGTTGCTTGTCGACTGTCCGTGGAGGGGCCAGAGGCTTTGCAGTGTGGACCAAAGGCACTGGGAGGAATGAACCTGCTGCTAATTAGGAATTCAGGCGAAAACAACGAGCATGGAAGAACGCTAAGAAACCGCTCCTTCTTTTTCGTCCGAGCGCTAGGCATTTTCTTGGTTTTGTAAACTGTTGGGTGGTAGCCGTGAGACCCGCGCTCTCGGTCGCGCGCACGGCAATTTCGTAGTATATTTAAATACGGACACGAAAAATAACACTTGCTCAACAGCTTTGCTGATAGCAAAAGTTGTTATTCTGTAGGGTTCCGTCATAGGTTATTGATGCAAGGACGGTGGTTCGAGACCGCCTCTTTCCGCGATTATTTTTTTTTCACCTTTATAAGTTGAAATATTTTTATGGTTTAGGCTAGATTCTACAGTTTTAAATGATTGCTTCCTGTTAGTTAGATCGTGTTAGGTAAGGTTGATTTAGGTTAGGTTACCTTACTTTATGGTAGGAAGAACGATGTATCTCCAGGCTAAGTATTTTTTTCCTAAACGCAGGTTGGCGTCGATATAGTGAAGTGCTTATAGTATGGTTGTACGACACTCTAGATACAGCCTTTTTAAATCGCAGCTTGCAAATTTTTCTATGACTGCTATCTTTTCTGAAACTTAAGCTTACCTGGCGTCTAACAATCCTAAGATCACTGCTCCGAATCTGACTTGGTACCTCTACGTCGACCTGTACAATACGTGGGCTGTCACTTAAAATGAAGTCTTTGCAGTTCTTGCCGTCCAGAAGACAGTTTCTCCGCCTTAAATTATTGTATTTACTTTGTTACCGCAAACTTGCTTTGGACTGGAGTTCCTTCTTGAAACCCCTTGCTACTCGCCGTACTCGTCATTCCCATTCTCTGTCCTTAACCCCAATGTTCGCTCGTACCAATCTGTTTCAATTTCCTTTTCCCCCCGCACAATTAATCATTGGATCTCTACTCCAGAAAATTGTTTAAACTTTCTTGGTTCATTAGAAGCAAATGCTTAGTTGTGCCTAGCGTACACTGTTTTATACTTGCTTTTCTTGTTTCTGCTTTTTGCTGTTTACTTCTTGCATTTTCGTTTGGCTGATATTGTTACCACATTATGCCCGGCATGCTTGGGCCTCCATCCACGAGTAGGCGTAGACAGGCTAAGGACGATGATGATGACGATACTGATGACCCCCCGCGTATATACCTCCTGCGGTAGAAAGGAATGTTGGAATACGCCGCCCGACCCTGCCCGGGTTGTTCCTTTTGTTCTCCAGCACACTGAGCAAGGAATACATTTTAATGAAACACCAAACGCGATCTTCGATGGGCCTTTCGACGAATGGCTTCCTGAGTAGATACCTTGGTTGTAGCTCTCGAAATGTACCTTTCAACCAGCATTTCTCGGATTCTGATGCGCCGAGCGGCTGGACGGCTACCCAGAAGCTATAGTGTTGGGGAGTAGGGGAATGTTAAGGGTTTTGGCGGGCATGCATATGTTATGAGGGAGAAACGCGTAAAAAATGCAGTGTGGAGGTGTAGCTGTGCATTATGGCTGAAATGGTTTTGATAGAGCTTTGGAGTTGTAATTGAACGTTGCGAGAACATCTAAGGGGGTTGTAGAGACGGAGCAGGGTGCTAGGTATTATCCCTTTTGAACTCCCGTGCTACGCTGTGCAATCACTTAAGCTACCCCATGCCAGCTACGGGATGGAATGGAATTGACTTCCCGTTGCAACTCGTGCGCAGTACACGCTTGTTGCCTCCAGAGCTACATATGCAGATGGCATCCGCGTGCCAGGAGATTTCTACAGACGGTGGAAAACACTTCTCTATGCCCAACATATGGCGAGCATCAAACGGAGGACACCACCCAGTGGAACACCGCGGATCGCTCAGTCACAAAACCGCATATGTTGCTAGCTTCACGGGTTCGCAAGAACACGTTCGCAAAGTTTCTTGTACGTTCACCATAGACAACCAGGCAGCAGAGGTCTTACAGTTCGGTCTCTGGGCACATCACTAAAAAACATGGGAACTCAAGGGACCTGCCAGACGGTGGCTACTCATATCAGGCACTCGAAATTGCCGGACGACTACATGACCTCTCCCTCGCCAAGATGATACATTTCCTAGGCATACGGCACCTGTGGCCAACGAAGCGGTATATGCTGCTGCCTGAGATCCCCAACAACGCAGAATTGAAATACCGAAGAACGACACCCCATTGCTTCTCTAACTCACATCCACCACCTCCCTTCCCACCAATACAGCTATCGGAAGAGTCCCGCCCTGAGTGGCGTACAGTATGTTCTTAAATAAATAATAACGTTAGGAGAAATGCTTTAACGCCATTACACAAGGCGAAGTTGTCGCGAACGAGATGGCGAAGACGCTTATTGGTGCTGTTATTTTATTTGTGTAAAGCCATCCTTGCGGTGAAGCTGAATAAATCAATTTTTGTTAAAGAAAAAAAAGGGCCCGTCCGGGGTTCGAACCCGGGACCTCTCGCACCCAAAGCGAGAATCATACCTCTAGACCAACGGGCCACCGCGCAAATTAGTGAGCATAACATTAAGCCCAATACCGGTGTCTATTGACAACACTCCAAGAAAGGGTAAAAATGTTCTGTAGGTGGAAGAGAAGTCTAAAGAAAAATTTGACATCTACCTTAGAAGCAGCCATACAGCTCAAAAGGAAAGCCATATACAGACTTCTCGAAAACTAAGGAGTTGTAAAAAAATTGGTCCTGGATAAGAAGGAATTCCCATTAATCCTGGACAAGCAGTAATTTTTATTCAAGTAGCATCGAAGGCAAGATAAATGATGGTCATAAAGGGCAACAGGGTGGATCCCTAGAGAAGGCAAGCGTGGCAGGGGGCCGGAGGAAGTTAGACGGGCAGATGAGATCGAGGAGTTTGTGGGTATAAATCGATTGTAGCTAGCACTGGACCTTGGTAATTGAAGATCTATCGAAGAGGCTTTTTCCCACGAGTAGGCGTAGACAGGCTAAGGACGATGATGATGACGATACTGATGACCCCCCGCGTATATAACTCCTGCGGTAGAAAGGAATGTTGGAATACGCCGCCCGACCCTGCCCGGGTTGTTCCTTTGGTTCTCCAGCACACTGAGCAAGGAATACATTTTAATGAAACACCAAACGCTATCTTCGATGGGCCTTTCGACGAATGGCTTCCTGAGTAGATACCTTGGTTGTAGCTCTCGAAATGTACCTTTCAACCAGCATTTCTCGGATTCTGAAGCGCCGAGCGGCTGGACGGCTCCCCCAGAAGCTATAGTGTTAGGGAGTAGGGGAATGTTAAGGGGTTTGGCGGGCATGCATATGTTATGAGGGAGAAACGCGTAAAAAATGCAGTGTGGAGGTGTAGCTGTGCATTATGGCTGAAATGGTTTTGATAGAGCTTTGGAGTTTAGGGAATGCGGTAGGTTCATGTCGAGGGAATTGTAATTCTCAGGGCGGGACTCTTCCGATAGCTGTATTGGTGGGAAGGGAGGTGGTGGATGTGAGTTAGAGAAGCAATGAGGTGTCGTTCTCCGGTATTTATATTCTGCGTTGTTGGGGATCTCAGGCAGCAGCATATACCGCTTCGTTGGCCACAGGTGCCGTATGCCTAGGAAATGTATCATCTTGGCGAGGGAGAGGTCATGTAGTCGTCCGGCAATTTCGAGTGCCTGATATGAGTAGCCACCGTCTGGCAGGTCCCTTGAGTTCCCATGTTTTTTAGTGATGTGCCCAGAGACCGAACTGTAAGACCTCTGCTGCCTGGTTGTCTATGGTGAACGTACAAGAAACTTTGCGACCGTGTTCTTGCGAACCCGTGAAGCTAGCAACATATGCGGTTTTGTGACTGAGCGATCCGCGGTGTTCCACTGGGTGGTGTCCTCCGTTTGTTGCTCGCCATATGTTGGGCATAGAGAAGTGTTTTCCACCGTCTGTAGAAATCTCGTGGCACGCGGATGCCATCTGCATATGTAGCTCTGGAGGCAACAAGCGTGTACTGCGCACGAGTTGCAACGGGAAGTCAATTCCATTCCATCCCGTAGCTGGCATGGGGTAGCTTAAGTGATTGCACAGCGTAACACGGGAGTTCAAAAGGGTTAATACCTAGCACCCTGCTCCGTCTCTACAACCCCCTTAGATGTTCTCGCAACGTTCAATTACAACTGGAGGGCCCCGCATTACCAACAAAAAGGATATCCTTGATGTTCTTCTCCTTAGATCAAACGGCTCACATATAAAGGGAACTGGTTGGTTTTGACAGCCATCTCATATCTTATAGGTATCTGGTTCTATCCTCCCGCAGCACATTCAGTTCAATGCTTAGCCAAAAACAACATCGACGTTTACCGAACTTGCGGCTCTGCGCGTTGCTTTCTCCATCATCATCGAGGAACCATAACGTCATTGGGCAATCTTTACAGGTTCCCGGGCGGTGCTTCAGAGCCTAATATCTTACGCGGTACCAGACAAGTCAGCTTTTTTCAGACATAATGTATTGCATCTACACTCTCTGGAGGCCAACCACAATGGAGAGTTTCAATGCATTCCTGACCACTGTGGTATTACTGAGAACATAAAGACGGATATTGCGTCATCGATGGCGCATGATCTGAACGGGCGAGTGTTACCTATATCGTTTTCCAGACAAAGTGATTCTGGTGTTGCGTCAAATCTTGTCAGAAGTTTTCAGCCACCTACGTGGGCTAGAGATGGCCGAACGGCTCACTTCAGTGAGCGGCTCAGAACGGCCCCGTTCTCTGAAGCGAACCGGTTCATTAGAACGGCTAAGCGGTTTGTTTAAGTCTGTAACCTGTGTTAAGCATAATATAAATTAATAATAATATTACTGCGGGAACTATTCCTTGCAATCGAAACCGTTATTTTTTCGCACCGTTCGGTGCATTTATATGGAAAAAATTGGCGTCACCGTCATTACAAAAGTTTTTTGCGTCTTTGTGGCTTTTAAAGATCACTAATGTAAATTTTTTGTAACTTAATTGTTCCTACTAACACGCTCTCTGCTAGTGAGCTGTGACGCCAGAAAAACATATTCTGGAACACACGATACAACACCGTTATTTTACTATATGAAACGAAATTTTGGTTTATGAACAAAACATTGCACAGTTTATTTGAAGGAAGACGGGTCCGCTTTTGGCACTGATAATAGATGACACGAAGGTTGCACGCAAGACCCGGCTGAGTTGTCCGATACACCTCTGCTAACTCTACCAGAACGTGCCGACACGAGGAGGAGAAGGAGGAAAAAACTTTATTCGAACGCAACATTAAGCGTCGAGAATGTCCCGGGCCAGGTTTCCGGGACAGGAACTGGTCAATTCCAGAACGGAAACTGGTCAATTCCGCCACGTTGAAGGGTGAGGGTGGGTAAAATGTGGTGATTGAATTGCAATGGGGCAGGATAAAATGCAGTGTTCTAAATTAGCGTATGGTTCGGCAGGATTGGGACATGCTGGGGAGTGTAGGGGACGGTATAGAAAGGAACGCGCAGGTGTAAGGATGGTATTTAACTGTATGCGTCGAAGAGTGCGTAGTTGCGTCGTGGTTAGAGATTTGTCTGGAACAGGAAGTGTACGAAGAGTTTCTCCGATGTTCATGTGGTCACGATTCGTCTAGAGCCCCCCCTTCAGTATGCGGCATTTCCGCCACTTTATTGCACAAAGAAACGAAAGGGGGCAAAGCACCTGGTGAGGATCAGATAAGAGCAGACCTCTTTAAGGATGGTGGAGAAATTGTACTTGAAAAACTGGAAACCTGTATATGCAATCCCCAATGACCGCGAGTGTACCGGAATCTTGGAAGAACGCGAACATCATCATAATTCATAAGAAAGGCGAAATCAAGGACTTGAAAAATTACTGGCCGATCAGCTTACTGTCAGTAGTCTACAAAGTACTTACAAAGGTAATCGCTAACAGAATTTCTGCAACCTTAGATATCACTCAACCTAAAGAACAAGCAGGGTTCCGTAAAGGTGATTCAACAATGGACCATATTCAAACGATCAATCAGGTGATAGAGAAGTGCGCTGAGCATACTGAACCCATATATATATATATATAGCCTTCATAGATTACGAGAAAGCATTTGACTCGGTAGAAACCTCAGCAGTCATTCAGGCACTACGGAACCAGGGTGTAGAAGAGCATTATGTAAGAATCCTAGAGGATATCTACCATGGGTCCACAGCTACCATAATCCGCCATAGGAGAACAGTAAAACCTATAAGAAAGGGCGTCAGACAAGGAGACACAATCTCCCCAATGTTATTCACACCATGTTTATGAGAGGTATTCCCAACATTAGATTGGGAACAGGTGAGAGTAAGGGTTAATGGAGAATACCTCAGTAACCTCAGATTTGCTGATGATGTTGCCTTGCTAAGTAACTCGGGGGACGAATTGCAAAGCATGCTTTCCGCTCTGGACAGAGTATAACCGTGGGTCTCAAAAGTAATACGCAGAAAACTAAAGTATTGATCAATAAACTGGGGACAGTACAGCGGTTTGAGAAAAAGTGGCGAGAAAGGGAAGTGATAAGCGAATATAGCTACTTAGGAGAAGTTGCGACCCCGGATCCCAACCATGAGGCAGAGATAATTAGAAGGATAAGAATGGGGTGAGGTGCATACGGCAGGCATTCTCAGATATTGAATGGCAGCCTACCATTGTCCCTGAAGAAGAAAGTGTATGACAGCTGCATCTTACCTGTACTCAGCTACGGGGAACAAACGTGGAGGCTCACTAAGAGGGCTCAACTTAAATTGCGGATGACTCAACAAGCAATGGAACGGAAGATGATATGTGTAACATTAGGGGCCAATAAGAGGGCCGAGTGAGTAAGGGAGTAAACGCGGGTTAAAGGAGCCATGAAGAGAAAACACAAGTTTGGTTTATTAAAAGGATTGCCTCATTTGAATCATACTGACACCACTTTTAACGTAAACTTCGCTCAAATAAGCTACATAATTAGGAAAAAAGGGAATGGCCATGCGACCCAATAGCTCATTTCCCGCAACAGAACCTGTGATGTCACATGAGACAGCTCTGCGATTGGCGGAGGGCGGCAAAAGCAAACGCAAATTAGGCAGAGTTTATAAGGTTGCTGAACGAGCTATTTGCGCCTAAATTTAGGGCCCATTCTTTTTAAAGCCGTAAGAATGGTGGGAAAAACAGTGTAAGTTGCGAAAGCACATGTAAACATAGAAGTACCGATGCGTACTGCTGTTGGTACTGCGCGCACTATGCTTGTTTAGCTGCACAGAACTGCAGAGCTTTGGGGTCGTCTCAGACGATACTGGCCGATTGATTGACGCTACGGTGTCTTACGTGACCATATTTGTCGAGCGAGCACTATGTTTCAGGCAACGATTTTCTCCCAGAACAAAAACAAGTCAGGATGAAGAAGGTCAAAAACAACCCAAAGGCACAAAACGGCAAGCCACGATATGGTGGCGCCATCTAGGTTTAACGTAAACAAACGCGTGGCACCTCGGAGCCAACGCTGCCGTACAGGGTGGAGACACCCTTTGAACAGTCCCGTGCCGCTGCAATTGGTCAACGTGCTCAACGAGTCGTTCTTTTCATTTCCCACGCGACCCAGCAACGCGAAACAGATCAGATGATTCAAACTTCGCCAGTTAACCGCGTTGCAGCGATAATTGTAGCGCGGTTTTGATACAATGACTTGCTTCGGCGGTGAGTGAGCGACCCAAAATGGCGGCGCCAGCGTGTACGTGTCTCCACCCTGCACGGCGGATGCGTGAATCAAGGGACCCTAGGCTGCAGGGCGGTCTGTGATGTCATTGCGGACCACAAAAACACACGATTTAACGGGAAAATCATACTTTTAACTTACATTGATTAATTTCTCAGTCAACAAAGCGTCGTTTGCATTCGGGCAAGCGCTGGGGCACTATAAAACACGAAATCTTTCGAATAACACAAACTTGTATTTTGTCTTCATGGCTCCTTTAAGGACATACTAGTTGAAATCAAGAAAAAGAAATGGACGTGGGCAGGGCATGTAATGCGAAGGGAAGATAACCGCTGGTCATTAAGGGTAACAGAGTGGGTCTCTCGAGAAGGCAAGCGTTGCAGGGGGCGGCAGAAGGTTAGATCCACAGATGAGATCAAGAAGTTGGCGGGGATAAATTGGTCGCAGTTAGCGCAGGACCGGGATAAATGGAGAATAATGGGAGAGGCCTTTGCCTTGCATTGGGCGTAGATAGGCTGGTGGTGATGATTATGACGATTCCACCCCGTGTGGTGTTGTGCCAATGATCCTTTTCCCTCCATCACCAGCGACGAGCACTGAGAGAGGGCTTTGGGCAGCTCTGATCCGGAGGTTCAAGCCCCCCTAACCAATAGGGCTGCCATTGTGACAGCCAGGCTAAAGCCCGCAGCCACCATGTCCCCGTAACAGAGCAAGGCTCAATAAACGTAACCTTCTTCTCCTCTCCCTCCTGCTTCAGTACAGTTCTGTGATCGAGCGAGCAGCCGTTGTGCTGCGATTCTTTGGGAGAGCCGCTCCACGCCGAGCAGCGCTCTCCAAAAGAAGCACCGGGAGCTGAAACCCGCCAGGACCGAGAGTCCAGAACTACCGCTAAGTGGCTCACTGAGCGCCTCCGATCCGGCTCCTTCCTGACTAGGACTAAAGCTGAGTGCAGAAATGTAACTGTAGTGAATCATATATGTCACACGTGTTCATTTTCTTATTACTTTCAAATGGCAGAAGCAGTTCTTCCATTGCTTTAATTGCGGCGTCCCAACGTGTGATTCACCGCCGCCGCTGCTCTCAACCGCCGCTACCAAAGAGCGGCTCAGAAGAGCCGAAGACTGGCTCAAAACATCCGGTAACGATAACGATAATGATAACGATACTCTGAGCAATTGCCGACTGTTACCAATGTTTACCCCCTCAAGATCAACGCCACGCACGGAGTGGCTTCACGGAGACTCCCGTTCATTACAGGCAAACTCGCCGTCGCCTCCCACCACCCCACTGGCGTCTCTCCAGAGAGAAAGCTACAACTTGGCGACGGCTCCAAACTAATAGCTACCCACAGCCCACCCACCTCCACCGCTTCTTCCCCACCCAACATCCTTCCTTTTGTGCTTCCTTCCTTCCTTCCTTGCTTCCTTCTGTGCTTCCTTCCCAACATCCTTTCCTTCCGTGTATAATTGCCACATGCGCGTAAAAGCGTCCATCCGCGCGCGCGCACTTCGAGCACCGAGTCGAGCGCTTATTTAGGAACACGATCGGAGGTCAGCGTCAACTTGCAGGTGCGCAAGAAGAGCGCGGAGAGATCAGGGGCTCAGGTACAGAAGGTTAGCTTCTACCAAGTGTGCGTCAGCTTCCCCAGCGCCGCAGGCCAGCCCCGCACACGGAGCGACACCATCGGCCGCGTGCCAAGCAGTCGAAACGAGGGGAGGGGGAAAAAAGAAAAAAATCCACCTCGCATGAAGTCGCGCACATATAGGTAGAGACGTCACGATGCTGCGTCCAAGGAGGTTAAAAAATTGCAATTTTTTAAATCTCTTTGGCTGCGCCCCTGCGTAGGGGGTGTGGTCGGCCTGGGCCCCTACGGGATATGGTTTCGGAATACGCGGCCCGGATACCAAGCTCAGCCTGGTGACCCGGGCAAGGACAGCCAGCCGAAGTAAAAGTATCCTGCACTAGAGATGCCTTCCACGGGGCGAGGCTCAATCCTCAGCCTCTGCTCGACAAATAAAAAATTTATTCCCTCTCTCTCTCCTTCATATTGAGATTTCCTGTTCAGCTCAAGAATAAGGCACTAAACATTGCGAGTAGATAGCTTGATTGGAAGTTTGATGCAATACTAAGAATTCAAGGGTTTAAAAATTCAAAAAAATGCTGCGCGGTTGGTGTGTTGCAGAACTGCTAGATTTAACTGCATATCACGTTACTTCTGCACAGTGAAGCTTGAAGGATGCGACTACAGTTTGGCAAAAGCAATATATAATTGATTTTTTACTAATTGATTTTTCGAAATTGTGATTAATAAACACCCTCTAATGTTTTGACTCCTGTACTGACTTGTGGCTCTAGTATTAGACTTTATTAGACTTTTTAAATGAATGTTTTAAAAATCGGTGGGACAAGAGGTTCAAAGAAATTATCGGCTGACGTTGAGCTTCAATGGAATGTTTCATAGATGCGAGCTTCGAAAGCACGAATGTTTCATACCATAATCGTGTGTCATACTGTGCCATATGTGGCTGCACACCTGCAGCGCTGTTTGTGAACCGAGGATAACGCACCCTTTTTTTACCCCTTTAGGTGGGTGCTTTTGCAGAAAAAGCCTGAAAAGATTAGGGGGGTAAGTAAGCGCCCTATGATGCTTTAAGGCCGGAAAGTGTGCTATAAGGCACCGGTCTTCTGGGGTGCTTCACAAAGGATGTTCCTGCGGCGACAGAATCCAAGCAACCGTAAAGTGTGCGAAATATTCAGTTATTAGGGTGCTCCTGCGGCGAAAAGCTGCACGCACCCTTTTGGGCGTAAAAATGTTTAGTGTGCAGCATTACATGACCTGCCCACGCCCATTTCTCCTTCTTAATTTCGGCTAATATGTCCTTAACCTGTGGTTATTCCCTGACCCCCTCCGCGCTCTTCTTGCCTATTAACGTTATCCTGATTCCTAATTCCACGATTATCCTATTACCTTGGTCCCGTTCAAACAATAAAAAACCAAGAGACTCCTTAAAAACATTTTTTCTGGGATCTGGAATCAAATAATCTAAAGCGGGTGCCTCACCACACCTTACATTTCTGTAGGACCAAGCAGAGACAGCAGCTGCTCTAACAACAAGAACATTTGTTGAAACGATGGTGTGGCTTAAATATTTCAGCGCCGATACTAATCGGCGCGCACAAAGAGAGAAGAAAAAAAGGGAGGGTGCATGTACGCCTGTCCGACCAGCATTTCACCGGACGACGTCACTTGGCATCATATCACATCGCCAGCTTGTCGCTGGTCCCGGTTGCCACCCCACGACGTTACTTGGCACGATGTCAAAATTTCTGGGTTTCAGAAAGAGACCGAAATTTTGCGTGATAGCAATTGAATGCGGGGAATCTGCAGAATGGTTAACACAGTGGCGGATTGTGATTAGCGCTGGGCAAAGTTGAATAGAAACGTGGAAAAAGATAAAAAAGAATCATCTGTTACTATTATGGTTGCTCACTTCTAGTAAATCCCGATTTCACGCGTCTTTGTCACACCGAATACATGTCAAGCAAATAGATTAAGCCCGATTTCTCCCCGAATGGACTTTTTCAATGTAGCCATCCCTACAACAGTGGTCTGACCGTCCGCCATCCTCAACCTGTATTTGCTGGAAGCACGCTCCACAAACAAAGTCCTCTAACGTACTGAGTATTGCCATGACTCCATGCTCTCCACTGTAGGCTGGCAGATGCGGCGCTCACATTGTAGTGCCTAGTCAATGGAAGCTGTGGTTTCGGGAGAGCTTCCTCCTAGCTGAGAAACGTTAAACGACCGGATAGGTCTCGAATGGTGACTGACGTTTTCAACAGGCACGTAATAATGCATGTAAGCAAGAATGTGCAAAAGATCGACGGCCAGCTTTTCGGGAATGAAATGTTTTATTTCTTGGATATTATCAATGGCTTTACTGCGATCATTACTGGTTCACTACCAAACAAACGCCAAATTTCGGAAAGTGCTTGCTAGAATTTTCTCCTCCTGCTTTCCAGATGGAAACAAACACCACATTTTACTCGCTTAGAAAAGTAATCTACCATCTAACAATATAAACTGTGTACTACTTAGTACATCTTTACAGTTCACCAAACAAAACTGTAATTTCGGAATGTTTTCACAAACAAACCATTGTTTTCCCCAGAATTCGTTTGAAAAATAGCACCCAATCTTTAACCCCGATTTTAAAAAAAATATAAAACCCATTACCCGGGACCTGAACTTTTTTATCAGTAACCCGCCGCGGTGGCGCAGTGGCTATGGCATTGTGCTGCTGAGCCCAAGGCCGCGGGTTCGATTCAAGGCAGCGGCGGCCGCTTTTCTGATGGAAGGCGAAAAGCGAAAACGTCCGTGCTTTCGAGATTCCGTTACACGGCAAAGGTATCCAAGGGATCAAAATTAATTTGGAGCCCTTCACTACGGCGCGCCTCATCGCCTGTGTAGCGTCGGCGCGTAAAACCCCATAATCAATGAATTTTTTCACCAGTAAGCGCAACTGAAGGGGGCCTCACAGATTTCGCATGGCTCCTAGTATTATGGGAGGCTTCAAATATATCTCGATGCAGCCGCTTGAGGTGCTTAGTAAAAAAATCGGTTTTCTCAAATACGCCGCACCAGCTATTGCCGTGTGAGGGCCAATGCGATGGCGGACGTATCCATAAAGTATTGGCACACCTGCCATTCTGCCCTGTGAATGATACACCCCACGATAGCACAAGTTTTTACAGAACGTTGTTTTTGCAGTCCACAAATCTGTGCTCATGCCTCGAGCCACACAAAAATTTCGCTACCCTTTCTGTTAACGTAGCCACTCTATGCGGGGCTGCACGCAATCCCTCCAGTTTACGCGGGGTGCCAAAGACCGCTGTGACACCAAACATACTGGAACGATTCTTCGAACCATGCGACGCATGGTGCACATAAGGAATCACTGCCAGGTTGCAAGGTTATTTCCATGTGTTGTTTTTTTTTCCTTTTCTTATCCGGTCCCCAACGAGACTGAACACACCGGATCATCTTATTGCCACTACTCCAGATGGGTGCTCTAGGGTAACCTCCCGCCTCTAGCCTCCTTAGTGATCCCCGAAGCTCTCATCATAAAGAGGCTACAGGCGGCAGGCTACCCCAGAGCAGCCCTATGAAGTTGCGGCAGTAAGGCCATCAGGTGTGTGTAGCCCTTTCGGTCACTGTGTCTCCGTATGAAGGGGTGACTGTCTTCATCGTTTTTCGCGTGAAAACGAAAAGAGTTCATGCTGCAGAGCGGTGCTGTTAGTGTCCTAAACCAACGAAAGTGAAAGGTAGCACCGTCTGATGTCGAACGGAGGAACAGTACTCATAAAAATCATTTTAAAATAAGGCCACAACGCTTTATGGGAGCTCCTGTGAGTTGCTGTCCTAGGTTCTCTTTTGCTGCAGCGTAAAGCTTTTAGGAAGAATAAAACAAGTGCTATAGGTTCACGTCCTCAGTATATTACCTCCCTGCTTTAAACTGGCTCAGATATTTATAATTGTTTGTAGGGAAAAGATGGATTAAGTCGCGGGGACCGGTATTGGGACGCGATGCCATTTGCATACGTATTCTGGAGAGACAGAACCTTTTATTCTTACCTCTAAACACCTCAATCTGCAAAACCTGTGTGTGTGTGGAATTTTTATGCAGTGAATATAATAATTCATGACTTAAAGGGATAGTTTCAAAAGGGGGAGATAAAAAAACCTGAACGAAAAAACTCTGTGCCCTTGCACTCTGTGAAGAAGGATGGCCAGCAAAGCTGCAGTGCCGAGCCTCAACGTGAGGTTTGACTGGGTCGTAGTCCAAGGGGGGCACGAAGCAAAACACGTTTGTTTGTAATTTGCGATTGAGCATTGTTCCTGGTTATTAACTGAAAGCCCAGTCCTGTCCAGTCATTGCTCCTCGCGCACGCTCAGCACGGCTCTTCACGAGCCACGTGAAACTGCTATCAAGCGGCTCCGACGCAGCGGCAGACTTGGCTACTGCGCAATTAAAACGCACACCTGGACACGCGCCGGCGCCAGTGCGTCTGCCGCGGCTATGACGCAACACAATCCAACACAATCCACTTTATTCCAATCCGATCCAAATCCAATCCTACTTAATCCAATCCAATTCAAGCCAAGCCAAGCCAAGCCAAGTCAATGCAATCGAATCGTATTCAATCCAATGCCCCTCCCACTTGTGCAGAACGACCCTTTACGGCACACGCGAAACTGCTCAACGTGGGCATAAATGTGCGTGACGGGTTTTAACTAAATTTAGATCAGAGTCAGCGCTCGTACTCCAGTTATTCTCCTATCACTCTTGTTTCTCGCGTGGTGGTTACATATGAATTATGTATGACGTGGCTGACACTTCGTAAGGTTAGGCTTGATGACCCAACGTCAGGCCTAAAGATGCGATGCTAGGCCAAGCACAATGAACTGACGTCAAACCTCGTCAAGAAGTACCAACGAAAACGTTTCCTGTGAACTAAATATGCTGTCAGCCGTGGTTACCACTGTTGGTCTTAGGACATCCAATACAAACTTTAGGACTACACTACCAGGCTCGTGCGCAAACCCACCAAATGCTTATATTGCCGCGAACCATGTACGGGTTTGTTTATTTATTGTTTGTTTTTAATGACCGGCCGTGCCCGGCTCGGTTATCTGTGTCCCATGCGAAGCGCGTGTTCCATTCTTTATTTTTATGCCGCACAGGCTATCTCATTCAGATAAGCATAGTGTTTCGCCCTAACGCCGCTAGCCCAGAATAATCTTCTGTGATCTACAATGTTCTCGATGCGAATCGCCGGTTCCAGAAACTCTCACGACGAAAGATAAAAGCCTGCACAGCAGACGCCGAGGCATTCATTTCTGCGACGCTCGCCGACGCACGTACGTCACTTTGTTGACCGCTGCCTCGCCGCCTCTGTATTCTTTTCAGTTGTTAGGGGAGCACAATTTTGCTCCGATAAACCTATTTCTTTTCCAAACAACTGCATCGTCCTTGGCTTCGTGACATCTGGTGGAGGTGCGGGGTACGCACCCTTCATGCCCACTACAACCTCTAGAAGCCGCCAAGCCAGTCCAACAAGATCCAGCCTCCGCGTGCAATATTTACCACCCGAGGTCGGTCTACTACCGGAGAAGACGAAGAAGAAAGACGTCACAACCAGCACCATGCTCAACCAAGCCAATCCTCCTGTCGTTCTGCAGTAGACACGGGAACCGCCATCATTTCGAGGAGCCCCTGCAGAAGACCCAGAAGAATGGTTGTAGAAACTGGAGCGCGTCCGGAAATTCAACAGGTGGGACGACGCAGAAACGTTCCGGCATGTTTTCTTTTACTTGGAAGGTTCGGCTCGCACTTGGTTCGAGAACCACGAGATCTCCTTGACAAATTGGGCTCAGTTCAAAAGCGAGTTCACTAAGACCTTCACTACCGTCATGCGGAAAGAAAGAGCCGCCCTTTTGTTGGAAACGCGCACGCAACACCCCAACGAAGGAGTCGTTATCTTCGTTGAGGAGATGAAGCAGTTATTTCGCCGCGCGGACCCCGAAATGACGGAAGAAAAGAAGTTGCGCTTCTTAATGCGCGGAGTGAAGGAGGAACTGTTTGCTGGATTTCTCCGAAATCCGCCCAAAACCGTCGCCGAATTCGTGACCGAAGCCAGCACTATTGAGAAAACCCTCGAAATGCGTGCTAAGCTGTATGACTGCAACTTTGTTGGCGCGGCCAATGCGAACCACTTTGGCAGCACGCGGATCCCGGCCGACAGCCTACGCGAGACTATCCGCGCAATAGTGAGAGAGGAGCTGCGGAAACTTCTCCCAACGCCGCCGCAGCCCCAAGTTGCTTCACTCACCGACGTGATTAGAGAAGAAGTGCAACAAGCGTTGGAAACTTCTACGCCATCCGAGGTAACCCGAGAGCCACAAGCTATGACATACTCCGCCGCTGTTCGTCGACCCCGCCCTGCTCCAACACGCCGTCAAGAGGCCCCGCCGTACCGCCGCCCACTGTCACCCGCCCGACCCCCGGTAGCCCGAAACCAGACTCCGAGGAAGACGGACGTATGGCGAACTCCCGATAACCGTCCTCTGTGCTACCACTGCGGAGAGGGCGACCACATCTACCGTCGCTGCCCATACAAGAGACTCGGACTGCGTGGTTTCTCCGTCGACGCTCCTCGCCCTCTCCCTGGCCAACGACCACGTGAGATCGACGAGTATCTATCTGAAACCAGCCGTGGCCCAGCATGTTTCAACCGTTCGCCGTCGCCCTACCCATACCAATCGCCGAACCGCCGTAGCAACGCTGACTTCGCCCGTGGAAGGTCCCCCAGCCCACGCGGGGGAAACTAAACGCAGCAACTTCTGGAGGTGAAGTTGCTCTACGGCGAAAAACCGGAAACCCTCCAACGACGAAAGGACGCGCTGAAGACAGTGATTCACGACATGCCTTCATCCCGACGACCCGACATAACCCTGACGAGACTCCCGAACACGACGACAGCTATACGCCGCGACGCTTTCCCGACCTGACCGAGACGTCCGCTGAGAAGACGTCGATAACGACGACGCACAGTGCCCGACCGTCAACACGCAAAAGCCGAGATGCGACGCCCCGACGCACCCGGAACTCGAGGAAGGTGGCATCCGACGTCAAGGTGTCCATCGACGGTTTTGATGTAGTCGCCCTCGTAGACACGGGAGCCGACTACTCCATAATGAGCGGACCATTTGCGTCGAAGCTGAAGAACGTTATGACCAGATGGGACGGTCCGTTCATACGCACAGCAGGAGGTCACCTCGTGATGCCAAGTGGAACGTGCACATCGCGCGTCAGCATAGATGGCACGACGTACCCTGCGCTGTTCGTCATTTTGCCCAACTGCAACCGCGACGTAATTCTCGGAATGGACTTTTTGACGGACAACAGCGCAATAATCGATCTGCAGACGAAGTCTATAACTTTTTCCTCCGACCACTCCATGACGCCGGAATCGAACCCCGAACACCGTGCAGCTGTAAGGATCGCCGATGATCACGTCACCCTGCCACCCCGCGCAAGCTTGATGATCACCGTCTACTGTGAAGGTGCTGCTCCCAATGTCGACGCTATCGTGGAGTGTGACCAAAGGTTGCTTCTTGACCGTGGTTTGTCTGTCGCAAGAGGCATTGCGCGGTTTAAGCAGCGCAAATCCCACGTTTTTGTCACTAATTTCACCGAGGAGTACCAGCATTTAAACAAGGGCGCTGCAATTGCGTTCGTCGAAGAAACGCAACAAGCAAGTGACGTGATAGCAGTCGCCGACTTTGAACGCGCACCCGACGATGCCTTCAAGCTTCCGCACCCCTTCGACGTGAATCCGGCGCTACCGTAAGAAGAAAGGAACAAGTTATTGGCTTTGCTGCGTCGCTACAGCGAGTGTTTTTCGTGGAACTCAAAGTTACGTCAAACACCTCTGGCGAAGCACCGGATAATAACCGAGGATGGAGCCCGACCTACCCGACAGTCACCATACCGCGTCTATTCACACGAGCGTGAAGCCATCCGGAATCAAGTCGACGACATGCTCAACGACGACATTATACAGCCATCGAAAAGTCCGTGGGCTGCGCCGGTCGTATTCGTGAAGAAAAAAGACGGCACACTGAGGTTCTGCGTTGACTACCGGCGATTGAACAAGATCACCAAAAAGGACGTGTACCCCCTGCCACGAATCGACGACGCCCTCGACCACCTCTACCATACGAGGTACTTCTCATCGATGGATCTGAAGACAGGCTACTGGCAAATTGAAGTGGACGAGAGAGATCGAGAGAAGACTGCATTCATAACCCCGGACGGCCTATACGAGTTCAAGGTGATGCCGTTTGGGCTATGTAGGGCACCAGCAACGTTCCAAAGAGTCATGGACACTGTGCTAGCTGGCCTGAAGTGGCACACCTGCCCCGTATACCTCGACGATGTTGTGGTATTCTCCCGTACTTTCGACGAACACCTCTCAAGGTTGCAGTCGGTACTCGAGGCCATCCGTACGTCGGGGTTAACGCTGAAGCCTGAAAAGTGCCGCTTCGCGTACGAGGAACTGAAGTTTTTGGGCCATGTCGTCAACGCCGCGGGAGTCCTGCCTGACCCGGCGAAAACTTCAGCCATAGCGAACTTCCCAAGGCCGAAAGATAAGAAGGGCATGCGCAGATTTCTTGGACTGTGCGCATACTACCGGCGCTTCGTCGCAAACTTTGCACGCATTGCGGAGCCGCTCACACTTGACGAAAGATAGCACCCCTTTCAGCTGGGAAGACGACCAAGAAAAGGCATTCTTCGAGCTGCAAAAACACCTGCAAAGCCCGCCCGTGCTCGCTCATTTCGACGAAAACGCCGAAACGGAAATACACATGGACGCCAGTGATATAGGCTTGGGTGCCGTCCTTGTCCAAAAACAAAGCGGGCGCGAAAAGCTAATCGCCTATGCCAGCCGTGGTCTGTCGAAGGAGGAGAAAAACTGCTCTGCCTCTGAGAAAGAGTGCCTGGCAATTATATGGGCGATTTCCAAATTTCGCCCATACGTGTATGGAAGACCATTCAAGGTTGTGACAGTCCACCACGCGCTGTGTTGGCTCGCCAATTTGAAGGACCCCTCTGGCCGTCTTGGGCGGTGGAGCTTGCGCCTGCAAGAGTTCGACGTTACAATCGTCTACAAATCCGGGAGGAAACAATCCGACGCCGACTGCCTGTCCCGCACCCCTGTCGACCCGCCACCACAAGACTCCGATGAAGACAGCGCGTTCTTCGGGGTTGTTACGGAGAGCGACCTAGCCGCCTAGCAGCGTGCCGACTCGGACTTGCGCGTAATTATCGACTACCTCGAAGGACGAAATGTCGCCGTGCCTAGAGCGTTCAAGCGGAACTTACCAGCATTCAGCCTCAAAAACTCCGTCCTCGTGAAGGAGAATTTCAGCCCCGGAACAAGAACGTATTATCTACTTGTCATTACCGCAGACCTTCGTGACGAAATTTTGGAAGCATCCCGCGACGACCCGTCTTCCGGACATCTCGGCACAGCTCGCACTATTGCAAAAATTAAGGCGAAGTACTTCTGGCCCCGCCTTACATCCGACGTCACCCACTACGTTCGGAGTTGCCGTGACTGCCAGCGACGGAAAACGCCGCCGACAAGACCCGCCGGACTTCTGCAACCGATAACCGTCCCGTCGAGGCCCTTTCAACAGATTGGAATGGACCTTCGAGGCCCGTTCCCGACGTCACGATCGGAGAACAAGTGGATTGTCGTAGCGACAGACTACATGACGCGCTACGCAGAGACCGCCGCTCTTCCGCGGGGGACTGCACAAGAAGTCGCCAAGTTCTTTATAAACCAAGTTGTGCTGCGACATGAAGCTCCTGAAGTCCTAATCACGGACCGCGGAACGGCCTTTACCGCGGAGCTGATGCAAGGAATCTTACGCTACAGCAACACGGATCACTGAAGAATGACGGCGTACCACCCCCAAACGAATGGACCAACGGAACGTCTGAACAAGACGATTGCAGATATGCGGTCCATGTACGTCGACGTTGAACATAAGACTTGGGACGAAGTCCTCCCGTATGTCACGTTTGCGTACAATACAGCGACGCAGGAAACTACGCAGATGACACCGTTCGAGCTTGTCTACGGTAGACGGCCGACTACGATGCTCGACGCCATGCTTCCGCATGTAGAAGACGACGACCTCAACGCCGACGTCCAAGGATACCTTCAACGTGCGGAGGAGGCCCGCCAGCTCGCTCGAGTTCGTATAACAGACCAGCAGCTGGTTGATGCCGGCCGCTATAACCTCCGACGCCGAGATACCGATTACCAACCAGGGGATCATGTATGGGTTTGGACTCCCATTCGACGACGCGGACTCAGTGAGAAGCTTCTGCGACAGTATTTCGGGCCCTACCAGATTCTACGACGTGTTAGCCAATTAACCTACGAAGTGATCCCCAGTGGTGATTCCGGCACATCACGACGACGCACGCGACCCGAAGTCGTCCACGTGGTTCGCCTCAAACCGTACTTCGCAAGATGACGAACTTTTTTTTTTGTTGTTTTGTTGTTGCTGTTTGTTCGGACTGTCCTTTTATGTTAGCATCGGGTCGATGCACTCTTAAAGGGGGGGTAATGCCGCGAACCATGTACGGGTTTGTTTATTTATTGTTGGTTTTTAATCCCCGGCCGCGCCCGGGTCTGTTATCTGTGTCCCATGCGAAGCGCGTGTTCCATTCTGTATTTTTATGCCGAACAGGCTATCTCATTCAGATAAGCAGAGTGTTTCGCCCTAACGCCGCTAGCCCAGAAAAATCTTCTGTGATCTACAATGTTCTGGATGCGAATCGACGGTTCCAGAAACTCTCACGCTGAAAGATAAAAGCCTGCACAGCAGACGCCGAGGCATTCGATTCTGCGACGCTCGCCGACGCACGTACGTCACTTTGTTGACCGCTGCCTCGCCGCCTCTGTATTCTTTTCAGTTGTTAGGGGAGCACAAGTTCGCTCCAATAAACTTATTTCTTTTCCAAACAACTGCATCGTCCTTGGCTTCGTGACAATATAACTGGGTTAATACGATAGATACGCACGGCATGGCACATACAAGTAGGGGAAAATCGAACAACTTGTAAACCCTAACGTTGGCTGCGGCAACGAGCATGGTTCCATACGCTGTCTGGTTCAACAAATTCTTGAATTGTTAAATAACCGCAGCGCAAGGAACAACATTGTCGACCGCCAAAGCATTGTGTCCGTAGTGTGAAGTGTGTATGTGTAGGATGAAGAAGGTCGCGGTACACAAACGCAGAGCCGCATGGTTGGGGCTGGCAAATAGTAAATCAATGCGTATGCAAAGCCAAGGCCGCGTTTGCTATAACCCTCGTTCAAGAAACGAAACACCAAACGTTTGGAGGCGGAATCTCAAGGAATCTTTCATTAGCTTAGCTTTTCTGAACCAGAAATAACGTGACACACGCGAAAATTGTCGTATATACACTGAAAGTAAACTCTGGTTAGGGGACGGGGCTTTTTAAAGAAACACGTACCTTCTCAGGTACTTCACAGTCATGATTTATCAAAATAAACTGTTCAGTATTATTGCCTGGTTCCCAAACCAAAATTTAAGCTGAATGAGGAAGCGGAGTAGGATATCGACACATCACGTGTATACGTAACACGGCTGTATACACCCATTTCTCTGAGTACGTATGCGACATTGGGTATAACTTACGGGCGAATTAACAAACACAAAACGGCCCATCTTCCTCAAGTTATTCCCCCCGAGCTGTTTTGTTCCTTAATCTGTTATCCCTTAAACCAGATATAAAGAGCAAGTCATTAAGACAGAAATGATGAGGTGTGATGTCTTTTGTTTCCTTCGCTTCTCATTGCGTCCAGCTCAATCGCTGACAATCCGTATATGTATATGGTAATCATGGCAACATCTTTACGTTAGCTATCCTTTCCATGCTTACACAAACAGTGATGCATTACAAGCGGGGAGGAAACAAGAGTCCCGGAAAAGAATCCGCGAAGATGAGCCAGGTCCACCGAACAATACCGCCAATGTGACAAGTATCTCGTAACGGTGGGATTTCTTCTGCGGAGGTGGTATGAAACGATCGAAATGGACCGCGGCTACTTCTTTTTACACGTCTGTACGGGCAGGCGATGCGTCAGTGCTTGTGGAACGGTGCGTTTTTGTATCCTAGGAAGGGAGTTTGTTTTCACAGGGTCGCATCCATTGGGTGGCTCGGAATAAACAAAGTATTTATTTAAACTATTATTATTACTATTATTACTATTGTTTTACTAAAGATATTACTATTGTTTTGAGGAAAGCCATAGCTACCCTATTCTAAAAAAACTTAGTGTTGGTGTTGTCCGCACAAGAAAGTGATTGCCTCTGTAAACAGTAAAAATTTAAATATTTGGCCTCAATCTACGCTTTGAAGATTGTTAGCCTGTGAAGCTGCAAAGGACATCCATCGCGATTACCCGTGCGACTTCACTTGAATTAACACACGTGGCTCTACAAAGAGTAAAACCAGAGACTCTGGAAGCCGTTACGTTGGTTTCACGGCGGCGGCGTCCATGTAAGCGAGTGACGTAAAGCACAGGCGACGGCAGAAACATAACAGGGGGGGGGAGCGTCTGGGAAAGGGTGAGGGCGGTACACGCGGCTACGGGTCTCTCACTACCTCCCCTTCCCTGTTGTTTAATCCGTCACGTCCAAGGAGCGCCCCCATGCCCTCTCTGCCCCGAACGCTGTTCCTTAAGCCGTTCATTCAAACCACGTGCACGCCGTAAAAGTACATTATCCGGTTAACACTTCACACGGGAGCTTTGAAAGAGCGCGGGGGGGGGGGGGGGGGGAGGAGGTAGACCTGCCGCTGTGCTCACTGAGTGCACCGTCTGTCTCCCCGTCTCCTTGTGTGGGCGTAGCCTAAGCGGTAAGAAAACGGACTTTCGCTCCCTTCCTCTATGGGGGTCCAGGTTGCTTCCTGGAGCTTCCAGTAATTTATTTCATTTATTCTGTCGTTTTCTGCTGACGCGGACACAAAAATTGCCTCTGCTGGTACATGCACGCTGCTTCGGAGTAAAAACATATGTATCATCTGACGGGATTTGAATCGAGCAGGTCAATTCGCCACCCCAGTGCCATATCACCCCGACCCCAGCGATAACACAAAAGGTGGTAATATTTGCGCTTTCCTCACATACCAGTACATGTGCTTTCTTCCAGTAACCGAAAGCTTTGAGGGGCTGGTGTGGACGTTTGACACAGTTTGCAAAACGCCATGTCGGAGTCTAAAGCGTGCCGCGTAAAAACTAATCTTCATAGCACAACAGCAACAAAGATCACACGAGCCCTCAAAAACGCTCATTCTGGGGACTTTGTGCCATAGGCGTGCATACTTGCTTAGGTGAGTCGTGTCGTAAGGCGAAGAAACCAAACAAAGGAATCACGCACCCCTGTTGCAGCGACCATTCATAGTTCCGGCGACAGGTCTTCGGGCTTTTGGAAAACATGAGAACGACATGACGAACCAGGGCGTCTTTCAGCTCTCCACAAGTTGCTCAACCTCACCAGCTCCGACGAACAACAGCTTTGAACAGAGTGAGTTTTACGTGGGCCATTAGGCCTAAAAAATGATCCTGCAAATTTACATCAATTTGATCGCCCAAATCACAGACTCGACTGCTTATTATAGGTGATGTTCACTTTCTTAAATGTGCGTGGGGTTTACTCCGAATTACTATCGCTGGGACGGAGAAACAGGCTACAAAGATTACAACTCCCGACGTACCTTGCGAATTCGATGTTATGTCCTTTCCACTATTTATTGGGGCAGCAATACTCAAACGGACGATTAAAATCGCTTTTTGTTGGACACGGTGGCACATAAGTTGTTGCCCCGATCGTGTTATTGCAGAAATTACGGGCCACTTCAGGTGGCTCGAAGCACACTGAAATTGAAGGGGGGCTGTTTACCCGCCGGTAGACTTGTTATACTTTGTCATGTCGTTTCAACGACGGCGTCGCCCCAGAACCATTGAAGCGTCATTTGGTCACTAAGTTTTATGAACAAGATACAATGAAAGAGCTCCGAACCTTTTTAGGGCATTCCTCATACATTCGATGGTTTTGGCTAAACCAGCGCGCCGTTCAGAGATGTGATCTATAAAACAAAGAGAAACGTAAATTTATCACCTGCTTTGGAAGAGCCTTGTATATCTTTGGGTATATTCTGGCGTACCCATTTATTCTGGCCGCTCATACAATCGCACACCCATTTAACTTCTAACGGATCCCTGTGGTATAGGCCTTGGGGCTTTTCTCATTCTGCACTAGTTTCCTTAAAGCGCAGCCTATTACTATCTGGCGCCGTAGAACCTAACGCCAAAAGGCACTGCAAGAAAACCATATTTACACACTGGGTTTTCCAAATGGAACGAGATGATGATGACGACGAAACACGAAGCGCGAGGTTTTTATTTCATTAAGGAACGTCATCTAGCCGCAGCAATGCAAATCATTGGCCTTCCTCTGTCAATGCTTCTGCTGCTTTCTTTTGGAGCCACATACCTACGGTTTTCTCACAGATGAGTCGTTGCGAACATTCACGCATATATTTGAGAGACCAGATGCCTGTCATGTTAACCCGTTCAAAAAATAGTTTTTCACCTGTTTTTTTTTAAAATGACATCAATCCATAACTCTTCTTGAATTCGATTATATCACTATAAAGCCTTATCCCCAATGAAATTCTACAGGCTCATTAAGTGTTATGAGCTGGGAGTGCTAGCCCCCAAAAGCAACCAGATTTATTTGGCAAATCCCCCACGTGAGTGTTTGTCATCAGTGAATGAGCAGACACAACACCAAGGACAACAACACAAAACGCTTCCTGCTGCACACAGAGTTTAATGCTAATATACACTAGACGGTAATCTGGGGCCACTGTCTAGGGGAGCCGCGCTTCAGCGAGCGTTCCGTCATTTACCGGCCAGGCACGTTCCACTTGTCCTTGGCATAGCTCCTGAACAGACTGAAGAGTTGCCTCTGGCTGCAAAAAAACAACAATATTGCTCTAAAAGATTGTTGAAATTGGTTTTGTTATTATACCCTTGAACTATCAGAAAGGTTTATTTGTCAGTAATTATTTATAAGCTTTATGCACGATGCAAAAGAAAAAAAAGTCACCTTTCCCGCTTCGAGACAAAAAAGAAGCCATATGGCTAGCTCAGCCAAGTAGGCCAGAAACGTCGCTAGCTCAATTGGCGCCGCCCACGGCTGCCCGCGATCGCAGCGCCTGATTTCCCTCTAGTATATGTTAGTATGAAACTCTATGCCGCTGCAGGAGGGAAACTGGGTCCCTGCAGTTACCAACCCGATGTCTGTCAAATTATACACCTCGGCAACACGACGCAAAGCCGAGCGCTACTTAAAGGGACACTGAAGTGAATTTGTCAAGCTCCCGTTTTTACTTGCACTGCGTAGACTGGCTCAAATTAGCACACTTTTCATCGTTTATCCGGTTGACAAATCGGTAATTATTTTACAAAGCGCGAAAGAAGAAAAACTACCATGCGCGGTTTGCGGCGGCCGCACCAACTAAGGCTGTGACGTTGAGAGGAGGGGCGCCGTGATTGGACGATGCCCAAGGTTAGCAATCACACAAGTTTCGGTTTCGGTTTTGGTTCTGTAAAACATAACCAATGGCTTTGTTGGATGGGCATTCTCAATATCTCAGTAATCATCGTACCGCGTTTCTGCCATGTTGTCGGCTGTAAAATGCACAAGATAAGCCTCCCAGGACGGCTTGTAGTCGTAGCATTCACTAGCCGAGACCTACGCAGTGCATGAACGCCCTCCGCGTACCCGCAGACGCCCAAATGTCATGCGCTTTTCCCCCATATTTGGAGCTTGCCTCCCTCATGCCTGTATCGTAAAAAGCGTGTTCGCACCAGGCCAAGGTTCTGTTCATTCTGGCCTGTGCCCACTGCCTGCAAGCAATCGGTGCTTATGGCAACAGCACGCCAACGAGAACTCGCTAGCGCGCTAGTGCCAGCCTGCGCGTTTTGTGAACTAGTTCGTGTAGCCATGAACGTTGCGGCCCCAAAAAAGGTGAACTCAATATAGAAAACATCGGCGGAAAACAAAAAAGGTAACTTACAAAAAAAAAAAAGCACGTACCCGCGGGGATTCGAACTCGTGACTCGCAAAACATTGACGGAGAATTCCTAGCGCCCCAGACTGCTAGGCTACGGTCTTTGTACAACCGTTGTACAAAGACCGTTGTACAACCGTTTACACTTTATATATTGTACAACCGTTTACACTTTTATTTAGTTTTGGCATTTCAAGCCGCTTAGGTGACTATTTGTTGTACTGCGATCGTGCAGTAAGCGTCGCCCGAGTTTCCACAGTAGCTCACGTCTAGCAATTGCATTTCGTAGACGGAAAAGCGTTCGCAGATGCGTAGTCGTGCTGCTGACCGCTGTGCTTGTTCGCCCAGCGCAAAAATGTGCTTCCCGCGCCCTAGTTTTACGCTGTACGGTAAAAATATCAGTTGATTTTATTTGCTTAGTACCGATATTGACTTCGCTGACTCTTCTCCCGCCTTCAAGAGGCCTTATATTTTCCTACTGGCGTACCAGTCAGCGAAGCGTCGCATGTGCAGCGCTTGTGTGAAACGACCTTGACTTAGATCTAGATACAGTGTACAAACAAACCAAGTAAAGAAAGGCACATTCTTCCATTCACAAACGTGTCCTGGCTTCGTTTCAACTAAGCGAACGAATCGCGACCAAGCAATTTTTTTTAACCTCCTTGATTGCGACGACCCGCCGGCGGCCGGCGGACGAAACGCTGGGCCGACTGACTCTGTCGGCCGGGGAGCCGTGCAGTAGCGCAGCCGTGGCGCAGCCAATTGCCAGCTCATCCCCTCCTGACGTCACACGAAAACGCCACAGAAAATGGGCGAGCGTAAAGAGAGGAGGACAGCGTTTTCGAATTAGCTTTTCTACTACATAAAATCGCGTAAACGCGCCTAGAGTGGTCGAAACATGGCCTGGGGACTCCGGACTACAATTTGCGCTAGTAATCCCGCAATGTTTACATATCACTTCAGTGTCCCTTTAAATATACGGTTTTCTTTGCATAATAAATTAATGACACCCGGAGGCGTAGCCACTGTGGTGGGTCAGTGTCACATCACTACCCTAAATTTATGCATGCAGAAGAATTGCATATATAGTTCGGGCATTCGGCGCAAGCTCTCTTTGATTGTTTTATTTCAGCGCTGGCATGTAATCCCCCGTAATATATTTCTTACTACTCCACTGAAAACTCCGCATTCATGTTCGCGTATAACTGATACCTGTAGAAAACCTTTGACACATCGTACTTAAGTTAACACATAGGGCGTATCATTCACCTCTTCAGTGCCCTTTGGGACATGAGGGTAAATATAAGGAATAAATATATAAATAAGTAAATTATAAGCGTGGAATTAGCATTAAAACAATTCTTGGCAATATCAACAAACGCTCTTGTGTTATCGTTGCTGTGAATGCAATTACCTGCGGTAATATCACCCAAATATACACATTAGGTGGTAAATTAATGAGCAGGAGAAGCAATGTGAAACCAACGAGAAATTATCGTCGATAGGCATTGATACAATTTTTCCAATACGGTACAAAGGAGGTACAAGCTAGAGTGGGTGCCAGCAGCATTTTACGATTTAACCGAAGTGAGTATGAAGCTGGTGTGATGCTGCCGGGACTATTATCTAGTAGGACAACGGCCCAATGGTTCCAGAGAGTTTTAGCACAACATTTCCATGTTGAAAATTCTGTTCATTGTGCTTTTCTTCACCCACTCTGAATGCAGGACTCTCACCAAGAGTACGAACTTCCGAATAGTTCTTCGGCTACCCTCGCGTTTCCAGCGCCGACTAACCCCATTCGCGTCTTTATCCGTGTAACTTAGTGTTCTGTACCTTTAATGCTGACGGTAATTCATACGGCAACCTGCCTTAACCTTGTTGATTCGGTAACGGTCGCTGAAAGGACCTCGCGGACGATACGAAAACCGGGCCGTTCCCGTGAACTCGGAATGTCGTAGGTCCTAATGGTGGTACGGGCAGCACTTGAGAACAAATGAGATTATTTGCGGCGACCTTACGTTGTTCTTGGGGCTTCGATATCATGCCCAGTAGCGTTGCTCTGCTTCTTCCAATTTCCGAACCCGTTTTGGTTGCTCGGTAGTTATTCCAGCTTAGCATTTGTTAATTTTTTTGCCAGAATATCTGGCGTAGCCGCAGCCTTTTTTACGTTTTTGGGCAGCGCGGTTTTCAGCTCGACGGTAGATGCTCGCAGAAGTGCTCGAGGAATATTGCTAATAATTTGAATTGCTAGTTTACATGTGAGGAAGATCTATATTTCAAAAACAAAAACAAGAGATTTAGAGAAACTCCGATGATGCCATTTTATTTTTGAGTAATTCTGCATTGCCTTGGCTGTTGGTGGCAATAAAAGTGTCATTTAAATGCTGTCAAGTGTCGTTTAGGCAGTGGTCCGTTTGAATCTGTAAACTGGACTATCAATGAATTCCCGGAATCTCTTGCTGTTACTTGCCAGGTGAAGTTCGTTTCTATCATGATGATAGTGGCATCTTCGCCAAGTCATGCCTTGTGCGACAATCGGAGCTAACATTTCTACGCTATAAACAATGCGCATGCGCCCTTCTGGGCATCCTTTCTCCCTGCTAGACGTCTTTTCTCGAAGCTGTTCCTCTCGGTATTGATATTTACGCTAAGCAATTCTTTGTCAGCCAGCAAATACACGTTGTTGATATTCTACTGATGGGTGTTCCTAAAGTTGCTCCCAACGCCACTCCAATTCTTCTGAAGCCGGCGGGCATTTCAGCATACTTCACAATGGTCTGGAAAATTATCGATTTAATTTTGGCGCAAAACGTGTTTTATTGATTGATTGTTTCAAGGGGTGAACGCAACGGCGCAACGCCGACGATGAGGAGTGGCGTAGTAAAGTGCTGCGGGTTATTTTTGACCACCTGAGGATCTTTAACGTGTGGCGAAATCTTGTACAATTGGGCGTTTTTGCTTTTCGCCTCTATCGAAAAAGCTACAGCCGCGGCCGGGAATCGGACCCGCCTCCTTGTACTCAGACTTCCTTTAGCCTCCTAGATAATTTAGGTGTTATGGCATTTTTCCAGCTTGAACCACGCAACGTCACGTCTGGCTGAGCAGGCTGCCACTTTCAAGCCCCCGTGGATAAACAGCCATTTGATTTATTATTTACGACTAAACATTAAGGAGAGTTGGGTTACCTTGAATTTGATATTGTGAGCACTGTATTTGTCATGTTGTGTTCTAATAAAATATACAATGCTCACACATGCATTGTATATGCAACTGCATCGGGACACTCGGTGCAGTTGATCCTGTACCGCGGGTCTCGGTGCTGTATCAACTGTGGGACCCTCGTCCGGATACATCTACCCATGTATCCTCCCCCTTTTACAAGAGTCCATAAACGTCTTCTTAAATACTGAAAAGTACATTCCAACAAATGATGAAAGTTCCCACTTTTGTTGCCACTGCAGTGATGTCTCGATACGCACCTGTGAGTTGCCTTGGGTGGAAGTAGACACGACGTCAAGCACCGGAACAAATGTCAGAAACTGCAAAACCCCCCACACGCGGTCCTGCGCCATGATCGCCATCCTGAGTGCGGCTCGTGTACTTGTGCTCTTTTATCGTTCCGTGACTCCACTCATCCGCTATGCCGGTGGCAGCTTGGCGCTTCGGTGCGTTCGCCATTGCTTAACATCGTCAAAATTTTTATGAGGCCGTTCTCCGAGGGCAAACGAGAAAACCCCCGCAGCTGCGTATCAGCCTCGGTGAAGCACCTTCCAGTTATTTCCACCACTGTTGTTGCTGAAAATGCGGGAGTAACGGCGGAGAATGTGCACTCTTTTTTTTTTTTTTGGTGTGTACCTTTAAAATGACGTGTAGCAGTGCTTTTGTTCCTGTTTTTGTTTTCCGTCGGCAGCTGTCAAAGCGTGACCGTATAGTACGACCGTATAGTATATCCTCCTAACTTTGCAGTGAGCTTTCTTTTAAGTTTTAGCTCCGCAAACTCTTGGGAACAAGCACCAACGAATACGAAGGAAGAATAGCCTTGAAGACTAATGGGTACTACGTTTAGGCAAGTTGAACACCGGCGGTTTTTATACTACTAGGTGATGCACAATTTACCATCTCTTGAAAACCACGCAGAGTGGGACGCTTACACCTAAACAGTTACGTTACGCCTCCCACCAGCAATTCTCGCATGTCTAGGGGTTCTATTTTGGTACCACTTATGGGAACACTTTCTAAAATAATTGCTGAATTTCACACATACATTTGTCCAGAAGAGCATAATCGCGGTTTGGTCGCCCAACGCGCTGCCAAAAATGCGTTTTTTAAACAGCTTGAGCGCAACGCACGCATGTGTATAAATTTCTGCTGAATGTTACTTTGGAAAGCAAATGCCTCCGTTACTCTGTTAAGATATGTGCACTGATTATAGACATTTACAGGTGTTCTCAAAATCCCTCGTATCATTTTTGTTGCGGCGCCGAAATTCATGACACAGTTGTAGGCCGCTACTTCGGGTTGCCCTGTGCGCGGCTTGGTTGGACGACGTCACGTCATTCGCCACGGGTGGTTTTTAGAACGCATTTCTTACCGTGGCCTTCACTGGTGCCCGTGAGCATCGGCGAGCGTTGGGCCGGCGTGATAGGTCATTTTACTAAAACCTTCGAGTGTTGCTATGAATGGTGACTTCGCCTTCGACTGGCTAATGGATTCTAACCTTCAGAGCTTCTTTTGTCCCAAAAAATGGCCCACACATTTGTCGAGCGCTCTTACTTATTCCGAGTATACCACCTGGTTTACTATTTCTGCTTTCCGGTCAACATAACGCTGACCGGCAGATTTATACGTCTACGTATTCTCAAACAAAAAAGTGTAAGGGCTGTGACATTGTGCAATGTGACACAATTCTGCATCTTTATAAACTTTTAGAACTGGCTCGTAACGCCTCATTTTTCATCGCATGTAACATGGTTGGTGGTGAAGGCACGGATTTATAATGACAACGGAAGTAAAATGATATATAAATGGGTGTGAAAGTTGTGTTTCTCCTTGGAGACCTTATGTTCTCACATGCGATCAGAAGGCTGCAGCGAACAACAGTCGCTGTCAGCTCACTTACAGCTGACGTGGTCAGCCTTATATGCCTTGTGCTCCTTGTTGGCTATTGCCTGTTTCGTGACCGTTAATTTTCGGGTATATAAAAACACATGTTGACACTGCCATATGGTGCATACAGTTAATGGAAGAATCTCCTATACGTGGTCGTTAACATGGAGAGCGCTCTCGACCAAATTCTAAAATAATACTGAGCGTGCATATTGAAGTGCACACACGCGCACATCGAGGGAGCAAGCTTTGTTCGTGCTCGGAAATTTTGCCGCGAGCTAGCACATAAGGCTGTTGGCGTGAGCACTGTTAAGAACCTTTTTTATTTCACTGAAATATTGTGTTATGCATAACAGAGGGTCTGGCAGCATATGGGACATGCTAATAGTTAGCCGTGCTTAGTTAACATTTTTATTTTTACGGAAATTTATTAGTAAGATTGGCAGCACAAATACTTAGTTTTCATTGCTTAGTGGCTTAAAAGCCACATTTGGGCGAGTCTTAAGAGGAACCCTGCGTAGTGTTCTATTGCTGGGAGTTGAAGAGACAAACTTTACTTTTGTGATAGGCTTTGACGTGTTGCGCTGCATCGTACAACATTGAAAATGCAACGAATAATTTGTTTCAACGTTTACAACACTCCCACAAAAAATGTGCCGTTCAAGATTCCCCACGTTCTCGCCTCCTAGAGAGTGTATTTTGCGAGATAGTTGATGCGTCGGAGGGCGGAAACTGAAAACGTGCGTTCCTAGCCGCCGTACTAATTGAACAAACTCAAAATCGTTTCGTTGCTGTGCACACAGCATCTATTCTTGTTAGTAAGAAAGACACACCGGGCCAGGCTGGGGTGAGCGGGGGGAAGACCTAAACAGTCCTTGTTTAATGATCATATCCAGGTATACTCAGGCACAAGTTAAGAACGCCTGTATCTCATGTCGTGTATCAATTCCCCTAAGAGCAGACCCGGAATTTCACACCCGAGGTGTTTTTGAAAGGAGATTGCAGGAAATACGTGGCATTATGTTTTCTGCACCAAATATTTTTGTCGCCTCCGTAATTTATAACCACATTAAAGCCAGGTTTAAAAAAGAATGCCAGACGGGTACAGCTGGAGGTAGCGCTTACGCGCCCCACAAGCTCGTGAAATGTGCCAAAGGCACTTCAAGGACAGGTGCGAAGAACCTTGGGTGCCACGCAAAGCATCGTGTGCATTACTTCCCATGTTTGAAGCGTCTGGTTTATTGCATTCCCCTGAGGAATTGTTGGTTAGTTTACGTCGGTCAAACTTGCAGATGCCTTAGTAACCGATTGAGGGAGGAGCACGACAACAACGTAAAAAAAACAAAACGATGGGTTGTTTCCTAGCCTTGCATTACAAATGTTGCGGGTGCAAACCTCAGTTTGACGTGTGCGAGCTGATAGGGAGAAGCGGAAACTAAACTACGCGAGAAATAATTGAAGCATACGAAATTGAAAGGCAGGACAGTAAATGTGCAAGCCGGGCGTCATTGGCGTTGTTCAAAAGAGAGAGATTTCCTTTCTAACACGTGCTCTATATGCTTGAAGGAGCCATGAAGAGAAAACACAAGTTTGGTTCATTCGAAAGATTGCCTCGTTAGAACCATAACGACACCACTTATAACGCAAAACTTCGCTCAAATAAGCTACATAATTAGGAAAAAAGGAAATGACCATGCGACCCACGAGCTCATTTTCCGCAACAGAACCTATGATGTCATTCGAGAATACTCTGCGATTGGCGGAGGCCGGCAAAAGCAAACGCATGTTAGGCAGGGCTTACAGTTTGCATAGCGAGCTAAATGCCCGTGAAACATACTGCACATTCTTTTTATGACAAATAACGGTGGAGTAAACGGCTGAAGGTCCGAACGAACACGCAAGCGTGTGCGCCAATGCATACGAAACTACCGCCGGCCGAGCTCGACATCTCGCCGTCGCGTAGACGAATTTTCGGGTTCGAGGCTTTTAGGGACCAACGAACCGTCCCAGCACGCACAGCCGCGACCTTGGTTGGTATCGTAATCCCTTCACAGGAAATTGGCCGTCATATCGCCAACCAGCGAAGGTAAAAATAGAAACGAGGGGAGTAAGGAACAGCAAGCAGTGACGAGATAGTGACAGTCGTCGCAGTTTCGGAATGGTGTTGGCTTGCTGCTATTGTTAGGAGCTCGTGTCTAGTTTACAACCACTGAAAACTTCAGTTTGTTCGAGTACTTTACAATGAAGTTTCGTTGCTACGTTTTGAAATACCCATGTAGGACGGACAAATTGTCGAGGGAGTGCGACATCCCCGGTGAGGAGATCTCCTTTCATGTGCTGCCCAACGACGAACATCGGCGAAGCAAGTGGCTACGTTTTGTGAACTTTGCAAACGGAGGAGAAAGAGAGCTAAAGGAAGTGCGAGTGTGCTCGCTTCATTTCAGAGGAAGTGATTACGGCAGGGACCCTTACGTTAGCTCACTCCTGGGACATGCTGGCGCTCGTCCCCTACTTCGTCAAATCGCCGCCAAAGCGCTCTCACCTTGGGGGAAAAAATGCCGTAAACACCGCGTATTGGCGCTCGTATCTTTCTCGTCGAAGCAGAGAGCTCGCGCGAACGGCTTTCCGTACACGACACCGGCCAACTGGCATAAGCGATACTGCTACTGAAATTAAACTATTATTAACCGTAATAAAAATACGGCACATACGTACCAGTCTGTATTCGTCCGTCGCGACGGGGCTGACGAGGCAGCGGCAGCGGTGCCGACGGCAGGGCGTTCGTCTGTTGTGGCTATCGCGGAATGGTCGCTTTCCCGTCCACCGCGTATTCCGCAACTCTTGCCGCTCGTGCACTTAGAAGCATTGAGCGTTCAAGTGGTGTGAGGTTGTTAACTGCTAGCCCGAGCTCCTGGGCGAGAGTTTTGTTCTCCGGGTCAGGCGATTCCATGACTAGGGCTGCGGGTGCACTGGATTTTACTAGTATTTTTAAAATGGCCGCCGTCTCGGTCGACTCCCGCGTGTGGGTGCTATATGGAGTCGACATACTAAGTATCTGTTTCATGGACCGGCTCGTATGACTCCATTGTTCACGTCACGGATGTGCAATTTTTGCGGGAGATTTAAAATTTTGGCTTAAATTGCCTTATTTCTCAGTAAATAAAGCATCATTTGCTTCCGGGAAAGCGCTTGGGGTACTATGAAACACCTAATCTTTCGAATAAAACAAACTTTTGTTTTCTCTTCATGGCTCCTTTAAGGGGTGTCTGTATAGATTGTGCCAAGTGCGTGAACGGGTGTTCAAATGGTGGTGTGATACCAGAGATTATTAGTCTTTATTTTGTTGTTGTTCTTTTTTTCTTTTTTTAAATATTTTACTCGTGTTAACATAGAGAATGCGTATAAAAGGTGCAAGGCTTCGGTTATTAAATTCAGTTGAAAGTCAGCGCTCGTCCCCTTGTCGTTCGGTGTCCTTGTTGCAATTTGTGCTGTAGCCATTTATTAAAAACAACAAGAACTCGCCCAACAATACACTTTGTTCATTTATTACTATCAGGCTACGCAGTCTTCCACTTGTGTCATTGGATGGTTAACTGAAAAAAAAGTAAGCAATAAAAACACTGAGTGGCGAATGGGAAGCAGTAAGGCAGGTTATCAATTAGATGCTTCGAAAAGTTGGTAACTGTTGTCTGCGTGTGTCTTTCAATGCTACAGCCAGCAATTTTGCTATAACGAGTATGAGAAGCAGATATCCTCCGCTTCGGATTCGTCAAGGAGAAGTAACAGACTGGCTTCATTCTTCCCGGCGATATCTCCGAGCAGACGACAGCACTAGTGCTGCGTCCTCCCCTACCTTGTCGTCGTTGGGACAAAACCTTTTAAACGTATTAAAAATTTCCTGTCCCCCTCCCCACCATGGAAAAACAAAAATAAAGTGTTAAACGATACCCGCTTCAGCAAGGCTATGGCAGTTTTAGGGCCAATATAAAATTTTATGACCAGGGCTAGAAGCCATTTTTTTGAAGAACCGTCAATATGAAGGGTAAAAAAAAAGCTTATCTCATCAGTAAGAGCACTACAAACCTTTGCACTCGCGCTTATATAGAGGTACTGCAATATGAGTACATCTTCTAGAACGTGCGCCTGTTAGATTGTCTTCTGCCGATTCTACCTGCTCTCACTTTTCGTCGCTCCTTTTCGCAGGCGACGCAGCGTTCTGTGTATGCCGCGGCTTCATTTCCGTGGCAGTTGGCAGGCACGAAGCCATGTTAAAGCGACGATGCTGTGGTACGTAGTTCACATTATCCGTGGAGACACATACTAGCCCATTTCAATGGAGCTCGGACGGATTCGATGGCACTGTTGAAATAACTTATCACGTCAATAATTCTCATTCCAATTAGCAAGGCGTAACTGTATATCTGCTAACCCACCCATACGGAAGCCGACTTTGTCAACTTTCGGTTGAGTTTTTATTGCTAGCAGGCAGAGTAACACTTGGTAGGTTAAATTGAATATATTAGTCAATGAACAACAATGCTCCCTGTGCTCCTCTAAATCCCTGTGATCCTAAGCATGGCAAATTCATAGGATACTGCCTACTTTTTTGCGTAATAGTGAAATTCGCTCACCACTAAAGACGAGTCATTCTTAAGCACGTAGTAGTTTCCGTAGTCGCCATACGCGTCAAGGAGCCAATGAGCCGCCCAGGAATGCTGCTCGCTCGTGAAAGCCAGGGTAACACCTAGCGCCACTCTTATTTTGGTCACGTCTGCTCGTTCCAAGAATACCGCGAAGCCTTCTATGTGGCCTAAGTACAGATCCACGTAGTCGAAATCGATGATGTGCCAGTACTCTAGCGAGTAGTCGAGCGCACTGAGCATATAAGTCAGCCAGATTGCCGACACTCCTACTCTGTAATATGTATACCACAGGCATGACGTGAGCGGGTGGAAGTAGCTGAATTCGTCCCCGTAAAAGTTGACAAACGAAGCCACGAACACTTCGTACATGATCGCGTCCTACCACCACAAATGTCAGAGGTCGCACGGAGTATGTCTGAACTGGTGGACACCCTAGACGACTCAAAGCACGGCCGGAAGACAGTACACGGAGACCAACAGGCAGCCAATTTGAATGGCGGGCCAGTTCCAGCCATCTACGAAGACCGGCTCGCATCACTCGTCGTTTTCACAAGGCCTTCCTTTTTGTCTCCGCCCGAGCAACGTCCCGCGGTATCAAGCAATGCTATGGTGGTTCCACTCGTGTAGAGGGTGCCGGAGTCTCCGCACGATTCCGCTAGGGTTTCGGCGAAAGTTTAGTCCAGGGCTCGGATCAGACCGTGTAAGTGTTGCTATCTCCTGTGGAGACAAATTTACCGAGGCTGACTGCTCTATTTGGCTTCCTGTCGTGGATTTGTTCCAATGGGAAAAAATCTGTTAGACCGATTACTACGTTATTATTTCTTCTGGATTGATTTTTGCGGGCCAAGAAAGTATTTTTCTGACTTTTGTGGTACGTGTAAAGCGCTCGATGGTTGTGCGCTATCCTGTGGGCGTGCTCTTGTGAAAGCTTTCTTAGGTTCACAACGAAAACTGGTTGCATGGTTACTGTGATTTGCATGATGTCACCGGGGCTGATCCTCACGTCAGTGAGACCACCTCTGCTCATTCCATGTCCCTAAAGCCGTGGTGCTATAGTTGTGCTCTTCAGCATTAGTTCCTAAGATATTGGAACGTGTGTGAAAGCAAGAAAAAGCGGCGGTTTTTACAAAAAGATCTGTGGTTGATTCCTCGTTCATAGGAATCGGTAAAACACAAAAGTGAAATGTGCAGCGAAATCTGCAGCTGAGCATGCTTTGCGAGTCAGCGGCTGCCTTGTGGGCGTGCTTCGCGAGTGACGTCCTGGTGACTGGTCGCTTCGGCAAAGGTGTACTGGCGTCATTTCCTTAACGAATATGACGTCAGAGAAACCTTGGTGTATCCCGGCATTATAGACTTTCGTGTTAAAGTACAATACACAAAACGAACAACCCTAAATATAACGTACTCTTTAGTACTAAAGGTTGCTTCCCCGCAAGAAGAACCGGTGTGCAGGGGTGCACTCGTTACAGTCCGCGTGCTTAGTGGCACTGGCGTCACTTCTGTGACGGACATGACGTAAGTTAAATCTTCGTGAATCCCGGAATAAAACACTGTTGTGTTAAAAGGAAGCGTAGAACCTGTGAATGCACGACACTGTCTATTGCTTCTTTAATAATGTGCAGGAAAGAAACTAATTGCTGGATGAGCGAAACATCAGCCTTTATCAAAGTCTTCCTACGCTCCTGCGCAATGTGCTAGTGCTAGGGATTGTGACCCATTTTTTCCGGAAATCCGCAGACTTCACAGAGTTGCAGAAATTTATGTAACGCTCTTGTGATACTGAATCAGTGCGCTCATAAAATATTTGTACGTCCGTATAGGCTTCGGTTCCTTCGACGTTTCCCGGCGTCTCTCGTAATATGTAAGCCAGGTGAGTCGTAAAATACCGGGAACAATAAATGCTCTCATGGCCGAATACTTTTGGCCATTGACTTCAGGCATTATATTAAGAAGCCCTACGACAAATATCTTCACCAATTAGGAAAAACTAACCCGGTACCAAAGCAAGCTGTGTTTAACGTCCAATCCCCACGCAATACTTCGGCCACAAAAACAACATGTTAACAGGTGGACTGACCGCCACCTAAAACACCTTTCGTGTGCCGGCCTATGTTGTGCATTCGTGTGTAACGCGTGATTTTAGTTGTGCAGGGATAATTCCCAGCATGAAGGGACCTCGGGTGCGTAGTGCGGGCCAGGCTTTGTGCGAATGTTTTCGGGACATCTTGCGGAACCGTGAAAACGCTCGCTAGCACATTAGAAAAAGCAGCAAACATAAAACAATGTTTCTCTTCCCGGGAGCGAAGCAAGGCAAAGTTACTTTCCTTTCTGTTTCAAAATGTGGTCTGAACAGTAAAAAAATTAGCCTTAATTAGCAAAGCAAGCAAGCATTCTGCTCTGGTGCGAATTCGTCTGTCGCGAACAATTCCTCAGCACCTGACATTAACTGTTTCCGTGCAAGTATAAAACAGCGTCGGCAGGCACAATGCATTGCTTATTTTTGCCACCCGTTCGAAATATGCTGACGCCACGTTCACAGTGTAGCAACTTGTTTGGCTGATTTTTTTCTCTACCATTGACGTAATTTTCTCCGTCTACCTCTTAGAGCAACCATAAATAATTCTTCCGATGCAGCCATCACGATATGCTCCTATCCCATCATTACATCTTGTCTCTTCCCTCTCCTCCGCCTCCTTCCCCTAAAAAGATAAACCACCTATTTCTCTTGCACTGCATTCGTTCTTATTGAGTTACACAAGGACCACTAATCTCAACTCCTCGTGGTTTCACCTTGGGACGATGTGCGAAGCATCCTCCCGCCGGTGTGACTCCATCGGCTTGGTTTGAAACAAGAGAAAGCGAACGTGTGTCTGCCATTGGCTAGGGAAAGTGCGAGTACTGTTGTAAATTCATATTCATAGTATTTTTCTATCTTTGGGACAAATATTCCGAAAGTTCTTTTGTTGATGCGTTTCAATCGTGTTAATGCTATTGTTTTCCGCTAAATGTCAATAGATAATACTTAAACTATGCTTCTGATTTGCTGAGGTAATGCCGATGCGCGATCGAAGCGTCCTGTGCAGTGTTATTTAAATAGCGCGCAAAAGATTACGAATAACAAAATTGTTAAGTCACTTTCCTTGCTCGATGGCGCATCAAATATATCACGTGGCAACGCAATGCTTAAGGCTCTATACACACCGTGATTGAATTTGTGTTAATGTGCCTTTTCGATTGAACACAGCACGGCAACAAACCATAGCAAGGCCGCAATCTCGGAGGCCGGATTGTTTGCAACGAGGATTTCTTGAGTCGCAACAAACACAAATACAACGAAGCACCAACATAAATATTCTAGAAGTAATTGGCAGGACTAATGATATCGTCTCAAACACCGACTGCATTGCCTAGAACGGGAGTACGATTTACGTTAGGACAAAGGATGGACGCCTAGCAAAATGTCCACCTTGATGGATACAATATAAAGTTGGGCGAGTTGCTAATACAGCTACGTGTATTACCACGTGTATCGCCCCTTTTTATGTCTCGTCGTTTTTCGCGCTTATTCCCAAAAAAGCTTCAATGAGCCACTTAAAAAAGTGTGTCCACGGTTTGCACTGCCGGTGCGTAAAGCATTGCCGAAACCTTAGTGGAGTGTGCCAAAAACAAAAGAAATAAACCCAAAATTATTTGGAGCGTTCATCCGGCCGTTCCGCTCAGCCGATTCGCCGAGGCCCGTCTTGTAACATGGGATACTAACTATACCTCTTGAATATCTTTGGCCCAGTTCAGGCAAGTTCCTCACAATTACGATTATACAAGACTTATTGCGACTTCATCGGAACATGTTGCCTTTTTTTATTTCATTGACGATTCTCGTATCATTTCTGGCAAGCAGCAATTTATGTTGTAAATTAGAACTTTCTTTTTCCACTCTCTCAAATTAGGCGCGAAACAGTTCCTAAAAGACAGTTGGGCGTTGTTTAGGTTTTTACTTGTATCTTATAATAATGAAAGAAAATCAAGTGCACGACATTACATGTGATACAAAAGGTACAAGTGGACTCGGGTGGAGCACGTAATGCTAATAACTTGCAACTGGTGGACTACCAGTGTAAACAGTGGCTGCGGAGAAGGGGGGGCTAGACAGAGAGAAAGTTCGTTAGTTCGATGTAGGGGTGAAAGGAATAAATAGGGAAGCACATTGGGGACTCTACCGTGGGAGCAGAGAAATGTTTTGAGGTTAGTGAATGAGTCTTCGTCAGGGGTTGAACCTATGCTGTGAAGATGGTGATAACTTTTAACTTTCCCACTCCCAGGGTCATGCACATTCCTGAAGCTCTCATGAACAACGTGGGTTTCATTCGACGTCAAGGGAAGTCACAACTTTAAGGTTGGGTTCCCAAGTGCCTAACTAAAATAACAAATCTAGCGTTTAGGAACTGGTTTGCATATTTATATTGTAAGTGTGCATGCGCTGTGCGTAGCTGTTAGACGGACAGCGTGCGTAGCTTCTCGCGTAAAGAAAGAGCTCGGAAACCACGTAAGCTGTCGCAGGCATCTTCTGGCCCTCACAGATAAGCGAACTTACACGGGGCACAAAACGGCAATGGGTAGCAATCGTTATACAATATATCTCGTGTAGAGCAGGTATCTTATGCAACTGCTTTGCAATTATCGTCTTGCATAACCACCACACTGTATAGCATCATTGCAGTATATGTATACCTTTGTATAGCTGTCGCTGTCTATTGTTGTAGCCCTGTACCATCGCTGTAAAATTGGTACGTCTCATAGCGTTGTATATAGGAGCACATTGCAGCAGGTAACCTTTCGTGGCATGATACATTATCTGGCGGAGCGACCACAATAGGTTGACTTTTCCAGATTTCGGCTTTCGTTCGGCTGGGGCGAAATCTACGTGCCCTAATCATTTTTCTTATACCTGTTTGAATGTACAGTAGCTTGACGCAGAGTGGCGCAGTTGTACATTTTCACATCTTGTCGCAAATCAAAAGTTCGTTTTGACTTTGCCTTTGGACCTTTACGCCACAGACAGGCGAGATGGAAGTAGTGTTTGCTATTGCAATGTGCAGCATGAGGAAATGCTTGGCTGCTTATCATAACTATAATTTAGGATAGTCATTTCCGTGCTTATGGCAGAAATTTTCTAAATGCAGAGCATTTCTTTCACTCACGATGTCACCCGGCTTTGGCGTGCCTCAGCGTTCGCAACAGCCGTTCAAGGTGCGCCATCTCCCCCACTCCTCCTCTCCCGCGTCACCATACCCTCCTCGCTCTCAACAACAGGTCAGCACCCGTCCCCCTACACTATATAAAAAAATAATACTTACCGGCACCTGGTTTTGATCCCACGACCCTGCGGGCGGAACGCAAGGTTACATGGTGCTCTACCCACTGCGCCACAAAGCCGACACAGAATGGAAGGCTGCGAACGCGCCTTGTATCCTTGACTCATTCAAACTACGTCAAGAAGCTGCTGATACAACGCATTCACTACCACCAACTCCCCAAACACTAAACGTTAACGCAATATACCCATCCCCTATGCGACGCATTTACTCGTGTCCCCCTCGCGGGGAGATGGGCCCTTTGTTGTCAACTCTCCATTCCTGAAATCGTTCATGTGATGGACTTAGATGGTTTACTATCGCTTATACACTTTTACACCTTAATTACGAAATTTGTGTGCACACGATGGGTATTAATAAAGTGTCATTGCCGACCCGCGAACCGGATATTTTCGTTTAGTAATAAATGTTGTGCCCTGAAAGGCGACGGCTCGCATTCAGTCTTAACCATATGAAGAATTTCAAAATTTCTTTGCCAGTGTAAAATAATTCCAAGTAACTGCCAAGGCCGAAAAAGGATCTATTTTTCATTAATACCATTAAAGTCTTTGTACATGGGCGATAATGTGTAGGAATAAATTTTAAACGGGGATGATGCGCTGCTGACACGGTCTTCACATGAGGTAAGTTAGTGCGGTATAATCCGGTCGGGATAACTTCACAGAAGGCGCAGCTCCGTTCTGCGGGCTCCTTCGCTCACTTGTTAGAGGTGAGTTTTGTCGAAACATTGCGTTTGCAGGGCCTATTCTACACAAATCTATACACTCTAGTGGAGCAGCCGTAGCACGGGGGAGCTTCAGCCACAAATAGGCCGAAACAAAGATGCACGGCGGCCGCCATGAAGCGCCACTGCAATGTATTCACACACGCGGGGACCAAAGAATTGATGTTTTTTTCTAGGCGCGCATGCAGCGCAGTACAATTTGGTAATAATTACGGCTATAGTGGGGATAGCCACCAGGTTCATTATAGTCATTTCACAAAGCTTTATTTGGCACAGCGGAAATACAAATAAAGCTAACTTGGACCGTAAAAGTTATCAAACGTGATAAAAAAGACCTGCCTATGTCATTGCCGTTGTTGTTTCGATGTGTATTTGGTAAACGTAACTGCAATCTGTGCCTTGACTTTGGTCATCGCCGGAGGGTAATAAACAATAATTTATGGCTAATTTCCTGGCAAACCTAGTACATCCCGTCGTCTCTTCCGCCAACGCTGGGCTCGTTCTACGCCGCGAAGAAGACCTCTCACGCCCGTAACAGAGCAGCAAACAGTGGAAAAACACTGGCAAAGAGGTTATCGTTTGCGCCATCTTTTGAACAGCACTACAGATTTCCCGGTCTTCCCAAGAGCGCTTTATATAACTGAAGGTAATATCCCCCGCTTCCTATTCCGCAGTAATGAAAAACACGAGCTCCCCTGTCCATGGCTATACCAAATGCCCCTTTGAGATGTTTATACAATATTTTGATATTCAACGCAGTGGTGCGCTGGCGATTGAGCAGTCCATTCTCTTTTAAGTCGTGCCGCGCTAGCAAAGACCAACTGGAACACGTTCGCAAACAGTGCCCGCCAGGTTTGTCTGCTTCAAGGAGGTTAATTGGGGCCGAAACATGGCTAGCATTAACCCGCCGCACTTCACTGGATATCCGTGTAACCATTCAACTTTATTTCTGGACGTACACCTCGCGGCGGTTTAATTAACCCATCTTTAGAAACTCATCCCGTAAAGGCAAGCTGCCCCTACACTCTAAAAAAAAGAGAGTCCAAAGGGAGTCGTCGCTGCAATGACTCCCTTAGACTCTACTAAGACTCTCTTTTACGCTCCACGACCCTCTTTAAAACAGGGAGGGGTCACGGGACTCTTGCACTTTGCAATGGGAGTCACGGGTCAACAGCATTTTTAGCATATATTTATTGACTGATTGAATTTCCACAGTGATACTTAGGTTTGTTGCTACCGTATTGCAAGATTTAGTGGCGCAGATACAAAAACATGAAAATAAGGGCACACAGGTGTGTGTGTCCCGTGACTTTGTCCGCTTCTGCGCAAACGGTACAAAATTTGATTTTCTAGGACTGTAAAGCATAAAAAATCTAACGCTGTTTATGGAACACACAAGGTTGAAACGCCAAGCTTTGTACGATACAAACGCAAAGTCCACAATGCAAAGTGCTGAGCTAAGCTAATGGGGTGATTATGATTTTTAGAGTGTAATTGGGTCATCTGAATATGCTGCTTCGGTTAGCTCTGTGTTGTCATTGATTTGGACTTTGGCGGATAGGAGTGTGGACTTTTCATTTCTATCGGAGAAAGCTTCGCCTTTTTCATCCTGCTCCTATTCGTCTTCTTAATATTCTTTTTCAATATGTGCCCTCCAAATTTGTAAAGTTGGCTTTCCTACTTCGCGTTTTATCAACGACACCACAATTTGCCCTCCCATTGTTTAAAGTTGGCTTTCCTGCGCTGATGTTTATCATCATCATCACCACCGTAAGCCCTCCCATTTGATAAAGCTGGCTTTCCTGCAGTGCGTACAGCCGTAAAAGCGCCATGAGTGGGCATAGAGAGGTTTACTTTAACAATATTTTTGAATATGTCGTATCAGAAAGCAATCATCTACAATACATACCATACCTGTGGTAGCCAAATTATTTTGTTCTTACAATTGTCGGTAACTATGGGCGAATGGAAATGCTAAAGTGCGCAAAGACTAGCAAATATTTTAACATTGCATAGAAACCACATGTAACAATAACACAATATACTTAATATATACGAATTAAAGTCTTTACTGCAATGCTGTTCAATGTTGATGAAATAAGCAGAAAGTATGATTGACATTGCTTCTGTATATGATTTAAATGGGTTGTCTATTTTTTACGTTAAAAACATTGCCAACTGTGCACCGGATAACGCTCTGCGAATAAGAACACGAATAAAACTATGCTTCGTATGATATATTGCTACGCAACTAAATGGCCTTCTCAGGAACCCTACAAAATAGGCGGGAGAATATCAGGACGTGTGGCGTGTACGTAACTAACTTTTGCGCCACAATTCTGCCGATCTACAATTCAGCCTCTCTATGCACGATGTTGCGTGCCTGCTTTCTTGCAAAGCTTCGTTGTCGTGCAAAAAAGCCGACTTTACTGCAGATGTTATTCTCATTCGCGTTTTACCAATTAAGCAGTATGTTCTTACGCCGACGACATCGCCCTGTGGCTGCTGGGGCCGAAGGGTCAGGGCCGAGCCATTGTACAGCAACTGCAGGCGGCCATGGAGGCAGTTCGTGCCAAGCTGGCAGGCGTCGGCCTACAGCTGTCGGCGACAAAGACCGACGCCATGCTGGTGCATCCGGATGCCGCCGCCCGTAGATGGACCCGGCGCCTGACCATCGATGGCGAGGAGCTCCAGTGGAGGACCAGGGTGCGGTACCTGGGGCTCACCCTGGACCACCGACTGAACTTCCGGCAGGCGGCCAAGGAGCTCCGAGCCAGGGCGCAGCTGGCCACCACAGCAGTGCGCAAGATGGTGGCCCGGGACAGCGGCCGCTCGCAGCGGACGGCCCTCCGGCTGTACAGTGCCTCGGCGGTGGGTCTCCTTATGTACGCGCTCCCACTGGTGACCCTGCGGAAACCCACCTGGCGGCAGCTGGAGGGAGACCACCGCAAGGGGGTCCGCGCTTGCCTCGGCCTGCCCCAGAGCTCACCGTGCGAGAAGACGCTGGCCGAGGCGGGGGCGTGGACCCTAGAGATGACAGCTGACTTGCGGGCACTTGGCCAGATTGACCGGCTGAGACGCGCCGAGGGGGGCGGTCCGCTGCTGCAGCGGCTGAAGAGCCACCACCACTCGCGCATGGGGCGCATGCTGATGCTCTACGAGGAGGTGGTGGGCCCCGTGGACGCGGGACCTCGTGGCCCCGCTCCAGCTCTGGCAGCTGACGTGCGGCTGGACCTTCCGGGGCTGCACAGCAAGCGGCGGACACCCCACTGCGGACAACTGCAGCTGGCCCGGGGTGTCGTCTGGGGTGACCTAGACGGCCACGCCCTAGTATACACAGATGGCTCGGTGCGGGAGCAGCAGGGGTCAGCCGCAGCGGCCGCCGTGCTGGGAGAGGCCACCCGACAGGCGCGGCTGTCCTATGCCTCTTCCTCGGCCACGGCTGAGCTGGTGGGGGTCGGACTGGGCCTGGACCTGCTGCTGGAAATGGAGCCCTTGCCCGAGCGCTGCGCCCTGCTGTGCGACTCCCGAGTGGCCCTGGTGCGTCTTCAGGACGGAGACTCGCACTCCCTGTTGGTGCGTGGCATCCGGGAGAAGGCGGCACAGCTGGCGGACCGGGGCACTCAACTGTGCCTGCAGTGGGTCCCCGCCCACATTGGTCTGGATGGCAACGAGCGGGCGGACGAGCTGGCCGCCGGGGCACACGCGCTGCCTCCGTCGGACATGGTGGCTCAGGCGGCAGCGGACGACGCCCGCCTGCTCATCCAGCGACACATCCGGACCAAGCATCCGGACCCGCGGCTGCGTGTCGGAGGGGGCCTACCGCCTGTGCGGGCCTCACGCCTGCCTCGACGACTGCGCTCGGCCATCCTGCGCCTCCGAGTGGGGGACGTGTGGACGGCGGAGCGGAAGCACCGTCTGGGGCGGGCGACCAGCCCCTCCTGCACCCACTGCCGAGCGCCCGTGCAGTCCCTGCCGCACGTGCTATACGAGTGCCCCAAGTTTGCGGCAGGGCGGGCAGAGCTGCTGGTCGTGCTTCACGGAGCGCGGCCACTTGAGGACCTGCTTTGGCCCCCGGGCAGTGCTAGGGAGCGAGACAAAGTGCTCGAGGCCCTGGGTACATACCTGCGGGCCTCGGGGCTGCACAGCGCACTCCACTACAACTCTGCCTAGCTGCCCAGATTGTGGAGGAGTGCTGCTGCTGAAGCAGCTTCTGTACTTGTGTGTGTGCGTGTGTGACCCCTTTTACAAGTGTGCTGTGTCCTTTGTAGATTCATGTGTTGTCTATATCTGTAGTGTTTCTCTGTAATGTTAATTTTCCCAGTGTGTAACCCTTTTTTTTTCTCTCTTCTGTGTTTTATATTTACCCTTATTCCCCTTTTTCCTTTTTTTTCTCTTTTGTGTTTTATATTTACCCTTGCGCGAGTTACATGCATTGTAATGTCAACCTTCTCCCCCTGTCCTCCTATTCCTATGTATTCTTTTCTCCCTTTCCTCCCCTCCCCCCTACACCAGCAGGCGTTCCGGTGTCCGCCCCCTAGGCGAGATAAACTACGCCTGTTGGTGGCTTTTCCTTTTCCTAAGTACAATAAATACATACATACATATGTTCACTGCTTCATGTGCCACTAGTAATTTTGTACATTAAGTACATATCGATGTAAGGCATCGCACTTGCGCGCGTACAGAGCTCTGGGTTCAGATGTCGTGTAAACTTACACCAAGCTGCCCGACCAAAAAGCAGAATTCAAGTGTTAGTCATTCAAATCCTTACTTGTAGTTGCTTTTATTCAATCAAAACTACTTCATATTGCGACAATCTTTTTATTTAAATGATAATTGCATGTTGCTCACAATTATTATATATTTGAACCTGTGTGCGAGCGTCGCCTCTTTTAGTGCGTTTAAAAAAGCCGCCAAGTTGTAACGTGACTGATTTGCATTCGTTTTAAAAAAACTTCTGTACATTACGTAAAACGTACATATATAAAAAGTTCCTGCCAGAACCAGATTTCTTTTGACTAGCGTTTGCTTTAAAACTCAATAACAAGAATACAAATGCAAATATTTTAGACAACGCGAATCAATAGAATCCACTGCGAGCCAAATAGAGTAAGCCAGTGAGTGGCGCGAAGGCAGCGAGGCGAGTTGACGCATTTTTGTCGAATTCGCGTATCAAAACCGCTGCGGGATGGAAACGGCGTGACACCAGTATGAAATTTGCTGTGCGGAATTCATTGCGCACCGCCAGAAATCGTCTACTAGAGTTCTTCAGTTCGGCAAGTCGACGGCGTGCTACGGTTGAATGCGAAGCCGGAACAAAGGCTGTGGCTGTGTCATCGTGTTTTTTCACGTGAGTACTGTCCCTGCTAATAATACCAAGTGCAATAGTTGTCTCGGTTAGCTTTCCGGATACATGCCGAAAAAGTTGCATATGCTGTGCTTGTTTGCTTGCTGCCTGGCGCCTCGTAAGCATTGTGAAATCTCTCCTTCGCCCCCTCCTCCCTATTTGAGACTGTTCTAAGCTATCGCGCTCGCGAGACCGGCTGCCGCGCCGCGACCGCCCTTCCTCGCGGCTGCTCGCGGTCTGCGGGCCGCGATATGCGTCGTGAAACTGCCGTACTCCCTGTTCTGTGGCCGTACTCGCTCGCCAACGCGCCCCTACAGCGTACGCGTTGACCGTGTGCTGGCGGCGTTGTCGGGAAAAAAAAAGTTGGCAAGAGGTGAGGACGCAGGAAATGTAGTTAAACAGATGAGAATTTGCAATGTGCAAGGGGGAGAAAATAGTATGCAAATGCAGGACACGGAGAGAGAGTTCGGGCCGCGCGCCAGCGAGCGAGTACGGCAGTTCCACAACGCCTGACATTGCCAAGCTTCACGAGCTAATGACGAAGCCCGTCTTTGAGTTCACGTAGAGTTCACAGGGGCACAGAATTCATATACGTAGAAATTGGAGGTGAAAGGCGGACATGTGGCCTCGCAGGGAATAAAGTCTCGGGGTGTGTGTGTGGGGAGGAGGGGTATTTTACAGCGCCTACGAGGCGCCTGTTCTAACTTGTTCATGCCGTCCGTATTCTTCAGTACACCCTCCTTTTGCCCTCGTCCATTAGCCCACGTCAAGCTTGTCTCTAGCTCTACTGTTGTGTTCGCTATCTAACGGCTGCTTTTTGCACCGTCGGTCGCAGAAAACCATTTGACTGTTGGGTGGAGCGGTACAATTCTGTAGTACACGGCGCTAGTTTGCAATGGCAGGCTATTCAAAAGTGTGTCAAGTGTTCCCTTTTTATTCTGTAGTTTTCTTCTTTGACGTTTCGTGAAATAACAAACCGAACTACAAAAAAAAAACAGTACATGGGGGTGTAAATCGTTTTGAACCCTTTGGTGCAGCGTCATTTTTAACACTGGTCTGCCCGTAAGGCAAACTTGTTGGGACCGTTTAGTGTCCTTTTTATAGGGAAAAGCCATTATGAATGGCATATTGGCATGTATTGTCACGTTCGCGCGATATTTGCAGGTAAAGAAAATAGGCCCCAATGCAAAATGAATCCTTTATTATAGTCATCAAAAGAAGCCTGGAGCATGCTAAATATTCTTTTGAAGGTAGGTTGTGCTTTTTATGATCACATAGACGGACACAAGAAAACTACGTACAATTTCACGAGTAGACGGCGCCATCTTCTCGTGAAAGCGGACGTTTTTCTTGTGCCCGTCTCTGTGATCGTAACAAGAGCAATTTTCCTTCAAAAGCTTACACCAATTAGCCCGACATAAAGCTGTGCAAAATATTACATGTCCTGATCACACACTCAGAGTGTACTTTCTGTATTTAGTGAGTCGCCTGTTTGCATCATTATTGTCTGCCAGACATGTTGTCACTTGGGCATTACTCCAGCGTGCAGACCAGTGTTGCACAAGTAGACATGCTTCAGCGCTCTTCCTGTCACCCTCATCTTTTGCGCAGTCTTTCAACCAGCCAGCAACCAAGTCTTCATCTTCCCTCTCGTTATATTTTGTATGAACTGTATTTCAGAGCCATAAACACATCAGCTTGTCTACATTAATTAAGGAGGAGGTGCTCAAGCAAGGAACAAGGTTCGGGTGGAGGCCGATCGCGGAACCAGAGGACTCGGATGCTGGTGAGCTAACCAGGACTGGAGATGGGCCTGCGGATTCTGTGTACCAGAGGTTCCAGACGAGCGAGTTGGCTTGCAGACAACCGGGCTCGGTTCTACACCTGGCCGCGGTTGGTGGCCACGGCCCAGGATGGATCACCACACCTGCCACGCAGGGCGTGGTGCTGCCTGTGCTGCTTTGTCCGAGCAGTACATGCATTCGGGGGCCAATGCTGTGCTGCAACCTGGACCAACGATGACCCGCGGCACACATCGCTGAATGGGGCTTCTCGTGTTGGTGAGAGTATTTCCGTTTTTCTCTTCGCTTGAACTGGATTTCGGGGGCTGCACGTTGACCCTTGTGTCCTTGTTTGGTGCTAAGTTTCCCTTTCACCGTTCGCCATTGTAACTAATTCTGTTCCCTTTCTCCCGAGTTCCGTGTGAACGTGTCACACTCCTGCAAGGCCAAGAGAATCTTCGCATCAACAATTAATTTTTCCCGAAAGGTTAGAGTGTCAAGCACCATACACTTGGCTGTTTGGCATGGAAAGACCCAGCATTTGAAACATGTCATAACAGCAGGTAAAATCTTGCAGGGCTGCAGATTTTCATCGACATGGCTGTGTGAGGTTATGCGGGTTTGTAGTAGGTTTCAGGGGATATAAAATTTGCTTGTGCCTGCTTTGGACTGGCCCTTGAGACTTCGAATTGCTTGTGCGGTTGACGTCTGTGTAAAATTGTCATTTGTTGCAACTGCTCCTGCCCTTACTTTTTGCCTTCACCTTTGGCTCTATCAGGTATGGCTGCTCTTAATCCTCAAGTCCTGTGGATGTCCATGCTCACGGGGTACTTTGCCTTTTTGGAGGTTTGTATTACACTTGTCTCTATTTTAGTTCTTTCAGTTCAGCTCGTAACCACCATTTGCTCTCCTAGAGATCGCGTAAATATTGTTGATTTCAAATTAATTCCAAATAACGGTTAGCTACTGTTATTGCACGAAGGCATCTTTGGATGTTAAAATGCTGTGAAAATTGTTAAAAATTGAACCTTGGTGTCACTTCTTTTTTATTCCCAGAGAGGTTGTTTCAGTTTTGTGCTTCTTGTTTACGCACCAAAGGCTTCACATAAAAAAACCAAAGCTTCATAATACTAATGGGTCGTTCCACGCGAAACGTTCTGGCCCAAAAATTGGCCACCGCCAATTCCGTTGAGAAAAGCAGGTGAAGGAATCCTGAAATACTATGAATACGTCGAAACCTTCATACAACAGTTGTAGAAACCCTAACCAGGATTTGAATATTCAGACAGATTTGATCAGTGGACAGAGCTTCCTCAAGGCAATATTGCACTAAAATAATGCCGAGCACGGCAAGCACTAGTTCGGAAAAGTTTTTTTTCCACCCTCCGGTTTTGTCAGCAATGTAACCAACATAAATGAAAACATGCAAACCAGTTATTCTCGATAGCACAAAGGCAAAGGAGACTGGTAGAGGGTAAAATAGGGGACAGAAGAAAAGGAGGGCTGGTCAGCCTTAAGAGCAGAAATTGACAAAGGGAGCAAAAGAAGAATGGAAACTTGAAAGGAACAGTGCAACAACGCCTTCCCGGAGGGCTCAAATTGGTGCGAGGGGCCAAATATGGCCTACCGTCGAAACAAAATCTAAGTAAAATTATCAGGCTAGATAGAAGTTGTTCCAGACGGAGTTCGCTATGTGTGGTGCGGCTTCTGTCTTCACTTGCGGCAACTTTTGCTATGTATATTGCACATCTGATATGTTTAATCATTTTTGTGGGCCACAACACAGGAAGAAGCAGTTTTCCTCCCTTCATTGACCAGGGCAGTAGTCTGATGTGAAGTGAAGTTTAGAAGCGAACACATGCCCAGAAAATGCTAGGAAAACACCTAAGAGGACGTGGTGGAGAAGCGCCACTCTAATGTAGCAGGGCCGGCAGAAGACTCTTGTCTGTCGACATTTTTTAGTGCTAGCCCATATTGCGTCTCTCATGCCAAAGCCTCAGTGAGAAATTTGAAAATATTCTGTGTTGCTTGCGTATTTCTGACTAATGTATCTCCGGCTTGGAAGGGAGCCGAGTGAGTACTGAAAAGCTAGTTCTTTCAAACTAAACAAAGCTGTATTCAGTCTTTATGGACCCTTTACTGCATGTGTTATTGCTTGCTTGCTGCAGAAACAGTGCTGACGTTGTCATCTGTGTGTTTACAGCAATTCCGCGTTTTTCACAAACTTGTAATCCGGTTCCACTTCTAATACTGCTAAATGAAAGTAGTGCGGAAGTAGAGATCCTGATAATAAAGCAATTGTTAATACACCGTGAAAATATGAGGAACGTAGCAATTACCACATTGCATTTGTTAAGCTGGAGCCCTGTGGATATTTTTCCTTATGGCCTCCTCTATACTCTTTTGTTGGTCCCCCACATCTTATTAATTTCCATGTCAGTGATATGTATTTTTTTTTATCATTAGATGCAAGAGGGGTGGATACACTGTCCTGCGGCCTGTTTTGCTGAATGAAAGTGGTGTCGAAGCCTTCAGAGAAGCACTGGTAAGTACAGCAGTAATTACTTTTAATGAAATCACTTCGCAGGAGCTTTGGAAAAACTGAGTGTTGCTTCTTTGTGTGGTGTTAGAATTTTTAGAAAAACGGTTGTGTCAGCGAAATTGCTTAAATTTCTTGGAATCGTTCCCAGTCTTCAAAAATCATCTATCGATTTCTCTATAATCTTGCTCCGAATAATCTTCAAAAAAAACCCGAAGAAGCAGACAAAAAAGGCATATTGTGAGCTACTAGCTACCAACCTTCAAAACAACTACCTGGTCTGATAACCACGCCACCACTGTGACACCGTGACACACCTCCTAAATTTCCCATACGGACCCTGGCATCAATGAATATCTTGATGTGTGGGTGGGTTTTGTATTTTTAAGCTATTTTGGCAGTGATAACGCTCGTTTCTCACGAAATGGTCTTCCAGATCGGCCTAGTCATGCTAATACTACAAGCAATTAGGTTAAAGCTCCCATATTCAACTCATAAAAAGCTCTCACACAGTTGCAATTTCAACAACTTCAGCCAACGTAGTCATGAATAAAATAAGCCACTAGAAAAACAGTTGTCTTTAGTAACAGTTTTCTAAGAAAAATAGCTTGGTTGAATTTGTCTCATGACAGCGGATTAAAGCTAGAGTTTAAAGGTAATTCTTTTTCTGTGAACGAAGCGATGCTTCCTACTACTAAAACCTGTCCCGAACATCAAAACGCTCGAGACGGCCCGAAAATCCAGAAGCTGCCGTATGCATTGTGATGCTCGCTAAGTACACTACTTCTGGCGTTGACGCTGATATCTGCTAAGAATAGACTTCGGAATATGGCACGCAGACAGGGTGGTAACTTTCTTTTTATCGCAGAAAGTCTACCAATTTTTGGGGTCTAACAAAACATTTTTGTGTAAACATATTGATTAGGCACATTCTGCATCAGCTCAAAATGCAGATTATTCGATGCCCTTTCCAACAAGAGCAGATTCGCAAATTAACAAAATCAGTTCTTGGCCAAACGTTGCAAATATGGATAAGTTGTGTATATCAGTTCGCAAATAGTTTAAAAAGTTTGGAGTATAATTTTTGCCGAACATAAAAAACACATATTGGAAAAAAGTTTAGTTGCCCAGTACAATTTGTCAGATATGAAAAACATGTCACCATGTGTGGTGCCCTCGCTCTGCAGTGAAGCCCTACCTCTGTTTCAGAATATGCAATTTCGGATAGTTTACTGGAAAAAATCGGGTGGTTTGGCATTATTAGAGGCACTATTTGTCCCCACATGATGTAGAAACACTTTGTCAATGGTTGACATCGCATTAATGGTAAGGTAAAAATTCGGGATAGGACAAAAACTGCTTGGGGCTGAAAACAAAACTCGTTCACTGTCAGTTTACTATCATGCACCTGTTGAAGCTTTCACTTGCTGGTTGTTATAATCTTCTGGCTCACTTTTCTAACCCTGCTTTCAGGAATGAGGTGCGATGCACTGGAGCAGTGCCCAGCTAGCTATCCCCGAGTAACTGTTGCGTGACAAATGAAAAAGGCGTTCAGCTCTATGAGCCTCCTGCATTGCCCCTCCACCTAACATTTTAGAAAACAAACAATACCAAACTTGTGGCAGACTGTCAGAATATGTAGTTCTACTGAGGAGCAACTCTAGACCTCCGAAAATATCCTCGTACAGAATCAAAACTGAAGCCAATTTTAAGCTCTCTCCTTGCCTTAACTGATGTCCCATGACTTGAGGTTGTCAATTGATTTTCAACTGGAACTCTTATTGCACAAGTAAGGCATGGGTGAAGTGAAATCACAAACGGCATGCTTTTTTTTAGGAAAAGTAGTGGGCAACGAAGGCGTTAAGGCAAATCGGGTTGAAGTTCTCTGTCTAGTAGTGCCAAATATAAATTGCGCAATGCAGAAATGAAACAAATGACAGGAAAAGGGCTGAAAATGCTAAGTGCACTTGTCAGACATGCGGAGACATCCACGAATACTTTGACTGAAAAAAAGCTACCCATCCTCTAAACCAAAGCTCACTAGTGCATACCTGGTGTCATTTTCTGGTAGTTCTCACCTTTAAACGCAGTCGGATTGCAAAGCTGACGACATCATTTGATACTTGACTTCTGTGAGCCATTTGATCAAAAAATCTAATGGTAATGCAGCGTAACCACAAGTGACAACCTTTTTTGTATAGCGCAGCAGCCATGGCACGTATCGAAACAACACATGCTGCTCAACCCTCAAAAACACCGTCAGAAATTTCAGTGTAGCCAGAGCAGGAAAATTAGATCTGATTCTAAAACTGCAGTGCCTAGACTAACCAGTGGGACAGGTTAGTTGCAAGAGAAATGACAACATGGATATCAGGAATATACAGCATTGATGATCGGTGATCGGTGCTTTATATTGCCGATTTTGTGATGTTGTAGTTGTTTTTCATGTAACACGGTGGTTAGTCTAGACACTACACGTTTAGGCAACCTTGAGATTTTCGGCAGTTTTTTGCAAGGTGAGGTGTGTATGTTTTCTCAGAAGGGAGCGTTGCTGCTGCGCTTGATAAAAAAGCATGCGACTCGTGGTCATGCTGCATTACCATGGAATTTTCTTGACCAAAAGTCTTCCAGCAAGCCAAATACCAAATCATTTTGCCAGTTTTGCAATCCGATGGCAGTTACAGATGATAATTACCTGGAAATGACACCAGCTTTCCACTACTGAGCTTTGGTTCAAAGAAAGGGTCGTTTTATTTTGTGAAAGCTTATTTCTGAAGGTTCCCCGCATGTGTATCAAGTGGACCTGGCATTTTGAGCCACTTTCCAGCAGTTTTCATTCTGATTGATTGATTGTAGGGTTTAACGCGCCGACGCAACGCAGGCGATGAGGCGCGCCGTAGTGGAGGGCTCCGGATTAATTTTGACCACCTTGGGGATCTTTAACGTGCGCCGAAATCTCGTACACACGGGCGTTTTTGCTTTTCGCCTCCATCAGAAAAGCGGCCGCGAATCGAGCAGTTTTCATTCTGTTTGTGTGTTGCAAACCTAATATTTCGTGCTACTACGCAGTTACCCAACTTCAAGCCGATTTGCCATAGCACCCCCGTCGCCCTCTACTATTCCTCGAAAAAAGAACGCCTTTTGTGATATCGCTTCACTCATGCCCTACTTTTGCGATAACAGCTCCAGCTGAAACTCAAAAAATAACACCAAGTCATCGGATATCAGCTCAGACAAGTAGAGATTTCCAATCAGCCTTGAACACTGCCAGCTGTTCACTGGCCAGTTTTGTTAGTACGAGGCTATTTTTGGAGGTCTAGTGTTGCTTCTTACTGCGACTGTCTATTCTGGCAGTCTCCAAAAGGTTTGATATGGTGCCTTTTTGAAAATGTTAGGCAGCACTCTTTTCGCCGTGCGAAAACTTGCTGGGCACAATTGTAGTGCATCGCAAGTTATTCCTGCAAGCAGGGCTACCATAGCGAGTCAGAAGATGACAATAAACCGCAAGTGGAAGTTCTGGAAGATAAGTGATGATCAGAATGTCAACAAAAATGCACCACTGAGATTGGTTTTAAATTCCAAGTGGATTTTTTGGCATCTCTTGCTTGCCGTGAATCTGGTGCTTGCTGTAGTCCTTAATAAGATGTGTTTACATCACGTGGGGACTAAGTTGGGCCCCTAATAATATCAAACCATTTCAGAGAACCATCCAAAATTCTGTATTTTGGAATGAATGTTCGGCTTCACCACGAGACGCGGGCACCATGCGTGCAAGCACCACGTGGGCACCACGGGGACAAATTAATTTTCACCAGTGAATTTTTTTCTTTGACAGGATTTTTTAATGTAAACCTTCAAAATGCGTATTCTAAATTTTTTCCACTATTGGTGGTTTGTTATACACAACTTCTTTTTTTTTCATTTTTCTTTACGGTGACAAAATTTTGATTTGGGTTTTTTTTGCGATCATTATTGATTGCAAACATTACACAACTGGTGCTAGCAAGGGCGTTGAATCATCCGCATTTTTGCCACTGCACTATGTGCCTAACCAACACATTTAGCAAAAAGAAATGTTTTCTTAGAGCCCTAAAAACTGGTCAATTTTCTGCGGTAACAAAAGTTGAAATCAACGCTGGTGTCAGCTTTACTGCATGACTCTGAATTTGTGCAGAGAAGCCCCACTAGTGCATGAGAAGTTCGAGAACAAGAAATTGGACATCCAAAGTCAATAAATTGGGATAGGGAAACTAATTATTGTGGCATGTCCCATCAAGGCTGTAGTGTCAGCTTTACTGCATCGCTCACAACTCGTGCAGAAAAGCCCATCCAGGGAATTAGAAACTTTGGAACAAGTTTTGTGCCAAATTTAATCATATGAGAAGTTAAAAAATCAGGGTACAGAAACTAAACGCGTTGACAATAATTCAAATAGACAAGTGGTTTAAAATTTTTTCTTGTGGCCACTAAAAACATGAAGAAACCGAGGCACGTAACAAGGCAGTGGTGCCCTTTGTACTGACAACTTAGGTTTCTTTTTCATCAGTAATAAGTGTGATCTAGATAACTACAACTGTAAGCATTATTTAGTGCTTCATGCTTTCACTTAAGCTAAAAACTGTTGAAAGAAAAAACAAAACGGAGTGCAGACATTGCATGCAGAGTAGAAAATATAGTAAGCGTATTGAATAATTTTAAAAAAGCGTCAAAGTTAATCAGTGAAGCGTAGATAGAAGGTTCAGGCAAATTGCTATCAAGCCTAAAAGCAAAAGAAAAGCGCAACAAGCAGCACACCCAGCGGTTTTTGCCCAGGGAATGGGGGGAATCTATGATGTGTCGTTCCCATCTGGAAAAATGATGTATCCAATTTGTTCCTTGGCGTTTTGCATGTACCCACTCATTGCGAATCATGCAAGTACAAGCCTTTCTTGGGCCAAGTTTGACTTCTGCAAAGAAGCTAAAGCACTGATTTGGGAGCTTTTAGATGTTTATTACATAAAAAACAGGAGCACAGTGAACCTGTATTGCAATGAGCTTGAATATTTAGAAACTTCACTATGATTCCTTTGTTACCATTGTGCGGCCCACTATTAAAGGGTGTCATTTTAGACGATGCACTCAATAAACTTAGTTGCAAGCAAGTGCTTGTCCTATCATCTTCTTTGTCATGTGCTATGGACTCGACTTTTTAAGAACTATGTACCACCTTGCCTCATGCTTTTTACTGAACAGTTTGAGTTAGACTTTGTACCCCTCCAGTGTTTTGCAGTGTGGAGCATGCCCTTTGTGCAGCAGGTGTCTCAGTTCACTTACTGCTTTGTTACTCGTGCTGCCTTTAAGCTTTACATAGATATTTTTATACCATCAAAAGGGGGGAGTAGCAGCCTTTTAACTCATAAATTCTTAGTCTCCCTCCCTGGAGCTTTCAGATCCTCTTGATGGATGCAATTATTTTTGAAGCCTTTGCATTTCTGGGGTGTCCATATGTGACTTCATACATTATACATATGTTCCCTCATACAAAACATTTCATAACAAAAGCCAAATGGTGAAGCAAGGAAATGTAATGGCAAGAGGTGTGCTCCTCGCCCTCTCCTTGTCAGGCACTGGGCAGTTAGCCTGTTGTTGATGATTTTACTGTGCTGGCTACAAATTCATTTTGCTTTTGTCTTATCGTTCAATTTCTTTTCATTGATATTTCTGGCAGGTCCGAGACAAGGCCTGGTCCGAGACGCCAGGACCCGAGGACACCTTGCAACGCTTGTGCACGGCTTGTGAAGATTTCTGGATTGACTTCATGGACTTGTGTAAGAAGTCTGCCTTAGAAACACAGCAACAAGGAAAGAAGCCTTTAAAAATTATTGCAATTTATTTCCACACCAGTTTAACCTTGCACCAGCAGGTATGCAAAGCTGGTTAACACAAAACTTGTTTTTGTGATTTAATATCATGCCTGTTAGTCTAGCAAACCTGCGTTGTGACAAGCCATAGCAAGCAGTAAAACATGCTTAGTGTATCTGTATTTTTAGGCTATTTGCTGGTTATTTTGTGGTTTAAAACAGCTGTGATACCCTAAGCTGGCTTTTCATTCAAATGTGTATTACTTTCGTCTTTAATAAAATAATTTTCAAATACTTTTGGTTTGCTTTGCTATACTTGTATGAAACTGCTCATGAAGCTGCATGCATGTGGGCTAAAATTGCACTTGCACGTATACTGCAATGATTCTACCAGCAGTATTACTGACCATCTCTGGGAAGGTCACCCATACACTTCCAGGACTCTGTCGCCATAAGCATCACGGGACTCTTTAAAAGGGGGCATCCTCACAACTCTTGTTACAGGGTCGCGATGATCATCAGGCAGGGGTCCCGTGACTCTCTTTTTTCTTTCGTGGCAGTCAGTGCTGACTCTAAGGAGGTAGTCACCCATATTCTACTGTGACTACTGCGACGGGGTCCGTGTGACCCCCTTTCAATAAGAGTAGCGTGACTCTGCGAAAGGGGTCGATGAAGAGTCAAATCTGTGGCAAGTAAATACCCCCCAAAGAGGGTCACAGGGACTCTTTTTTTTCTTAGTGTGTATGCTTCCCAATCGGCTAATGTGTTGGCATTCGCCATGTTTTCTGCGGGAAATCAGGGAACACGAGCAGCCCTTCCCAGACGCCGCCCACCCTCATATTCACTGGCCGCAATCGGGAGGGAATTCAGGACTCGGCGCTCCATTCTTGCGTATTAGTGCGGATCGCTTGTGCACCGAGCCCGGTGAGGGTTGGATGGAAGGTTTCTCCGCCACGGACGTTACGGAAGTCTCCTCAAATAGCCCCGAGTTACGTGGAGCTAATATACGGGGATCCCGCTTGGAGGCAATTACTGCAGCATGTTGTTAATGCCACAATCCTTTCCCCGATGCTGCGGCCCTTCAGGGCAGGTCGCGAGAATGCGGGTGGCGGCTACAAAGAGAGGGACACATTTGTGTGCTCTGGTGTATTGCGTGCACGAACCCGGATGTGGAAATCGGATGGTTCAAAGGGGAAGTGAAATGCACGGGCAACTTTAGAATACCAAATCTAAAGCGCATGGATGCTTGAATAAATATTATTTTACCAAGTGTAGTATAATTCAGCGCCAAAGTGCGAGCAAAGGAGTATGCAGTAGCTGAGCGCTGTGTGCGCCATTGGAGATGATAAACTGAAAGTCGAGGGTCATGTCGCCCGATCCCCTTGAGCTCGCTTGTCTCATCTTTGCGTTTGTACCGTTTGTAGCGTTCCCTTTGTCAGCCAAATTTGAAGAAAAAAGAAAAGAGTCCCCGCCAGGGATTTTGTCCCGCACAGTCAGACCATACTCGCGTTGAGCTCCCTAGGACTAAGCTATTACTGCGACAAATGACTGATATTCATGCCTAAGTCTACACCGTCATCATACAGAATGCTGTTTACTAGTCGGATGCAAGGCCTGAAGGCTGCTAGGAGAGCATTGCTTCAATAATACTTGCACAGTAAGCTGCTACCTAGTACCAGAAATATATGAGCATCAGTGACTGCTTTCCACCCAGCAGCAACAGCGCTCTGAAATGCGTGGTCGTGCTGCAGACTGCTCTGGTATTTCACACTCCAAAAATGGGCTATTTGCAACTTGGTATTACGCTTTAAAATGAACGATCGGCCAGTTTTAATTCCTCATTACAAAGGTTAAGGTTAAATCCAGGTTAAATCAACCCTTCTTATAGGTTACTTTCGGACTTAGATTTTTCCACACCGGTATCAGGCACATTAGCATATTCAGCTCACAACTCCAGTAGAGGGAAGCCAGCCAAACGTTGTGAGCCGATATACGTATCGCAGGAGACCTAGTGTGCATATATTTCGAGTGCCACAACTTTGTCAATGTACATTATTAACTACCAAATAAAGACATTTTTTACTGCAAAAATATAGTCAGAACTCAGGTTTTGCTGCCGCAGGAGACCTAGTGTGTATATATTTCGAGTGCCACAACTTTGTCAATGTACATAAAGTCTATTAAGTACCAAATAAAGCAATATTTTTACTGCAAAAATAAAGTCAGAACTCAGGTTTTGCTGCGTTTAAGAATTACGATGTTCCGCCTGTAATCGCCAGACTCATTTTGCAAGGACTAAGGTCAGTGAGCCACGCCATCTGCGAAGCCCATTCAGTAATAACGGGGTACATGTCATAGGAAAATTTATAATAAAACTGCAGGGAAGATCCAGGAATGTGAACATCCCATTAAACTTGAATTTTGCACTTAATAAACGCATCACGCAAACACCCTCAAGGTAGACAGAGCACTGCCCGTGGACTCTAGCCTTTATTCTGGACAAGTAATAACATTGTGTTCGCAAACCACGCAAAGCAATGTATTGTACATTTATGCATTGTGCAAGGAAACCAATTCCAGGAAAATTTGGTGCGGTTGGTCAAGATGTGGTGAGCGTAGCAAAATGTGAACGGCGATCACACAAAGTCAATTGAACAGTTTAAACAATATTCAACCTTGAAGTCTTGCCTGTCAAGAGTGCATTTCACGGAACTAGTGCAGAAGTATGCCTCGTAAAATTAGGTAAACGAAATAACGATATTAAACAGACACATATGTACTTAAGCAATACTGCACATTCCGCTAAAATGACGTCTGCTAGCTTGTATAGCCTTGCCTGTATATCGTTGGTACAGACGCCGCAGTATCCCATCAATACTACAGTATTCGGCATGATTTCATTTGTTTGCGCCACAAAAGCGTTCCCCATCGCTGAAGCTGTTCAAACTAGAGCGAAGTACTATCGCCAAAACACATTGCCTATAAATATCGGCATTGCACACAAACCGTTCCAGCTCGCTACCCTTATCAGTATTCATGCAGAGCTCGCATGATATGAACCCCGATATTGAGATACTTGTAAAATATCTCCTCTGAAATCTTCCCAAGCGCTGTCGAAAAGCCGTTACGGCAGACAGCTCCATCAACTGTGTTGTAACGTGAGTTTAAGATCGAGTGAGCGTACTATTGACCAAAAGAAATGAAAAACGTTAATGTTTTAACGACGTCGATTACTCGGATAGCCGCAGGAACACTTTTTCTACGCACAGGGAGGATAAGCGAAAGGACAGCAGTCAATATTCCGCTAATGTTTCATTTGTCGCCGATCCTTGTCTGACATCAGTGTTACACTCTATATCCATGGCCGTGGCCTTGCCTTGTGAAAGGTAAAGAACGTCCGTGGAATTCATTATTCTTGCGTAATGACCCCTGAAGTGCTCGCTCAGACAGGACGAATCCCTCGCCGCCCTTTAGCGCTGCGGGGAAGCTCTCGTCGTTGTCCTCCCGTATGGTCTGCGCTGCATCTTCCGCGTAATATGAGATCAGAACAGTCAGCGGAGAGGATTGCAGAAAACAGCATGTTAACCGCATACAGAGAGTAAGGAGGAGTCTTATCAATACGGTGAAGTATTTACGTCAGAGTGTGTTCTGCATTATATCTTGTAAGATAAATTAACTATTACAAAGAGTAATTATAGCTGTCTGAGTGCAACAGTTCAAAGCACAGAGCCATTTAAAAACTATTGATCACGATGACGCCAAAAGTAGCGCCATCAAGCACCAGCCCATATGTCGTTTATTTGAACTTAGGCGGTGCTTTATATTCGAGTTGCTTTAATTTCGGTTTCCTCGAAACAGCTACTTCGAGCGACGCTGAGGTTCCTTTTGCTGTGGAGGCAGATTGCTTTTAAATTGAACAGCTATTGTTTGGGCGTTTGTACACCAGTTATTTTGAAGCGATAGGTACATCCAAATGAACATATACAAGCAAGCGATTCGAAAATTTTTAGTAATTTTATGGCAAGCCGGTTGCGCAGGTGATTATTTAAAGCACCAGGAATAGAAACATAAATTCGATTTTGAAAACGTGAGCATCTTTGTAATAAACTGGGGATGTATGTCTACTTGCTCTTCTGTTTCAAAGTTATTACGGAGAAAAGCTCGCGTTTTTTTACATCCCCATCAATGAAGCTGTGAGCGCGAGACCTTCCATTTGTCCTTGCTCGTTTTGGGTCATTTTCATTTTGTGCGCCTCTCTTCTTCCGTTCCTATATCCTAGTGTGACGGCCCGTTTCTTCCTCCGCGGATACGTTTCACTCATGTTTGCTTCTTGCTGCCTTGTGCTCGCCATCCACCTAACATTTCTGTCTCGTCCGCAGAATGCCCGCTGGCCCAGCGTCCAGCGCGCCTTCGCCTATCGATCGTGTGCCGGTCCAGCTCAAGAAGGGGAGAATGAAAGAAAATTTTGCTCTGGTTTCGCAGCTCTCGCCGCCGCTTCTAGTTTTTCTTTCGCCGTTCCATCCTTTCATTATCCGGCGGCATGGCCGGCGCCCCTGGCCTTCCTTTTAATCGCCGGAATGCCGCGCAGCCTTTTGTGTTCCGGGAGACTCCCTGAGGACTGGGCGGCGACCTCGCTCTCATTCCCCGCCATTATAATTTTTTTTCCAACATTCCCGTCATTTCTTCCTTGCAGCTCAGTGAACTTGGAAGAACCCCGTCTGGCTGGCGATTTCTTTGTGGCGCTGCCTGTTGACTTTCCAGAAACGATTTGGGGACAGTCCGTGGAAAGACAAGCAGTAGTCAGACCTGCCCCGGCGTGCTTCACTGATGCCGGAAGGAAACGGTAGCAGAATTTAATTAGGGCGGTCGAGATCTCTTGCGCAGTTTTGTATGTTACAGGAGTCCTCAAACATACAGAACATTGAGAACACCAAAGCTGATCATTGAAAGTAATAACGAGAGCTGCAATGTCTTTAATAGAAATAGTATTAAATTTGGTTGCCTCCACCCAAGGTCTATACACAGGAAAATTAGGGATAAAGACATTGCAACAACATTGTCCCGCAAGGTTTAGTTCGCATATACGGGTTAAGATTGTCCACGCACTCGGGATGCCATCGCTTTACTTCCTTTTGGTGATGCGATTTGGTTAGTAGAGTTTTTTCGACAGAGTTCACAAATATAGATGTTTTAGCTTGCTTGTTCTCATATTTCATTCAATTAACAAGGAGAAATGATGTTCCTGCATCAAGGAAATTATTCCGAGAGGGAAGAAAAATCTATCGAAGTAGGAAATGAAAATTATGCACAAGGGTGAGCAAATAACTACAGCTGACACCGTAACTCGAGGTGGCTGCCCAAGCGCAACAGCACCAAAAACTCCCAACCGTTCGTGCACGAACAGTGGACATACGCTAAAATATAATTCGGCAAACCAATTAGGAGGGCTGAGACAGCCGAGACGGCTGGGGGAAGACGCCACTGGCGGTTCCTTGGCAGAAGCGGCATAGGACAATGGTTTCTAGAGCACATTCGCAGTGAAGCAGTAGAGGTGAGGCCTTCATCGGGTTTATTTGAAATCTGTAAGTGTTTATAACAGCTCTTGGAGCTAACAGTTTTCTTGTCAATGCACATTCGCTGTTCCTTCTTCTCAATAAAGCTTGAAAAGACTGTTCACTCAAGTTACGCGAGTTTCAACATGCAAAAGCACTTGCTCGGACAAGTGCATTATCTGGGTAGGCTCTTTCTAACCGATCTTCTGTGTTGTGTTTATGATGTGCCGGGGAAGTGTTATTGGTGACGCTCTTTGGATGGCTGAACTAGCTTAGACGGTTTTTTAAAACAAAGCTGTCTACCCCTACAACCCAAGATTTCTTTCACGGAGTGCGGGACAACGAACGCCTAACGCGGAGGAGGCGGCGCTTCAGGGGGGGGGGGGGAGAGATGGAACGGGGGGGGGGGGGGGAGCGAGGGTTTCACTTGCGAAGCCCACTGTAGAGGGTGCGGCGAATAATTTACGCAGCGTTCCCCTCGGTGCGGTGCATCCTCGATGGTGGGCGCCCTGGTGGTACGGCTTTCTCGTCTGCTTTAGCGGCAGTTGTTTTGGGCCTGTTTTGGCGCAGCTTCGCGTTCATTGCGCGCTTTCTTCGCACGGCTTGATTAACTGGTTCGACAGCACCTTCCGGGTAACCCGGACTCAACGGAATTAAGTGGTTATGCAGCAAAGGTACCTTAAAAATTGCTTTGAAGGACGGCAAAACAAAATGTGGATACCTCATAAAGACTTCTGGCCGCTAGAGAAACCCTACCTTTCGCGCACTGCTTGCCACGAATATGACTCCATTTTCGAAATTAATAAATCGAGTTCGCTTGTTTTTTAAGGGCTATTCCAAAAACAGTGGAGGGAGCAACTGCACTGATAAATAGCGAATGAAAAAGTTTGTCAGTTTTCTCGCAATTCTCAAACTTACTAAGCTAACTAGTTTAAATTGGTATAAATGACAACCATTAAGCTCAAATTCCGAACTGTTTCAGTGTCTACGCTTGTGTCGCGCGGTGGTGTAGCACCCAGCTAGCTCTTTCAGGATGGCTACGTTCCGCGGTTTCATCTTTCGAAAGACGCTCCTCTCCGTTTTCTTTCGGCCGAAGCACGTCCGGCTACGGCGGTGGCGGTACCGCTCAAGCAAGACCGTGGCCGATGCTGCTGCGTTCGGGACGGTATCTCCGTGAAGTCAAAGTAACGCCTGGCAGAATATGTCATTTCACGCTTTTTAGAGCGAGGTGGGTGAATTGAAGTGACGTCGCATGGGTGATTGCTGTGGGTGTCGTTTAAAGCTTTCCTTTCCAACCACCTTCAGAGCGTGCATTGTAGCCAAATTTTTTTAAACGCCCAATGACGGAGGTGGAACACCCAACAACGTTATAGGCTCAACCTGCGTTGAGTAAAGCCAGAGTCCTGCAGACTAGTTTACTAGAGCACGCTGGCGACGAATACAGACCGTACGAGACGGGAATGACATTGCTCCTTTAGCTAGGTACTTAGTAATTAGCGATGCGTTTCCGGGGGCAATGATTCAGTAGTGCCTTCTTTTCTGCGCCCCATGAACTATAGAGCCGTACAAGAAGACATATAAGCTTATACGGACCGCCAGAAGAACGACATCCTAATAGACACCTCCGGACGTAATTTTGTTCAATAATTCTGACTCAGCATAACCCCCCTCATTAGGGCCAATCTTGGAAACATTCACCGATCCCCTCAGTCCATGATGCGCATTCAATTGCGTCTGGGGAAAGGTACTCTCTGCCCAAAAAGATGTTTATAGGTTACAATTCCAATTAGCTAATATTAATAAAAGATAACGGTCCCAGTAAATGTGTTTTCCCACCTAATAACGCGAGATTTTAGAACTGGCAGTGAGGATTTCTGCCCCAGCATGGCCATTTCATCCGTGGTATGCGCGGCTGGTGTTCCAGTCGGTTGATTTGGTAGGCAGCCCCACAACGTTGCTCTTATAAGGACGCGTAGAGTGTTTCGCAGCCTACAAACGGCGCAGCTTCTACATTGTGGTGCAAGGCTTGCGAAACAGCGCAGCTCGTGGCCGACATAGCGTCCTTGCGTTTGCCAAGTTTTCGAATATTTGGCTAGGCTTTGTTCCGTCTTGTTATGTTTTGCGATGTTATTCAGGGCTGGGGTAAGTGTTGAGTCGAGAGATCGAGCTTAGCCGGATATATAAAGGCCGTTCCAATCAGTGCGCTGCACTGAAGGCGCATAACAGGGGGAAGAAAGCAAGGTCGCGCCTCAGCTTCAGTAGATCTCCCGCCTTGTAACGTTATTGCTAGCTGTGCCAGTTTTAGGGGTTCAGTAGCGCAAAAACGACTATCACTTTTAAAATGTATAGTACGGGTTCCCCATACGCATGTGCCCCTTGTGGTGACGCTTGAGCAAAAGCAAAAGCTGGCTTCACTGTTGTAATACCACCTCTGACGGCGCAGCCTTTTTATTTTATTTTATTCGACAACGCCCCTACACCAAGCTCAATCTTAAATACCTCCGCTGAAAAATTGTGCCTGAATTTGCATTAAACTGGTATGGAATACTTAGAATAGCAAGTAGTAACCTACAGAGGTCAGGCGTCTAAGTTCAACGATTTGTAAGGTTCCACAACGTTCTCCTCTAGTCGCAAGCTGACCGCCGCATGAAGGGAAAGCTTAAATTTTGTCCATATTGTTATAACAGATGTGGTCAATCCAGCCGCAAATGAATGATATTTACATATAGCAACGGAGTTTTAACCGCAAAACATTTTCCCTGTTGGGAAGTTTCTTGGAAGGCGGCAGTAGTTGAGTTCTTCACTGCCACAGCGGGCCAAAATGAGGCACTGCCTTTAAACTAATCGAAATTTGGCGTACCGCTTTCAGGACCATGGCCTGTGCCGTTAATTTTACCCTAATTCAGGCAAAACAAAAAGTTCAATACAGAACTCATCGGTCCGTTAACAAGCCAGTCGCTTATCTTCGTTGAAACGTATGGCGTGCGGGGCTTACATGCCGCCGCATTAAGAATTTACCCAACATTAATGACAAATTTTATGATAACTGAAGCTTGATTGTCAGAGCGTGCACTACTCTGGAATATTGGGAGTAGAGGTTTATAACTTTGCGTTTTTGAAATGAAACCATTTCTTCAAATGGATGAAAGAACGAACATGGGGAAAAAGTTGGAAGGATTCCACTGCTGCGAAGTTGTTAGACAACCAATGCTGCATTGGTGTGCAATGAGTTAGGTATGAAATGTTATCTTCGCCGTTGCAGTCGCTTGAGCGAGTACTTCTCGTCATATTCGTTTTGTATATTTAACCATTGGTGATAACATCTGCTCTCAGGGACTGGCGCCCAGTTCACCAGTCACCATCGTACGCCACGCAAGCAGACCCAGCGAAACTTTCGCTATCCACCATTACACACATGAGGTGTCATGTGTCTCTTATTTCTTAGCTGCCCTCTTGGACCAATATATTAGGTTTGGGTTCAGGAAATTTGCTTATAAAGACAGTTAAACTTCTGTTTTTATTTCTGAATTTCAAGATAAATTTTGGATTCTTCTAAACCACTCTGTTTAAAATGAACAATACACAGGGTTTTAATCCGGACCTGCTGCAACATTACGCCTCAACGTGATGACCTCTATAGTGCAAACCCTACCTTCTTCAAAAAATGGCAAATCCGCAACTATAGACACGACGAGGCCTGGTGAAAGAATAAATGTGCAATAACTCAAGGAAACTAAAGGAAGATAATAAAAGATTACAACTCTTCGCTGAGGAATACAGGACCGGTTACTTCCATTTCTGGAAAAGTTTAGGTGATTTCGAAAACTTTCCCAGAAAAATATGATGCGTCGTACGCTAGTTCAAACTGCGGAGCACAATGACCAGCCAGACTGTTAACATCTCATCTTGGTTGTGAGGGGTTGAAGGGACATTTTTCGGGCGCCTTTGTAGAGCATAAACCTGATAAGGAGTTTCGCAACACCCTATATTAGATAACCCGAGGAGAATCCACTCACGTTGGCTTCAATAAGTGATTTCGCGCCTAATGAAACGTGAGGGCCAACATTCCAGACGAAAGCTGATGACGCGTACTTTACTCCCTTATTCTCGAGCTTCACAAACTGGAACTGACATCGGGAGCACTGGGTGCCCTATTGATCTCCCGTTATTTTTATTTTTCCGTGCAGACAGTGATAGAGATAGCTCGAGGTTCTATTCTTCCAGCACTGCTTCGCCCTCTAACCAAACCCTCATGGCGAACGCACTCCCAACTCTTCCCTTTTATGCTTGGCTGCGGTCTTTTGTACGACGGTGGGCCTTTTAGTTTCGCAAAATAATTCTTTCTCTTATCTCTATGTTCCTCTGCATCCAAATTCAGCCGAGTATGCGAAAGAAGCTGGCTGACCAGTGACTACAACACTCCCTGATCATCGATACCGTCCTCACTAGACGCCGTGAAAAAAATGCGTTTTGTATAGGTAAGAATTAGTCGTTCTGTTAGGCTTGACTGTGCATTCAAGCCTACCCGAAGTCAGCCTTTTCAACGAGTATATTTCAACGAGTATAACGAGCTTTGCTATATTACGTTAACCGCGGCAACAGATTGTTAGGCATGCGCAAAAGGTCTGTTCCTTCGCCGATTGGGTAATTTAAAAATTGTTGCGCTACCTCGTGAAGAATGGTGTCTTTCTATGCGCAAAAGTTTGGTTCACAAATTCCGAGCTTGCGGCCGACGAAAACGAAAGATGTGCTATTTATATCAGTCGCAAATGCGGAATGCTTCATTCGCTGGCGAAACAATGTGCACACTGTGTTATATTTAGAAGCAGTTAGACCCTCACGCCCTGTTTTATATAATAAGTGGCGGCTGTATGCCGGACAGCATCGTTCAAGCAATGGCTAACACCTGGCGGAATGTGGAAACGATTCAAGAAACGTTTTTTTTCTGACCTAGCCAAGTTATCTCTTTTTGGTCCCAGATAATTGGTAGCTATTGTTTTCTGCATTTTTCTTGTACGTATGACCCATAAAAAGTAAAAAGAAACTCTAACTCGAAGTAATCACAAATTCCTTCTGGCACTAAACACTGCGTATGTGCTTTAAAATGGAAACCCCGGCGGAATATATATACGTGACTTATATTTGGTTCATTTATTTCTATTACGTTTTTTCTCTTTTCTTCCTTCTAGTTTTGGTGCAGATTACCTCTCCGGACGTCTTGCCTGCAACACCGTCTTGGCATTTCATTCATTGCTTTCGTTTCTGCGTAGGCGCAAGCTACTGTAACAAGTTGAATAGTAGACCATGGCACGGCATCCCTAGAAGCGGAGTTCTGCGTATTTAAGGTGCACCTGTTTAACTTACGCGCCGTAACCGTCATGTATCACACTACACACAGTATTTCGCTATGTTTGTTTCACTGCTGCAATCTGGCGGGGCAGAGCATTGGGAACGCACTAAGCTCCTGCTCGGGCGACCAGGATGCCAATTTCATGAACAATGCAACGTGTTCTCAATTTGCTCTTTGCAACGTGTTCTCAATTTGCTCTACCGCAAAAAAACGGCAACGAGGGCTCACTGCATAATGTAATACATAAGGAATTTCTCGTCAATAAATAGATGAAACACGTTTACACGAGTTTCAACGGTATCCCTTTCAGGCAGCGGTGCCGTTCTTCTGAACCGGTGTAATACGTACGATCACACCGAATTGTTTGAATAATTAAGATTACCTTTACACCCATCGTGTCTTCAAATTTAGGTTTTAGATCAAGAGCGGGCAATTTTTTCGAATGTTCCTTCAGTTTCCGCATTCCGGTACTCAACAATAAAACAAAATGTCTTTGTTTAATGTCATCGCTGTGCAATTTACGAGAAGACTTTTATAAACTACGGCCAATCTTTGCAGAAAGCACCCAAACAGAGATTCCAGACAGCCGTGGCAACGCGTTCAGCCCCAAGTGCATCTTATAAGCATTCAGAGAGTCCAGGGTGTTCGGAAAGACAGCAAGGGATGTACGACTTATTTGGCAGGCTACATGTCAAGGACTGATCTATCCTAGTGGGTCAGTGCTCTGCTAGTTGGCTTTAACTCCGAACTTGTCCCGATGACTGCGGTAAGAACTAAGAGATAAATATATAATATGGCAATAACTGTCGTCACAATATAATATTAGCTCTAATAAAAAAATCTGTTACACCGAATAGTTGTATACCTATGTAAAGAAATTGTAGCCCCACTTTGCGCGAGTTATAAAAAAATTGGTAAAGATTTTGTAAGAAGACGTAAGCGAGCGCCTACGCAGCCTTGTTAGTGGTGTCCCATATATGATCACACGCTGATAGTTACAAAACCTCAGTACACTGAAGGCCAAAGAAGAGCAAAGCTTGGAGACGGGTATTTTTTATTGCCTCTATTCACGCTTGCTGCACGTGATGAACTAGATGAACTGAAAAAATGACACCGGCTTTCAGTCATTTTCTGTGCCACTATTACTCAGCAGTTCATATGCCATTTTAGTGTATGGGGCATGTTTAAAATTTCATTCGTTGTACAAAATTGCATAATCATAATAAAAAGAATAAAAATTGCCAGTAATTGCGGTTTCCGTACCTAGAAATATATTCTGAACAAAAACTTTCACTCAAAAAAAAAACTGTTTGAACACAGTCACTCCACATACAGACGTGGGCTTTGTTGAAATCCACACTCATAATATTCGCTGCATAAAACACGCTAATCACGTTGCTGCTTGGAAACAAAAATAGGTACTCTCAACTCCCTGAAAAAGGCAGTGATCGCCATACTATCCTCACCAAAGCTGATGACACCGAACTGTTTGAAGTGATGACGCCTACGCTGCCTCGTTACCATCATCATCATTCTCGTAAGCTTGTTCCGTTGAAGACACATCGGAATGGATTTTGGCGGCTGGACTTTTTGTCAACATTTTGATGCCGAAACCGGGGACTCATGAACCTCTAGAGTTGAGCTATTCTGAGCGGGCTCATCTTGTCTTCGACCGCCTTCGTACCTCTGGTGAACACGAAGCCAACGTTCAGCAAACTCACTGAGAAAGCTAGCGGACATCATGGGTTGAAGAAGAAAGAAGCCGGGTCCAATACTGCTGCGACTAGGCTGACACATATTACATGCGTCTAAGCGGCTGCGTACCAGCTGGAATGACCCCCCCCCCCGACCGTTGCACCGTCAGTCTGATCTCCAATCCTATTGATTTCTGTCACGCTAGACTGAACCTAGGGGTCTCTCTATGAAAGACGGCGAATTTTTCGGGAGCATCCGACAGACGTCCTTGACAAGATTGGAGACTTTTTCTTCATAGAGCAGGCACATAAGCGTGAGTAGACAAAACCACCACACTGGCTTTGCAAAATGATTCCTTCAACAAGTTGAACCGATAAGTACAATACTCCGTGTACATTGAGAGTATGCATTTGGAAATGTTTTACGCATTTGAATTTTGAGGCAGGGTAATATAGGGAAAAGCTAGAGGAAATAAAGGTAACATGTGCAGACGCTAACCACCAAGCTCGCATACCGTTCTCCCAAATTCAGTAAGAGCTGTGATAGCACCGGAGGACAAATGTATAAATGGAGAAATTATGGAACACTGAAGGAAACAAAAACAATTTTGGCACCGCAAAATACGAATTCCACTACAGGCCAGCATTCCATTTGCAAGATATACCGCCAATGGACATAGACTGCCATGGTTGCTGTGCCGCGAATCGTTCTTGTCATTTAATGGACTATTCCTGCCGAGCAAACTGCATTTTCCATAATATAGCAATACCTACGTAACCAGAAAACAGTCTAGACGAATTGACTGTTGCCTACAGGACAAAGCAATAAAAATTCGCCAGTTAAAACATTTGACCACGAGAACTGGCATGAAATAGAAAGCAGCCAGTTATTTGAAAGGCATGGCGGAAAAACTACGAATTTCTGTGTTGTTCACACATGACGTAATGAATGACGTATTGAATAACATAAAATCTGCGAAATGTAGAGTGAACAAACAGGAAAAGAGGAATTAAACCAAAACAAAATGAACGTAACACCCGTTTGCGATGCCAGTTGCCCACTTCGAGATGCAAGCGTATGCAGTGGATACGGGCTGGCAAATAAATGAAAACAACATAGTCGCTAACAGCGTGAAGAAGTCGAAAAAAATGAAACTACAAAAGACGAAAAAAATTGGCACTTTTACTTTTACAGAACTCAACCACCATTTCAAGTTACGGCGAATAACGCGAATATATGCGATAAAAAAAGTGACTACCGGTGCACGAAGAAGGAAGTGTACACCCGGGAACAATATTGAGAGTCATCTCGTGAACAACTTCCTACAGAGACCATTCAGCGGGAATTCGCCAAGTCAACGGCAGGCTAAGTACAGCCCTGGCCTTCAATTTAAGCACAAGATTCGATGTCCCCCGCAAGGCTTGCTTCACCATTGTAATCAGCAGCCTATCTCTACCACTGCAGGGTAAACGCCTCTCCCACAGACCTCCAGTTATCCCTGTCCTGTGGTAACTGCGGCCAATTTATTCCCGCATACTCTTGAAGTAATCTTTCCATCTAATGTTCTGCCGCACCCTGCCACGCTTGCCTTCCCAGGGATCCACTCTGTTACACTTATCTACAAACGGTTACCTTGCCTTCGCATTACACGTCCTGCGCACGCCCATTTCTTCTTAATTTCTACTAATAAGTTCTTAGCATGCGTTTGTTCCCAGATCCACTCGGAGCTCTTCTTGTGCCTTAATGTTACACCTATCATTTTCCGTTGAATTGCTCGCTGAGTCGTCCTCAACTTAAGTTGAACTCTTTTAAAGACCCTCCATGTTTCTGCCCCGTGGTTGAGTACCGGTAAGATGCAGCTGTGGCCTAGAGGTAGAGCATCCGCCTCTCGTGGAAACGACCGTGGTTCGAATCCCGGTGCCGCACAATTCCAACTGGATCCAAAAAAAAAATCCGTGTGTTTTCAGAATTGCAGAAAGGAGGCTTGGGGGGCGGACTGATCCCGGCGACCTTTGCCGGTAACGCACTCCCTCACCAGGGCAGGACCGGCCCCCGTGGTGTAGTATTGTCCACAACCTCCCAATAGGCCAATTAGGGTCGCCTCAACGGCCATAAAATATTCTCGCCTGTAAACAATGCGGCTTTCCCGACATAGACCATAACACGATTTAAAATGTAGCCATTTTCGCATAATCGAAGAGGTTGAAAAAATTCCCCCTAGCCTCCATCGTGCATATCATCATTGCCATAAGCTTGTTTCAATGAAGAAACGCCTGAACATGTCTGGGTGGCTCGCCCCTTTCTAAACGCATGCTTGAGGACGCTGGACAAGTTGTTCCATTCGTTCGGAAAATTAGTATCGCGCAAATGTGAACGCCAATATTCACAGAAGGTGAAAACCCCGGTCGTACAGCAGTTATGCTGTCGAATGGGAAAACCAATGGGTTGTCGATATCATTCAGCAGATCATTTCAGGGTGGTCGTTGCTTGGGCGTCGTTCATGTCTCTTAGAATCTCACCTACCATGACTGCTCAGAATGCACTCCGTACAGATGGTCGACTAGCACAGCTGCAACGTGCGGCTACACCCGCACAGCCGCCGCCACTGGCAACCTTTGTCACTTGAGCACTGCTTCACGCGGTAGCTCGCTGCACGCGAATCCTCTTGCTAAATAGACTCTTGTTTGCTCCCTCGAACGCCCTTCCCACTTACCAGGGCCGCAATATGCCCGAGTGTACCTTCGTCATCTATAAACCGTGACAACCTCTCACCCCTCATTACAACTGCTCCTGAAACATGTCCTCGCGTATGCGCGTTCGTTTTGCGCTCGAGGAGAATTCCGCGGATACACTAGAACGCCGGAATTTGTTCACCAAGCAATGTAAAGCTTCGCTTTAAAAGTACACATGCTTAACATTGTGGCAGCCTGCCTAGATATTTAAAACAGAGCAGCCAACGAAAAACGCGCTCCCTGCAGATAAAAATAAATAAATGTAGAATTTGTCGGACTCGAAAAAATAAATGTTTGTTTCGTATAAAGGATTGCGTTGTCCGAATAACCCCAACGCGTCATTCAACGTAAGCCCCGAAGCCAAGGTATAGCATGATAAAAAAAATACAGTCATGCGGACCACAAGCCAAATTCCCTCACCGAAGTCAAATGTATAATGGGAAATTTGCTCCAATTGGACGACGCCGGCTACATATTACGCAAGTTACACAGGGTTTATAAGCTTGTAGAATGCGCTGTTTCCGCTTGTACTTGTTGAATAATATTATTGCAGCAGTAACAGAGCCGGGGTAAACAACGAAAGCAGCGAACAAGCTCGTAAACATAGAAGTAATTAGTGCGGAGCCATTTCGGCCGTCGCGGCATGTCTTAAACAGCTGTCGGTAGCATCAGACGTGTCTTACACGACACTGGCCAACTGTCAAAAGCTACACCGACACTTGCGTGACCCTGTTTGTCAAGTGGTACAAAAATGATGGTGATGATGATGATGGTTGGTGTTTAATGGCGCAAAGCCGACTAAGGGAAAAGAGCGCCAGTGAAGAAGTTATTTATTGGTGGATGAGAATGTAAATACTAAAACCTGTGAGTAGAAGTAAAAGTGATGCAAAACAAGAGACAATGGAGATGGCTGGTGTACAGGGCCAGGATGATTACACTGTGCCGAAACTTTACGCCACCCTACGACAATACCACGCCACCGCTCGCTAAACGAAACGCCAACCGGATCCCGCACGATGCCCAACGCACACCTTAATCGAATCAACGTCCTCAAGGCGCCGAACTATGCCATCCCTGCACGCCGCCGCTAACCAGCGGAGAAAACGGCTGTCTACGCTCCCACATACATCAAGCACGCAACGGGCTGCAGGAACATGATCGCCGAGAGAAGAGACGCGACTAATGCAACACCGTAAACTCTGTCAAGTTCATGTCTCACGAGGTGAATAGCACGGCACAAAAAAAAAAAAAATTGGGCCCATCCTCCCGCGAGGGAGACTCGAGTAAATGCGTCGCATAAGGGGTGGGTGTATTGCGTTAAGTTTAGTGTTTGGGGAGTTGGTGGTAGTGAATGCGTTGTATCAGCAGCTTCTTGACGTAGTTAGAATGAGTCAAGGATATAAGGCGCGTTCGTAGCCTCCCATTCTGTGTCGGCTTTGTGGCACAGTGGGTAGAGCACCATGTACATTGCGTTCCGCCCAGAGGGTCGAGGGATGAAACCAGGCGCCGGATAGTATTTTTTTAATATAGTGTAGGGGGAAGGGTGCGGACAACGACGGTGCGGACACGACGGACGTCAACGCGGGTGACATTGTGAGTTACTGAAATGTTCTGCATTTAAAACAAGCCGATTTAATATTCACCCATCCTCATCGAGACAAACTCCCTGTATCGAAGTTTCTATTATTTGGAACAACGAAAAACAAAGGCAAGCATCGAGCAACTGCGAATAAGCGGACAGTGATCTGGATAGGAACGGACGTCAATCAACGTGGACACTTAATTGTGCTTGGGGTATAGAGTGTGGGGTTGAGTATTCGTGAGTAATACAAACTGAGCACTTATGAATACCGATTGAATACTCATGAGTATACTCATGAGTACAGATTGAGTACTCGGGAGTATAGATTGAGTAATCATGAGTACAGAAGATTTATTACTCATGGGGACAGATTGAGTACTCATGAGTACAGATTGAGTACCAATGCTCGTGAGGACAAATGAGTTTGAGTTAAATGACTACAATTTCAAATAAGTATGTGATGAGTGAGTATGATTGGTTTCAGAACAGACGAGCTTTTTGAGTCTGAGTTTGACTGAGTACAGCAATAATGAAAAAAATTATGATTGCGTTTGTGTGAGGTCTTTCTGTTTTGCCGACTTATGAGCAACAGTCGAATCAGTGGTGAATCATGGCCTCGATGGGAGCAGCCATAGGTGATTTCACCCACCTGGACCAAATGTTTCCGCCCATTTACTAGCCACAGTCACTGTTAATTATTGATAGTGACGCTGGCTAGTTAGATAGTGGAAGCGGTTTAACCATTTGGGTTAAAATCAAGCCACACTGCTCCCATCCAGTACAGCAATCCTTGCTGATGTCGTTTCGCAACTGCAAGGGATCAGTCTCTCTTTACTGTACCCAAGCGGACCAACCGCTTCCGTTGACTGACTAGTCAGCGTCACTATCAATATATCAGTTACTCTGGCTTGTCAGTGAAAAGAAGCGATTGGTCCGTTTGGGTGAAATCAGCTACCACTGCTCCCATGGCTACCATGATGCAACACTCATTGGACCATTGCTTCGGCTTCCTGTTTAAATGAACGTTTTGTTGGTAGTGCAATTTTGTTGCCCTGATCAAAATGTAATCTAGATGTTTTCATTATACTAGACATTTTAAGGTATTTATCGTGGTTAATTTTGGTGCAGTTATCTGCAACACGCTATGGTAAATAGGCTGCAAAGACGCAATATCTTGCCATAAAAGACAGCGACGTTTTTGACCCTTACTATTGCTTGTGTGCAAACGTAATGATAAAATTTTGGTTGACAAAATGTTGTTTTTATTGCTGATAACGTTCGTTGTGCGCTTTGTTAGTTTTGAATTAACTCGTTGTTTTTCCTAAAGTTGTTGATTTGATGCTTATTAGGCGCATAAAGTAACATTTCTTGAACATTTTTACATTTTTCTGGGTTCTGTGTCTTTTTGTACTAACAAAACAAAGTATGTTAAGCACTAAAGCAGAACTTAAACCAACCGTTTCTGCTCGTGTCGAAGAGGTTATTATTGTGTATATATTCTATTCCACCCTATTGACTGTGGTAATGATCTTGACATATTGTCGTGAACTTTCGATGATGTGATCAACCGTGATCTTTCAGAGCAATTGTGCTTCTTACAGTGTGTGTACTAGTGAACTATGGAGAACTGTTGAGTGAACTGTGTGTGTAGTGAGTGGTGTATACTGAGCGAAGTGATACATGGAGTGTGTATGGTTTAGGCGACCCGTATAGTATTTAGCACAGCGGGTCTTTGTAACGGCGATTGATAAATTTTCTTGAAGTGTATATATTTCATGTTATTCGTGACTGCTGGTGTTGGTACATATTTCCAGATTCTTGTGTTTGTGATGCATATTTTTATTTCCTTGAAAACTTGTATGGGGGAGGTCGAGAAGCATTTCTCTTGTCCCTCCCCCCTCCCCTGGGTAGTTTTCTGGCTACGCCGCTCACTAGGACCTCTAGGTCTCAGCGCCTTAGCCCCTCGTCCCACTGCTCTTTACAAGTAATCAGAGGTCACGGGCATTTCGGACATCCCGACAGGATATGACGGAGAGTGGCGAGGGCGCCGCCTGCAGGGCCCTCTGGGAAGGGGTATCAGAGAAGGTAAATAGATAAAAGTTTATGGGAACGGAAAATGCTGTTGTGCGTTGCCTGTTTAATCCGTACAGCCGCGAGTCTTGGCAGCTGCTCTTGCTCGAGACGCAGTGTTAACCTGCATCTCTAGCAGACAGCTGGTCAGCTAGCACTCCCACTGCTCCAAGGAGGTGGAAGGGACAGGGTTGGGTGATAGGAATAAGCCCGGACAAGGTGGTACGTGGTGTTGGGAGTTTTGCCTGATTCGGATTTTCATTTATGGTGGTACATGCTCGGTGATAAGTTGTGTGGAATGGTTGGTTTGTAGTTTGTCTGTGTTTGTCATCATCATTAGCCGGTTATAATCATCGGCCTATCTGCGCCCATTGCAGACCAAAGGCCTCTCTCATAAATCTCCAAGAATGCCGATCTTGTCGTAACCACGGCCAATTTCCCCCGCAAACGTCTTGGTCTACTATGCACAACTGAATTGCTTCCGCCCCTTGCTACGCTTTCCTTTTCTGTGGATCCACTTTGTTACCCTTAAAGGGGTCCTGAAATGCCTTCCGCCGATGCATGGATGTACATGTAACCAAATAAAGCAATGTATTAGCAATCTCCTCCTGCAAGAATTTTGTTAAAGCGATGAGTATTAGCTGAGAAATCGTAAATCTAAAACCGCGCATTATCGTCGCACCGTATTTCCTCCTCCTTTCAACTGTTTCTTCTCTGTTGGCCTCCCCTCCCATGATGCTTCGCTCCTCAGCGGTGACGTACTTCCGCTATTGCGCTCCCACAGACTGCCGTCTGCTACGGGCCAGCTCTTTCGGCTTTTTCATCTTTGTTGACACCATGGACACTCTTCTAAAGGCTGGAAAAGCGAACGAAAGACCTGGCCGCATGTGTGCGGCGTGGCCTTGCCCTTTCGCGGTGTACGTAGCTGCAGCAGCTGCAGTTGCTATCGGCGGCGAACTCGCAGCCGCGCAGGGAGAATCGTGCGCTCGTTCCCTTTGGTGCACCGCGCACTGTTTATCCAAAAAGCGCGGTCTCAGATGTGGGCCCGCTGGTGCCGGGTCTTATTTTGCGGCGGCTGTAATTCCTACTACCGGCGGCATGTGAAAAAAAGACATTTTAAACCGACACAGAACCCGTGCACAAAACGCGCCGGATCGGATTGCTTTATCAGTGGCGATGAACGGGAAGGCGCAGAGCAAACCAACGCCGCACTCGAGCAGCGAGCATCCGTGTTCTGATAGTCGTAAAATGTTCAGGCACTCCGGCACTCCGCTAGCAGATCAGCCGCCGAGTCATTTCGGAAAACATTTAACAGATGGCGCCGTATGCATTAGCATGTCGCAACGCAAAACTGATGAGACGTTCTACTAAAACTCCCCTCGCGATGATTACGTAGCGGGACGCAAAAATTTAGCGTTTAGCGTATGCAAAGGCACAAACGCTGTACTAAAACTCTCTATTAGCAGCAAAATAGCGTGCGTACGTGAGGCTGCTTGCGTTTACAAAGCTGCACGCCGAGCGCTTACGTTTCAAACCTAGTGACATCGTTTAAATACACTCGCAAGCACAGTGTAACGTAGTCACATATCAACCGTATGGTCAGGCGACAAGCAAGAGCTTATTTTATGTGGGACGGAGATTGCGCATAAAGGCCCGTTCGCACTTGCGACGAAAGCGAGCGAAAGCGATGGGAATTTCGTCGCTTTGTCGCGCGACGATCGTGTTTGTCGAACTGTCGGGAGAAATTTTCTTCGCGCGACAGAATTCCCGTCGCTTTCGCTCGCTTTCGTCGCAAGCGGGATTGGAAAGTTCTGCCCCTGCCGCCTGCTACGCAGCGCGGAGGCAACCGCGCGATCTGCTCGGGCCGGACGAACGCGCACACTCCCGCACGGCAGCGCCCCAAGCGGCAGAAGGCCGCGTACATCGCTCCCGGCGCCTGCCTGGGGCCCGCCCTCGGCACACTAGCAACACTAGACAGTATATTTCAGGCACAATAATGGAGGAAAGATCTTTTCCTTCCGATGAACCAAGTTCTTTGCCCCTGTGTTTTTAAATACGTGAAGTGGTTAGCACGTCGCCCTCACGCAGCTCTGTATCGTCGTAGCATCGCTGACTGTCCGAACGAAGCTTGCAGCTAAGCCAATGCAGCGACCGAAGCTGTGTGTGTGTGTACATCGCATCCTATGTGTAGCGTTCGTTTGGCGATGAAATGCGACGTTGTACTTCTGCGGGTGGATAGTGCTTCCCATGGTCTGGATTATCTTTCTCGAACGACGAACGACTCAACCTCGCATGGGGTATGTGTAGTGTGCCTGGCTAAAAGCCTTCTCGCTTGCGTGCCAGAGTTCAGTGACTTGCTGTTCGTTCCCGCAAACAAGGCGCGAGGTGAGTGCCGAATTTACGACGGGCAGGAGGAAGCAACCGATCGTCTGTCAATCGCGGTTCAGACTTGCAACGCATGTTGTGACGTTGTGTTCGTTCGAAACGCATCTCTGGATTGTTTGGAAGTTGAATAAAATGTATGCGTCAAACCCGGGCATTCTGCTCAGGGCGTTCTCTGCGATTGCACGAAAGAAGTGCCACGGGGCTTCAACGCTTTCTTTAGGGAAGGTACTCAGGTAAGAGAATATCCATGTCGTGTTATGGCCGTGTTGCATTCAATACGAACGGTTAAGCGTTTGTTTACACTTATTTCGTTTGTCGTAAAATGTCCAAGTACACCACTCCGCTGGCAGATCAGCCGGCGAGCCGACGCTGAGCAGACGACTCATCTTTTTGCCGGAAGTGCGTGAAAAAGCCGCCCAATAGCAGGATGTCTAGCTCATGACGAACATATGGGAATCGATGATGTAGACATGTGAAGATGGCGGCGTCCAAAAACACGAAGGAAAGGGTGAGAAAAAAGCGACAAACTTTGCAACAAAAGTGTGAGCTTTCCGCTGCGCGTAAAAGAGTAATACTTGGCACAGCTGACGTTGACGACCCAATCTAACGATTGCGCTAGTTCATTTAGTGTGCTCAAAATGCCTTTCAGGGCCCCTTTAATAATAAGCTGCTGTCTTGCTCCACATTATATACCCTGCCCGCGCTCATTTCTTCTCAATTTTTTACTAAATGCCTGTAACACGGATTTGTTTTCTGACCCGCCCCGCTCTCTTCTACTCCCTTAACGTTACCCCTATCACAACGTTACATTTCTCGCTCAGTCGTCCTCAATATATGGTGTACCTTTTTACTGTGCCTCCATGTTACTGCCCTCAATTGAGTACAGGTAAGATTCAGCGGTTGTACACTTCTTCATCATGGACAACAGTAGGCTGCGATTAGTTATCTGAGAATGAATCCATCCAGTTCTTATCCTTTGATAATCTCCGCCTTATGTTAGTATCCGGGGTCCCTTCTTGGCCTAGTAGATATCTTCGCTTACGGGTTCCACTGCCTCGCCTCCTATCTGAGACTGGTGTGCTCTCTTGATGCTTCTGGGGATTACTTTGGTTTTCTGCGTGTTAATTTTCTGGCCTACGATTCTATTCTGCTTCCCAGGTGTGGTAATCGCACTTTGCAATCCGTCCCCCTAGTTACTTAGCAGGGCAACATCATCACAAAAAAATGGAGGTTACTGAGGTAACCTCCATAACCCTGGTATTAACCCATTTACCCTTACGCCTGTCTGTTTCTAATCCAATGTTCCCAGTACCTCTTGTAAACATGCAGTGAATAGCATTGAAGAGATTGTGTCTGATTGCGTGACGCTCTTCCTTAAAGGTATTTTACAGCTCTCCTTATTTATAAAAAACTCTCTTAACTCTGGACCCATTGTAGATATCATCACGTTTTCTTAAGTAAAGCTCCTCCACATCCTGATTCAGCAATTCCTGCATGACAGCTGATGTTTCCACTAAGTAAAATACTTTTTCATATTCTATGTAAGCTATATATATACAGGGGTTGAGTATACTCCACACATTTCTCTATCACCTGATTGATCACGCGAATAGGGTGTATTATTGAAACCTTATGAAACCTTAGTTGTTCTTTATGTGTACAGAAATCTGTTGTTGCAGAAGATCTGTAAGCGATTAGCTTGGTAAGTACCTTGTAGACAACTGACAGTACCCACATTGCCAAGTAATTTTTAAATTCCTTTACGTCACGTTTCCTACAAATTAGGATGATGGGCGCGTTCTTCCTAGATTCCAGTACACTCACGGCCAATAGGCATTGCGCATACACGTTTGCAGTTTTTCTAGTAGAATTTGCCCGCCACCTTTTAAGAGGTCGGCTGTATTCCTATCAAAACCAGGTGCTTTGCGCTTTCATATCTTCCAAAGCTTTCTTTACTTTTTCTGTCGTTAATAGGCGGATGTCTATCTTCTCTGAGCTCTCCCTCGTTCGGTATTGTACTGGATGTCGCGGCTACTGTACAGACCTCCATGGAAACTCTCGGCGACTGTAATTATTCTGGCCCGATTTTTTTACGGCGTCGCCTTGCTTTTCTTTACGTGCATGCATCAGATTTTCTCCCATGCATAGCGTCTCTTCACTGCTTTCCAGTTGCCCCTGTTCTTTAGCGCATGTTAAATCATCTGCATAATATACTTCCGTATGTGCGGTGTCTTAAGCTTATTAACTTCGAAGGCTCTGGTAGTTATGTTCTGTCAGCTTGGGTGGCGACTGTCGTGCATTGCCCTTTTCTAATTAAATCTTCCGTGTCCCGGGAACGTTTGCCAGTATCCTGTCTAGCGTTCCTGCCTCGGACTTCTATTGCACACTCAGCGATAATAGGTATAAGTTTGTCGCTGATTTCCGGTGTAGTAAGCTCTGATTGCTCGATAGGCGCTAAATATTGGTTCAGCACCGCGATCCCGCATTGCTCATCTTACCGCCTTACTGTTGTTATCTTATTCATCAGGTTCTTTTGTACTATTTGTCGCGATGCCTACTCAAATCTAGACTATAATAAGGTCTTACCATGCTGTGGTGAATACACCTCACCATTCCGAGCTCATTTACGTGCTAGGCGACGCCAGGGTCACTGCATCGCATAGGGTCTACACACACTTCTATGCTTCCCATTCGGGCTCCTCCATGTCCTCTTCCAACCCCCCCCCCCCCCCCGTTCGCTGAAGAAGTTCCTCACGATGCGCATATTATTACCCTCTGCGGACTCTACTTCTAAGTCCTGTCTTTTATTACAACTGAAACCATAATTTTTATAGCCTTGTGTCTAGCTCTTTGGCGTGCTTCTTAGCTACTTTAGCATTGAGTTCTCACATAACTATGGTGTACTGTGTCATCACTTTAGTTGTTGCCCATTACCCTACTGCAGCTTGTCATCATGGGGTTGATGTAAGCGCGTAGCCCTGAACCATCTTGAATTTGTACGTCTCAGTAGTCATATCTACAAGACCGGATACACTTCCACTACGGCTATAGTTTTTGGCTATGTTTCTAGCTATTCATTTATTGAATACAAACCCGAACCCCAGTTCTGTTCTGACCACTATACCATAGTAAAAAAGGAAGGACGTGTCCATTTTTCAGCACTGTAAGGGCTTTACCTCTTCTCCTAATCTGAGCCCTGTTACTTACTCTTAAAGCGCTCAAGCTCTTTGAACAACAATCCTAGACTCGCCTCGCTAGATAAAGTTCTCATGTTAAACGTTGCCAGGGTCATATTTCAATGGCGGTGCGTTCTGGTACCGGGATATTTAGCACCCTTTGCTGCGTCACATGTCGGTCCACCGCTACGGTCATTTCCTTCGCAACAGCTGGGAACTGAGGGTCGAGGGTTAATTGACGCGGTCATGGAAGTCTGTGGCCATTACAACACCGGGGTGGCCAATCCTGCTCTGGTTATTGAGGGCGTTGCCGGCAATGCTTGCCGGTATCAGGCCGAACCCCGATCTCGCTCTGCAATTCCATCCTCACACAGTTTTTAGGGGTGAAGCTCATCTTGCTCGGCCCCTGTCCGGTCCCTCGTTGGTTCCGTGTACATACCGCTGATGATGATTGTGGCAGGGTGCCCCTAGGGATTGGCCAACCAAAGATTGGACGAAGAGGTCAAAACTTTCGACGCGTTCGTTGCTACCCAACAAGGAGGAGAGGAAGAAGAGGTTGTCTTTCGTCGTCTTGGAGCTCAAGACACGTACCGGGGGTACGCGACACAATAGGCTATGTAGTAGGCGGCGGCCAAGGTGATTAAAATGTCACACACCGAATTAGCCACTTACTCATAGAGATTCTCATCGTCCCAATCAAGCCCTACATGATCATCACAAACATCGACGTCGTCGACGGGCTTGTCAACGGAGTGGTGGGAAGTCTCTAGCTTTGCTAGCGAGGAGTGGTGGTCTTGATGCGGCGGCGCCCGGTTTCGATCCCACGATGCTTTCGCCGTGACGGGAGGTATGTGGCGCTCTTCCCACTGCGCTAAAAACCAAGAGGCCAGCATGGCTACGAACGCGCCTTATGTCCTTCACTCATTAAGATGGTGGGCGCCGTCAAGAAGACCTATAACAATGTGTCGAGTGCCATTGACGCGGCGGTGCCCGCTTTCGGTCCCGCAACTCTCTGGCCGTGACGGGAGGCACATGGCGCTCTTCCCAGTGCGCTAAAAACCGCGACGCTAGCATGGCTACGAACACGCCTTATGTCCTTCACTCATTCAGATGGTGCGCCCCGTCAGGAAGTCATAGAACGTGTCAAGTCTTTATATGCTGTTTGGGCGAATGTTACCGATAAGCATTTTAGCTTCGCCCCTCTCATCATCATTCATCATTTCACAGATTTTTCATCGGTGAACAAGAAGTGTACAAATAATGCCAGCTATATAACTTGCCGTGTCAAATGCAGGCTGCGTTTCTGTCTTGTAAAATGTGTGCTGTTTACTGGATACTGCTCTCTTGTATAAGGGTGTAGGTGGGCCAAAACAGCTGCTGCCGAAAAGACCCCTCACGCACGATAAAACACCACAGTTATGCAAATTTACCAGCACAGTAAAAAAGTGTGCATCCAAACTTCGATTCGGTGATACTGAGGTGCTCTTCGAGCATAGAAATCGCATGCTTCTGAATATAGTAGATGCCTTCTACATTAACCTTATACACAAAAATATTGCGACACTCCCTGGGCTCCACCATGCGTGTGCTTCCTGTGGGTACTGCGGGCAGACCAGGCGCCGCCACGGCCATTTGCCACAGCTCACGGCGGAATGGATTTTGTTAATTTCACATGGCTTGAAAATGGGCAAATGCATTTGCCTTTGATATGTCCTCATGCGACAGTTTACTTGCTTACCTGAAAGTACGTTTAAGGAAAACAAGAACTAATTGTTCTTCCTGGCTTGACCACGCTGCACATTGATGCAGCACGTCAAGCGTGTCACACGTTGTGAATGCAGCGTGTCAAGGTTTGTTCTCGTCGAAATCACAAAAATGTGTGGTTCAGTTTTGTAGTGCCAGTGTTTTTAAGTTCGAGGTATTGACAGCTTCTCGCATCCTCTTCAATCGCCACGTTCTAGTCCCGTGCTCAGACTGAAATTCACATGTACGGAGGCCATACGTTCGAGCGTGACAGCGCCGCTGTTAACTGCACTAACAAGCAACGCAAGCGCAAGATTTTCGTGCAAAAAATATTCCGAAGAAATAGGCGTTTAGATATACAATGGCACAAGCATACACAAGCAGAAGAATAAAAAGAAACCTGCGCTTGCTTATTTTTTTTTTCTATCAGTCCAAGTGGGCAATGCACTACTTTACTCAGGCGTATACATATGTGAAGTCTAATCACCCTATAAAATTTCCCTATGCTCACAGCGCTGTGAAACGGGTCATCACGCTGAACAGAAAACATTTTGAACCAAGCAGTTTAGCACGAACAGCAAACAAAGAGATGTGGTTGCATGTTGCTTTTAGATACCAGTTACTGACCCCTTTGACGTTGTCCATCGCAAACTTTGGTTATTAACAAGCATGGTGTGCATCATTCTCGCAGAAATTTTGGCCTTTGAGGATATATTTGCTACACCACCCTTTCGTGGTCGACTGCTGAACCTGACTTTCCTCTACCAAAGAAATTAGCTGCACACTCACCCCTCTCAGATACCCTCGCTGCAATACAAGCAGAGGTTTGATTTTCGCTGTCTTTGGGCCCATTAAAGAAACATAGCTCACTTCTAGGGAACCGTAGTTTCTGACTGCAAGCGTCGTGGTGGTGAATAAACAGGCTTCGTAAAGTGGCGTGCCACACCTTTTCCTTTTGATGCTCGTGCCAAGCTGCTCGATAGAAAATACTTTCGGTTCAACATGACGACCCATTTGTGCAGCGCTGCAAGCCTCCAGAAAATTTATAGGGTGATTCAACTTCACATGCTATACGCCTCAGTAAAGTAGTAAATTGGCGAAGTTGGTGTAAGTTCTGTGCGGACAACAGCGCTAACACACAGGGAGAAGGTATGAAAAACACGCAAGTGCTCTGTAGAATTTCTTCCTTATGCTTGTGTGTTGCACCATGGTACGATATTTATCCGCATATTTCTTTGGGATGGTTCTTGCGTGAAGATCTTGCAGCTGTGTTGGTTGTTAGTGCAGTCAACAGCTGCACAGTCACGCCTCAAAGACAAGCTCCCATACATGGAAATTTCACGCTGGGAATGGAGTTAAAAAGAAAGCAAGGGGCTGTAATAACCCGGGTATACTGTGGACATCAAAATTGTGGCACTACAAAAAAGAGCCACACAAGTCTTGATTTTGGCGAAAATAACGCCCCACACGCTGTATTTGCGTTCGGTGTGCAGCATGGTCAAGCCTGGCATAAGAATTAGTTCTCGCTTGCCTTGAATGTGCTCTCTGGTCAACAAGTAAACTGTGCCATGATACACCAAATGAGAAGGCGCTTGCTAATGTTCAAGCCACCTGAGACTCATGATATCTGGTCCAACACGAGCGTTGGCACACTGCTGGGGCGGCAGCTAGTGTGCCGGCAGTTCTCCCCCGAAGCACTTGCATGGCAGCGTCCTGGGAGAGCCAGACAATTATGGTACATAAAGATGACTGCGTAAGCCACACCTGGATTACGCCCCCCCAACACACACACAAGACGATTGCTGGCCGGGGCATGACACCGCTACGAAGATGGGGCACTTACCTCTGCTGTACTTTCAGGCAACGATCATCTTCGGCTTCCGTTCCTGCTTTCCCGAGATAGCGCTTTTCGGACGGGGTGATACGCCTACCTTCTTGCCACTGCCAAATTAAGAATCGCCAAATTTGAACATCTCCGGAGAATTTGACTGGCAACAAGGTTCAACCACGTCAGTCTTCGATGGGCCGGGCGCCGGATATAGGCTGCTGCTCCGGCCAACCAGCCTTGGGCATGGCACCACTACGAAGATGGGGTACATACCTCTGCTGTAGTTTCAGGTCAGCTACCGCTGCACTGCTGAATGTATTACGAGCAACAATTATTGTCTTATAGCGGTGTCGTGCCCTGGAGAGCTGTACGATGATGTAAAACAAGTGGTGTGCCTGCTATCACACTTTGGTTCTGGTAGCACAATTCCTACTTTTGCTCTCTGGTGACGTGGAACTAAACCCCGGTCCCGTTGATGAAACCAAGTTGGCCGAGACACTTGCTTCTATCCTTGAAAGTATGGGCAAGCTTGAAGTAGGGCAGGGAGCTATTTTAACTAAACTAAAAGGTCTGAAGGAGAGGCAAGATGCGACTGATAGCGAGCTCAAGCGCTTAGCTGAATGGCTAGGAACACTGGAAACTAAAGCTGCTTAGCAATGCACCATGAACTATTCTACATCCAGCGACACTTTAGGCAGCTTAAATGACACATTAACAACTACCACAGCATAGTTCTGATGATGTGGAGAACAGGGCTCGGCGGTGTAACTTATTGTTTTATGGTATTGAGGATGACCCTAAGGAAGACTGGCCTGGCTCTAAGCAGAAAATAGTGAATTTCTGCTCACATCAGCTTGAAGTTACCGCCGGCAACCTTGGGTTTGATAGCGTGCATAGGTTGGGAAGGATTACTCCCGATAAATGCCTGCCCATAATTGCGAAGTTCTGCTTCTTCAAGGACAAACGAATCATTCTAGGTACGGCGAACAAGCTTAAGGGGTCGACTTTTTCAATAGGTGAAGCTATCGCCTTCACAACTCGACTAGCCAGAAAAAAACTAATAGTCTTCGCCAGAAAAGAAAATAACACATTTAGGCTATGGGTGGATAGAATGCCCGTGGACAATAAAAACTACACATACGAAACCGTAACTGATACCGTTATCGCTTCGAATAAATAGCTAAGGACAGGCTTCCACCCTTTGCGACCTAAGAACCACTCAAACGAAGAATTGCCGTCGTTATCGGTTACGTACACTAACATTCGAAGATTACTTCCCAAACGCGACCAGTTATGTGCTTACTTGGACGAGAGTAATAGCGACATCTTCTTGCTAACTGAGACTTGGTTGCATTCTGACATCAGTGACAGCGAACGTTTTAACGAAAAGAGGAACTGCAGCTCTTATAGGTACGATAGAACACCCACGAGGGGTGGTGGTGTTGTGCTCGCAGTTAGAAATGGGGCATCGTCGTTTTCTTGTTAAAACGAATGGTTCGGTTGAAATAACTTGCGCTGCATGCGTGACGGTATCCGTCAAGGTCTTAATAGGCGCCTGCTACCGTCCACCTGACTCCGATCCATCTTTCGTGAAGGAACTGCGTGAAAGTATATCTTGTGCCCAGAAAAGAATGCCCTGCTGATATAGTCTACCTTTTCGGTGTCTTTAATTTCCCTCTCCTTGATTGGTCGCTCCCCTCAGTCCCCTGTAGTATTTCAACCGAATTTATTAACCTAACCCTAGACTTTATTCTTCTTCAAGTTATAGACGAACACGCTCGAGGTTCCAACATCTCAGATGTTGTAATAACCACTGTACCGAAAGCAATAAATGCGTATCTTACGTCGACGGTTTCAGCGATCGTAAGCGCCTTAAGTTTAGATTTCACACTCCTTTAAAATTTTCGGTGGAATCATTAAAAAGTACGCGATTATAATGAAGGTAAATAAAGATAAATGAACGCAGAATTGGAGGAATTCTTCCAGGAATCCTTCCTACCCTCGTTCAGTTCCCGGTCTGTAATTTACAGCTGGGTGCTGTTCAAGATTAAGATAGCTGAACTGGTCGACAAGCACGTGCCTTTAATAACCGTTAACAATGATCAATCTAATCCGTTGTTCAACAGACAACTCAGAAACATGCGAAACGAAAAGAAACGATTGTATAAGAGGGCTACATCTACTTCCAGTCCGTCGTCATGGGCCAAATATAAGTAATTTCTGAGAACATTTACCTCTGCCGTGCAGAGTGCCAAACGAAAGTACTTTTCTGAGGATTTACCTTCATTGTTCAAAAACGACCGCAGGATGTTTTGGAAGACAATTCCTAACAATCCTTCTGGTAATAACGTTGCACTACTTGGTGACAACTGTATTCCCCTTGAGGATCATGCGTGTACCCGTGGATTCAATCATTTATTCTCGTGGTATTGACTCAGGAAGATCATTCTACCATACCCATGGTTCCAAAATCCAATTACAGATATATGCAACCAATACTTATTACTTATGAATGCATCGCCACTAATCGGCAGTCCTAAAGTATCCACTACATCTGGTGTCGATAACGTCAACTCGAAAATATTAAAGAACACTGTGCACATCTCTAGTCAAATTGTGTTCCATATCTTCAGTAAATAATTGTCGTCAGGTCAGCTACCTGCCGACTGGAAAATCGCCAAGGTTGTTCCCATTTTGAAATCCAAACACAAACACGCACCCGAAAAGTATCGCCCGATTTCTTTGACGTGCATATGTTGTAAATTAATGGAGCACAATATTGCATCTAACGTGTATAATCACATCGAATACAACAAAGTTTTTTCATCCATAACCATCGTTTCAGAAAAGGCCTGTAATATTATACACAACTGCTGTAATTTGCAACTGACCTACACTGTAACATGAATGCTAACCAACAAACAGACTGCATTTTCCTAGATTTTTCAAAAGCGTTCAACCGTGTTGCTAATTCCGGCCTCATTTTAAGATTATGAGACCTTCCCCATGATTCTTTAACTTTATCATGGATTCAGAACTTTCTGTCTATGCGCCAACAATTTACAGAGGTCAGCAACTTTTCTTCACACCTCGCTGATGTTACTTCAGGAGTGACGGGGGGCAGCGTCCTGCGGCCGTTACTGTTCCTGATTAAGATAAATGACCTGCCACTCAACATTTCATTCCGGATACGACTCTTTGCCGACGATTGTATTATATATCCTACGATTACTAGCCTTAACGACCACCTTTTCTTACAAAATAAACTAGACATAATCAACAATTGGTGTAATACACAGCAAATGTCACTTAATTTTAGTAAAGGCAAATTAATCTCATTTAGTCGGTTACACGATAATTCAGAATTTTTTTTATTCCATTACCCACACTGCAGTTTCGCAAGCCGCTTCCTATAAATATCTGCGTGTTCATCTAACACCTAATCTCTCGTCGTGTACCCACATTTCCGCAATCTGCGCAAAGGCTTCTAAATCACTGGGTTATCTGCGACGAAATTTACGATGCGAACCAGCCCGTGTCCGTAAACATGCGTATCTAACCTTTATTCGTCCACAGATTGAATTCGCCTCAGCAATCTGGTCCCCTCACCAAAACTACCTAATCGTCCAGCTGGAATCTATTGAAGACAGAACCGCAAGATTTATTACGCGCAAGTGTGACCGTCATCTTAGCGGTACCCAAATCAAACAAGAGTTATCACTTCAGCCGCTAGATACCCGTCGCACTATCGCGCTATTATGCCTTTTCCGTAAATACATAGCATCATACCCAACCCGCTTCCTCTTAACGCTCCAGTACGCACACCACGACGCCTTTATAATAGTCATGTTTTCATGCGCATTTTTGGCAAAACGCTTGCTTTCAATTCATCGGGATGGCCTCGAGCAACCATGCATTGGAATGATCTTCCTGACCCAATTGCATCCATACTTAGTCAAGATAGCTCTACTGAAAATCTGCACCGAAATTTTTCTTAGTAATTGTGTAATGATGAATTTCAGAATAATATTGTTACTGTTTATAGATGTTTTGCCCGTTTATTTGAGTGTTTTCTGATGTTTTAGACTCCACAAAAAACCTGTGCGTTTGTAATTTTGTTCATTAGGAACGCGTATGACGTGTTTCGTTTACATGTGTAGCTGATTACCAAAACTTTATATTGTGTACTTGCTTTATCTTCTTTTTCTCACTATTTTTTATTGTTCTTACAATAATGTAACCCCCCTTACTCAATGTTCTACAATGGACCTGCAAGGTATAATAAATAAACAAATATGCTCATGTGAATTTTCAGCTCCTCTCCACACGCCTTTTCCTCCGACGTTCCTGCCCTTTTAGCGCATCATCGCATGCAAAGCCGCATCAGTATTTTCGTCTCCCTCTGTGCATGTGTGTGGTTGCAAAATATATGGATATTTTTTCTGTTACCTAATAAACACTAGTTGCGAGTCAGCACTTGTGTTGTGCCCCTTTTTGTTGTCCTATCTAAGGTTGAAGAGCTAGGAACGTGATTCTTTTACAACTAATACTGATTCACCAGTAAAAGTACCCAATCGAAACAGATGTGTCAGCCAGTTGGAAACGTCATATATTCTCTAAATATTACAACAATCGACAATATAAGCTTAGTTATTTTTTTAAAACACGCATGATATTATATTAGTGTTCACATAGTTTTTTAAGTTGCCCATCGACCGAAGATGCTGTCATCTCGTGGAAGGTCTGCCCTGTCACATTCTGTACAGCCGCTTCTGTAGGGTTGCCAGATCCACGCATAATTCTCCATCGGATGTTTTTCGTATCAGCCACGTCCATTCTGCGACTGCGTCTGTGTTCCATATTTATAGTCGAGGAACATCTCTGCATCTTCAAAGTGAAGGAACATCCGTATAACGAATTAGGATAAAGAAAAGTAAGAAGTAAAGTAAAGTAAAGTAACAAGTTACAAGTAAAGTAAAGTATAGTAACAAGTAATAAAGTAACAAGTTACAAGTAATAAGTAACGTAAAAGTAACAAGTATTAAAGTAAAGTAACAAGCCGCAAGTCTAGCGTGAAACAGAAACCGTTGTTGCTTGGTGCTTTCCCCAAGTGGAATAGCTATCATAATCACCATGCCGAGTGCCAGTTGCTAGCACCACCACAAAGCAGTAGTTTGACGTCCATTAGCCTAGCCAGCCTAGCCGATCTTGTCCATTTTCGCTCTCGTTGCTTTGGGTGTCGGTCCGTGGCGATTCGGTGGGTCGGTCGGTATTCGCGCTATTCATGTGTGAGCAGGAATTTCTGTGGTGTGAGTGATCTCGCCGCAAAGTTTGTGCGAGATCCAACGTTGAATGCAGCTAGCGAAACAGCGATGAAGAAGCGAAAGCATTCATCATCCAGACGTGAACGAAGGCGTCCGGGGGTCCCAGAACACAGATCAAATATAGTCGAAAATTGGTGTTTTTGTGCACATGAACAAAGTCTACACTTTCACCGCTCAGTGAAATGGTGTACCCGATGAGGTATTGCGTAGAGTGGTGTGGGTCTGGAATCCTGCACTCGCCGGAAGAAAATATCGATTTCTTCAAATAAAGCTGGTTTGAAGTGAATGCAGCATTTTTATTTTGGGTGTTTGCTCGTCTGAACACGCGTATACTCCCAGCGTACTGCCACATATGCACTGCTAGGTCTTTGCACTGACTTATGGCTGCAATGTTTTTATTAAAGCGATATTACAAAATGACGAACGGTTTTGGACGGCTTCCGCGTGATTCGTTATATCTAAATTTGCGGTAGTGTCCTGATTCTGAATGTGTTCTCTAGTTATTTTCGCACCTCGGCAATAATTTTTTTTCTTACAACCCCGTTTCTATCGCCGGCCAAACAAGACGTTTATAGGGAGCATGCACTTCTACTCGCCTAATTGTGCGTTCAGTAATTACCTGCTCAAATTACTCATTCAGGCCTGAGTAAGTACGACCTAAGAAGAATTTCAGAGTCGAAGGCCACAATAATTTTAACGGGGTCACCTTCCGTCAGGTCCATGTTGAAAATGAGCGGCGACGATGTGGAGATGTGCGTTCGTCTCGTATTACGCAGGCCCTCTTTAGAATTCCAGCGAAATTCCTTTTGCCCCGTGTTGGTTTCTACTGGTTTATTTATTGTTTTCGGAAGCTTTCGCGATCCCTTTGAATCGAACCTGGTAATATTTTATATATTGTTGTGCCATTCTAATTGCAATACGCTTGCCAGAGACGCTGGAGGGTTGGTATAAAAAGTGAACTTTTTGACTGATAACATGAAAAATAACCGTCCCTTCCCAACAAAAGTTGACAGGAGCGCGAACGCTAAAGTACGCCCAACATTCAAAGAGGGCAATTTGAAACAAAAACGCGCACATGCGATAAATTTCTCAGCCGCTAAATAGAAGCATCTACGAACAATTTAAATGTATACCGATTCGTAATATATGAGATAAAGGTGTGCTATGGCGCTTCACCATCTTGGTGATTGCTGCGTGGATTTTATGAGCCAGAAGCGCTCTCTTTTCGCAATTTTCAAACAAGCGCTTTGACAAAGAATGGAAGGCGGGTTTCTTGTACTTGCCGGATGTCCACAGCTCTTATCTGGGCTCATCGGCGGATTTTCTACAACAAGTGGCATGGCAAGTCCCTTGCCTCCGGCTTTGTAGGGGCGTTATCACTTTGGTTAGGCCCTCTGAAAACACGTGTAGTAAAAGCTCGTATATTCCAACTTCAAGTATTAGAATTTATTGATAATTTGAGCTTTACCATTTGGTCCGGGTAAATCTACTAATGAGCCTATACCTAGCAATACCATTAATTCAGTGAAGATTAAATTGAGGGCGACTCAGCGAGCAATGTAACGTAAGACTATTGGTGTAAGATTAAGCGACTAGAAAAGAGCGGGTTGGTGAGGGGCAAACGGGTGTTAAGGACATCTTATTAAATATTAAGGAGACGAAATGGACTTTGGTAGAGCGTGTAATGCGAAGGCAAGAAAACCGTCGCTCATTAAGGGTAATAGAGTGGGTCTCTAGAGTAGGCAAGCGGGGTAGGGGGTAGCAGGATGTTCGATGGGCACTTGAGATCAAAACGTTCGCGGGGATCAATTGGTCCAATGCTAATGATGGGAGAATAATAGGAGAGGCCTTTGCCTTTCCGGGGGCATATAGATAGGCTGGTGACCGTTGATTCGAACCCAAGTAGAGTCTGCCAGCCACGCCTAATTCAAATTACTGGCCAACTGTACGGGGCCTTGGCGCCTGGTACATGGCCAGAGAAACGCGCTGTGTGCTCAAAAACGAGGCTGTATAAAACGGAATAGGCAAAGTAGGGTACAACCAATCTACATTTCACATGCCGGACGTTATAGAAGACGCAATCGTTTCGAACTTGGTCGATGAGGACAGGACTACAAAAAAGTGTACGGTGTGCGGAAAGTTGATGGCGTCATTTCCAAGGCCAGAAGTTGCGAAACTTTCGCTGTCAAAGGCGACAAATAGGACGGGGCGAAGCATAGTGTGGCCGTCTGCTCAAGAGTCACGGCTGGATGAAATGCCCACCGTGTTTTATTCAGTTTTGAATATGACTAAGATTGGGATTACTGCTACATTCAATTGTTCGAGCAAAACCAGCTGAATGGCGACTCTAGGGACAAAAGGCAGGCCTCAATACCACGCCTTTTCAAGCATCAAAATGTGGGCATGCCCAACAGCTGACCAGTTGCAGCATAACTGTTGTTTATATACACTTTAGTTATTTAGAACTTCAATTCGAGCTAAGGTAATGTCCCTTTAGGGTACAACCTGACGAGATTTTAGTGTATTCGCTTTTAATTACCGAGATGCCAGAAACATTTCATTGGTTTCACAAAAGAGGGTTCCGCAAGGATAAATGACTGTTTCCCGATGCTTTCCTATCAGTGTATTTTTGCCCAGTCAAACATAACTAGATAATGTTCTACCAATTTCCGCAACTGCCGACTACGAAATTCGTGAATGATAGAAAGATATGAAGCTACCAATCATCGTGTAGGACACGATGGCAAATTAAAACATCATGCAGTCGAAATTAAACAGCGTATCGGACTTTCGAATGCAGGAATATAATTGCGGAAGGCATCAGCAGCACGAAACTGACGCTCTTACTAGAAGCGGTCGATTACAATGATCTGTTTGGGAATGACCGAAACCAAAAATTGTCGAAGCTAGCACTAGTGATACAAGGCTTGAGAAACCGCCGAGTTTGCGGCCCCACCCCTTTCTTTGGAAACTCGGCTGACGCACCCTCATCATCAGCAGCAGCTCACAAGATACCCTGCAGAGCAAAAAACCTCTACCATCGACCTCCAATTCCTACTCTCCTGTCTCCCTCGAGCCCGTTTTTTTCTCCGATTTTCTTATTGCTGCCCTCCATGGAGCCATTGCCCTTCCTCTTTTTCTGGACTCGTCTTTACGTGTGCAGCACTGCCCCAGTGGTAGTCTACCGATTGTCATTTCGCCTTAGTACGTGTCCAGCCCAAATCCCTTTCTGTTTCTTCATTTCAACAATGACATCTTGTTCTCTACTTTGCTCTCAAATCAAGGAAGCTATTTTACGGAATCTAATTGTTACGTCCAACATTACTCGGGCCATGGTCCATTGAAAAGAAAAAAATTTGCTTTGAAGGCGTTTACTAAGTTCCCTAGTTTCCTCTAGACATGTTCACCCACTCATTTATTTCCGAACTTGCCGCTGAATGTTCTCGATGAAAGGCAGGCCCTTGATCGTTTTGCACGCAGAATTTCATATATTTGCCAAAAAGGAGCCGAGTTAGCATGCGCTGGAGTCAGCGGCTACGTCCACAGCCAAAGCCCGTGCTTTGAACCCAAAGAAAAGGTTCTGCGCCCGGAATGCGCTGAAAGCTCAAATGAATGAACTCCGGTTTTGTAACGCGGGGGACTCAGGCCCGATTCCCACCACGGAAGCACTTTTGATGACTAGCATTATTTGCCAAGTAACACCACAGCCAGGACTATGTTACTCCCTACATTTCCACAAAAATGCAGATTTGGCGAGAGTAACACCTGTCATGGCTATAATAGCGTAATTGCGCAGAAGGAATGCCAAAAACAAAAAAAAAACAAGAAAACTAGAAAAAAAATGCTGACAAAGACCAACTGTGTATCGACCTGCAATTGCACAAAAATGCCGATTTGGTGACAGAAAAAAACCTGTAACAGTTACTATAGCATAGATGGAAATATTTCGTAGAAGGGAATATTGAAAAATTCAAAAATGAGCAAAAAAAATGGAGACACATGGCGAAAATCGTGAAGAGTGTAACGCCCTGCTTTTCCCCAAAAATGCGGATTCGGCGCAAGTAACACCTGTAATCCTTGTAATATGGTAATCGGAAGTAATTTGTGGTAGACAATTTCGAAAAACCCAAAAATAGGAAAAAAGACAAAAAACAGGGAAGCTTTCACTCACAGTCAAGTGTCGAATTGAGAAAGTGTTGAGTGTGAGCCTTGCCCGACTCATAGTCAAGTTTCCGTATCCTTGCTACATTTCGTGGTTACGGTGCTAGAAATGGTCATCATATGTATCGAATATGTCTTCGTCTTGGTCTCGGCGATTGGTTGTTGCAGTCACTAGCAGCATTTTAGAGTTCCACTAGCTCTTCGTAATCGACTCGAGGCAGCGGTACCGTGATCTGCAAGTTGTATCGGGAAGGAGTGGCGCTGTCATAGCTACGTATTCAGTTATCCCAAATGGCTTTTAAACAATGGGCCCCAACATTTTACACCGGGCATTCGCAAGCGAGGCCGACGACACATTTCCAATCACCTCGGCCAACCACTCAGTTACAAAAACGTACACGGATATCTTATACCATTATCGCCGGGAACGCCTCCTTTACCCTCATCCTCACCCATCACTCAATACCCAACACTCTCGAATCTCACACCGAATCCAAACACAGACCTACTACAGGATAGCAATTTTACATCACATTTCACCAACTGTTTTTCCCTACAACTGCACAAGATGTAAGGCACCAAACAGCACCTATCATTCTGTATGGAAGTTTGTCAAATTTCAGGACCCAATTCCATCACCTACGTTTGAGCAGTGGGATCATAGGCTGACCAGCTTCCAGATCGAGGATCAGGTGTACCTGATCTGTCAGGCGACGGGGTCTGGGTGGGGGCGGGGTGCTGAAGGCAGCCTGCACTAAGGCCACCTCCCACTCTCCTTTCCCCGCCCTCTTTCACTTAGAAAAATAAATTTTATTCCTCCGGCTACTTCTCGGTGACCTCTCCCGAGCAGGATGTCTTTTCACCTTTAGCATTAGCTCTGAGGAGAGAGCGACCGACTGAGAGAGATAGAGACGCACTTTAATGAGATTTTTGTGATCTAAGGCGCTGTTGCGGCACCCAAGTCGTGCCGGGTGGCGCCTTCGGTAACTCTGCTGACCAAGGCGGTTTGGACCAGAGACATGGATAGTTGGGGGGGGGGGGGGGGGGCTTATGTGGCTTCAGCTCCCCCCCCCCCCCCCCCATAGGAAATTCGGTTGGCTGTCATGCACGGCGAATAAGGCAACCACCTGCGCCAGAAACTACACCAGGAGTTTGTCAATAACCACAGAAATCCTGACCGGAAAGCGCCCCTTCTCTCCTTTGGTGGCCCGTTTCCCTCTTGCATGCTCAACTCCCCCTGCAAGGCCTTCATAAACGGTGGTGTTCTGCGAGCACGCGCTCGAAGCCGACTCGCTGCTCATAAGAGGAGATTCGCTGGCGAAACCGCAGCCCCGGCTGTTTCAGTACCTCCATGCGACCAGGGCTGGCGCCGGAATGCAGTGCTCTAAGTACTGCAGGCTTCGCCCACCTCCCCCTACATGTTTTTTTTTCCCTGACAATTTGCTTCTGCAGCACTGTTCGTGCGGCATAACGGTCTATTGCCACAGCTACAAAAAACAATAGTTTTGGCGCACGAGCGTCGACGCAGCGGCGCATTCGCATGTAAATTCGCAGCATGTCGAGCGGGCTTTCCGGAATGGTCCAATTGCTGCTGCATTATGGCCGTCGTGGGAGCAGTCATAGCTGATTTCACCCAAACGGACCAACCACGTTTGCTTTTGTTGAGGCGAACCTTTTGTTTTGAGAGGCTTGAGATTACGATCATAAAATTTGGGTGCGTTGAAGAAGATCCAAGAACGAAAATCAGGGGTGATATGACACCCCCGGCAACGGTCTAATTAGTGGTGCATTGTTGCTCCGATGGGAGCAGTCAAAGTTGATTTCATCTTCTCCCCCCTCATCCCCCTCTGGACCAACCGCTTCTGCTCACTGACGAGCCAGCGTAGCGGTTGCAATAATGGTGACGCTGGCTAGTAAGTGAGCCGAAGTGGTTTGGCCGGTTGGGTAAAAATCAAGACACACTGCTCCCATCCAGTACAGCCATCCTCACTGGTTGTCGTTTCACAACTGCAAAGAATCAGTCTGCTTTATTTTACCCATGTGGACAAACCGCTTCCGCTCACTGACTAACCAGCGTCACTATTATTTAAACAGCAACTCTGATCTTCAGTGAGCAGAAGTAGTTGGTCCGGTTGGATGAAATAAACTACGAGGGCTACCATGGCGGCCTTGATGGAACACTAACTAGATCATTGTCGCTGCTGCCTGTATAAATGAACACTTTGGTGCCAGTGGCAGTTTTGTTCCCTGAATAAATATATAATCTTCTCGTTTTTTTTCCACTACTAGATATTTTAACGTATTTGTCGTGATAAAATTTGCTGCAGTAATCTCCTTCACGCTATGGTTGACAAGCGGCTGAGACGCAATATATTGCCGTAAAAGTTAGCGGCAGTAAAGTTTATCCCAAATTTATGGGGTGTTTGATAGAATAATAATAAGAATTTTTGTGTTTTCATTGCTCAGAACATGCACTAAATGCTTCGTCAGTTTTAAATTATTTGTTGTTTTCTTTTGTGTTTATACTTTTAATATTGTTGAACAATTGCTGCAACAGTTTTTCTACACATTTTTTTTTGCTTGTTTATGTGGTGTGTATTTTTATTTTTAAAATCCAAGTATATTAAGCCTTTAAATTCGTGTTTAATAAATTTCTGTAAGTTCGAAAGTAGGCTTTGTTAAATTTGATTGGATTTTTGTGATCTCAGTGCATATACCGAGACCATAATAGTGTGTTTATTACTCTCACTTTTAAACCCCTGAATATTTATATAGGTGAGTCTACCTCCCCCATATAAATATCATTCCCCCCCGACCCCAGGGGGGGTGGAAATTTCTCGCTCCGCCTGTCGCTTGGACCTCTTGATCTGAGCACCTTAGCACCTTCACCCACTGCCCTCAACAAGTAATTGGAGGTCACGGGCCTTTGGGACATCGGCACAGGATGTCAGGGAGAATGACGAGGGAACGGCATGCAGGGACTCCTGGGAAGGGGTATTGGAGAAGAAGGAAAGGCGATAAACGTTTATGGGAGCGGAAACTGATGTTGTGCGTGGCTTTTCTATTCCGTACAGCCGCGAGTCTTGGCAGCTGCTCGAGATGCAGTGTTAACGTGCCTGTCTAGCAGACAGTTTGTCAGCTCGAACCCTCACTGCTCCAAGGACGTGGATGGGATAGGGTTTGGGTGGTACGGACAAGCCGAGACAAGGTGGTAGATGGTGTTGGGAGTTTTGCGGGATTTCCATTTATGGGGGCACGTGGTGTTTGATAAGTTCTGTAGAATCGTTGGTTTGTAGTTTGTATGAGTTTGTTATCATCATCAGCCTTTCTACGCCCATTGCAAGGAAAAGGCATCTCCCATACATCTCCAACTAACCCAATCTTGTAGTAACTACAACCAATTTCCTTCGCAAACTTCTTGGTCTTCTATGCCCACCTAACTTTCTTCCGCCCCTTGATACGCTGGCCTTCTCTGGGGATCCACTCTGCTACCCTAAATGACCAACGGTTGTCTTCTTTCCGCATTACATACCCTGCCAACGCGCAATGTGTTCTCAATTTCTACTAATACGTCTTTACCACGCGTTTGTACCCTGACCCATACGGCTCTCTTCTTGTCCCTTAACGTTACCCTTATCATCTTTCGTTACATTCTTCGCTCAGTTTTCCTAAATTTAAGTTGAACCTTTTTATTGAGCCTCCAAGTTACTGCCCCACAAGTTAGTACGGGTAAGCGTCATCGGTTATGCACTTCCCTCATCATAGACAACGGTAGGCTGCGATTTATTATCTGAGAATGCCTGCCGGATGCACTCGAAGCAATTGTTATGTTTTTGATAATCTCTGCATTATAGCTTGCATCCGGAGTCCCTACTTCGTCTAGTAGATATATTCGATTACCAGTTCCGCTGCCTCGCCTCCTATCTCAAACCGCTGTGCTCTACCAATGTTTCTGAGGATTACTTTGATTTTCTGCGTATTTTTTTTCGTGCCCACGATTCTACTCTGCTTGTAAGGTGTGGAAATCACACTTTGCAATTCGTCCCCCTGGTTACTTAGCATGGCAAGATCATCAGCAAAATGGAAGTTACTGAGGCAACATCCTTAACCTTTCCATTAATCCATTAACTTTCGCGCCAACCTGTTTGCAATCCAATGTTCCCACTACCTCTTGTAAACACGCTGTCAATAGCATAGATGAGATTCTGTCTCCTTGCCTAACGCCCTTCCTTATAGGTGTTGCACTGCTCTAGATATGAAAGACTTCAGTACCTCTGGATCCATTGTAGATATCGTCACGTTTTCTTACGTAAAGCTCGTCCATATCCTGATTCCGCAATGCCTGAATGGTAGCTGATGTTTCGACCCAGTCAAATGCTTTCTCATAATATATGACAGCTATACATAGGGGTTCAGTATACTGCGAACATTTCTCTATTACCGGATTGATCGTTCGAATATGATGTATTGTTGAATAGCCTTTACGAAACCTTGCTTGTTCATTGGGGTTAGCGAAATCTGTTGTCGCAGAACACCTGTTAGCGATTACCTTGGTAAGCACCTTGTTGACAACTGACAGTAACCTAATCGGCAAGTAATTTATCAAGACCTTCACATCACCTTTCCTATAATTACGATCATGTGCGGGTTCTTCCTAGATTCCGGAACACTAGTGGTCAATAGGCATTGTGTATACACGTTTGGCAGTTTTTATAGTACAATTTTCCCACCACCCTTAAACAGGACCGCTGTTATCTGATACAAACCAGGAGCTTTGTCCTTGGCATATATTCAAAGTCTTCGTTACTTTTTCTGTGGTTAATGGGGGATGTCTTTCTCCTCTAAGCTACTTCCTGGTTCGGTATTATCCTAGATGTCGCGGCTACTATACAGATCTCCATAGAAAATCTCGGCGAGTGTAACTACTCTGGCCCGGCTTTTTACTGCGTCGCCTTACTTTTCCTTAATAATAATAATAATAATAATAATGATAATCTTTATTTCAGAAAAAGTACACATTATACATTCCAGCCCACTTAAGCAATGACGCTTGTGAGCGGGCTGGGCAGCCCAACTTCGTGCACTAGGCACATGCCTATACCCCTTACAAAATATACAAAGTAAATAAGAGGAGGGAATTTTATCTGGCAGGACAACAATTACTGTTCGACAACACAGACAAAACAAAAGAAATTTCACCTAACACAATGTAACGGAAGAACATATACAATGCAAAATTAAATAGACAACTTTTATGAAACCTATATATAATACGAGCATGAGCATGCCAAGTGTGCGGGTGTATATCTAAATAACCAAGAAGTTTCGGTTAGCCATAAGCGCAAGAACACTTTGATTTTTTTTAAAATATGAAGGACAGCATCTACTTCAAGTTTATTAAAAAAGAGGAGGTACATAGTAGGATCGTGTTCTTTTCGCGTAATTGGTATAAACACGAGGAATTACATACGTTTTAATACGGCGCAAAGGTATTTGTTTTTTGTTGTCTACTTTAAAGGTATTTGAAAAATTATGTTTGCGAAGTACATCAAAGGCAAACTGTTTGTCAACAGACAGCGTTTCTAGTTGATGCATCGTTAAATCTTTGTCCTCTCCTTGAAGGAGTGTTCCTTATGAAATGCTGCGAGATATTCGTTTTAATATACGGTTTAGTATGTTTAGCTGGTATTGTTAGGTATGACCATAGATAGTTAGCCCGTAACGTACTATTGATTATCCCAGTGATTTGTACACCATTTTTTTAATAAACTATCTGATGTAAATTGTAGGGAATAAAGGTAACTGCACACTACACGCCAGCGCTTCGCCACTTCTTGAATGTGCGTATCCCAAGCTAGTGTCTCATCGAATGTTAAACCTAAGTATTTAACAGTACTAGATCGTGGCACAGTTGGGCAGAAGCACTGACGGCAGCCGCTATAGTGTAGATAAGTAGGCCTAGATAGTGTGAGCCGCTTATGTGGGTTATGAAAGAAAAGTAGGGTCGTTGTTTATATATTAATGGAAATACGATTAGAAACAAACCGATCGAGCGAATGGCATATATCAGTCTGAAAAAGTCTGGCAGCTTTATCATATGAGTTACTCGGAAAGGCCAAGACCATGTCGTCAGCGTACATATAAAATTTGAATTTTAGTGGTACATTTGCAAGGTCGTTAACATAAATATTAAACAAAAGAGGCACTAGCACACAACCCTGTGGGATACCAAAATTCACTGCCCTGTTTTTACTTAAAGAAGCACCTACTTTTACACATTGCACCCGATTGAAAAAATAATTTTTAAAGAACGACAATTATGGGCCTCTGAATCCAATATCGTGAAATTTGTGCAATAATAATTGATGTTCAACGGTATCGAACGCCATTTGTAAATCAACGAACAACGAAAGAACAACATTTTTATAATCCGGTTCATGGTAGATAAAGTCGTTAAAGACCTTTTACCTTGAAAGTGCAATTGAAAAGAATTCGCACGAAAGAATTTTGGAAGACCAGGAAATAGGTAAAAAAGGGGGGAACACCGACCCGTATAACGCCCTGCATTTGAATAAAAATATAGATTTGCTTGATGTAACACTTCTACTCGTCACAATGGCGTAAATGGAAATGACTGGGGAGACAATTTCCAGATATCAGAACAAATTAAAATAATTGCGATAATGGCGAGCCATGTAACGCCCTGCATTTCCACACAATTACAAATGTGGAGTAAGTAACGCCTGTAATAGTTATTATAGCGTACATGCACATAATTGTTCGGACATAATCTCAAAAACCAAGAAATAAGGAGCAGAGACAAAATATAGAAAACAGGAAACCGTGCAAAGCCTTGCGTTTCCACAAAAAATGCAGATTTGGCAGAAATAACACCTTCGTCCGTCATAGCATAAATAGAGACGAATACCTGATGAACAATAAAAATCAAAGATCAAGCCAAAACGAAAACGATAGTAGGGCGACGCCCCGGATAAAGCGATAACCTTACGGTAACGCCTAGGTGGGTCCACAAGCAGCGGACGGGAAAAGAAGCAACCCAGGTTTGGCCTCAGAAACAATTTATTTTACACGTTGGACTGGAACCGACGAATTCGGCCGGTGAGATGCTGTGACTCGGAAGAGCCTGACAGGACCCCGGCACGCAGACGGGGCCTCTTGTTCTGTGCCGGGTGCATACGATGCACTTGCTCTGTTGTCCTGGGATGGTCAGGAATCTCGTTCGTACGCAGTAATGTCAACTCACTCTGCAGGGCCGTTGGGGCGGACTAAAGGTGCGGTGGCGGGCTTGCTGGTACGCTTAGGTGGGTAAGAGGCGGCTCCGATACCGTCGTCTCGACCTCGGCCGGAATTCTGGAGCTCGCTGTTGGATGATTGCTACGGCGGCTCCGATGCCGGCGACCAGAGAAGGTGATCGAATTGGATGTTGGCTCAGTAGGCCCTGTTGATTATTTACGACACGTCACATTCCAACAGCTTAAATTTAACGCAAGCAAAACAAAATCCATCTGATTTGGAGGAAAAGAAAGGGCACAACGATGCATCAAAGGATAACTTTAGGCAGCGTACCTATACAGTGAATGAGCACAAAATCCTGGGAGTAACATTTCCCTCTGATTTGACATGGATGGGTCACATAGAAGATTTGCCTAGATAACTGTCGTCAGCGACTGGTGCACTAGTGCGATGTAGGCAATATTTTCCGGTAAAAGATAAAATTCAGACTTATCATGCACTGTTTGGTGCACAATTACTTTACTGTACTCTAATATGGCGAATCAATACCTTTGGAAATATTAAAACGCTCTTTCTTTTGAAAAAAAGGGCTCTGTGCCACATGGCCAATCAACCCTACTCGCACTCTACTCAGTATTACTTGTCTCATTATAAAATCATGTCTGTCAATAACATTCATGAATTTTGTTTATTGTATTCATTTTTGTTTTCAAATTAAAGATACCGAGCTTTTTCGGAACACATGGGCGATTTAAAAATGTAATGGAGTGATTCGCACGCTAGAGGTTGTAACTGGTGGCTAGGTCTGTTTCAACGAACTGACTATCTTCTGCAGCCTTTAAGATATACTCTCCCTTCCCTGCTAGCAAATGGTATTTGGTAAACACACATTTAGGTGCCTACACCCATAAAGAAATCAGGAAATTGATTTTAAAAAGGAAACATACACCGTTATTTTTTATATAAGTTGATCAAAACTCGTTTTGTTTCTGTTTTTTTTTTTTTTACTTTTTGCGTTTTCGTGTTTATGGAGTTCTGTATAGAAATATTTTGATTTTTACGACTGTTTTTTATTGCTCCTGTGTCACTGCAATTACTATGCTTCATTGCTCATCTGTGCATGACAGTGCATATTGTTCCTCACCCACTCTTGAAGCCGAACAACTCTGTATGATGGAGAAAAAAAACTGAACAGAACACTGGAACTCTCTACGTTGCGAGGAAGGGCCCTCAGGCACCTTTCAAGTCGTCTTTACGGTCACTTCTCTCCTGGAGAAACCCAAATTCCTGTTAGAAATAAAGGCTGAATTGAATTAAATGGAACTTATCCCCTTCGTTGGTGCGTGGAGGGAGGGCAGAGATGGTTTGAAGGACAAAGGGGATTGGCTGGTCGTTGCACATTCCGCGCTTATACGTGGCGCCCCACCAGGCACCTTGAGTCCCGGGGGTCGTCTCTGACAAACGGTGATTGTTCATGTGGGCTGTGGTACACACGTCCGCTCTTCCGGAATTCTTTCCACGCTCTCGGCAGCAGGTATCAAAGAACGAACACCAACGCGGTTTTTTACACAAAATGGCTGATTTAGCAGAAGTAACCCCTTTAATCACTACAATAACGTAAAAGGAGATGGGTGATCGGGGATAAGGTCGAAAAACCCAGAAATAAAAAAATAGACAAGCAACAGCGGGAACGGCTCACCGTGTAACACCCCGAATTTCTACAAAAATTCACATTTGGGTGAAATTTCACCAGTAATCGTCATAGCAGTGTAAAAAGAGATAATTGGTGGAGCACAATTTTGAAATACCAAAAAACATTTGGCTAAGAAAACTCACACTATGGACAAGCGGCATACGAATGCCACGCACCCTCCTCGCCATCATCTTAATCAGCCTACTCAGGGCCACTGAAGAAGGAATGCCTCTCCCATGGCGTTAAACAGTCATCCACGATGACAAGATAGGACGCATACATGCGCCCGTATTTTTCGTATCCCCGTGGTCGTATCTTGTCTTCATAGAAGTACGTTTTGTTTCTTCTTTTCGTTGGCTGCCACTTTCGCGGTGGCATATTACCCGCTAAGTCATGCGTCCTTCGACTGCGGCATCAGCAACGTCAGGTGCGATCACGCACAGCCTGCTGTTTCGCCGAACACGGCTCCCGCAGAACAGGAAGGATTTCGGCTTCCTCCTAGCTCATAAACATGTTAGTGAATAGTGGAGAAAGCAAGTCACAAACGCCGCTTGAGAATCCAATTGTCATGCCAAGCCCAAGCCAAAATGAGGGTCTTCCCATGAACCCCCACGACGACATGGCTTACGAGACGGAATTTCCTCTCTAGTATACTTAATAAGAAACTGTATAGCTGCGCCTACCCAATGTCGCGGTCTCTAAAGCACGACGTGCGTGGCGCGTGATTCAGATCATTCAAACAGCCCTACAGCACATGGCATCTTGAAAGAATATGGACGTTTTTCCAGCAGCGATCTGAGCATACGCGGGCTGTCGGTCTGCCATTCTTGAAAGGCGTCTCTGGCAAAATAAACAAAGTGGCACCCTTCAGCTTTCCGCTTGGGGAGCGGCTATGCTGTCTAGCTTTGCACGTTTTTCTTTTCTCTCTTTCGGCAGCTCGCTTTGGGTTCGTATATGTACACCAATTGGAAAGGGAGAAAGCCTCAGTTCTTCACCCTTTCCACTCGCGCTCACGAGCCCTGCGGAGGCGATCACCCCTCCGCGACATCTCGGAATCACACGTCCGGCTGCAGGGTGGCCCTACTGTCCGGCAGATTCGTCATTACCGGCGTGTATTTTTCCACGTGCGTCTTTTCGCCGTCGAGTCGCTCGTTTTTTGCGTGTTGTTGTGAGTGTCTCCGCGTCTGCAAATTTTGGCAATGTCAAAGTGAGCACGCTGAGATGCCGTGCAAGTGCTGTGTACGACGATGCCGCGGCGACTACACCGCGGACACGAATTGGTACGCGTGTTCAAATCCCGGATGGAAGAATGAGTAAGGCATGACTGGGTACTCGCGGTGCCGCGAGAAAGCCTCACTGTCACCGAGAATTCCAGGGTAAGCTTTTTTTTTCTCGTTATGGTATAGAATTTCGCTCTCATTTCAAGAGGATAAACCTGCACGTGTACTGGTTCCCAAGCCTCACTTTTGTATGTCAAGCACTGAAGTCTTTGCTTATTGGAGGTAATATTTTTTCTAGGTATGCGAACTTCACTTCGCCGATGCGGATATTGCCCGCGTAGCCACGCATACAGATCAAGCTACTGCCTTCGCTCTCGCGGGTACAACACGTGTACCCAAACAACTGATGTCCGAGACTCGATCGGTATAAACATGCTATAACTAGTGGAACCGGAGTTTGGTACGAGACTCGCTTAAACTTGGTGGCGCGTCTGATGCCTTCTATCACTCGATCCTTTACGCTTCCGAATTCTATCGAAAAGCTGTCACGGCAACCCTACTTGTTTTATAACAAGCGCTGTTTTACAGCTCACCCTCTCCGTCTCCTTTTCCACTGAAGAAAATCGCATTAACGTAAGGGCTTCTTCTCGGTAATTTGTCGTGCGCGTACATACGTGTTGAGGTTGTAGCTAATGCGTTTCCAAAAGTTGTAAGGGTGGTGACGCTTAAGTTCGGCGAAGGTACAGTGGGATGCTTTGTGTCAGTAAACACGGGAGCGTGCGCCGCCCAGTGCATGCAGAAGGATTTATTGGGTGGCTGACGCGCCTTCGCAGTCTCTTCGCTTAGTGGGCGCTCTCCCTGAAACTGTTTTATCGCGGGGCAGCCTGCTGCATTATTTACGTCACGCAAGATAAAGCATTTTTGATCACTCAATCCAGCAGCGAAAGTAAAGGTTAATAATGCGTTCGCTGGGTAATTGACCGGAACATGAGACGGTGAAAAAACAACAGCATCGCTTGCTTGGCGACACAGCTATCGTTCGTATTTATTTGAAGGATGCGGTCTTTATCTGGTGGCTTTTCACAGCTCTGATTAGGATGAAGTTTTTCAGTGTCCACGCACGGAAGGGGGTTTTCTACTTGCGCTGTTCTGGACGTCGGGATTTTTTTCAAATTTCTTCAAAATCACGTGTTATCTTTAATTTTCCTATTTTGCTTTTATAAGCTAGCTTCCAAGTTATGAACCCCGTGCTAGCCAGATATGGCTTCATTACAGCCGATATAGCAAACTGCTTATTGTTTCAGTTTGGTTATAAACAGAATGTGCCACTGAATTGAAGCGTGACCAACCAAAGTTCGCAACAGCTAATAATTTGCTATATTAGCGTTCGTTATAGCGTCGTTTATCTATACTCCACTGGGCATTTAAATATAGCTTACACATCTTAACAAAATAACATCCACGGGGATTTCACTTATACTTCAAAGAAAAGTCGGTGAATATAAATGCATGCTAAATTAATCTTAGTAGCACTAAAGCCATCTCAACTCTGCTCTAGAATTGTGTCCCTTGCATGAACGTGCCTTCCTGCTGAATTTGGTTTATGAATTTTTGGTGATTTCTGTTTGTTGTTTTCGGTGTTAGCACTACAGTGGGGTGGAATAATGAGGTGCTTTTTAGCCTAGTTAAATTCGGCAGAAATTGTTAAAACGCCAAATGTTTGCACATTCCAGCCATCTCGCAGACCCTCTCCATGCAGAAATTTATGCCATTTTGTGCCGCTTTTAAATGCATAGCATTTTAGTAACTCACAATGTCACGCGGCGTTGGCGTGCCTTGTCGTAGTCCGCATGCGCGCCTTGTCGTAGTCCGCATGCGCGTCTTGTCGTAGTCCGCATGCGCGTCTTGTCGTAGTCCGCAGGCGCGCCTTGTCGTAGTCCGCAGCCAGGAAGAAATAACAGTTTCCGGCGCCCGGTTTCGAACCCATGACGCCGCGGGCGGAGCGCAAGGTGCCCGGCGCACTACCGACCGAGCCACGAAACCGACACAGATTTCGATGCACCGAAAGCGCCTGATATCCTTCACTCATTTCTCGTTTGTTTCGAAAGCGCCACAAGTTGTCCCGCGCCTCCAAAAGATGGCGACACGGGTCCCGCGATCGAGAGATACGACTTGCCGGCGCACCCCCTCGGAAATGCTGTGCATTTGATCGTGCCCCTCGCGAGGGGGATGTCTTTTTTTATCATCTACATAGCAGAAAAATGCTCTGTGGGCTGCAAGTTGCATTTACATTTCACGAAGTGATTAGCTGAAGTACGCGCCTCATCGCCTGCGTTGCGTCGGCGCGTTAAACCCCACAATCAGATTAGCTGAAGTGCATTTGTTTAAACTACATGCCGAATAGTCCATTTTAGGAGTTCTTGATCGCCTGCGTTGCGTCGGCGCGTTAAACCCCACAATCAGATTAGCTGAAGTGCATTTGTTTAAACTACATGCCGAATAGTCCATTTTAGGAGTTCTTGATCGCCTGTGTTGCGTCGGCGCGTTAAACCCCACAATCAGATTAGCTGAAGTGCATTTGTTTAAACTACATGCCGAATAGTCCATTTCAGGGGTTCTTGATTTAAACTCAGAAAATTGATTTTATAAAAGTTGCATGATGGTTTTAACATGGACTATGGTGACAAAATTGCAACGAATTACCTTTCAGCATCATCAATTACAATTTTGCTCGGTATCCTGTTGTGATACAGGATACAGAGCATCCTGTATCCTGTTGCTCTGTATCCTGTTGTGTTTTTATTATTTTTAAGTGCATGATATTACATATTGTTGCTGCTAGTGCCATGCTGTAAAAACAGCCAGCGAACTGATGTGTATTCTTTTGTATGTTAACCTAACCATGTATAATGTTTCGAGACCACACTCTATTTACATTTGTCGTTTTGTCTGTATAGTTCTCATTGATATACATGTTTTTTCTGTTGTTTCTCTGTATTTGTTTCTTGCACCTATTTTGTTTTTTTCTGGTTGTGTTCGGGTGAGTTCAGTGATTTAAACACATGATTGTATACAAATATTTACCCTGATTTGATTTATGAACAAGAACTACGCCAGAAACTCTTTATCGAAAAGCTTTCGCTTTTTTGCTTTTTTATACCTCACAGTTTTATATTCAAGGAGCGCTGTTTGCTGACGTTTAATGCCAGTACGGGGGGCCCGGGCTTTCGTCAAGTGAAGCAGTTTACTTTTCGCCCGGGCCTACCGCATCCAAAGGATGCAAACAAATAAACTGAAACTGATGGGTGTAAAGCCCAATAAAAATATTTCCAAGGGGAAGAAATTGATTCAGACCCTCTTGAGGTTGCGGCAGTAATTTTTACGAAATCTATTTTCAGAAATAATAAAAAAGAGCCTAAATATTGGCTACGATAATTCAATTTGTTTCATTTGCAGGGTTTGGGAAAGCCACAGCTAAATACAAGAGGTAAATCTAAGTAAATGCAGAGAGAAACTTGTGCTTCCATCAAAGGGGGCCAAGCTGGCCAAGAAGAATGCTGCCACTGCCCCATCGCCACAGCAAAGCAACCTGCCGCCACCTTAATTCGCCTGCAGCGCAGCAGTTTTTGTAATAAAAGGTGGAAGGTATGCGATGAAGTGTTGGTCATGATTTGGGGTCAGCAATAATTGCTGCTGTTAACTGAAGTCACATTATATATGCTATCCACGTGGTCACAAGCGCAATCTATATATCGCCATACATAATATTAGGCCGCCATATATGGCTTACCTATTCATGGCCTCACCCATTACGCCCACGTGAGGAATTGGCCATATGAGGCAATATATGGCACATATCCATATACGGCCTCACTCGTATATGGCCACGTCAGGAATTGGGCATATAAGGCCACCAATGGCACTATATGGCACACCCATATTTCGCCAAATATGCTCAATTCTTGACGTGGCAATATATGGCAATTTTTATATATGGTCATATATGGCATTTTTGTAAGGGGCCCTGCGTAATGATTTCATTTCAACACACCTGTACACAAAAAGAGACTGCGTTGCCGGCACCCCGACCGACATGGCGGAGTCTGAGCATCCTGCGCTGAACACGGTCCATGCGCATGGCGTCGCTTTTGGAACAGGTAGGGTAGATGCGGTAAATACGCTCTCAGGGGCGCATACAAGTTTGCGGACCTGCACGCCACGCAGGTGAATAAAACTTCTAGGTAACAGTGTTTCCTTTAGCTGGATTGCATGTTTGTTTTTACGCGATTTCCTACATGTTCGACTCACCAAGACTGAAGCTATGACTCGACAAGGTTGAAGCCTCACAAATGTCTCTTTCTCACTGCTAGCAAACCAGCCGCGAGAGAAAAACCTGAAGGTTGTCTGTTATGATCACTCTTATTTGATCTCCATTTTTTACAAAAAAGATTCTTTCCACCTTGAAAAGTCTAAACTTCTTGAATCGCTCTTTGCCCATCTGTGATCGTATTTGTCATAATATATAAGTACAGTTTTATTGGAAAAAAATGTTTATAAATTGTAGTTATTCAGTTTAAAGATAATTCTGTTTAAGTTCGAGAATAAAAGTAATAAGCCTTCTGAAAAGAAAGCGCAAGCGTACGTACGTTTTTTTATGTCATTTAAACCTAATAAAACGATTTGTGTTTATTTTGCTGCTTTCTGTTGTACACATTTTCGTAATCTGCATATGTAAACTCAAAAGCACTATTTGCACCAACTCTCCCAAATATGCTATCTCTGAAGAGAAGCAAGGTGCGGCGATGAGGGTTGAAACACTTTGAAGATTTTTCCGTGTGAACTGCCGCTTTTTTCGCCCTCGGATGTGCCACGAACGTCACCTTTTGTGATCAATTTTGTTTGATACCGGGAACAACGATTGTACTTATCTGTGTATTCTGAAAATAAATAAGAACTATTTTCGCCTATTGGAAAATGGTGGCTGCATTGGGCGTGCAAGATAGCGCAAGTTGATGTTTGGACGGAACCACCTGCAGAGTAAAACGCACGTTTGGGATTCACGTGCGGAGCCAAATGGTGCTGGAGACGATCAGAAAATGCACCTTGAAATGAGCTAGCATACGATCAGGAAACCCGGTTTCCGGGCTTGCAAGTCCAAACCAGCCGCCATTTTTCCATTGGCGAAAATCGTTTTTGTTTATTTCCAGAATAAACAGGTAAGTAACGTCGTTGTTCTCTGTGTCAAAAAAAAAATATACCAAGAAATGCGACTGTCGTGAGAAGTTTGAGCGCGAACAAAGCGGCGGTTCGCTCAGGAAAATTTTGAAGTGTTCCAATTACCGTCGCAACCCACTGTATACCTTATGTGACTGCTCGTTGACTCTTTGAAATGGTACATGGCCTTCAAAGCCGGAAAAATTTTTAGTCTTAGTATTTACCTTCGTCGATTCTTTAGAGCCCGGCAATATTGTTTTGAGCGAGAGAGAGATAATGCAATTGGTTTCGAATTTATTGAGCATAAGCATAGATGGTAGGGCACTAACAAGTGGAGGGCATCCTGGTTCCGGGATATCCATGCTACGACTTGCATCCAGGCCATCTTTCCAGTTCATGCTGGTGTCTAGTTCCGGATCGTCCGGACGAGATACCCTCTGCTCAAAATCTGGGAAGTGAAGAGGGGGTAGGTTTGAATCTCGTATTCACGTCCATACCTGGTGATACAGGGGAATGGGGGTGGGACAAAAATTAAAAAGAAAGGTATAGAGAGCGGAATGAATATAACCCAGAAGTCTGCTGTAGGGATAGGAATTTGTCTGCAATCGTTTCAGAGTGGTGGCTCCTTCTGTGGTTAGCCGAAGATGCGATGGCGGAAATTTTCTTCTGTCTAACGTCTCATTTGCTCATGTCCCAGGAAATTTGAATACAGGAGAAGTGCCCGTTTTGTTGTAGGCAGAGAAAATTCCTAATCGGGTAATACCCCGGTGTTTGTACGCGCGCACAGCTGTGTAAGCCGCCGTATTACCGTTTATGGGTTCATGCACAGGAACCCAGGCGATTTTCCGACGATTTTCCTACGGTTTTCACAAGAGACACTATTGGTGTAGTGATGCCCTCCAGAAGAACACGAAAAGGCTCATGTCCATACACACCGGCTTTTCCTATTCCCCGGAAGATCTCAAGGACTGCTCCTTGAAAAGCATTCGTACTTGTTCGACCAACGCTTACAAAGTCTGTTCTGCGTTAGAACCCAAACGTCGAAAAGAAGCAAAAGAGGTGGCAACCTGCATCGAGGCTTGGTTCGAGAAGAGATATTTTTAGTTGTTGACTGCCGAACGCTCCGCTTTCGTTCAGTTTCCCGCTATACCCATTTCCTTCTCGTTTGTCCCATACGGAAAACGTCACAATAAACGCTGACACAACAACCTGCCATGTCTCAACTATAACGCAAGGGTGTGCTTTTTTGTAACGATTTCTCTGTCACTCGTGGAATTTTGTACATGCTTTGTTCTTTCCTTTTGCAAATGCAAAGTTTAGGCAAGGAAATTTGAGTAAAGAAACAAAAATTCATGCCAATCTACAATGTGAATGTGCTTGGAAATCAAAGCTGTCAACGCCACCCGCAACGATACCTATGCGGCGTCACTTAAATTCCCTCACGTCGCTCTACATATACTGAAACAAGAGAGAAGTGAAATGCACTTAATCATACCCATTGTTACTTCAAAGAGGTATCCTTGGTAGGGAATTAATCAATGCATGATGTATAAACGGTGGTTGGTTGAGTTCTGGTGGTGTCGTACATGAGTGGAAACTCTTTTTTATATAAAATTAAAGGAAGCTGAATCCCGGTGTCAGACGATCTCACTTCTCCTTCTCTGCGGTCGCGTACGGAGGCGACGAGATCGGCGGCAGAGTCGGATAATGAGGAGGAGGAAGAGAGAGAGGAAATACTTCTATTCAGATATTTGAACGGGCCAGAGTGCGGCCCAGGGAAGTGGTTCTGTCTTCACTGGAGTCCATATGCAATGCACGCCACCTGTCCACCAGCTGAAGCTGGGTAGGCGGAAAGGGTCTGGGCAGCAGCATCTCCCATTGCTCTTGTTTGGTAGTTGGCGGAAAGAGAGGAGCGTGATTAGGGCTAAAGTCGCACAACCCGGTTATGTGTCAGACTGTTCCTAATTCTGAGCAAAATAAAATTAGCGTCGTAGCGATTCGGGTGCATCAAGGGAAGATACGTCGGGTGTGGGAAGGAGCGGGATTGTATGAGCCGTAGGGTAGCATTCTGTTCTGGCCATCAAGGAGTATTTGAATGTGTTTCTTGATGTGTCGTTGTGTGTGAGTGTGGACGACAAGGAGCTGTGATTTTTTACGTGAACAATGGAGGCCATGGGCTTTCGGACATTTGCGTACTAGAAGTGAGATGCTATGCGTTGGTGTGAGAGTCCTTTTATTTTTGTAATTTCCAGCACACCGGCAACAGCAGCAGACAACTTCCTCTCGCAGCTAAATTGGATTGAACCAGCCATCCAATTCACCATGGAAAAAGAAGCGAACAGCACCTTACCATTCCTCGACGTTCTGATAAAGAGACAGCAAGACCGACTAAATTTCACAGTATACAGGAAACCCACCCACACCGGCCGCTACCTGCAATTCGATTCCTGCCACTTAAATTCCCACAAATCATCTTTGGTCTCAGCTCTCTTACTTAGAGCCAGAACTATATGCTCAACAGAAGAGGACCGGAAGAAAGAAGAAAAAGCCGTAATCGCCGACCTGAAGAAAAATGGATACACGAGCAACTTCATACGAAGCGTCAAACGCCGTCTCCCTCAGCCGGGCTGCAACCGAGGAAATTCCTCTGTACTGACGCCGCCGGTCAACAACCCCTCTCCTGTCTCCGCCGTCTGCCCCCCCACCCCCTCGGCATGCCGACCCACCCGTATTTCCGTCCCCTATGTTAAAGGTACGAGTGGAACATTATCCCGCATTCTTCGCAAGGAAGGCATTGTCATCTCCCACAAGCCAGTGTCAACACTTGGACGGCTCATACCTCGATCTAAAGAGCAGCCGCCAAAAGAAAAATCCCGAGGGGTCATCTACAAAATTGCTTGCGCACAATGCCCCGCTAGTTATGTTGGGGAGACCATGAACTTCCCGGAACGCCTCTGCCAACACAAAAACGACGTTCGCAAGTCCGACACTCAGCGTAGTGCATTGGCCGAGCACTGCGGAAAAGCTGACCACAGGATTAACTTTGACGGCGCGCAGGTGATTGGCCCCGAAACCAATTACTCACAAAGATTACTGCTTGAGTCCTGGCACATACAAGGGAACCGGCAAGGCCTGAATAGATCCCTCGCAGCCCTTCCCACCATCTACGCTCACGGCCTCCAACGCGCAAGGGCAAGAATCCAGTAAGAAAAAAACATCCCCCTCGCGAGGGGCACGATCAAATGCAGAGCATTGCCGCGGGGGGCGCGCCTGCAAGTCGTATGAATTACGTATTGGTTGTTGTTGTAATTGTTGTCTTCCAGCGTAGACATTGTCGATGAAGTCGCCGGTGAAACGTACCGTGAACCCCCTGCCGCGGCTATGACGCAACGTGGCGCGGCTATGACGCAACACAATCCACTTTAATCCAATCCAATCATAATCCAAACCAATCCAAGCCAAGCCAAGCCAAGCCAATCCAAGCCAATCCAATCGAATGCAATCCAATGCCCCTCGCGAGAGAGTTATAGCGCCAAAATCACACCACCACACGAACGCCTGATGTTGACGTCACGATCACGCCACAGATGTTAGCGACCGGAGCACGCGCGAACGACATATGTGGTTTAAGCGCGAACCGACCGCGGCGAGAAAGCGCGATGCGAGCGCCCCCACCTGTTCTTGCGCACAAACCGACTGTTGATCAGCGCGAACCCAACGCGGTGAGAGAGGGTGTTGCGCACGTCCCCACCTGTTGTGCGCCCGAACCGAACGCGGCGAGAGAGGGCGTTGCGAGCGGAGAGAAGGCGAGGGGGACGCGGCAGAGAGGGCGCACCTGTGGCCGCCGGTTGAATGAGTCAAGGATATAAGGCGTGTTCGTAACATTCCATTCTGTGTCGGCTTTGTGGCGCAGTGGGTAGAGTACCATGTACCTTGCGCTCCGCCCGCAGAGTCGTTGGTTCGAAACCTGGCGCCGGTATTATTTTTTTATATAGTGTAGGGGGAGCGATGCGGACTACGGACGCCAACGCGGGTGACATCGTGAGTTACTGAAATGCTCTGCATTTAAAAGAAAAAGAAGAGGACACCTATATAACCGCTGCTTGTTTGTACATTGTCACCCCTGATGAAGGAGCCGAGTTGGCTCCGAAACGTTGGGACCGCTTTGAATACACGCCCTTGGTTGGTGTATTTGCCTCTTAAGTTTAGCGCAACCAGACAGAGTTCTGTCGAAGATGTTCACATTCAATAACCAATATAGTTTTAACAGAAAAGAAATCCGTGCACTCATACATGCACTGCCCAGAATTTCTAAACGAAACGGATGGGTTTAGAGACAATAACCAAACCTCTTGTAAATGAGATCTGAGATAGCTAGTGATCGCACAGTTCATAATCTAAAAAACAAGCATTTGAACACCAGAGTGTTCAAAAGAAGTAAACATGGTTGTAAGAAGCAGGAGCGGGTAAAGCAGCATGCTTGATCAACCACCCTCTCTGCACTATCCTCAACCACCCACTCTGCACTATGTTGCCAGGGCTGGCGTCAACATGTAAGTAAATAGAAAAAGTACAATCTCCTGTACTGTACAAAAGTACAGTACAAAAGAAATCATACCCAGCTGTCCCACTGCAAAATTTTGCATTCCGGTAAAGGTCAGTTTGCTGATTTAGTATTTGGCATAAATGCGTGCCTTAGTATGGACTCCGAGCAGTACTGCTAATCGTGAATAAATGTTTTGTGTTTTTCAGGTTTTACGTTTTCACTTCAAGGAAAAATGGCAGCAATTACATCACACAAAGGGAGCCACATCAAATTCCTAGAGGGTTAATGTCTATTTTGTAATTTGTGGTGTGTCAACTAAATGTTATTTTTTGCAGCCATCCGCATAGTTTGAAGATGAGAATTGTATTTGATATTTGGTCTGTTACAATATAGTAATCGAAAATAATTTTGTTTTGTGTACTCTTTTGAAGCACACAAATACACAAAACTCCCATAAGCTGGATGCCAGGTAAGTTTTCTGAGCATTGTAGTGTGATAGCACACAAACGATAGCTATGTGAAAAGAAAATGTCGGTACAAGTGTTGACTACCAACTCGTTCATTTTGCTGCGGATATGGAGTTATGAATTCGCTGGCAGTAAAAGAAATGGGTTGCACATTAGCACTTGCATACCGTCTTTTCTTTTCAAGTTGCGAATGTTTCTGTGTTTTTCTCCACATGGCAAGCCACTTAAATTTACGGTAAAAACAACCATTAACTTTTGATACCAGAACATTGACGTAACTAAGAGTAACGCCTCTGAAACCGTACATGTCCATCAACGGTGGTGTTTCCGTAGGCAGGTGCTACGGCATGGCACCTGTATATGCTGGTATGCAACTTTTGCCGTGAGGTTCCAGTACGGTTTCACAATTGTACTTGTGTGGTACGGCTTCTCACCGTTGCAGTGGCCTTACGGTAATTGTGCCGTCGCTTGCAACTACAGCTTCAGTAGTGTTTTTTCGTTTGATGGATACCAACCGGCATCAAGAGTTAGCGATCATTGTTACCGTAAAATTACGGGAAAATTTTTTACAGTGATATATATATAGTTCGCTGAAGAAACACCATACTAGCTACAGCAGCATGATATTTGTTAGGGCCCAGTGCATGAAAGTGCGAATAAGTGGGTCACTTGGATTCCGTAAAACATATCTCAATTCACAAGTTGACAAACAAAATAGGCGACACATGCCAATACTACCAGGGCTTACTCGACGAAAATGTTACTCCGGCTCGAAAGCTGCTGCAAGGTGACCAATAGAAAACTACGAATACTCGGTGTATTTGCTGCACGTGCACTCGTGGTCACTGACGCACTTGTGGTACGTACTTAAGCTTTGCGAAAATAAACAAGTTTCATTCTCTTGCACATGCAAAAATAAAGAATGCGATACCCCCCATCGGTATTTTTTCCACGCATCTGCGATGCTAATTTGGTAAACATTGCTGCACAAGAAAACTCTGATATAGCACGGTGGTCACGGGAACAAAACACGTTTTCTAATACAGATGGTAGTGACTCCCACCTCCCGTAAAAAAATGCGCCCACCTCGTCCGAGTGACGCAGGTTTTATATAGTTATCGATATGGCTGCACTCCAACTCTCCAAGTTTAAACAAAAACCGCCACTTCATCCGCGTGCACCAGTAACTTCACCTCATTTTTGTGTAAACAAAAGCCATCTACTGTGTTGTTATTAATTACTCTTAAAACGTTTCCTGGAAATGCGAAAACAGGCATGGCTGCTGGAACCGTTGTCTACCAAAAAAAACAGCGTTTGGGAATTCTTTCTGTGTCATTCCAATTGATTACAAGTTGCCTTTACCAGCCAGGGTACGCCATGCGCGCTCCCAGCATAATGGCATAACCAACATTTATTACTCCTTAATAAAAAAACGACATTTCACAATCCGTCGAATACTTTGTCAGAATAAATTTGGAGCATAGCGCTCATTTTACAAAAACATATGATAGGACGGCGGAGAACTGCATGCCACATGAATATTTTTTACTATACTTCTCCCCTTTATGTCACATGTCTGATACGGCCCTAGCACATTTATGACACTTTTCAAATGCTGCGCTAAGATATTCCCCAAAGTTTATAGTCCCGTTTGGCCAATATAATTGCCCAGTATCCACTAGGAACCGAAGGGTCTTCCGATTTGAGTATGAGGACAGCGTGTCCGTGCGGCAGACACAGACAATTCCTCGAAGTCGTACGCCTTGCATAACACCATCATAAAAAGGGGCTTCACTGCCGGAGAACCTTTTATAAAATTCGCACAAAGCCCGTCAGGTCCCGACGACTTTTCTCTACTTTTAACTCCAACATAACCGTGTGAATTCTACCTACTGATACCGGCCGCTCTAACTCGTCCTTCGCTTCTTTGTGTAATCTCAGTGTGGCGGCACGATAATCCCGCTAAATGCCTCAGTTTTTGGACCTATGCGGCTAAACAAATCTCTGTAATGCTCTTGGGACGCATTTATTATATTCCATTGGTCACGGGTAAGCCTGACTTGCGAAACATCTTCTCGAAAACATTGCTATTCGCGTACCGGGGTTCGATCTTCATTGCTTGCTTTGTTGGTGCTTCCCCGGCAAAAAAGACTTTGGCCTTCACCACCCCCCCGCCCCGTCTCTCGCCGACATCTTTCTTTGTTCATGCCTTCCAGGTTTTTAATGTTTCTGATATCTTTTTTGTATGTACCAGGCATTCAGCTCTCGAGCATCAACATGTTTTGGAGATCTTGTCTGAGCTTGCTTTCTAATTCCCTCTCTCGCCATTTAAGTGCTGTCCCCCTCTCCATCGCTACAATTTTGGATTCATGCGTGACTAACGTTAATATTTTCCCCTAACTGCTGATTTCATTGTTTGCGTGTTTCCCGTCCCTTTCCGGGGCTGTTTCCGTAAATCTGGTGTATTGCAATAAGTTCACATTTATTTTTCAAACTAACCACCTGAACGTTTTCCTATATTTCGTAGTTTCCCCCAACAGGACTGAAACCAGACAGTGGTCACTCAACCAAACGCGATCGATCATATTGGGTGTGCACGCCGTGGCGTGCCTAAAGTATACGTATGCACGATCACACCGCGCGTGGCTCGTTCCATTAATTTTCGTGAACTTTAAAAAACATATGTTCACCGCACTGTGGATTACATCAGCTAATTCGCACTATTCATGAGCTTTTGTCATAATCACAGCACTATCATCTATTCCCGCGGCGACACATTTCTGTCTCTCCGCGCGCAACCGGAATTGGAGTCCTTGAAATGATTATCTTTTGTTAATGCTTTAAAACACCAGACAGCCCTAAAAACCTGCCCTATCATGGGTAATATCGGGGTCATGGACACGTAAAGCACAAAAATAAACTCTAGAGTATTTGAAATCACAAAACAAGCCTGCCACTTTCACTTGTAGTAACTATTTCTACATCCATACGAATAAAATATCAGAAGAGGAGACAACACCAACCAGAATTTTCAGCTGCATTACTCACGCAAACGCTGTATCGGCCATTGACGGGGTGTTTCTTGCTCTAAATGCTGCCTTCACTTTGCACATTTTGTCTCTTCAACGTCGCTTATAATGGTTTTTGGGTCGTCCATAAAACTTCGCAATTAATATTGCTTGCAAATAGAATTTGGCTCTCTTACGTCTAAGCTAGCAATACGAAGTGGCCTATCGAAACAACCCATATTACAGAATGAAAGCACGCCACGAGCCATGTACAACGGACACCTCAACGAACACTTGGTTCGAGTTCACCGACGGCCACCATTTCTGGTTTGGTGCCGTGCCCTTGTTCTTTGTGGATGCTCAGCTCACTCCGTTGGTATGTGTATGTTGTGCTGCACAGCACGAAGAACTTGAGGGTTCATTGTTAAAGGTGCAGGTACGCACGGGATGCGTCACGTTATGCGTCCGGTGGCTTCTTGGTTCACTCGATGTTTTTGTTAGGCTTCGCTTTTACGCACGCCTGTCGAGCATGCGTCGGCGCCTTCGCGGGGGATTCGTCACCTCTCGTCTGGTTGGTACTGGCCGGTTATTCTTCAGCGGCCTCCATTGCATGCTTTGCAGCCACTGAAAAAATCTTCACCGTCCCAAAGTCAGCTCGTTTTGTAGCATAAGCTGCACTGGCCGCGGTTGAGCAGTTTCGCGTTGACCCTGAAGGGCCGTGCTGCGCAAGGGCCAGGAGCATTGGATTGCATTGAATTGGATTGGATTTGGATTGGATTTGGAGTGTATTGGATTAAAATAAATTTTATTGTATTGGGTCAAATTGGAGTACGGGTGTGTAGGGAATTGAGTCTGCACATTGGGCGGTCTGCGCATTCCAGACGAGTGACCTCATATCCGCGGCAAACGCATTGGCGCCTGCGCGGGCCCATCTGTGCGCCTCCGTTGGGCAGTAGTTAAGAGTGGCGCAGCGCCGGAGCCGCTTGATAGCCGTTTCGCGTAGCTCCTGCAGAGCCGCGCTGCACATGCGCGAGGAGCAGTGAACGGACTGGATTGCAGTTGACTGGATTGGACTGGATTGTATTGAATTGCATTGGTTTGCTGAATCTTAGCTTAAGCTACGTATATCCTGGCATATCCAAAGTAAGCCACTGCTATTTGTTTTTAATTTAGGAGTGCATAGCACTCTTGCTGAACTCCTGAAAGCACAGCAGGCAAACCAACTCCGCCGCCTGGTCCTGACACCTACCGGCCGAATGGTCCTCCGATCTCTGGGTCGACCAACCCCTTCACCAGAAAGGACACTCCAGCATCTCCCGCAACCTATACGTCGCTTCATCAGAGTAACCCCGATACCGCAAAACATGCACCCAGAGTACAACAAGGGCAGCCGTGAAGCTCGGGACAATTACCTCAACAGACGTTATTCTGGCCAACCAGACAGCAGCTACACCGACATCAGGCAATGCATTTTCACATCTCGTGCCACCCTGGCAGTTACGGATTCTACAGGTGCTATACTCACCTCGGCAACCTTACCTAACTCCACAACAGCAACAGCAGAAGCAACCGCCATAGCCCCGGCAGCCACCACCACGACAAGTACGGGCGACCTCACCATCTTAACAGACTCTCATCAGGCCTGCCACTATTACCTTCTTAGCCACTTTCCCTACCAGGCTCTCAAGATACTTCTATCCCTCAAGACTCCCCCAACCATGCAGATAGTGTGGACACCTGGGCATGCCTTCCTACCAGGGAATGAGGCGGTACATGCTGCTGCCCGTGAACTCATTTTCCGGGATTGCCGTCCAAGGACAGACGACTTGGCATCCGCACTATCCCCCCACTCTCTGCCGCTCAGATACAAAGACCTGCTTGCCCACTACCGCCACACTCGTTTCCACGAACCCCTCCCCACCCGTCGCTGACTACGGCAGAGGCCTGGACATGGCGCGGGCTACTGACAGGCACATACTTCAACTGCACCGCACTGTCGCACATCTCCCCTACCACATTCTCCTACTTCTGCCATTCCTGCAACATCCCCGCCCCAACAGCCCATCTTGTATGGCTCTGCCCGCACCAGCACGATCCCCTCCCTTCCCCATCCCCTGAGCCGTGGGAACGCGCACTGACCAGCCTGCACCCAGAGGACCAGCAACCCCTGATCAACCGGGCCACCCGGGCTGCGGAAGCACGCAACTTCATGAACTGCGGATGCCACCCACCTTTTTCTTTTTTTTTTACTCAATAAAACGTTCTGCCTCCTGCTGGTATTCCGCCTCCTCCTCCCTCCGATGAAGAAAGTGGTGACCCTGCGACGTCCGCGGTGTCCGAGACCATTACGTTTCCGTGAGTATCAGGAGTTTTTTTTGTGTGTGGGCTAAATTATTTATGTGTATTTCGCACCATAAATGAGCTGAGAAAACTGCGACCTATCTCTCTGCTGGAATAGTACACCCCCAAAGCGCGGTGCATTGTTTTTTCACGCGCAAAATTTCTTTTCAGAAATCAGGAACATATAAACGCACCGTTTTGTAATTTATATGGATTGCGGTGGCCGGTTTTTAAAACTGACAACAATACACAATATGCGGACACTGACGCAGTCGTTTAATCAAATTAGCAATTTCTTCGCAGCTTGCCACAGGCAGGCCAAATGGCTTTACAGCAGTGTAAGTGGACAACATCACGAACCAGGTACCCTTTGCGAAATTATCGCCACTCTTGCCTAAATGCCAGCCATGTTTGCACTCGACAAGGTGTTTCGCGCTCTAGTCAGGAGGCGGGCCTCATATACACACGGGTTACAACTCGTTGCAAAACGAAGTAGGTGCCCTGGGTACACTGGGCCGCATCGGCAGCTTTTTGTCCCGGAGGTCCATTCTGAAGGGTCGAGTGGCCGCGCCCTGTCAATAGCTCGTTCTCCTGAGAAGAGTTTAGTTCAGTCCTCAGTGTCTGCATTAGATGAGGAGCCTCGGCCATAAGCATAAAGGCAACAATTCGAACACGTATTCTTGCCCATGCTCTGGCCAAGATTGTGCAACTCATTACCAATGGGCTATAAGGGCGTCCGTAACGTACTTGAATAGAGCAATAACACAGCAAGAGATAAATATCGATCATGTAGCAATCCAGGCGAAATCAGGAAAAAGGGCGAGTAGTGACGTGAAGAAATCCTTACGGGTCGTTTGTAACCTAAGCTTAGTGTTATCGCTCTTGGTTTTGTATATCAAGGTTAGCACTCTGTTAGTACAGCACCCAAAGAAAAGCCGGGCCAAAAAATGGTAAACCAACAAAGATTTTTACTGCGTTTTAAATTAGGCGGTGTGTTATATGTATATTATATATGTTAGAAGACCACTATTTATAATGTTCGCCTTTGGTATGTATACTAGGGGCGAAGATTTCCACGCTGATACGCTCACAAGTGTGGTAAAACGATGGATTTGAAAAAAAAGCGACCGTGTTAGATGCGAAGCACCTCATGCTCGGGGCTCTGTCCCTCAATCCCTCGTTGTCGTTGTCCGTCGTCCGCACTCTACTGCGGATGCGCGTCTCTTCAGCCCCGTCAGTGTTTCGGCTGACGTCAGCGCAGTCCACAATAAAAAGAAATGGTTAAGCGGCGCCCGGTTTCGATCCCACGACTCTCTGGACGCAACGGGAGGTACGTAGCGTTCTTCCTACAAACTAAGACTGGAGCATGTTCTATGAACGCGCCTTATGTTTTCCACTCATACAAACTACGTCAAGAAGCTACTGATACAAAGAATGGACGCGAAGCTGAACGTCAACGGAAACGACGAACTGAGAACTAAGGGGAACCCCATGGCTGCTTCACATACTATTAAGGGTTCCCTTACGGGAAGATGGTGTAATTTGTTTTCAGTATTGCATAACGTTTGATCTTAACAAAACATTAACGTCAACGTTGGGGTAACGTCAGATTACCCATAATGAGCCACGGGGCAATTGTTGCTTAAAATTTCTGGTTGTTGCAAGTTAGTATATGCCTTAAAATCCTTTAGAAGGTCGGCGTGTTGCTAATGCGCTGTTTTGCCAAAATTTTAAAGGGAGGATGGTACCCTCTGCTAACTCAAAACAAACTGCTACGCTACAAGGGTCAGAATATAATGGAAGAGTGTACCTGTGGTACGTGAGAGTGTTTCTGCGTTACGAGAGTATCTGCGTTTTGGAAGAAAAATTGTAAAACTGTTGAGAAACAATGACACAACAAACTACAGTATCACAAGTTTGGCCTAATCATTGCGTCAATGCACCAATATGTGGTAACTTTTGGGGTGTATGAGAGCGAGCGCCTTTTCTGTTGAGGGTAGCGGAGTCAGAAAAAAAATAATATAGGACAGTTTCAAGAGATTTAAAAGGAAAACAATAACCGCTTGGGGTTGTAAGGGTGCGAAAAGAAAATATTGTAAAACGCCGGGGTAATACAATCTTACTATCTGCTGTTCTGCTGAAGTATTCCAAATTTTCCCAAGATGGGTTGTTTATGTTGGACCATAAAAATCGTTCTCGGGCATCTGCATGGCTGACATGTACAAGGAATAGCCTGTTAATGTATAAATGGTTTGGTGGTAGTGAAGAATTCGAGAAGAGGCAGCTTGGATCCGATGTCACTGCCTTACTGACAGCAAATATTCACTGACGGCAAATATTCGGAATTTATCTTCTAGGGCAATATAGCTTTATACTAACGTAATGCACAGACGGAAGGTCTCCCGGTGTCGGTTCTGGGATTCTTAATCACTGAGCAAGATGGTCGGTCAAATTGTTTCTGTGGTTTTTCTCTTTATTTTCGTAGATAGATGGATGGAGATATACATACATTTGTTAATTTTTTCGTGCAGGTGTTTTGCCATGCGGATGGCGAAGTATTAAGTCAAGGAGAAAGTTAGGAAATATGCGTAAGACCAGAGAATAAACAAAATGTTACACATCTGAACCAAAAGAAAGTATGAGAAAAATGCAGGATGATGGAAGTGGGGACAAAAGCGCCAAATGTGTACAGACATTAATATAGGAGTTTTCTATAGGGCATCATTTCTGAAACAAGATTTGTGGAGAAAAAGTTTAAAATACAAAGTGATTTTTCTTATTAAACTTAACCGTGTCAATACATTATAAAAAAGTACAACGGTACAGCGACAAGAGGAAAGGCTATACCGTACAGGATATACGATTGGGTGTTCTTATTAGGTCCTTGACTGCGAAAAAAAGACCGAAAGCATTCAAACGTGTAAGTATAAAACCTGCCCGTTCTTTCCAGTTGGAATAATAAAGGAGCGGTGTGGATTTGTAGTTGAATGATTACGAGAAAATAAGTACATACTTATATACAATGTGATGCAAGCATTAGCCATGCTCGAAATATTTAGGAAAGAAATTACGAAAGCGATACTTGTTGCAAAACTCTGCTCGTTATTTTGCAGCCGTTTCAAAACCGTAAAGGACGGGCTTACGCACCGGGTAATATGCGTGAGTGGAAGGACCGCGTGCAGTTCATTAGAAGAGTACGCAGCATCGTACATGGCACCCGACCTGTGAATTCAGAAAACGTAACAAGCAAAGGGAATTTTGCCAACTCTGTGAGTTCAGCAGGGGTTCAAATAGATTTTGTTTCAGGTCACTGATGAGCAGGAAAGGAACAGGAAAAAAGTTCAATTTTTGGGGTAACCCAGCCTTTTACCTTTAATAATAGTGATCTCTGGACTAAAAAGAAGCGCCATCCTTCAGTTAAAGCCTATCAGTTGGAATCATTGTACGACAAGATGCTTATGAGAAAATAGGTATCTACAGTAAGATGAGTTCCCTAATGGATAATGGGTTCTGAGTTAAAGACCCGTTGCATTTTTATAAACTGGAAAGGAAAGTAAATAAAAGGAAAGGCTGGGAGATAAACTGGGCATAAAGCTCTTTTTGATTCGATGCACCTGGTGGCTGGGTTTCTGAATTAACACAGACGAATGCGGATTGAAGGACGTTGAAATTGGAACGCAAAGCACTCGTAAACGTTTCTCCAGAGCCAAGGATATTCATGAGTTAGGATAAGAAAATAGGTAAGGGCTCGCGTCACATTGCGTATCTTCTCACGTCACAAGCTGTAGCTATCCGGCACTGACAGTGCACACGAAATGACGCCTTGGGGTTCAATTCTGGTGAAATTAATGAGAAACACAGTCATTTGGCCATATCAATGGTTTATTGTGATTTCAGAGTGTTCATGTACGCAACAAGGAACAACAAAAATCTTGGACGAAACAAAACTGTACTAAGAAAGGAACATTGATCTGTGCCAACAATTTACACAAGACTGTACTAGCGTTCTGATTGGCAAACTGGTACGAAATACAAAATCACCCTTTTCCGGGCGAGAACCTTGGCTCCCTATATTTAATAAAAGCCGTTCTGAAGTAGCAAAAAATGCTCTGATTAAAGAAAATGGGATGGTGATCTCTATGTGGATGAGAAGGTATTTGTCAATAGACATTTTCCTTCTTTAGGGCTCGATAACACGTTAGGATGTTCTGTGGTTTGTCCCGCAGTTACACGATAGTGTCGACGGCGGACATTACGTATGCGCTAGCACAGTCAACGCATGAAATGGCTGGTCCTCAGACACTGAAGATAAAACGTTCCATAAAAACAAAACCGTCGTTCAGTGCTGCCGTATCTCTAAAAGATAGATAGCCCACCGAATCTCGGTTCTGAGGAAGGGACACGAAGGGTGTGGCGGGAGAAGAATACGGCAGCCCAGAAGGAGTGCTGGTTGCTGCGACGTACAAAATACAGGCTTCCATTGGAGGTGGAAGCCAGAGAGGAAGGAACGGGATACTGGTGGCCATTGCGAGGAACAGGAAGGAACTTCGGAACTTCGGAAGGTCGTCCAAGGAAACCGGCTATGCGATGTCATGGCGGGGACGCAGTCTAACAGACATTTGAACCACACAGGAATAGTAGGTTCAACTAGGTTATTAGCCTTCACATAATTTTTCACATCGCATGCTATATTTTATGTGGGAGCTAATCAGTGCAAAACAGCTAACACACGCGTCTATTTCAGCGCAGGGAAAATTTTCAGGTTGTGTGTTATGCAGTCTGCTGCGCAGCAGATCGTATCTTTGCGGCACAATGAGCAAACCCACGTTTCCTGACGGCCGGTATAGGACAAAAGGGTGATTAGAGAAACTGCCACTTCTATTTTTTTCAACAACCGACACCCACAAGAAACTGTTGAAGCTGCATCTTTTTTAGTTAATAACAGCGGAGTTGTGTAGCTAGCCATAATGTTTGGGGCATAATGAGCAACGTGTAACGCGTTACAAAATGGCGATCACTCCAGAGCGAGTTCCTCTTGGCTACCGCCCAGCGTATCCGGCTTGGAGAGTCGCTTTAGCCAAAAAAAAAGGCGTAAACCTTAATGGGGCTCTCACGTACGCTAGAAACCAACAACACCACAGCGGCTGCAACGCCAGCTCCACGGCTCCCGAACGCCGGGGACGCATTGAGAATACCTGCACTGCAGCTGCGCCCCAGCTGCCAGCAAGCACTTTCGCGCATATAATACTACGCAAAAGAAAGTGCCAAGCGAAAGCATGGCAAACCTTTGGGGCCATTGATTCCGAGCTTGATTCCGAGCTCAGCCGCCATTATTGGCTGGTGTTGGGCACAGGTGACAACCCAACAAATGGACAAGCTCTCGAAGGCCAATATTAGACAATGCTTGGCAAAACATGGCATGATAATGCCTAAGCGTGGACGCCATGCTATTTCCCTACCCATTTCTAGCTTTCTGGGCTGTCTTTTTGGCCAATGTCAATTTTATAAGATCATTTGCCGCCTGAATTTACTTTGTACATGATATTGTCGATAAATTATTTATAGGAATAAATAATTTGCTGCCCGAACTTAATACCTTTCTCCGCAACAGCATGTATAGAACAACAATTAAATTGCAATTTAGTTTAATAATTACTGTTGAGCGTAATGATTCTGTATGCATTACACAAGTTCTTTTATAAATAGTTTTAATGATTTGAAGTGAAGATATTTTTCAAGTTCCGACGTGTACACAGAAAAAATAATGCTACGTCAATATTCACAACGTCTCGTGTTTATGGTTACGACGTTGGAATTTGTTGCGTTACATTTAGGGTAATTCGAAGAAGGCTGCTCAGGCAGCATTGTACATATGAACATCTTTGGTTTTAATATACTGGCTAAAATGAATCCGCATGACAATTCTTTGAGTTGTAGATGTGATGTATTTGTAGCACTCGAATAATGGCACTGGGCACAATAAACGGATTCACAGAAAGGAAATGTGAGTTTTCAATAAGGAGCACAACACATCAGCTCTCGTTGCTTACTGTTTATTACGTACATCACACGGTTGCTTAGCACCAAATAAATGACTGATAATTGAATAAATTGGAAACACTTTTCATCAGTCTTCACTACTTTTTCTCTTTGAAGGAAAAAAAATTGTTGACAGCAAAAGGACAAGGGTTACACAGGCGAATCACTCCATGCTGTGTTTAGCTGCTTCAGATATATGCAAAATTGAAAAATTCAAGTAGATGTAAACAATAAATTTTTCTGCAATAATGCATTCATCAGCCTTAAATAAAATTTGTAGTTGAAAGCAGCATTCTTCGAATTCCCTGCTTTGGAGATATATCCCTTAACTGCTTTTACCACTTCACCATGGTGAGCACGCTTACGCTGCAGCGTCTGTAATACGTAAAAAACGCACTCACTGGAGTGTTAAACGCAAGCCCATTACTAAATGCAGTAGTACCTAGCACCCTCTTTAAAAGATGCACCGGTGAATATATTTAGCCCAGAATTCCGCAATGTTAACACTTCTCTGAAACGAAACGTACTTCAGCTGCTGCAATTTATTTTTCAGGCATGTTTCAGGATGGCAGCACTTCGTTCGTTCTGGAAAAAAACAGAACTGAATTTTAGTGAAAATCTTGTTCGTAAAGTAACTCAGCTTTAGGCAATGTCTTAAATCCTGAAATCACCCGCCCTCACCCAAGCTCCGTTGTTTATGCGTACCGTAGCCCTAAACCTCGATAACGAATTATGGCGTCGGGAAATTGCCCTACTCGATCGTTGGCGCCACCCCGGCTCAGGGGCTGATCTCTCACTCCCTCCGTCGAGGATCAAAGTTTCATCTTGGCATCGGCTCCTGCCCTTTCATATTGTTTTCTACCCTTTCCCACTTTTCTTACAGCATAACTCGCCCTTATCAGGCACTCCATCAGCGCCTGTTCGACGCGTACGCTGTCAGGGCTCGTTTGCGAGCGAGTACGGCATTTCACGACGCCTCACTTTGTTGCCGAGCTTCACGATTACGGCAACCATATCAAGACCCTAGTCTTCAGGCCATGAGCTGGAGAGTTACGATGGCGGCAGCCGGTCTTGGGAGCACAATGGCTGTGAGGCACTCTGCAGAGAATTAACGGGTTTCTCTGGAGGGGTGTGGTGAGGTGATTTCATGATTCTAGCGAGGTGCCAGCCGAAGATAGCTGGAACTGCCGTCACACAAAAACAAGCACAGTATGCGACCGCTAACTTTTTGCAAGGACCCACCCACATCGCAAGTTTAGGCAGGAACGAGTGCAAGCTCTTATATTTTCGGCGGCAGTACACAAACGGCGTTATTCCACAGACATATATGCTTCGAAAACCCGTCCTCGACACTAAAACACATGTCACAGGCACTGACATAGTACAACGGCGTTTGATGCTATTAGACAGACAGAGGACACAGCGGCACGTCTAACACCCCTGTCATGGAGGAAAAGAAAGAACGGAAAGGCACAAACAATAGTTGGGTAGCTAGTAGTCCGCCGGCGAGTGTTGCATCAGGGCACACAAATGCCTTATGCCTAACGATCGGGATAATAATGCTATTTCAAATACGCTGCATTCTAGTTTTAGTATGCCTTATTTTATGACACAGTACAGTAACCTGCTTGGTAATGAACTTTTGGTGCGCTGTTGCCGGTTTATCCACGACCGGCGTATTGAAACGCGACGAGAACGCCTGGTCAGCCGCGTCGTTTTATCGCGTGGGTAAACCTTGGCCTCCAATGCGCTTTGTGTGCGCCGATGCTTCCGGTGACCATTTCTTGGCGCCTGAGCAATCTTTTGCCTTATGTGAGATGGTTGGCCTATAGGTCGGAAGCGAATGTCTTCCAATGGTGCTTCCAGTCATCCGTCATAGGCAAATGCCGCTTTTTATGCTTGGCCTGAGGAACGCGATGATCTTGATGCCTATGACGATGACTACTACTTGCACTGAACAAAGCGACGATGGACCACGTAAATAAACAACTTCAAACTTGTACAAATGCATGGTGATGTGTCCGTCAGTGCTGACGTGAAAAGAAATTCTGCAGCTTCGCAATGGTACAAGCCTTGCGAGATATAGTGTGAGCTGCACCAACGTTTTTGTCAATAATGGTAGATTCTTAAAAAAGTATTTATCAATCTATTTCTACTCTCATGTTTAAAAGGTGAAACATGTAAAAAATGCCGACGTAATAAATAATTTTGCATTGATGCCATTTCTCTATTCAGCGTTCCAGATGGGCAGTGATAAGACAGGGTGCATGCTTAGGTGTTAAAAAGTGTTTGAAAAAGAGTGTCGGTGGTGGAAAAAAGTTTCAAAAACATTTAGGACTTCAGAGTAATGTTGTGCAATAGCCTTCGTGACAAATTATAATTTTTCCAGTCTGAAAGCAATCCATCTCCTTGATCTCTTCTATACTGCTGTAGCAAAGCATTTGAAGTACTCGTATAAATGTTTCTCTTTTAACTCGAGGAAAGGTATATGAAAGAGAAGAAAAGAAGAGTAGGAAGCGGAGAGCGAAGACATTTTCGAATGACGAGAAATGTAGCCAAGCTATATTTCAATATGAATTCATTGTTTTGAACACGTAAGATAACCACCGTATCCTTTCGGGTTTTTTTGAAATTCCATCCGTGTCTTCCTAATCCATTGTTGCTATAAGTGTCAGTTTTCTTCATTTTTTGGAAGCGATAACCATTAGACACCACCTTGGAGGGGCGTACCAGCAAGTGTTGCCACTATAACGGTGAGCGATTGAATGTTTGGCCGATATTGGCCAATATGCGTTATTGGGTGCGCCTGGCTTGAAATACGCGAGCTGACGACGGTGGGCCGTAACCGCGAGGCAAGGCCACATGGCTGCCCCGCATTTTCTATTTTCTGTCTTACCCTACTATGGCTCCTGGAGCGACAGTGTTGGCGGTGTCTTCCTGGGACGGCACGAGACGGTTGCGCTTCCCCTTTAAGTGCTCCTGGAGCGACAGTGTTGCCGCTGTCCTCCTGTGCCGGCACGAGACGAGCACGCTTCACGCGCCTTCAAAGTTTCATTGTCGTCAGAAGTGGCGTGCGTCGGCGAGTCTCGGCGGGCCGTGACTACAAGCAGCCCACAACCATCCGGAGAACGTGCATCATCTAATCTTCAGCAACTTTAGGGTTCATGCACTACAACAGCCCTTGACTTTACATTTCACAGACCATAAGGCGGTCATAGTCAAATCGGAACGCCAACCACAGCTAGAAGTCACCTACGTTGTGCATAATGATGATAATTGTGAAATCAAGACCAACTCATACTACGTACAACGTCTCTCTTTCTTTCTCTTTAATGCCTCTCCTCTCTAACACCCCCACTCCCTCCAATAAAAGTACACCATCTTTCCCGTAGGGGAACCCTGTGTAGTATGCGAAACAGCCATGGGGTCAACGCAATTTCCCATTTCGCAGTTCGGGTAAGTTAAAAGTGTGGTAGTTACTATGGAAACCAAACGGTAAATATAACTGTAGCTACGTACCTCAACCTCACGGAAATGACGAAATGAAAACTAATGGGCACTTGAATCGACCCCATGCCTACTTCGCATACTACTCTGGGTTCCGCTACGGGAAGATGGCGTTATTTTTTTGTTCCCTGTCTATTTTTGCGCTGAAGTGTACATAGTAAAATGCAAACTGGAGTTGTCAACAACGTGGCTGGGGTACCTCTTATGCTACCTTTGACACTGTCATAAGTCTGAGACCGCCCACCAAAGAAGATATAAGAAACACGATGAATAGTGCAAAAAAAGACAAAGAAAACTTCAATCATGGCACCAAGATCCTGACCCACTGGGCAACGCTCTGCAATGAAATAACGTCATGCACCTAGGTTGAGCAATGAAAACATGCCGGGAAATGCCGAAAGAGATAATGTAGACTGACAGCTCAAGGAAAGCAAAGAAAGAGGTATGCAGGAGCGCAACAAGGAAACAATGATCTGGAGAACAGTGCTGGGGGTGACGCGGCCAGGGAGCTGGCATCGCTGCGCAATCTTCCAAGGGCGCCGGACGGCGAATCGTCGGCTCCAGTGTTTCCAACGCTCTTCCAACGTATGTTTTTGATGTGAGAGTGCCAGTGAGAGCGACGTGAGAGTTCCAGTGCGCAGCACCAGCGCACTGTCGACACGGGCGTCTTCAACCCGCACAATGGCGGTGCTTCGGGTAACAGGCGCTTCCACCAGTGATAGACGTCTACTAGGGAAGAAGACATTCAGACATACTCCCAGGACACCCAGGCCGGTGACACAACATCGCGACCACAGCAAAGGCACCAGCTGTTCACTACCTCTCCACAGCAAAGCTGCTACCACACGTAAACGCTAAACCCTAAGCGTACACATCTTCACGGATTGTCGCTGTATTTGTAGATACCTTATAAAACGACTTTTCAGTTTATCGAGGAACGTTAGAGTGCTTTTTCGTTTAGGGTTTCCCTCACTTGGAGTTTTTGTTTCCTATGTCTTGTTCGTTCCGGGGTTTGATTTGTTTAAGAGTAGTGCCTGATTTGTTAAGCCATCACTGTGTTTTCTTTAAATATTGTTCTCGGCCGGTCCAGTCGCGTCACAGGCACCAAGTAAGTCAGAATCACTGTCTTCGTAAGGCATGTAACAGGATATGATTAATTGTTTCTCCAAGGAGTGTAGAACGCCGAGGTAAAGAAAGGTTGATTAGTTTCCCTGGTTGATATCCCTGTTTCAATACATTCAACGCCTTTTTAGGTGATAGAGATAGTTCAACATAATTGTATTGCTGTGCAATCATTCATATAGTTACTGCACACGCAAGAGTTAACTTCGCAGGTTATTAGCCCAATCGTCCGCGCTGTCTTCAGCCTCTTCTACGACTGCCTAGTGGCGACTAGTACTATTCGGCGCACAATTGGAAAACGGCAGCCATTTTTTTTTCGTTTGATACAAAGAAAGTCAGTGGAAATTACCGAGATGTAACATCTTTACTTTCCGGAACGCTTTGTTGATTTAAAGGATCAGCTTTCCTTTAAACATAAAGATCAAAATTTGAAGACTCGTCCTTTCAAAAACAACATTTAAAAACAAATTACACTTTCAAATAACTTGTAACAGTTAAGGAAACACCTTAACCTTGATTATTTTCAGGGTACTTGTTCAGTGGATACAAACACGGCATTGGGCTAACCTTCCGGACAAAAAGGGAAGCTTTTCACTGGTGAGACTTTTGCTCTATGAAAAACACATTCCGGCGGCTGGGGTTTGGCGCTTGAAGCGAAAATAACAGCATCTTTCTGGTGCAAACACAACATAATACAAACATCCAAGACGCCGAAAATACACACCAGCTTTTGGGTAAGCAAAATTGTGTCATATTGCACTGGGTTATGAATCATGAGTTTCGAGCTGTGCTTTAGTGGGCCCAGTCACCGACGTAAGCAATTTATTGATGGATGTTCAGGGAATTGGGGTCACACTTTCTCCGCAGTGCAAGGTTTGTCCAAGCGCACTACTTTTGCGCTTTTCCCGCCCTTCAGTACCTCGAGAACGCCTGGTTCCCTAGCCGCTTATGGCCCATTTGAGTCAGGCGATTGCTTCCGCCTATCTTATTACTCGGTTGGCTCAACATCAAAATTGAGAGCATTCACGTTGGCCGTTTAAACACTCTGGGGGTGCTAAAGAACATGGACACAATTTTTTTCGAATGGGCGTCTGCAGGTTTCAGGATAACGTTTCCATCTTTACAAAGAAATTTTACCCCGTGTTAACAAAGACAGTTGTGTCACAAATAGAGTGCCAAATGTTACATAATGAATACCTATGGCTAGGTAGTCTAAATGTTCCGACATATGGCGCGAGTAAGGTCTTTGCATTCTATAAATGATAACAACATTGACATTTGCGACGATGTAAATTACGGCTGTTGTGTACATTGGTCAAGATATATGCAAAATATTGGTAGACCGAACGGAATGGGATAGCGCAGAGCTGCTGAAATGTCGTTTTAAAAACAAAAATTTATGATAATCTTGGAGCTGTACGTCAAACAGCCTTTTTGGGGCCCGGGATGGTAAGCTCGCTGGTAGGCTGAAAAGAGAAAGTCTGCTGGGTTGTCTCAACATCCCACACACAACAAAGCTATCAGAGCATCAGCTATACCTAACACAAAGGCCCATTACTGCACTTCACCACCTTTTTTTCCATTTTCTTCGGGAGAACTACATACCTCGAAAGATTACATTACCCTAATGTTGCAAAACCCAACCACAACAATGGCAGAGCTATGTCACGTAAGTCGATTTTCTATCAAACAATTTAATTTAACGGGAACGTGATCGTGCGCAGCGACCGGCCAATTTTCTCGCTTTGGTTGACTTCGAAACTATGTGGTGGATAGCCAATTTCTTCGTGGCTTTTAGAGAACACCACAGTAGGTCATCCCGCGCATTAGAAAAATCAGTTAGCCCTCTTCCGAACGACAACCGTGGGAAAACGCCGTGGTATATAGGCTGAGCTTGTCGTTTCATTGTTGACTTGGTCGCTTACTTGACTCAGGTTTAGCTCTGGTTCGGCTTGTTCGAAGCGTCTCGACGCTCTAATATATGTTCAGTTCAGTTTATTTATTTATACAAACCATATCTCGAGAGGAGAGGCAAAAGGCAGATTAACTCTGCCTGACGGCGGCCATCAAAAAGGACATGTAACACTTCAACACTGCACAGCAACAGTAAGAAACAAAACATGACAACTAGCTATACAAAGGTGATGTAGAAAAAACAAAATTATACATTTTGCGAAATAATATAGTTGCAATTACAATAAACGCACAACACAAATAATCATAAACTACACAGAGTAACGGTACAGAATTCCACACTTAATTGCAATAAAATGCAGGAAAATCCAAAATTGTACGTTTATCAAAAGTAATATAGCGGCAAGCGCAACAGGCGCACTACAAAATTATAACAAACTACACATAGTAGCGCTATACAAACAACATGAAGTAGTGCAACAGAATGCCAGAGAATAAGTAATGTTTTATTCTTTTCATTAGCGGGGCCCAAGGCCTGGTGTGTTGCAGTAATTCAACAACAGCTGGGTGCTCATTTAGATAAGTGGGAATTTGGTGGTCTAATTGGTGCTTGCCATAATTTGTTTGGATAATTGGCATCCTAAAACAACTCGGCCGAAAATAGTAATGCACAATTACTGCTATATATTGTTCTAAAAATAATTGGTTCTTTGATATTTCCCTACGAATATAAAGAACAATGTTTTGTGTTTCCCGATTGTTGTCGTAAGACAAAGCAGTAGTTCATTTGTTTGAATACAACTGAGAGAATGACCACACGTTCCTTAAGTGTGGCAGTCGTGACTCAATTTTATCATTTAGGAACGAACAATTTACTGATAAGCTGTATTGCCTTGTGAGGGCTGATCTGTGAACTGAAGCGCCACTTTATATTAAAATAAATTTATACCGCAATTGATTCATTTCAAGACCACTATAGGAGGGAGATGAATAACATTTGCAAAGACATTTGTTGAGCATAGCACTGTAAAAAATTACTGAAGGCAATATGGCGCGCTCAAGAAAATCACCTCTCCTTCATGCCTGCAACAGCAAAATGCAAAGAGTCTAGAGTTTAACGTTTTTAATGTGCGATTCCGAAACTAGTGCCTCTTTTTCGATGAAGGCGAAAAAACAATTACAGTGGCTTAGCAAGGCTATTCCAGGATATACGTAGCGGGAGTTAATGTTGAGCTGGTTATTCTTAGCTTTCCTGGTTGTTTAGGATTAGCTTGATTATGACGCTTAGTGCTGCTTCACTGACACACACACGGTTTACGCATGATGTGACACATATATTTATCAAGCGACTCCGGAGCACCGTCACCAATCACCCCAGAGCTAAGCTGGTTCCACAAGCGCACGCTGGTGTTGCTGCGACGCATGAGCCATTCATTCCGCACCCGGCCACCCCTCGCGTGATCATCAAGTGGACCGGGCCGCAACGTGCGGAACGAACGTCGGAGAAAATGCTGGGCGTGTGGGGTGTGGGAGAGACGCTGGACAGACAGCAACGTTCTTTGCGCCCTGTGATTCGATAAACGTTATGATAATATTACCCTTTATTTTTTATAGCTGGCTTCAGATCTGGCAGCATAAAGGTTCATCATGGGCCGTAGGAACCATAGTATTCACATTTTTACATATTTCCGCGCCCACTCTCCTCCTAAATCGCCCACAACTCACAATACAACTAGAGCCAGGTAATTACGGTGTGACTACCCACGGCGATGTTCCGATGGAGGTGGTGGCAGGTTCGCTGCGGATCAACACGAAAAAATCATTCCCTCCCCGCAACGTCGGGTTTTCAAGACTTTGGGGAGCCTAAAGAAAACCTGGGTGAGATATATTCACAGCTGCGTGTGGCATACCGCGAAGTATTATAAAGCTCTCCCCGCACACGTATCTTGATTGCTCCCCACAGACAGGGATCCGGGACTTTGTTTAGCATAAAGTCAACCGTACTGGAATATGATCACGCGTCGTGTTTAGCGTTTCACATAGTAATAATAAACCTGAGCCCACAAACATATCGACCTTCGTAAAATACAGTCTCAAGGTCGTTTTCAGAACAGTTGACCACCGTTAAACAGTCATTCGAGGCCGCCTTCAGCCCAGGACCGACCTTGACAGTGCTGGAGGGCTTCCCTTTCAGACACGTGGGCCTAAGCGTTTCATTTCAGAATGAAATCACCTGTTCTGCCGCTAAGTCTGTGACCCAAAGCTTGGGCCGAAAACTGGCAGATTCAATGTGCTGTCTCAGCACGTGAGCGGTTCCCATGAGCCTTTCTAACTTGGGTTTGACCTACCTAGCCTTTTTTTCAAATGGTTAGTCCTTCATTACTTTTCTCGACGTTTTCGACAAACGCTCCGCGGTTATGGTTAGGAAGGTATACATGAGAAAGAACATAGCGCTACCATAATGAAATATGTACCTCCCAAGCTAAACATTGACGACTGAGCAGTGGTACGGGGGGAGATGGTGTCACTAAAAGAACTGTGTTTAATGCCCTTGGAAGAACACGGCATTAAAACATTCATCCCGCAAGAGCAGTAAGTTTGCGTGGGGCGTGCCGTAGTGCAGGGATATGAAGTATTTGAAGCTTCTTAGTGATCTTAAATCCGAAGCGACGTTTAGAGTTGTAGGCAAACGTAGTACAAGAAAGATGTGAAAGCCATCCAGTGCGTAACACTACATACTTCAACCGCAGTCAAAAACTTGGACAATGGACTGCAAAACAATTGCATCGCAAAGCCATTTTCTCACCCTGAGCGACGCGATTCGCCTTCGGCTTTTTATAAGCCGCTGCGTGACGCTCATGCTCCGGCGGTTTCCCCAAAGTCCTGTCAAATTTAGTCAACAAAACTATTCATGTGCTTACTGCCAGTGCGGAAGGGGGGATTTGTTTTTTATACGTTGTTTTATTTATTTATTGATTGATATTGATTTATTATGTTATTTTTTTATTTATTGATTTATTTATTAATAATTATTTTATTTATTTATTTATGTATTTGTAATTTGAATATTTATTTATTTGCTCATTCCTTTTTTAAAAAATTATTCCTTTATTTATTTATTTATTTATTCATTTATTTTGATTTATTGATTTACTTATTTTTATATTTATTATTCAGTTATTTATTTATTCACTTTTTATTTATTTAATTGCTTATTCCTTATATTTTTAAAAAAATTCTTATAATATTTTTTATTTATTTGTACCCTCAAGGCCAAGAGGAACCTCAGAGGGGTGTGGGTTACAAAGTTGTACATAAAGCTAGTAAGCCGCCGCAAAAGTAGTTGGCAGAAAAAAAAACTTAAATTGGCCTGAATCATACAATGTTAGCTACTCCTGCACGACACTGATGGAAGTCTTCGTTTGCGGCAGTCAGTTCAGAAAGGCCGCTCCAATCTTGTAACGCCCGAGGAATTAATCACTAAAAGAAGGCGTTGGTGTTCCCTAATATTGTTCCTACTTTGTGTCGGTGGTCTATACGAGAAGAAATAGAGGAAGGAGGGTAATTACTTCCTTGCATAGGTGAGAGTTATGGTAGTAAATTTTGTGAAAGAGACAGAGGCGTAAGTGGTTGCGGCGTGGTGTTAGAGAAGGTAATTAAAAAGGTTTTTTTTATGGACGTGACACTTGCAGCACCGGTGAAATTGCCGAGAATAAAGCCTGATTCATCGTCCTGCACAAGCTCAAGTCATGTCCCCAGATAGTCAATCAGGGCTCCCAAATGGATGTTGCGCATTCCAGTTTAGAACGAACCAATGATTTCTACAAAAGTGTTTTAAACAAGATGGCGCTTTAAAGTTGCCGCGTACGTAGGAAAACATGAGGTTGGCGTTATTAACAATGGTATTGATATGAAGCAACCAGGTAAGATCAGTTGTAATGTGAATTTCCAGGCATTGGCACGACGTCACGGGTTCAAGAAGAGTGTTATTAAGGTAATACAAAGCAGATGAAGGAGCTGTTTTTTATCAATACCCTAAAGGCCCTTACGGGCGTTACATAGGGGTGGCCGTGAAAAAGAAAACACATTGTAACATAAAAACAGCAACGCCTGCAAATGCGAATACAAACACATTCATATCAAAATGCATAGTTGCAAAAAAGGGTACAAAAAAAGGCTTTATCTTTATCAAAAATTGCTTAGCACTTACAGGTAATAAGGTCCTCTAACCATTGGTCGCACCAGTTCGAAATTGCCTTAATGTCCGATTGCAGTGCAGTAACTCCGTTATCGTTAATTTCTCAAAAAATAACGCTCTCATCTGCAAAAGTGAATATTAGAGAGAACACAGTTAATTAGGTAATTACATATATAAAAACAAAAGTGGACCGAAGACGGAGCCCTGGGCAACACCGCGTTTTTCCCCGTACGTTGGATGAGTGGAATCTGTTACCTTCCGATGTTGTGCAATGAGCTGACGTCTCATCATTTCTTTGCGCCTTGTTGGGTTAAGCCTGTTGTTTTGTTCTTGCGTAGTTGTTATCCTTCTTATTCTACTTGTGCAGGTATTTTTTCCCGGTTCAAAGTGTTGTATCCGTAGAAGTGTATTTTATACATGTATGTTATCGAGTTTTTTCTCTCTGCGTTGTATCGCCCACACCTGCTCAAAGCCTGGCATTTAGGCTAGCAGTAACCTCTAAATAGATAAATAACTAATTGCGGCATATATCACCAACACAAGACCTAAGAATCACAATGCACTCCCCCATACTGTGGAGAGATGGAATTTACATTTCACATAATGAGAAAGATTGATGACTCAAGCCAGCTCTGATCATTTTAGACGTGCGAAGTGCTTCCACAGCGTTAAGAGCGGCTAGTGTGTAATGGATCGTGCTAAAAAAATACCAGGAGATTTTTAACAGAATAATGCAATTGATGCGCCTCTCTTGTGAATGTCCTGTGTCTTTTCTTTCTTTTGTTAAACAACCTTCTCAGTCAGGCATAAATTTTCCTTATTATCCCTGGTAGTTGGAGCGCAGTGTGGCAACTTCATACTCGTTTGGACAAAGGCTCGCACTTGCCTACTGTACAGACTGCATAATGTATATTCGTATGCTGCGGGTTATGGCCACCCCTTCAAACTTGAGACGCGCTCCGTAGGCCTCGTATTTATGCAGTTTACTGGCCTGACTAACATATTTGTGTATGCGATGCAAAAGGATTACGTACACGACATTGTTTTTGCAGCGTAACATTTTTGCATGTGACGCACAGAACACTTATTAGTTGGCTTCATAAACTTTCATTCTACAGTCTCTTGGCGCGTTTGTTCGGTTCTAAACAAATGTACGACGTTCTGCTCGTTAATTACGGTATACATTTGTTGTGGTTGTTTTACAGATTTTTTGTGCGCCAACTGAATGAGAGGGGTGGTTGGGTGTAACTGCATTTGGCTCTAGGTGGAATGGGATTGCCCTTACACCATCAACAGAAATTCGGGTCCGCAGACGAGAGGATGAAATGGAAGAGTAAATCGCGTGGGCGATACAGGGAACAGACGTTGGCAAAACGAATAAAAGCATCAGTAAAAAATCGGCCATACCTCGCAACGTACGGCGATTGTAGAGTGGTGACGTTATTTTTTGCAGCTTCTCCCTTCTCCAGCACATAACAAGCTTTTAATCTGTTCTCATTGTTGGCATCATCAGGACCTGTTTCTATACCTCCGCCGAATCATTAGTGTACTTCTAATAAAGTACCTTTTCATAATGTCACCGTAATTCTCCAACATACATGATAGAAGCCCCTGCAGTGTTCTTAGTTCGCGTAATGTAGGAGGAGAGAGAAAACGAGGGAAGAAGGAAGAGAGAGAGAGAGAGAAAAACACCAGAAAAGACAGGCGGAGATAAAGCGATGGTAGCAGGCACATGGATTAAACAGTTGAATTTGTTGTAGCCGTTTTAATTGAACAAAGCCTAATATAGACAGTATTTCACAATTCATTGCGGACTCGCATAAGGTAAAGCGCAAAAAATAAGGCACGGCGTTGAAGCAAGCTTACCCAGGTAAAAAACGCGATGGTGGGGGCAAATTGAATTATGATCGCAATGATTTTGGACCACGATAACACATCCCTCAGCATGACGATCACAACATTCAGAACTGCTAAACCTTGGGCTGGTCGGATTCCATGACCGAAGGAATAACGATGCAGCCCGTTTAGAGCCTCAAGAAGATACATGGATGCGTATATTTTCACACCTGGCCCCACATGGCGCCATCTGGCAAGTGATTGCGCTCACTAGAAGAAACATCGTGCGAGTGGTTTTAAACGTTCCGCAGGATTATACGAGAAATACGATACCCTAAAAACGGCGCTTTAAAGGGGGAAAACGATTTTTCTGGGGCGTGCGCGGTGTGGTAACAGTGGGCACCGCATGTGTGTGGCAGTAGCACGTTTTAAGGGGCAGCAAACTGCATCTGATGCGGGACAGCTTTTTCCCAGATAGCTAGAAGCCGGCGCTTCCTAGTGGTTTGCCGGGAACACTCTTTCGACTCTTTTTCGTAACTGCTGATGCAGGTTTGTTCTTTGGTCTTGGTAGTGTAGAAATGTAAATCGTCTTTTCGAAATTTTGCTTTGAAAAAAAAAAAGGCCTTTCAGATTAAATCTGCGCAATCGTTTTCGTGAAGAGAAGTGGTTTGCTACCCTTCAGGTCGGTTCAGACGTGAAAGGGTCGTTTTAATGTGTTTACACAAGGTTGTGTATCGCTACGAAAGTGCCCTCCTCGTAGCTTTTGGAATGGGGTATCGCGTGCGCTGGTGCGCTTGTGTACCGCTTATAATATTGTTACAGTTTCTTTCCAATTAACTTGCTTTTTTCTGTCTCTTTGACCAAGAGGCTTTGATATTCGTCCTTGGTAGCACCAGATATAGTACGTCGTTGCCGTAAACCTACTTCGCTATTTTTAGAATTTGCGAGCCCATTAATCGTGGAGACCTCCTGATGGGCGTGCGTTGGTGCACTGTAATTACAATCGTCATGATTCTTTTCGTTTGTGTCAGTATCTTCACAATTGTTGTTGACTGTTTTCCGTGGAGTGCTTATTTAGGTACCAGAATCTAAAAATTTTTAATAGCGGAGCTCTTAAACCCGAGCATTGCCGTCTGTGGCAGGAAAAAAAAAATCTGTGAGGGAAAGGGGCGAGAAGTAAAGGATTTCACGAGCAGGTGTTGTGGGTGCATACCAAAAAAAACTGTGGTTAGGGAGGCTTCCTGAATTGAATCGAGACATCTACGCCATTAATCCAGTAACCAAACCACTGGGCCGCCCTAAACGTTCGAGGGTTACGAGGTTAGCATCGGCGGGGACCAATAAAATGTACAGTGAATTGGCAAAGACAAAAAACGCTTGCCGTGGCAGGAATAGAAGCTAGGTTCCTCGCAATATAAAACCAGCCTCTATCCGACTGAGCTATCATCTTTTTTTTTATTGGCGTACTTTGCGAATAAAACACTGAAAAGCAAAAAACCACTACACGCAAAACTCTGCTTGCCGACACGTGGGTAGCAGCAATCCGGCTAAAATTGTTCCATTGTTAAAGTTTTAATCCCAGGCCACCAATCTGAAAGTCCACGCTGAGCCCTCAATGCTGCAGTGATCAACTGAAAGCACTCACAAAAATGTTTTTAGACGACTGCCATCGACATCACGATGGTGTATGGCCAAACGGGACGTCGAAATACCATGCAGGGCCAGGACTATGAGGAGGTTGCGCGGCACACCGTCATCACTATCGTTGGCTGGGAACCGGAACCCATTTGTGTCTAGAGGGAAATATTTCTTCAATCTGTGCTTTCGCACACCGCAGACGAAGGCCCCATTGCAGCTTTCTAAAGCACATGTTCGAGTAACATGGGGTTTTTGCATAAAAAAACATTAACTTCTCCATTCAGGGTACAAACGGTTATTTTTATGCCACGTTTTTACGGGTAGCACGCAGGCCCGAAGTTTGAAGAAAGGTGTGTTCACCGATGGCGGTAACCGCTATTTTGACGCGGTTAAGCAGATCCTGGCTTGGCCCTGCGCGGTACATCGATCTGTAAAGGAGCACAGGCATCACGAGATCCCCGATGTCGCGGTAAAGCCCTGTGCGTCACACTGGAAAAATACTCGAGCGTAAAGCGTGCTCGTAAAAACTGGTTTCCAGTGCCTTCTCACGAAAATATCCTCTGGGTGCGCAAAAGGAAAAAAATGCAGACAGAAAATAAGAAACTACCGTGACGACTATATTCTTCTAACACACTGTGCGCCAGAAGCATCATTCACATCACGCAGAAAGAAAACACTATTGACAACTTGTCACAGAAAGAACTGAGAGACTAAAAGGCCTCGGAGGCGCACGCGCCGGAACATGTCCGTGGTGCTCTTTTGTTCCTACAGTGACTGTCAAATAAAGACTGCCAACACATGATGTAGAGGCTGTTCATTTTTAATTGAACAGAACTGTACATGAAGACCGTAGCGTGGTTTCTCCTACAAAAACACATTTCACTGTGCCACGCTCAGCGGATATTCAAAGCCAGTGCAATTGCAAGTTTCGGCCTTTTCACGCAGTTCTACAACTTGGATGCTGCAACAATATTCTACATCAGCATATAATCTAAAACCACTCCCAGTTACTTCACTGCCGTCGTGTTCCAGCTGATACATTCGAACTCAGTCGGTGCACTGTCCTAGTGACCGTGCCAAAAACGTATACAATTATGCTAGTTATGTCACTGCACTATATTTGCAAAACAACTTGATGATGTTTAACGCGAAGCTTATGCTTCTCCTATCTACAAAGAAATAGCTATGTCGTAGGCCTGCGCTAAACCTCGCACATCGCGTGAACCTAGACGAAATCCGTCGACATTTTACGCCGAACTATAGAAGAACAATTGAAACAGGCATCAGTGACACACGACCCGTTAAATTTGAATAGATTCACTGAGCGTCTTATTCACGGCACGTTTAGTTGCGCACAGACTATAAAACTTTCGTGCGCCCTAAGAATAACACCTACATTTTACGCGTACTAACATTTCTAATAAAACTTCGTGTCACACATGGTCAAACCCTTTCTCTATATCTATGTGCGGCATTGCTGCAGCACTTCGCATCACGCCACGACAGTCGAGAGCACTTTGGTCAGTGTGATTGTTGGTGACTATGCACAACCCCGTTATTGTGCAGGCTTTGTGCCTTCCCACATTTTTCTGTATAACGGTCTGCAGTCGCCTAGCCGGCACTTTTATGGATATCTTGTAGTCTACAGTAATCAGACTAATTGGGCGATACCTCGATATTTGTATAAACATTGCTCTTCCTCTGATTCATGTATATACCCAGTGTGTGGTAGCAGAAGTGAAGGCCCTGATAATAGTCGGCGTATACTTTGCACAACACTGGGCTAACATTTCCCTAAACAGTGTATTGAAGGCGGCGATCAGACTACAACGTCCAGGTATTGAGATATGATCGCGTTCAGGTCTCACATCCTTTCCTTTGGGTTCGTAGCGCGCCCGCTGGTTTTGGGCTTTGCTGCTGGTTGCGTGCTAACGCGGTCCACTTGGAGACAGATTTGAAAGTCTGGTGACGGAGTGATCTGGCGCGCCGGAGACGGAAAACATTAAGCGGAAAGTTCTGAAATAACTGTGAGGTGCAACAGGAGTCGTAGACGAAGACAGGTTTGAACCGCTAGTGGAAGCTGTGCCATTTTACTGCAAAGCAGTACATGTCTAAGCCGCCGGCACCAGTTTTCCTTCCGGTGTCATCGATTTACTCTGCGCCGCTCCGGGCCTCCTCCTTATCACGCTGACACCTCTTTCACAACTAGTTTCCCCTCGACTCCACCGATGTCTCTTTGGCAAGTTGCGCAGTAAGCAGTTGACGGGGGTAGTGCGGTTATCAGGTGATTGCGAAAAATAAATAGAAGCGGGGATGGGCGTAAAAAATGCACTGACGATTACTACACTCCCTGATATGAAATTTGTGCGCAGCGCGAGCTGCAGTCTTCCAGGTCACGGCACATTTCTGCTGCGTCTCGGGAAGTGTTCGCGTGATCTGCGAACGCACGGCGGCGTACGCTACTCTGCTGCCACCTCGCAGTGAGCCGCAGCCGCCGACCAGCATGTTGTAAATCGTGTTTGAACCTCCCGCACAAACGTCACGCGATTTGCATTAGCTGAGAGTGGAGCAGCTATGGGGAAAGAAAGGTCAGGGGGAGGACGCTCCTTGGTGGAGACGCATTAGACATGTGTGAGGGAAAGGCAGTGAGAGATGACGCTGTAGCCGGACGTGTCGTGCTCCACCTCACCCTTCGCTAGACGGTCCTCTCCGTTTTCTTTCTGTGATCGCTTCTGCGTGCAATCACTATTTTATACGGACATACAGACGGAGCTCCCGCAAAGCCCAGGCAACGGCTGCCGAAGGGCTTCCACCTGAAACGGCTGAAACCCGCCGTCGCCGATTCCTCTCAAATTCGCTTCGCCAAGTAGCTGCGAATCCCTCCCGTTAGAAATGTCCCCAAGACGCTTACGACGCTGTAGGGACACAGGAAGTTCTATGCTTCTCGGCAAGAAGAAAGCTTGGATCCTTCAGAAGTTCATTCAGCTAATGAGCTTGGAAGTATGCTCCATCGCAAATTACGATAAACGCGTTTTGTACATGCACTCTGTGGACTGCGTCGAGCTTTGCAGGTCATCCTTCTTCACAGAGTAGAATGGCACTAATTTTTTTCTTGCTGTTTTCTTGTATGCACGATGCATTGTTGTTTCCATGAACAGGTTACCTACTGTCAGAGGGCACATTCTTGACTAATGGGCATTCATTCTTTCGAAAAAAAATAAAATAGGGCTGCAGTCAAATTCAGGCAGAGTAAGCCCTGGTTGAGGAATAACTCTGGTGTCAGAGTGTGCTATGTAAGACCGGATGTTCGCATAGCGCCCAGATGATCCTCCCACATAAAAAATTAAACTATGTTAGTAGTTTAATATTTAGGGAGCACCAACAATAGGTGACAACTAATACGTGCCTCCGCTTGAGCAAAACCTGAAACGTTTTTGCAACACGTCGCTTCTGTATTGTGCTGTAGTATATATCTGCCGCATGAGCCGCTTCCAAGTATTTATTTTTTGAGGAAATGCGGTGGTTACCGCACCACCCACACTCTCATTTAGTCCAATGTTGTTCTTGCATGGTTTCACACAATTATCAAAACAGCTGCGTGGAGTATCAACGCGGTGACCCACGAAAACACCCATTACGTGCTAATGTTATCTCCGGTGCAGCGCACAACAGCGAGTTTAGGCCGTTTACAGCTTTGGTAGCTGCACAGACACCAGCCTACTTCACTTTGTTTTTCGCTCCAGCTTTGCGGCGTCTTCGATACGCGTTCCCTGTAATTGTCTTTGCTCATAAACACGTGGTGTAAAATTGTATTATTTATACATTCGCATCCATTTGTAGACGTAGATGGAAGTTAGGCTTTGCGGTGTATACTTTTACCTTTCTTGTGTCCTCTGTGTAGATCTTACCAAAAATCTGTTCCTGTAATTACGGTACGTCACGGCGCCTAAGATGGCAAAGCATCCTACACCGCAAAATCTTCTCTCTTCTTCTGCAATAAAGAAAAGTCGTTTCGTGAAAAAATTTAGCCCACATAAAATATTGAGCAATTTTTTTTCCGTGTACCGGAAGTTTTAACGGCCGCCTCTAGAGTTTTAACTGACTGTCTCCAAGTATAACTTCTCTGTTCTGTTTGTCACCCCTAGCCCGCAAGAAAACAATGGGAATATTTGTTGGAATAAAAGACACGTCAAAATACATTCGCAATGAAGAATGGAAGCCTAAATTGAAATATTGCAGGAGGTCGGGAACTAGCAGAGTTTTTCGCTCGCAACTCCGTGAGCTGCGTTAGAAGGACACTAATGTTTTATGCAATCGCAAGGCTTGGTACTTAGGGCAATAGTTGACCTCAGAAATTGCATGAACTTTTTCGCGAAATTATTCGGAACTGAGGAGGTAGCCTGAAAGCTACGCAGGTATTGAGAGCAGCCAACTGAACAGAACCGCGGTCAACAAGAACGACCGAGACGCATCGGGGCATCCCGCTCACACGCTAATCCAGCTGTGTGGCCAAAGCGTTGTAGCGGAAAGGTCCAGGCTTGCCAGCGGAAGTGGGTTCAAAGAATAAAAGACTCGGAGTGCTGCCAGTGCTTGTGCAAAGTTTCTCGATTTACGCATTCGGAGTATATGTGCGAGTGGAATGCTGTTTACATCCTTTTAATTGCGAACGATTGATGCGCAGACTCATCAAAATGGTTTCCTATATGAGGCGCGAAAAACTTTACCTGCTCAGTCTTTAGCCTTGCGTCGTTGGAGGTGTGATTCTGTATACACCTGCGCCGAGACCGGTTCCAACGAAATGAGGAGTGCGGAAGCGGAAGTTCTTTCGAGAAAACAAGGGGCGCCACATGAGTGGGAACGCAGCCATCCGTGCAAATCCGATGTAGGGCCTTCGTTTAGACAAGGTTTGTAGAAAAACAGAACAGAAACAAAAAAAAGAGGTGAACAGGGAACCTCCTTCTTGGTTCCTGGCTAACCGAGCGTAGGGGCTGGACTGGATCGGCGAAAGTCGATACTGCCGGTGGTGGCTGCTTGATATTTCTTGCCTCCCTATCGCTACTCCGCTGGTTTTGTTCGGCTTTCCTGGACAAACATTTTCTAGTTCCTAGGCGAATCTTTTAGTTTTTCTCTGCGTTTGTCTCCTGTTCAGTTGGCATGAGTTTTCTTCTCGCATTTTTTCTTGTGTAGTATTACGAATCAGACGCACCTTGAAGTTTACTTTTCGTCGACGCATCTTTGGACGAAAAAAAACTCGAAAAGGCAAAGAAGGCAATATACCTCCAAAATACGTATGTTATTTTCCACCTCATAAGAAGGAGTACTGAACGCGGTGATGTTGTACATAACAAATTCATTCCCTCAACAGTTAACCCAGTCTGTGCTTATTTAATGCATCCCTGGTGCCTCGGTGCATATATTATGTTTGAGGCATGCCGGCACATCTGGCTTAAAAAAGCCGCCAATATATTTTCAGAGAGACGAAAAATTTTAGCTACTTGCCACTTATTCACAAAGAATATCTGGCTTAGCACACTACTGTTAGAGCTAAGCTTACTTTGCCTCAATGGCGGCGTTCGATGTCGAGCAGGAAAACAACTGCTGGATAGATATATTTCACAGATTTTAACTAAACGGTGATGATGATAGGCGAAGGCGCACAACACAATTCAAGAAAACACATGGCCGACGAGTTAAATTCTCCGTAATGTAGAAGTTGAGCGCATCTGCTTGGACTATGCAAAGAATATTGAGACAACTAATTCGAGAAAGCTATATAACTGTGTTTAGAGACCAGTTTTCTCATTCACATAATGCTCCTTCAAAAAAAGACACTTCCTAGTCCCTGATTGTCAAGTAGGAGCCTTTGTCGTCTATATAATAGAGGGATATATGATCGTCTTGTACTAGTACGTGGTTCTCAAAGACGAAGCCTATGGAAGTACCTGTCCAGATGGTGACAGCCTAGGGACGCGTTGCGAAAGTGAGGAGCGGGGTGTTCTCGCAAATAGGCGCTAGAAAATTCCGGTTCATTTTGATATTTCCATTTTATTCCCCCAATATTCACGTCGGTGTAGATTTTAGGTCGGGCATCGCGAAGTGCTGGAAGTGATTTAAGCATGCGGTAAGTGCTGTACGGAAAAAGTTGGCAGCCACTAGCAAGGCGAACGCCTTTGCTACACACATCTGTCCAACTTATACGTACCAAACAGTTTGATGGGCATTGCTGGCAGACCTACAGACATGCAGATAGCTCCTTCTGCTTTTCTTGTGCGGTCTGTGCAAGGTGAAAAACTGTTCGTTCAGAGCTAGCCACTTCTAGATTCTGGCGTCGGTAGCGCAGAGCATCTCTTTGGGCGGCTCGTTGAGCTGCAAGGGCCAACGCCGCATTCTCTTCTTCTCAGATACCATTGCATTCATTGGTGAATGTAGGACGGCGCTCGCTGCTTTGGCGTTATCTCGCACCACGTCACAACTGCCAAGAATATCTCGGTCTGGCGGAGCCTTCGCTTCCTGGATACTTAGGGGCGTAGCCCCGTAGGAGCTTGGGCTTTCGGCGTCTCATGTAATCGTACTGTTCTGTAGTCGCGGTTCTAAAACACCTGGACACTCGTTTGCCAGCGCATCGCGCAAGAACGTAACGCGTTCTAGAAGAACACCCGAGAAGACTTGTTTTCCAACAACTGCGTTAGAATGTTTTATCTCCATGGAAAAAACGCGTTCTGAAAAACACACGGGGCACTCGCTTTGCAACGCCACGCTACTTCTTAGCATACTTCTTAGCTTGCTGCAAAGTGTGACACAAAGACAACTTACGGCCAGTTTGTCTTTCATTTGATTGCTTATATTTGTTTGAACGCAAGAGAGGTCGCCACCGCCTCAGCAAGCGCTCGATTGCTCCTCCTACCAGCGATTATCCGGGGCCGAATCAGCGCCCGTCATGTCGCAAGAGAGAGACCTACAATCTTTTCTGCGCTTACACAATGCCTGCTTTGCCCCTCAACAGGTTTCACGTTAGTGAGATGTCCCGGAATTTTTTTCAATTTTAAAACACATCGCCCGCATGATAATGAGAGTGAGTGGGATGCCTGTTTCGGCTTCACGTAATAAGGTGGGGCCCCAAGCTTAACCGGGATCAGAATACCGTTACTGAACTCGAGAGTGGATTGTGCCTTTTTACCAAGGCAACCAATCATTGAGATTGTCATAGTAGCGGTGCTCTGACTAGCGATTGAAAACCTCGGCGCCACGTGAGAGCACGTTTTGCCTACGTAGCGGTTTCCCAATACGCGTCGATTCCCTATTAACCGGTCACGTGAGTAAATCATTGGAGAAAGCTATCAATGGAAGAATTAGAGGGGAAAAGCTTGATTGGCCACTCAGGGTTGATGCGTTTGGCATTGAAACAAATACAGGATGAGAGAAATCAGCGTACAGCCCTCACCCTCACACTGTCGCAATTGTTTTATCACCCGCCTTTCCTGCACGACCTATCCGGTCTGCCTACGGTGTCCTCTTCCTTTGCTCGGTTATTACGAGACCGACGGCGACCGAAGCTGTAGGAACGGGCACTTAAAACCCATTAACGCCCAGCGTACTTAATCAAGTACAGTGAATAAATTTTTTTTGGTCATCGAGGCGAATATATTTTAAAATGGTGTTCAGATTGCTGCCACCAGGGGGTGTCTTTACCGCCCCTGTGTCGGTGGTCATCTCTCCATTCCTACCACTAGGTGATTTTTCCCGCCGAACTCCAGAAAACTGGACGCCGCCTCGCTAGCTCCGTAAGTGCGCGCTTTTTATTTTATAAATTTTTTCAGCGTGGTCTGTGAGATTCAATATTTGTGTGGGTTGTTTGTAAAAATGGTTCCTCGGCACGCGTATAATTTGTTTGCGATGTTTGGTGATAATACAAGTTATGATGGCTTGAAGCTCGGTGTACTGGATATAATACAATGGGGGCTTAAGGGTGCTACACTAATATCCCGTTGCAGACGGTTTGCCCCATGGAGGCTGACTTTTTCTTTGGCCCGAAAAAGTTCTGCCGACTTCGAGAAGCTCTAGAAGAGCTTGACAATGCAGAAGAGGCAGATAATGATGTTGACTTGGTGATCGTGCCCCCTGAGCCTGCTGCATAAACCGATGAAGATGAGGGAGATGACGACTGCAGTGAAGACCGTGGGGTAAATGACGTATGCGGTGAGTGCTTGTAATCTTGCAACATCGATTTTAAATTTATTCGTACAGTTGTAGAGCTTCATTTATTTTCTAGGTTCGCTCGAGGTGCACGGGTTTCCTGCAGATCCTCTACCACATGCTCAAAGTGCTCCTAAAAAGGCGAGGAATGGGACCGACCCCAAATGGCAACAAAGTGCGCCTCAATACTATTGGCCTGCGCCCACGAACGGAACTGAAGACCGCATGAGCAGTTTGATGACCAAATTTGCAGGAAATTCGCCGAGTGAGATATTTTTCACCATTTTTGATGAGGAGGTCCTTAACCAAAGAATAGTTCAGTGAGGGACATACACGAAACAAAAAAATGAGCACGGCTTTTCTTTGGGCACAGATGACCTAAAGAAATTCCTTGGTATTCTTCTTCAGAGCGGCTACCACAGATTGCCAAGTCAGAGGATGTACTGGTCTCGTGACAAAGATGTTGGCGTTCCTTGTGTGTTTCGGTGCATGCACAGGACGAGGTTCTTGGATATCAAGAGGTTCTTGCATTTTGCTGACAACAACGCTATTGTTGGAACAACCGACAGGATGTATAAACTCCGGCCGCTCATGGATTTACTAAACAAACGGTTCCAGCAGCACGGGGTTTTTCACTGAAACCTTTCCATAGACGAATCAATGGTAAAATATTTTGGACATCAGGCCGTGCAAGCAGTTTATTCGGGGCAAGCCAATACTATTTGGCTATAAAAACTAACTGGATGCTCTGCAGTTCAGATGGCTACTGCTACGTCTTTGATACCTATTGCGGAAAGTCGTTGCTCTCTGAAAACTTGCCCCTTGGCAGCCGAGTAGTGCTTTCGTTTCGCGAGAAGATTTCTATCCCTTCGGACCACATCCTTTACATAGACAATTTTTTCAACGGAATCGACCTGCTAGCGACTCTTAGAATGAAGGGTTTCAGAGCGACCGACACTATCCGCGAGAACTGCCTCAAGAATGCTCGCTTGCCAGCGAAGATGGAAAAGCGAGATAGGGGCTACTTCGCTAGCTGCTTTGGCACTCAAAATGAAGTATTCCTCGTAAAGTGGTGTGACAGCAGCGTCGTGACAATGGCGACGAATTATGACTCAGTTGAGCCCATCGGGCCAGTAAGCCGGTGGTCTTCTTCGAAAAAAGAAAAAGTGAAGGTAGCCCAGCCAAGCGTTTTCGGCACTTACAATAATGGAATGGGAGTCGTGGACCTCCTCGATCAGACCGCCAACAACTACAGGATCGGCATTCGCTCTAAGAAGTGGTGGTGGGTATTGTTCACCCAGATGCTAAACATTTCCGTGGTGAATGCGTGGAGGATTCACCAAATGTCGTCTGAAAACAGACTGGACCTTCTAACTTTCACTAGACTGCTGACTCGCCACCTCCTGCGCCTGGGTGTTCAAAACCGGAACCAAAGACGAACACGTGCAAGCGTCCCAACTGACATCATTTTTGACCCCAGAGGGCACTACCCCAGGAATCTGGGAAAGCAGCTCAGATTCAAAGTTTGCCATATGCTAGCCATGTGGGAATGCGAAAAGGGCCAATGCACTTTGTGCCTGGAGCGAGGACGCTTCAAAGAATTTCATGAAGGCAAGTAGGGACCGTCGGAGCAATGGCGGTCGAAATGCCTCTGCAACCGCCCATTGTACTAGATCAAGTACGGCGTCATAACTTCTCGGGAAATAAATAGTTTTTGTGAAGTTTTGTTGAGAGTTTTCTTGAGTGGTCCTAATATTATATGCAATTTTTGTTCCACTTTCGCCCAGTAGTTTTTCCATGGGTCATAATGGGTTAAAATCTGCGCTCTAAATAAACGCTTCTACGGGTAGGAATTTAACTGGGGTCTCTCGCGTTCTGACCCAGACGTCAGTCCGATTATGCCGTTACGACATGGTAGAAAAAGTTATGATTTTGGTGTAAAGTGTATATATATGGGCTCATTCAATAAGCTAGCTATTTGAACTCATAAACATATTGAATTTGAGTAAAAATCATCGCGAACGCCAACTTGTTTATTATGACCTCAGTATTTGCGTTTCAACCCCATTTCTCGGTAGGTAATCGGGGCTCTCAAATTTTTTCGTTTTATCGACAATCAATATTACAAAGCTTTTCTTGTTCAGAAAGTACAGCAACTTCCGCTGGTTGGCCCGCACCGCTACATGTTGCTTGTCTGAATGAGAGACGCTATTCACGATTACAAACTTCATTTGCAGTGTGGTTTAACGCACTGAAGCTACGCAGGCGATGAGGCACGCCGTTGTGGAGGGCTCTGCCATAATTTTGACCACCTGGAGATCTCTAACGGTGGCCCAAATCTCAAACATACCGGCGTTTTCTATTCGCCCCCACCAGAAAAGTGGCGGCCCCGGCCGTGTATACAACGGGCATTTATGGCTGCGTACATACTCGGCATCCGCAGTAAGGCTTACTCAATCGGGTAAGTTATGAGGAGGACTAAAGTTTACCCATAATTCTCAATTCGTTCAATTTCCTTACTCGGCAAGGCAACCGTAACATAAGCGGCGAACCACGAGGCTACAATTCCGCCAAAAAAACTCTGTCAAAAAGGGTATATTTTTAATGGTTGTGATAGTGTGAATCGTGAAGTGCGGTAAATATTTTGCACAGAAATTCTGATGCCTATGGGACCACGGGCTTAAAGCAGCGCATCGCCTCCTTGGGCAGCGTTACGGTGGACGAACTTAAGACTCCGATAAAAGTGATGTTGGGCATAGTAGTGCAATGAAAGCACTGCGCTCAGGCCGTCTACTGCATACAGAGTAGTCGGGTGTCAATCTCTTTATATTTATTGAAAGATTTCTCTTCCTGCATTCTTTTTTTGTTTTTTTTTAGTAAAAGAGGCATTTTTGTACTAGCGTTGAAAGAAGCAAAGCAATGCACACAACGGGACGAAGGATGAGGCAGAAGATGGAGGCTGCACCCACGCACTCCTTTTTTTTGTGCCCTGTACTGAGATCGCATTTTTTCGTTTTTTCTTCTAAGAAAAAACGAGCCAAACAACTTGCCCTGCTATAACTAGCTTTACATTTCCTGCTGCGTATGGTGCGTAATGAGTTGCAGGTGTATTTCATGATTCACGCCGATTCCCATGAAAAGAGCTATGAAGACGCGATTCTAAGAAGAAATTTTTTTCTCGCCAAATTCCTGCAAATAGTCGAGTTATTCCATGAAAATGTTACGCTGTGGCGCATCCTCAGCCACTTTCCACCGATTTACTGTGACGTCTACAATTTTGTTTAGCGGATTGTGGGAAGGCGCCTTAAGCCACCTCCAAGACGCGTGATTAGCGATCATAGTGGTGCCCGAAGACCATTTGTCCGATCCTTTGAGTAGTGACCTACGTTAACAACAGTAATAACTATGCTTCTGATTCCCGTATCACGTCATTCCGGTCTATATTAAGGGCACTCTTGTGTGAAAGTTACCGCGTTTCGGTAATTATTGCGCTAATTCGATTAAAAGTATATTTCGTGGCTGGAATGGACATACGTGAGTAAAGAAAAGCAAGCTGTTTAATAGGAACTACGTTTTGTTTTGTCTGGAAGGCCCTTTTAACTGGTAATTGCTACAACAAGTTTATTTCAGGCGACCCCTGAGAATACATTGCTTAGGTACCCGTTAGATACAGCAGGTTCAAGTTTGAAACAGTCAACCTTCCGAAGCTTTTCTGCACGCAACGAGTCTCTACTGCTGGTTCCACAGGGCTGGCCTGGGGAGATCTCTACCATCGGTCTTAGGCGCTAACCCTACTTCTGCGGCTAGATGACTGGTTGCGGATTTAATGTGCTGCAATTATTATGGGTTCATTAAGAAGTACATCCACACGGTATATGACGCGGTAAAGCGTTTAACAGTGACGTTGGCTTAGAGCAGACGACCTATCACGTGATTCTCTTCGCACTAGACTGGAACAGAATCCGAGCTTACAATATCACGCCCAGCTAAATACGACCACACAGATCAGTGACCTGTCAATGCAGACAGGTGTAATCGAAGTGAATGTAGAATTTGCCTTCAGACATCATCACCATAAAGTACTGAAATAACGTACTAAATGTTGACAGTGCAAACCACCCTGCTTTTGCATTTTTGGCATGCAAGCCAAGCAGCGGAATATATTATTAGAATGTCACCGGGGCGCACGTGTAAGAAAGTATTCGTGAAAGTACATACCATGTAATAATTATGAACAAATAATTATGCCTTCAAGCAATGTTTTCAGAAATCACGGAAACCGCCTAAATCACTGCAGTACTCTAATAAGTATCTCCACTGGAAGCCATTATAATTTCGCATTTAAGACACGCAAAAACATTGCAGGTCGAGGGGAATATGCGTTTACAATTTCACCGGGACGCCTTTGCAAAAGTATTCGCGAAACTACATACCATGTGATAAATGAAGGGAAAATTTACAGGCTTGGAAACACTCATTGAGAACAATTTTGCGTTTCTGCTAGAAGCACGAACAGCCTCTGGGAAAACCGAACCCGAAAACAGCAAGGCTCTTGGAAATATTGCTGCCGAAAAGAGATGGAGAGCTTACACACTTCCATACTAAATTTTTGTGATCCGCATTTTTAACAGCGAAGCTACTATGCAATTCGTATTTTTGGCCCACAGTCGAAAAGGCCGAGAAATTCGCTGGAGCGCGCGTGATCGCGAGCCTAGCGGCGACAGCTCGGCAGTTAACAAAACCAGAAAATGCCGAGCGCTCATGCGTGCGGGCCTTGCAATGACCGCTATTCGTCTCCTGTAAATGTTTTTCAAAGAAAGCGTACCCACGTGGAGAGATTAGTTAAGATTGTTGCTACCGCCCGCAGTCACCTGTAATGCCCAAGCAATGAAAACCATAGATAAAAATTCTAAACCTTTCTTAGATTGTGTTTCTGACCCAAAAAATGAAAATAAAACCAAGAAACGTTTCTTCTCCCAGGGTATTAGTATTACACAATGTATCATCAACGCATAAAAAGACTGAATATATATACCTACATATAAATTGTAGGTTGATAATGCAGCATATAAACCCATTTACATGTACGTAGATGTACATCAACATATAAAGTAGGTATTTAGTGTGCGGTATACCTGGTCAAAAGGTGCATCATACACTTACTTAAAGAAGGTGTTGACCGGCCGGTCACGCTTACGATGGATGAATTCATCTTTCAAACTGTATTTGGGAATCAATGCGGCCTGTCATCAAACTATAGTTTTTTTAAACGCTTATGAAGTATCACGAATGATACAGTGAGCACTTTTTGGCGGTTTAAATGCCCATGTGCGAGTAAAAAAATCCGAAAGAAGGCGTATCTTATATGATACGTTGGGCATTACAGGGTTAACCCTGTAATGCCCAACAAGGTAAGGCTAAATTTAAAAAAAAATGACTTTTTTTCTGTAAAATTAGGGACGTTCAGTTCTTTGTACACATTTTCTATGTTCACACGTTTCTTAGAATGTCGTTTTTATAGCACAAACACAGTTTTCCCTTAAGCAAGTAGTAAGTGACCATCTTCTCCTTTTTTTTCCATTTTTATTACCCTAAACGCCCTTCCGGGCAATACATAGGGGGGGAATAAAAAAGCACACGGTACACTCATGTGCCAACAAAAAATACAGATGGTAGATATCTGTTTAGATTGAATTTAAGCAAAATGTTACAATGGAACAAAAAACTCCGCGTGCAAAATACAGTGCAGTTAAAAAATAGCAGAGCACCATAATAAAAAGCAAACAACACAAAGTTTACTACAAAAATAAGATTACATAGGTTCTACCAATATACCACAGGCGCATACTACCATCTTTTTTTTTACACTCACAAAAACATATTTGTAAGTTCTTCGGCAAATTTTTCAGGGTTTGAGATGACAGCAATATGTTCTGGGAGGGCATTCCAGTCACTGATTGTTGAAGGCAGAAAGGAAAGGCGAGTAGGTCAGTACGGGAAAAATCCGGCTGCACTTTTTTGGGGTGGTCGATTCGCAGAGATATGTGTTGTGCGGGTTTTATTCTTGAGATAGTAAACTGAGTAGGATTGTGATAATGTTTATGGAAGAATATAAGCCGGGAAATTTCGCGCTTTGTTTCCAGACGTTGTAGGCCGAGGTTACTTTTTATCAGTGTAATGCTCGAATGAGGTGTGTACTGACCTGATATGAACCGAGAGCTCTTGTTTTGCAATGATTCAAGCTTTTTGGTCAAGTATGATTCATAAGGGTCCCAAATTATTGCGGAATATTCAACTTTTGATCTTACAATGGGCGTATATGCGATCAGTTTAGTGTCCTTATTGGCATGGGGTAAAGAACGACGGAGAAAACCAAGCGTTCTGTAGGTATCTGCTAAAATAAAGTTAATATGCGTTTTCCAGGAAAGGTTGCTGGTAAGGTGACCCCTAAGTATTTAAAGAATTTACAGGCTCAATGGTAATGCTAGTAAGGGTATAGTCGAACAATATTACTTCATTTCACGTGGTAAAGTGCATAAGTTTATTTTTTTTGGTATTAATAGACATTTGCCAGTCAGCACACCACTTTTCCAATTTTCGTAGGTCGTTTTGAAGTTCAATACAACTAGACTAGTTAGTTACGCGCCGATAAAGTACGCAGTCATCTGCGAATAACCTAACAAATGAATTATTGTCAACAGCTATGTCGTTAATGTAAATTAAAAAGAGAGTGGGGCGAAGCACTGACCCCTGAGGAACACCAGATTTTACTCCTTGGAATGAGGACTGTAGGTCATTTATAATAACTGCTTGGTGTCTATTAGTTAGGTATTCTTTAACCCACCTGATAACATTCCTTTCTATCTTAATATTTTCCATTTTCTGTATAAGGCGATTATGAGGTACACGATCGAACGCTTTGGCAAAATCAATAAAAATAGCATCATTCTGTTGAAGTTTGTGTAGAGAGTCATGGACATCAGTTGTTAGCTCGAACAGTTGACTCTCGCAAGAGAGCCCGCGCTGGAAACCGTGTTGATTTGGGTATAAAATGTTGTTACTCGTAAGGTATTTCTTTATCTGTGATGACAGAATGTGCTCAAGAAGCTTACATACGGTGGAAGTTAAGGATATTTGTCTGTAGTTGCTGGACTCGTTTTTATCGCCTGATTTCAATATCGGAACTACATGGGCTAGTTTCCAATCATCAGGAATAACGCCAGTGTCTAAAGACTGTTGAAAGATGAGTACAAGAATCAGCGGGAAACTCTTTTGTGATTTTTAGTAATTTCGTGCTGATGCCATCAGGACCTGGGCTTAAGTAGGTGGGCAATCGCTAGATCGCTTTCATGATTCCCTTGGAGTTTACCACAATACAAGGCATGATGGAGTCAAGGCTAGTGGGAACGCTTACAGACGGCATTGGACTCTCTTGTTCAAAAACACTACAAAAATAGGAGTTGAAAGCGTCAGACACTTCTCGACGATTCGAACCCGATTCCGAGACAAGCTGAGGCATTTCCTGCAAGGGCGACGGAGAAATAACTTTCCAGAATGTCTTTGTGTTAGTTTTCATAAAATTGGGCAGGTCAACTTTGAAGAATCTATTTTTTGCTTCTTCAATAAATTTCTTACATAATTTGGCGTAATCAAGATAAGAAGTCCAGTCCTCGTCTGTTTTGCTGCGCCTGGCCTTGGTGTGCAAACCTTTTTTCTTGTTCAAACAACGCTTTATATGTTTCGAGAACCATGGCCTGTCGGTCATTTCAAAGAGGCATTTCTTTGGGACGTGTATTTCCTGCAACGTTCTCAGCCCATCTCGGAATAGCAGCTAGTTCTGTGGTGCTGAACGATTATTATAAGACTGCGAAAAGGTCGTGTAAAACTGCTCCAAATCTCTGTTTATGCCGTCAAAGTTGCTTTTAGAAAAATCGTACACCGTTTTCCTTCTTGAAGTCTTCTTTTCTGTAGCATACCTGAACAGACAATGAACAATGCGATGATCGCTGATACATTCTAATACGTTGACGTGAGCGCTATCTGGGTATGTAGTAAAAACCAAATCAAGAATAGCATCTGCGCGTGTGGGTGTGGATACGAACTGGGTTAACTGAAAGAACAACATGAAATCCAAGAATGCGGTACTTTCAAATGTAGACTGTATGCTGTGGGACCAGTTTAAAGCAGGAAAGTTAAAGGCACCGGTCAAGATAATCGGCGAGTTACTGTATCTGTTCTCAATTTGAACGAGAACTTCGTGAAGTTCGTCAAAGAAATCTGCAGATGAGTCCGGAGGCCTGTAACATGCACCAATAACTATGGTTATGCTTGGAAGATTAAGGGCGATCCACAGCGTTTCAAGCACGCTGGTTACATCAATCAACCGAACGGGAATATGTTTCTTCGTCGAGATTAAAACACATCCCCCTCGCCTTCCATCAAGATCCCTACGGAACACCGTAAACGACTTGGAAATTTCGAATTCGCTGCTGTCGATCTCTGGTAAAAGCCACGTTTCAGTGTCCAGAATGACATCTGCACTACACGTATGAATAAAAGTGGCAAGTTCATCCTGTTTGCTCATAATGCTTCGAAAATTCGCGAATATCAAAGAAAGATCTCGTTCAGCGTCTTGAGCTTGCGCATTACACCCCTTTCACGAAGGGCGGCTCTGCTGCGTGCATTCAACCACCTGCGCAGTAGCTTGATCATAGCAACATCGGCGGTTTCTTAGCAAAAGCTTGTCGAAAGATGTTTTCATTTTGTCATTTGGCTGACGATGCTCGCGTGCAAAGTCCCGAAGTTGCTTGCGCGCACATTGGATCCTAGTTGAAAAATCTTCTTCAATTCATACTTTTAGGGTCTTCAATTCCTTTAGTTTAAACGCATTTCCTAGGACTTAACACTTTGTTTTGTAGTTGAGGAATTTCACGATCAAGGGGCGGTCGTAACCCTCTCTTTGAGCACCTACTCGATGTGCGCGTTCAATGTTAGTGACTTCCAAGCCAACGTTCTCTTTCCAAAATTTCGTAATTTTCAATTCAGAGGTCACATGGTTTTCTTTTTCTTCCTCGGGAAGGTTCTTAAATATCAGATTCTTTCGTCGCATGCGGTTATTCATGTCATCTACTACGTCCAGAAGACCTGCTTGGCTGTCCTGCCAGTGTGTGAGGGCCAAAATGTCGGTTCTTATTTCATCAACTGAGCCTCCAACAGTCGTTATGGTGTCACCGCTTTTAGATAGAACCAGCAAAACCTCCTCGACCTTTGAAAGACGCTTCTTGATATCAATATTTCCTGCTGATATGTCTCTAATTTTAGTGTAAGCATCACGCCACAATGCTGCCTCCTTCACGGCACTCAGAATCATGTCAATCTTGTGAGGGCCTGGGTTGGTCTCTATATCACCGCAGCAAACCAACAGCTGTGCCAGACAAAAAAACACGACTACGATCCTGCCTCGAGGACACCCCTTAAACAGGGGACGAGCCGTAGCATCAGCCTGTGACACAGCTACAAGCTCCCGCAGTGTCGTGCGGCCAAGTCAGCCGATGCGAGCCCGGTAGGTTTCAAGATCAGCCCCCATTTCATCAAAATCACTTCATCCAACAGTGCACAGGTGGGATCTGCGGCAGAATACTAGTAGAACCCTGACGGGTACAAATGGCACACACTCACCTACGAAAGGCAAACACAACGTTCAGTACAATGTTTCGCGGCTGCAAATCCCAGCGATGCAGTCCTCGACGGGCCCTTTATAGCAGCGCCGCTCAGAGTGATGAAGATGTACCACGTGGTCCAGAGAGGCCGGAGCCGTACAGCGCCGCGACTCTTGTGATGTCACTCGAAGGCAACCACACCGACGCAGGCGCAGTAGTGATGCAGGTAACACCACCGCCTTGGCTTTCCTTGGTCACAGAGGCACAGGTCACTCGAACGGAGCATCCACTACGAAAGGCAAAGACAACGTTCAGTACAATGTTTCGCGGCCGCAAATCCCCAAAGAAAGTTCTATCTGTTTATTGTCATTTTTTTCATCAAGGACTTCCAGTTCAAGATCAAAACGCTTTTTGGAACGAGCTGTATTAGGAAATTGCTTAGCAACCATTCTTAGCTGTTTTTTTGTCAGCGACGGCAATGCAAAGAAGCTGTAGCACATTTTTTCCACATTTGCCCTTCGGAGCCATGCACGAAAAAAAAAACAAATTACACCATCTTTCCGAGGGGATCCATGGGGTGATGCGGAGTGAGTACTGCAGCTCGCTGAGGTACTGCTGCTCGACGTTGTCGTTTCCAAGCGGCTTCTCGTTGTCGTAGTTCAGGTACTTGCTCGACGTTCACGAACCCCCGTTGCTTCACGTTGTTGTAGTTCAGCATCCGCCGTTCGACGTTCAGGAACCAACGCTGCTTCACGTGCTCCAAGTTCAGGTACCGATGCTCGACGTTGTCGTTTCGAAGCGGCTTCTCATTGTCGGTGTTCACGCACAAAACGCAATTTAGCCTGAATGGGAGTTTTTTGGCTGGAACACGTCTTTTAAACTCCTCCCGGCAGGCGGCCTGCTCCCACGTGTGGTACTATGATGGTGGAAAAACTGCCAGTTTGCACCGGGGGCCACAAGCCATCGTAAATAGGCGCATTTACCATGATTGTACCACTTCACAAAACGCAGTATCTAGCTGTGAATACTGCGTTTGTCATAATGGGAGTATTAAAAACTCCCACGCCTCCTGCATCTGCTTCTCCTCCTTCTCCAACCCCTTCCTCCTCTACGCCTCCTTACAAAATGGCTGTAAGTTGGTGTCGTGTGTCGTGTGAGCTCCAGCGTCCCCGAAAATTTATTGTCGATGTCAACTCGCGGCCGCACGAACGGATGTGAAGTGCTTCCGGACAATCGAAGCTCGTTGCGAACATTGTAGAACCAGCCTAGACTACCGTGCGACGCACAGTGCAACGTCGCCTCCGAGTCACCGACCTTCGAGCAGACGGAATACGCCAGCGAGCCTACGCGATGCCTAAATGCTGTGAACGCTGAGAGTGGCTCGTTAAAAACAACGCGGTTGTGCCTCTGCGATGTGGTTGAAGGTAAGATTTTCTCGTTTTTTATTGTACCCAACATTTTGGGAGACTTGTGCCCCTTCTAGTGTCAAATAAACTAAGCGTGTTTCCCGCGTCACTTCACGGGCGATTCTCCGCCACTGGAGGTGAGCGTTGTGCGTGATAGACGGCGCCATGCCCGGAACGTCATTTGTGAGGCCGAACGGTGTGAAAGCAATGCGTATTTGCGCGGGTCTCGAGCAGAACACTCACTCATTCACACTCGCGAGCAGAATGAAAACTGTCCGAACTCTGAACTGCTGTTAGTTGTTTTTGTTAAGCTGTGTCTGTGGCTTACTGGCAGGCGAAGGTGAAGTTGGCTGGTCAAACGTCGCAGGGCGGCCGCTTTTCTTGAGAAGTACGTGTGGTGCCAGCCGCGCCTGCTACGAGGAGGGGGACTGCCGTGTGCCGCCGGCGATTAATTGCTTTCACTGGAAAGGAAGAAGGTCGGGGTCCCGTGGGAGCTCTCCGTACGCTAGGCGCGTGTAACTATAACCAGCAAACGCCATTCGAGGAAGCATTCTGTAGAGTCGAGGGGCGACTGCTTATTTTATTTTTTTGTGAAGGGGGGGCAGGCGCAGGCGTCACTCCGACAGAAATTTTTCCTTAACTCTGGGTGTGAGGAGAGAGGGGCAGTGCGGGTGGTAAAACCTGGAGCTCGCTTCCCGAACACTACACGCAATGAAAAGAGGGAAAGGAAGCATTTTGAGAAGTTGGTCGCCACAAGGGTCGCGCTCCCTTTCGAACAGCACAGCACTTTGTTTTGACGAACTAGTGAGCGCAGGTGTCTCGGATGGAAGTGCAATTTTTTGAATTTTTTGCAGTTTTTGAATATAAACATTCAAACATTACGAAAGGTTGGACAGAAGAGTGACATGTTCAGTGTCTTTACAGTGCAGTTTTTTTTTTCAGGTCAGATGCCCAATATGCTTCTGTATTCGTTGCCGCAGAGTTAAAGCGTTTTGCTATCCCTGTCATGCAGGTGCTGCTGTGGCTTCCTGGGGAGCGTGCCAGGAGGTGCGGAAACGTCAGCGTTAGGGAGGCAGGTGCAAGCAAAAAGCGCACCGATGGCATGCTGAACTCATTGTTTGCAAATGGCTTACATTTTTGTCGTTGAGGATTGTTGTAGTAGATAAATTTCTTACCAGATACCTTGTGTTCTGGATGTATGTGTTTTGTTGTCACTGTTTTTATTGTCTTATTAACGTGTTCGCACGTATATCGTATTTATGTAATTTTTATGCAATAAATTGACTATGCAGAAAACAAACTTTTCCCGTTTCGTCATTCAACGTTTGAAGCGGAAAAAGATTAGAAATTACGTAATCCTAAACGAAACGTGAAAATTCGGCCTGTGCGCTCATTAGGAACTCCGGAATACAGTAATAAATTCCTCTGCAGCGCTCATATCAAACGCACACACACAAAAAAAAACCTCGAATGCAGGTCAACACTGCTTCCAACGCGCCCCCTGAAACCTCCCAGTTGGAGGAAACAATACACTCCCAAGGTTACCTCTGGAAACTCCCATTGTAGTCGCAGTAAAATGAAACTGCCATATGCTACTGAAAAAACAGCGGAAATAATGGCAATAAGGCGAAACTCCCATTGGAAGGAGTTTTGAAAAATCAGAATTTGTACTGAGTTATGCAACAAGCCATTTACTCCCATTCCGGCATATTTGTGTTCTGTGTGCAGGGTCTGCTGCTCGCTTCAAACTCTTACGTTAAGCGTCGCGTGCCCTTCCCTTCGCAGCTTTGTCTTGATTGGAAGTACGTTGCTGTGTGCGTTTGTGTTGATGCTAGTATGAGGTTGCGTCAGCCCACTCGCAGACGGGGCTGTTGCTTCCATCACACTGAATCTGAAGTCAACGGAGTCAAGCGGAGTCAACTGACGTCAACCGAAGCAAGCGCTGCACTGACGCGCGCAGCGCGCTACCGCTGCTTATATTCACACTTGAAGGAGAGGAGACTAGAGGAGGAGAGATGCGCAAGCGCCGAGCATGCACGGTGTGAGTAGAAGTGAACGCACGCGAAGCGCACGCAGCTGGTAGAGAGAGAGATAGAGAGAGCGGAGAGAGTAACGCGCAGCTGTTGGAGAGAGGGAAGGAGTAGAGTTGAGCATGCGCAGTGAGAGTGCGGACACCGACGACGCCGACGCCGACCCGGGACAGGCCACCGCTATAAAACGCTCCGCATCTAAAATGCCTTTTTTGGGCTACACACTGTGATGATTTCAACATTAGATGCTTTTCTTTTATTCAAGTATGACAGCAACGAACGAGCCAGCATTTTTAAATAATTCAGAACGAAACGTGGGGGCAACACCACCCTCAACTGGCTGAAAGAGGATGACCACAAGCGAAAATACTTTGCGAACAGAGCTATAAGATGGTGCACTAAATAGGCAAGGAAGGACATACGACATGATGAAACGCAAAAAAAAGGACTTCGACGGAGACTACAAAGCCCGTGCTATTTAAATAAATTTCTCCAGTGGTGGTTTTGGCAAAAAAGTATGGTTTTGAACATCCTTTTTTACTTTAAACTCAATTATACCAAAACAAACAATATTTCTTATTGCCTTGGTGCCAATATTTCAATATCTTCCAGGACAACCAGCTCATTTTTTCCCGATCATACGTATATCTTGACACAACTACTGTACTAGAATTGAAAATATGCACGGAACCGTTTTTTCTTTGCAGAACTTTAATTACTAAAATAAGGCCAAAATTTAAGCACTAACATACACAAAATTATTGAACATTGAATTTTTCAAGGATATTTCCATTTCTACTACAGTTGAAAGGGAACAAAATTGAAAAAAATGATATATTCATTATGTATATATCATTATTAGATGCCAAGATAAAATTACCTCAAAATGGCCAAAAGTGCATTGGAAGTATGCGACTTATTCTTTGCGCCTAATAATATTCAACGATATCATAAAAATGTGCGTGCCTCACGGCGACCACCCAGCGTCACCGCCTCACGTTCGTCAAATCAAGCACACCCACTTAGAGAGATTGGCCGAGCTTGGCAAAAAATAAAAGCTCCCGTGGTTGCCGTAATCGTGGCAACACTTGCTCAAAATGAGAAAGACAGGTCATAGCGCACGCCCCTCCAAGGTGATGTCCAATATTATCACTTCCACTAAAAACGAAGGAAGCTCACACTTATGGCAACAATGAGGGAGTAAATGTCGTTACGGGAGCGAAGAAGAAGCAGATCGCCGGCAGGGGTGGACTTAATCCTTCGTGATGGTCGTGAAGGTTGCCAACAACTTTGCTACCTTCAAGACTTACGCGTTAGTGTGAACTTCCTTCATTTTTTGCTGAGGTTAATGCGTTAAGTGCGAAGACATAAACTTCCCCATGTATTCTTCATCAAGAAATACTGCCATGCGCGAAGAGCCACTGAAGTTCGACGACGGTCGCTTCGATGAATGCAGGGAAGTAGCGAAGAGAATTTAAATGCAGGAAATAAGGATGGGAATTATGTGGTTGAAGAAATCGGTTATTTCCTACCACTTCAGTAGTGTTCTATTCCGCAGGCACATCCCGAGCACATTCATAGCAACTTTTCTGCACCGTTTGAGGCAAACGCGTTCTAATATAAGATTGGACACAACCAATCACGGTTCCAGTGGGATATCGAGAGGGCTGTCCCAATCGATCTCTCTCCGTGCAACAAGTCATGTTAGTCCCCCAATTGAGCGGATTCGGCCGGAATTCGTAGGGTGCTTGCGACGTTGTAGCTACTACTTCGGGTATATTCTCCTTTTCCAACCACCGTGGCATCCGCTCGGCGCAAGCGCGCAGCGTCCACGCAGGGAAAACATACTGCATACTGTGTGGAGCTGGCGCTTGTTGCACAAGGAACGCGAGCGCGGCGCGAAAATTCCGAATCAAGTAGCGCGCAGCACCCCCACAACGATGACTCGATCCACGTGGCGTAAATATGCGCGCGTTTAGCGTTTCTGTGTGCGTGTTTTTTTCTTCTTCTTCTTTTGAGCTCTATGAAAAACTGACGAAGCGTAAGCAATGGTCGGCGTTAGACTGCTGTCCAGACAGAGCTTCTACAATAATTATAATGCCTCTAAATATTTATATGCTTGCATTATCAGCTCAAGTTATCGTGTCTACACTTTTGAGGTCCAATACTTTCTGAAAATAAGTAGAAAAAAAAACTTTTGCTGAAACTAAGAAGGTGGTAGAGTAGATGATAATGCTAAATGGGTCAACAGAAATGCCTTAGCTGTTTCATGAAATGCAAAAAAGTGGCCGACGTCGTTCTAACTCTAAGGAAGGAAGGATGAGGCGAACCGCACTTGGACTCACGAGCCCTACCCCGTGCCATGGTTCCGGTAAGGCACCCACCCGCATTATGTATTCGGAAGACCGGATCTTCAAAACAATTCACACGAATAATTTGCTGGGTCAAGTCTAACGGCCGAAGACAGAAAAGATCAGTCCGCCCCATAACTGCAACCGCTGACATAACAGCAGGCGGTCTAATGTTTGGGTGTATGAAATTAACGAAAGCGATCCCTCCTGCTTCTCCGCGGTTGAAGAGCTGCGTCCGTGTACTATACACGGTGACTGCGATGAAGCGAACCTGAGGTTCGCCTTGGCGGGTCACGGTGACCAAGCTTTTTTATCTGATTGGTTGTTATTGTTTTATGACGCCAAACCAGGATGGTCTTCTGCAGTTTATTTCACGGTAGGCTCAGTATAGCTATAGGAATGAAACACTGAGATCGTTGGTACATACCGTATTTATTGGATTGTATGACGACCACGATTGTATGGCGAGGGACGAAATTTCATTGCTTCCAAAAAGAGCAATTAAACCACGAAAGTACCGCAAGGGGTAGTTTTTTCGAGTTAGAAAAGTATAGCCAGAAAAGTAATAGCGTGAGGCCAGCGGAACCGTGTAAAAGCACGTTTATTTTTCCCGTAAGGAGAATGCACTCCCGCCTGTCACTCTATGAACTTCATCCGCCATATGCTTTCTGTCGAGCTACATCGCTTCATTTTAGGTGGATTAGGTGAGGACTAAGCACCATTAGGCAGTTGCACTGTTCTGAAAAGGGGTCAGCAACGCACTTCTCCCACGTGACCCACAAAAGCTTTTTCGCCAGGTTCGCACGTGAAAAGGCGGGGCTTTTGGAGCCGCCATCCGCAGATGGTCAATACGTCGAGTCTACGAGGAAAAGGTGCATTGCCGATGTCTTCAGCCAATAAATTAGCGCTTGGCTAGAAACGAGTGTCGTAATATTTGCAAGACGTTGCCATTGCATGGGGAACGGAAGAAGATTTGGGGGCAATGAAAACCGTTCAGACCCCGGCACAGTGGGACGCAAAAATCAAAGGCGAAGCACTGCTCACACTTTCAACGCCATCACTACCACCGCAGAAAAAGAATACAGAAAAATTAAAGCCGCTCCACTCAATGTGAAAGCTGTTGGATGTGCAGAGCAGTGATTTCCCATGAAAAACAAATGGGCACTTGAATCGACCCCATGGCTGCTTTGCATACTACTCAGGGTTCCCCTTCGGGAAGATGGTGTAATTTTTTGTGCTTGCTCTAATTTCGCGTACTGGAGATGTTTTGCGTCAATTCGAACGCGCAATTTTGTCTTCCGCAGCTGGAGCCTGTCTGCGTCGTTTCCAACGCACCCCCTTTTTTACGCGGCTGGTGCCTTTGGGCGCAATTTTCAACGCCCCATTTTTTTTTGGCGCGGCTGGATCCTTTCTGTGGCATTTCGAACACTCCATTTTATTTTCCTTTGCTTTTTTCGCTTACTATCGTTAAAACCAACCCAACGAGCGTTCCTCACTAAATTAACGCGGAGGTTTCCGCTTATATACACAGACTTTGCAGAAACGTACTTGCAGTTTTCGTCGCGCTACATAACCGGGAGATATACGACAAGCGCCAGCGGTTCACGAAGTGTGAACGGTTATGACTATTTAAACTGCGTTACTTTTGATGGCTCCGAGTGTGTCCCTGACGCCGATACAGAAGTCGCTTATTGGTTCTGTTATCTCGCTGCGCTGCCTGATCCCTGCAGTCAAATCGACCGTTAGAGAGCTAAGACGACAAGGGAAGCCCATAAAGTGCTCTGCAGTTAAAACAAAGCAAGCCAGCCCGGGCTTGCAGAACATACAACTGGTTCTGCTAGATGTTGCCAACTTATACCGCAAAATTGCAAAACGCTAGCCGTCTTGGACAATTGACTGTAACATTACCATACATCGGCAAAGTTGGCACGGCTCACTCAAACTCACACACAAAGTTATCTTCGAATCACCACTCATTCAAACTCAAACTCATGGCTCAGCAGCACATCTGTGCTCACTCAAACACAAATTCAGAGTGAGCGCAAAACTCAGAACTCACTCAGACTGAAAACTGAATATTTACAGCGAACTCAAATTGTTCTAAACTGAAAATCTACAGAAACAAAAATGTACTAAAAATTCAAAACATACTCAGAACTCAAAGTGTACTCAAACTCAAAAAGAACTCACACCTCAAAATGTACTCAATTTCAAAATAACAGGATATACTCAAAGCTCAAAATGTACGCAAACTCAAAATGTACTCAGAACTCAAAATGTTCTCAATACTTGAAATGGACTCAAAACTCAAAAAGGACTCAAACTCAAAATATACTGAGAACTCAAAATTCTTTCCGAACTCAAAATGTACTCAAAACTAAAAACTCGATGGGCTCCGGATTGATTTTGACCACCTGGGGACCTTTAACGGGCGCCGAAATCCCGTACACACCAGTGTTTTTGCTTTTGCATCACCAAAGGCATGACCACGCGGCCGCGAATCGAACCCACGACCTCGTACTAAGCAGCGCAACGCCTTTGCCCCTGAGACACCGCGGCGGGTCATAGTTATGGTGAATACGGTTTTTCCTCGCGTCATGGTCAAGCACAGTCGTTCTTTCGTTAGTGACTTCTACGATAATAACAAGACCAAAATAAAAGGTTAACAAAAGATGAGAGAGAGAGAGAGAGAGAGAGATGCACAACACCGTTTAAATCGAAACATGTGTGAACAAAATGTTCACAAAAGGTTAACAAGAACAACATAGACGGTTCAGAAAAGATTAGATATAGAGTGAGCGAGAGAGTACTTCTGGAGAGCCGTGCTCCGCATGCCCGAGGATCAATGAATCGGGTTGTATTGTAATGGATTTAATTAGATTGAGATTGGATTAGATTGAAATAACTTTGATTGGATAGGAATAAATTGAATGGAATTGGATTGGATTGGATTGGATTGGAAATCGTTTGAGCAGCAGTAAGCACTCTCACGGCTAAGTTTCAGTAAGAGCGATCCCCAGTGTTCCGCCCACTCGTCATGATTCCCCCCGTGGAGACGCGTAATTTTTTTACACTCGTGCATGGCGGCAGGAGTGGCAATATTAGGTTGCATAAAGTTCCATGCTATTAGTCATTGACTCGTGGAGAATCTAGTGTCATTGCATAGGAGAGCGGCGCTCCAGCGAGCGTTTCGTCATGTGCCTGGGAGGCGCGTTCCACTTGCCATGCCTCACCCACATGCTTCAAACTTGCCTGCGGCTTAATAAAGTAAAGGAATTTTTTGTAAAATATCAGTTAAATTGAGTAAATGTCAGGAAAATGCAGTTCCAAGGCGATTTATTTGGAAAGGTTTATTTAAAAGCTTTACGCTAGACGAGGAAGAAACAAAGGTTACATGCGTTGCTGAATTTGGCTTCAAGGGCGAAGAGACGGTATGTGGTTAGCACAGTCATGGAGGCGAGGAACGTCGCTCGCTGTATTGGAGGTGTCCACGACAGCACATCACTCAAACCACATATTTTCTGCTAGTACTTATGAGTGTACAAGTGTATTATTGTATGATTAGTGCGGTTACGCCCACGACGTCCACTTTACACCAGACTAACCGCTCACTGAAAAATGGCGAAGATGAATAAAAGCCGAACTACTGGGGGGGGGGGTAGAGGCGGGAATAGGCTGCTTCAAAAAATTATGCACTTCTCCGTGTAACGACGACGATGCACTCCTAGGCAAATATCCTGGATATTCTTAAAATTCCCCCGCATTTCCCCGAGGGGGAGAATGCGAAAGTGCGAATGCACGGTTGTCGGCCCGCTTGCGGCGCTTGCGCTCGGCCCCCGCAGCCCACCGCCTCGCCGCCTTCTCTTCCATCTCTTCCATCGGGTTTGTAGTATCACGTGTACACCACGCAGTTATCAAGCCGCTATAACGCCGCTGAGTCGCCAACGCACGCCGCTGACGACGTAGTTTGAATGCGTTAAAGATATAAGGCGCGTCACTAACACTGATATCAGCGTCGCGTCCGTGGCTTGGTCGGTAGAGCGTCGCGCTGCGGCCGCAAAGTCCTCGGATCGAAACCTGGCGCCGGATGCTGTTTCTTTTTTTTAAATATAGAGGAGCACTGCGGACGCCGCCGCCGCCGCCGCCGCCGCCGGCAGTAAGCGACCTCAAACCATCCACTGCCGGCGGCGGCGGCGGCGTCCGCAGTGCTCCTCTATATTTAAAAAAAAAGAAACAGCATCCGGCGCCAGGTTTCGATCCGAGGACTTTGCGGCCGCAGCGCGACGCTCTACCGACTAGGCCACGGACGCCAGGCTGATATCAGTGTGAGTAACGCGCCTTATATCTTTAACGCATTCAAACTACGTCGTCAGCGGCGTGCGTTGGCGACTCAGCGGCGTTATAGCGGCTTGATAACTGCGTGGTGTACACGTGATACTACAAACCCGATGGAAGAGATGGAAGAGAAGGCGACGAGGCGGTGGGCTGCGGGGGCCGAGCGCAAGCGCCGCAAGCGGGCCGACAACCGTGCATTCGCACTTTCACATTCTCCCCCTCGGGGAAATGCGGGGGAATTTTTTTTAAATATAGAGGAGCACTGCGGACGCCGCCGCCGCCGCCGCCGGCGGTGGATGGTTTGGGGTCGCTTATAAAGTGCATTCGCACTTAAAAGGACTAAAATAGGGACTAAAAAACAGCCATTAGTCTTCGCGGGCGACCGTTCATCTTCAAGGGGAGTATCTGCGGCAGAGTACGTGCCGTGTGCATAAATGCGGACTAAGTTTTCATCCCCGCCGATCTATAAGGAGTAAAGCGAAGACGAAACGCATGCAGTTAGTCTCTTTGCTGCGTCGTTAATCCCCTAATGGTGTCGTCGTTGCCCTTTCGCGCATATGTCTGCGAACAGTTTTATATTTCCAAAACAGAAGCCAGTGCATTCACTGGGTGCTTTAGATGGTGCCACGGGATGAAAATATTGATGTTAGTTATAAGAAAATCGCCTAGGATTAGTAGAGCGGCGGATAATGGCAAGGAGCGGCGAAGCGCGATTGCCATACGCTTCTCGGCGAGGTTATGTTGATACGCTGTGTTGCATACGATTCGTGCGAGGTAATAACGGCCAATGAAAGCTTTCAAACGCCTTAACAGTAACGCAAAAATTCGTGACAATAGCAAAAGTGGATTACTGAGCGTAATGAATATGTATATGTTTAACAGACGAGAAAAAACGCTTGTTGCTGATGACAACTTCAAAACAAAAATGCTCGCTACAAGTAAGCGTCTCGAAGTTATTTTTTACACTCGGTAGATAATTGCCTTGGGCACCAAAGCTATGATAATGCTGCAACTGCTGTAAACCCGCTTGCATTTCCCAGTCGCAATCGTCTAGCGACGCGAATTTGAAGAATCCAAGGTAAGCAACACCGAATTCGCTTTCGCCGATGCAGGAAAATATGGCATGTTTCCTTATTCTGACACTCACACAAGCGACACCTTTCACATACGTTACATAGAGCACTTAACATATGTATCGAACACTAAGAAAGCACTTAGCTTGCGCTAATTTGTGCGGAAACAAATGAGTCGTCCGATCGCTCAGCTACCTATCTCAACTAGGAGACGACGAGTTGATTGTTATTTACGAGAAAAACTATGGTTGTGAGGCTCTACTTCGAATCAAAGTGAGCAATAGTCCCTAAACCTAGCAAAGCGCTAAGCGCAAGGCGCAAAACGCGGGCACGTTCGCTTGCACAGATAGAAATTCGGGCACCAGTTGCAATGGATGTGTTGCGTTGTGCACAGAACTACACGCTGTACACTTGAATATTATCTACCGCAGCTACCACCCGGCGGCGTGGTTCAGCGGATAGCGCATCGAGTTCTTTGTTTATATTTCCGGGCGTCAGAGGTTCGATCCCTGCTGGTGCCGGAGTTTTTTTTATTTTTTCTGCACTCTACGCAGTTTGTCCTTGGGGAGTATCGGAACGGACCATCTGGGTGGGGGACTAACCGTTCGTCCCCTCGCAGTTAGTCCCCAAAGGGACTAATGATTGTGGCAGAGGCCGTTAGTCCCCTAAAGGGCGCACTTTTAGTCCTTTTTGCCTAAGAGTGTGGTTGGACGGGAATACATTGGGAGTATCTGCTGCTCTGGAAATACGCGCCGCTCTTCCAGAATGCCAACAGCAATTCTTAAGTGCACAGTCTGCAGGCATAAAGTATGTGTTTGGTGTGTACGGCGGGAATCGGAACTGAAGAATGGCGTTCGTTTCTCGAAATGGAGCAATCGTGTGGACGCAAGCTTGATAACCGCCGCACCCATGTTTGATGTCGAAGCGGGAAGCATTTTGTTCTCTTTCACTTCGCCAACGATGATTCGCCATCAGACAAAGTTGGCTTTCCTGCCGGGCCTATTCGGGTACAAAGGAATCAGTGAGTACACTCATACTCGGTTTAAAACACCCCGAGGAGACACTACTTGTAACGAACGCTGCCAAAACTGACGGATTAAAATTACAGAAGATTGCAACGCATCCGTAAACACAGAAAGCCGCAACACGGAGCACGACACTAGAATATCTACGGACACCTTAAGACTGAACTGTTGTGAATATAAAATAAGTAACGTGCGATTGAACACTGCTTAGTGCCGATTTGAGTTCAGTGCTCCGTGTAAATATGGTGGCTGAACCGCTGGGCTAGGTCAGTGCGCGCGTGATTGATAATCCACCCAACACCGCACTGCCAGCCACAGATGCTCTTTCTACTTTCAAATCGGGTCTTCGTTGCCTAGCTGCGCTATCCCTAACCACTTTTTTAAAACAAATTTTTCTAGCTATACCAGCCAACGGTTGTTTCTCGGCGTGCGGGATAACAAACTCCAAACACGGCGGAGGCTGCGGCCTGCGACAGGACGTGTACGTACAAACACGGTGCACCTCTTTATTCTCACTGGCCCTGTAAGGCCGCACAAGGGATGGGTACAATAAACAAAACAGCCACGCAGATTCAACCATAGATAAAGGGAACGCTCCCATACCCCTAGGTGTGTTCTTAGGTATTACGGATGGTATGCAGCCGTTGCCTAAGAGTAGATCTCCTGTGTAGGCGGTCTTATTCCACCCGGTTCTATTGTTGAATGCCAATTCCATGCTGCGTTCGCACTTGAGAGAAAAAGTGATTTCATCGAGCCTTACGAGGCCTAGGGAGCAATTGTGGGTGATCAATCCGATAGGTTGTGGCACACGGAGCGCTCAATGCTGCAACAAAAATAAACGCAGAGAATAACCGGGTCACTGTGGTATAGAACACTCAAATGTAGTTAGCGAAGCTGCGTGCGTCTGGAGCAGCGGAGATGACGGATCGTCTGAAGGTTCAACGTTGGATATATGTTGAAATCCTTGTGTATTCTCCTAGAAACCCTCGCGCGAGGCACATTTGTTTTAGGTTTTCTTGTATGGTTTTCTCCTACACCGTTAAAAAGCAATTCTTAAAATTCTCTTGAATGGAAAGAAATACACCGTAAATGGCTGATATTTAACGTTGGAGATTGGGGGAATATATTTATATGCGGCCTCATACATTCCCGTAACCCGCTTTGAGTGGAACAATAAGGAAATGTATGCGCCATAGTAACAGAATAAGGGCCAGTGAATAGCCTATATAGGTGTTCAACAATCTCTGCGGCTAGCTTTGCGGTTCTTACGGTAATTTTATTGAAAATAAAAAACTCTGTATATTTTTAACTTACAAATTGTGCACAAGGTTGTACAAAAATAATTTTAGGAATAAAACCAAATTTAAAATGTTTTTATGTTTGAGTATCAAGTTAAAAAAACGTTTTCAAAACGTTTCTATACATAAACATTTGAAACACGTTCTAAAGTATTAAGTTGTTAAATAATAATTTTCAACTAAAAGTAAAAGTGCGAACGATTGCATACATCTTAAATTTCCTGCTCTACTAGAACTGAAAGTTGAACAATTTTCGACAGGCAATAGTGGCGATATAAAAATTTGCGGTGAGAATATGCTCATTCTGGTTAATATTGCGCTTATAGCATCAATAAAGAACTCACAAAAGGAAGGTTTTGGGAACATAGTTGAAGAGAAAATGTTCCTTTTTACAGGGGAATATCTGTTCTGAGAAATCACGCACCAAGGATCTTGTTTCATTTTTCTTCAAATTCTTCCTTCTTGTGTGGATTCTGAGAAAAGCGGGCTAATGCTAATAGCGCAGGGGACTTCAGTCATGAAATCTCCCTCTAATCTTTCGAAAATTAAACCAGTTATACACCGGCAAACGGAAGGATAGACAACCTGACCGACATAAACAAGCGTTTCACAATGCATGCGGAATGCAGTTTCAACTTCGCAGTGCCTTTGGGGCATGTACAGCAAAATTCAAATAACTATTGGCTAAGTTTGTAAGTTCTTTTATAAAATAAATGTGATTAGGAATTTTTAAAGTGTAATTTAACAATCTAAATAACACTACGCGCTCTAGAAACATGCTTTGACTAGGCCAGGCCAGGAAACAGCTCCATTGGCGCCATTTTCAAATGACTTCAGGTGTGCATATTAGGATGCCAGTTCGTGCGGATATTCTCCAGGAATGTTAGATTATTTTGGTAGCGTAATAAAAATTCCCATTTGTCGGTGATTTGGTTCTGAATCCCACCTTTAGCCATTCATAATGATTTTGGCTATATACATCGCGTCCCCAGTCGCCACTCGGGCAGGTGCTGATAAGGGCTTTCAAAAAAGCGGACATAAAAAGGAAGCAGAGAAAATACAGTGCCATAGACTCGGCGAGAAAAACATCGAAAAGGGTTCACTAACACATGCTCCGGATGTCAACGCTTCGTGTTTATCGGGCAATATAGAGAGTTTTAAAATTTACACATTTTCTAGTTTGGGGGTGGGGGGGCTTGTAAAAAATTGTATTACCAAAGTGTCACAGCGCGCCACTTTGCAACATTTTGCTGGACGCTGGATGTGCCCTGCAAATCTTGACCCCTGGAGCCGCTGAAGGCTTCTCCTTACGTGCTCAGGATTTTTTTTAGTTTGCTTGGCGGGATTCTCGACTACCATATGGATGTCCCTAGCCACCCAAGTCTACAAAGAAAACGGCATCTTTCGACGATAGCAACGATTTTTTTAATATCCACGCCAGGGATACAACGTGACCCTATTGTGGCGTGACGTACACTGCTGTGCAAGTCAACACAGCAAAAGTTATTAATTACAACCGCGCTGCGCATGAGTTTAAACAATAACGGCACAACACCATTCTCAACGTCAAGGTTAGTATCTGAGCACACCAAAGAGTTTCTTGATATTTGCCTCACTGGAAGTTATAAATAGACTTCTTGGTGATATCTCTGTCAGTGCTTTGCGCGCACATATCATTCCTGCGTTATGTTCCGCAGAGGCAAAACGGACATACGTGAAAATAGTTCTAAATTTTGGTTACTGACTGCATATATAGTCGGGGAAATCCTCTAATAAGCTGGTAGTGCTAAGTCCACTTCGGAATCCACGCTGCGCTGTACTGATTATCCAATGCGTTTCGCAAAATGAGGTAATACTTTTTTGTAAAATCTTCTCTATAATACATATAATTGATGACTGTATTGAGATTGGCCTATAGTTGTGGTCATTTCTAGATCCTTTTTTATGAAGAGGTCTGACAACGCTGACTATACCTTTCGGGATGATGCCGGTGTTTAGAGTCTGGTTTATAATAAAAAGTAACACACTTTTGAGATGACTGAAGTTCATTTATAAATCCCGCACCCTGACACTGCCATAACCAGGTGACTTAGTTAGTGGCATTGCACGCATTGTTTGCCATATATCGAGCTCAGTGACATCTGGCATATAGGCTGAAAAGATGCATGACGAGCTGCTCTGCCAAGAATCAGATCTTGCAGTGTTATTTTAGGTTCAATAACTGCATGTATAAAATGCTAATTACAGTTATTGGCCAAGTCATAACTATCTCAAGAGGGATAAGAATCTCTAAGATTTGTATCAACGTTCTTTTTTTGGATGCCTGCCAGATATAATGTTTACGAGGTCCATCATTACGTGCCCATTCATCACCGCCGCGATGTTCCGTCGACCTCGCCCCGACCGGGTCTCCGCCGAGACTCTCCCGACTCTCGCGTGCACACGCTCGCGCCGCCCGCGCTCGCGCGCCTATCCCACCTATGCCCGCACAGATCGGTGGGGCCATCTCTAGGGGCACGCTGACGAACCAGCGGATCGCCGGACCGGTTTCAGCAGTTTCAGCGCACAAGCGTCTCTCCCGAAGCGCGCGCCGGCTCGGGATCGCAGGTCGCGCTTCTCCACGATTACTACAAGCTGAACAAAAAAAGGTAGAAGTTAAGATGTGCTCTTCAAATAAAATCCAAAATATAACATGCAGCTACGACATTTTATAATCAAACGATCACAACGCAATTGGCACCGATCTTTGAACCTAACACGGTATCTTATTGGTCACATTCAGTGTAAACTGTACTTTTTTCCCGTTTTAAACTTTTAGACAATTGATGTTTGTAACATGTTATACGATGGTTATTGGGATAACGATGCTTTCCTTTGCCATTTCCTTGCTACCAAATATCGTGGTTTGTAAAGTAGGGAAGTGATTTAAAAAATACTGACGACACTTATGCACTTCTTGAGAATTCTGAATGCAAATAATTGTAGAGTTGAAAAACGCTGAATGCATGTTTTGGTTAACAGTGTGATAGCGTAATCGAATTTGTCTGTGATGTTTGTTTTCATGTTTTGTAATAAATATATTCGGGTCAGGTTTAATAATTAATGTGGTCAAATGTTCACTTGTATTCTAACTCCATAACAAAGTGTAAGTTTAAGAGCCGTTTTACAGCTACAGAGCTTTTCTCCAACAACCCTTAGATGCCGGTGCTTTGGAATGCGCCGTAATCAATCACTCCGTTCCGGTGTGAACCTACAAGATTCAGGCATGTCATCTAGCCCTGCGCGAAACGTCCGTCGCCCCATTCGTCACATCATTCCTTTTCTTCTGTGTAGTGCACAAGGGCCCTAGGAATGATAACAGCTACGCAAGACAAAGACGCCACCAGACGCAGGAATTTCTTCAATGCCGTTTATTGGTCACCCATCTAACTGACGAGCTTCTGGTAAGAACGGTATGGTATGTCAGGTCACATTTTCGTTGACTAGCTTTTGCTACAAGTGTAATTGAATATTGAAAAACCGAATTATATCTGTACTTGTAGCAGTTTGTGTTTTGTACGCTTCTAATATGATGTTAGGATCCGCCATTGGTTAAAGACACAGTTTGGTAAAACGGATGATTCTTTTGGAGAGAGTAAGTGTTTATTGAAAAGAAGAATAGGTCGGCCTGAGAAATTGATCTTGGGCCTGTTACTTCCCTCGGGGGGAGGGTACTGGGAACAGAAAGAGAAAGGAATGAATATGGAAAGTATGGGAAATGACAATGAAAGCGACAAATGAACTATGCACAAGCAGTAAAAACAAGAAACGTCGCACGTGCAAGGGGGCACTGAATGAGATGACTATAGTTCACTTTTCAGCACGACTAACATACATGAGAAAAAAAAGAACCGCTGAGACGTTATTTTGCAGTCTGTTCACTTTTGTCGCACTCTAGAGACGAGAATCCAAAGAGGAGTAACCAAGAAATGTAAGCAGGGCTTTAACGGCTAGGCTTTGCTTCCTGTTGTCAGCTCACGTGCCCAAAATCTTTTGTTCGGACAGAGGGCGAGTGTCCAAGCGTAGTAAACCTGTCTCCAGGTTCATTCGCTCACAAGCGTACTTTGGGCAAGCACTAAGCAAATGTTCGACAGTCTCAGGACAACCGCAGAGAAGTCAGTCTGGTCTGTCCTCTCGTCCGATTGTGTGAAGATACTTCCGAGTCAATGCTACACCAAGACGCAGCCTGTGTAGCAATGTCTCCTGACATCGGCGAAGACGAGGAGCATGATTGACCCAGAACATCCGCTCTGGATCGAGCTTGTGAAGGCGTTCATGTCGATTCTGTGGGTCCGACGAATGCAAGGCTGCAACTTGTTTACGTGCTCCGTAGAGTATCGCGTTAGCATCCTGCCTTGTGACCGATATAGACAGGATAGTTATATTAGGGTGTGCCTGCTGTGCTTCTGTGTCCGCCAACTAATTTCCAGCGATGTCCCAGTGACTTGGTATCCACTAAAACACCACCACGTGGCCCTTTTCATTCAACAATTTAAGCAGAATAACGACATCAGTGGTCAGCTGATCATACGCGCTTCGCTTCATTAGGTACCTTATTACCTGCAGCGCTGGTTCGCCGTCGCAAAAGATAATCCACTGCTGTGGCCTTTCTCAAGAAATAGTGCGGAGCGCTTCGCGTAAACCGACCAGTGCTGCTGCGGTAGACGACGTCCTGTAAGCAATCTTGAAACGTTGGGTCAGGTGCTTCCCAGGCATAACCACTGCCGCTGCCGACGAAGACGTCGTGACCGAGCCGTCAACAAAAACATGCGACGCCTCTCCGTACATTTCAGTGATGTACAATAGTGAAAGTTGTCTTAAGACTGAAGACGCCATGTGGGATTTTTTACATATTCCAGGAAACGACAACCGCACCTGTAGATCAGGTACAACCCATAGAGGCACTTCTGATATTTTGGCGACTGCAAAGCTGGGGGGAGGAAGTGCTATTGAACAGCAATCAAATGGTACTCTGGGAATCTCTGTCTCAAAAGTAAAAGACGAGGACCAGGATGACTACGCTGTTTTTACGCGCAGGGAAGCTGCGGCGTGATGTATGGGTAATGAAGACAAAGTTAATGTTATGAAATGCCATGTGCACGCCAAGACGGGGAAGCCCGACTTACCTACAGTTTACTGTGACAGTGTTTACACACGTCATATCAAAAGTAATCAACCTACCGTACAGAATACCACTTCTATTAGTGGAGCTACTTGATTCGTGTCCGCTAAGAAGACTGGCTGCTCTCATGAGGACCCTAGTGTGCGGCAGTGCGTGATAAGACAAGAAATCTTCACTTTTTCGAAGTTTCTCCAATGTAAGCTTTACTTTACAGAAGCTGCAATATTTGTGCGCAAATCGTATTACTTACAGGTGCGTTAGGAAAACGGGACGCTTGAAAGAAATAAATCCTGAGGGATTGCTTCGGCGGGGCAATTTTTAAATAGAAACATTCTTTAAGAGTCACGCACAGTGCATGAAAAGAAATATTCATTAATATCCAAAACCGCAATAAAACAGATAGAAAAATGCCCATTGAAAAGCCGGTGAAATCATTTTAAGCGCACAACATATAAAGTCAGGGTTTACCAGCTTTTAAACATTGACAGAATCATATAGAAACAGGAGAAACGATTTTGGTGTGAGTGTTTTATATGTGTTCTAGCAGCATTTCAGAAAACGTGTATAATGATAACATTATTGTGTTCGTTAGGTTTATTGTGGAGACAACGTGACCTGCCCTATGATACCCACCGATTGTATCTATTGTTGTCAATAAGCGCGCAAAGAGCATCGTTATGTCCTGGCTGTGTATTTTGTGGAGCGTGAGTAGTCATGAACGTCAAAGACAATGACTCCTTTTATCACCGTTACATCCAGCGGGCCATATACAGGAGTGCAAAATTTTTCTATAGCTACAGCACACTTCCTATTCTTGTCTGTACCTGTCCTCAAAACGTAGGCCTTCATCCGTAACACCGAGCAATTTGGTCTCCCCAAAAATAGATTTCCAGTTGGTCGCGTTCTTCCCGTGCCCATTATTCTTCCGTATGCTCTTGGGTATCCTATTCCCGGGAAGTCGGGGTTCCAAGGACTTAGGGTTGTTTTTCAAAACAGAACTATATTGAGTCAAAGGACAATTCAATTTTTCTTACAGGAAAATGCAAAATGTCGAGGACCCGTGGATCGAGGATAGCATACACCCAAAAGTCGAGGATACCATACCCCCAATTCTGATATCCTCCTTTTTCAAAACACATTAAACTACAATGACCTCGAACTTTTCTAGGTACAGTGACCCTCAATTGTCACAAAACACCATTATTTTACGCTAGAGAATAGGATTTTACAGAACGCTTAAATAAGAAGTACACAAGAATACCTGAACCGATAGTAAAACCTTTTATTGCGTGACAAGGCAAGCTCCGGAGTTGAGGGATATGCCCCTCGTAGTTCATCGTCTTCATTGGTGCGGAGGGCGTGCAGCCACTGCGAACGCATCAACCAGTGATTATCACAATTTTAATTGCGGGCGGGAAGCTTTATCTGAACTATCATGCAGCCGACAACGACATCCTACCTGGGATAACGTTGGACGCCGAGCATGTCGCTGCGGGGAAGCAAAACCGAAACTGGTTTGAACAACAATCCCAAAATAAACGACAACTACATTCCGACACATGTGCTTGTCACAGGTAGTTCGAAAGTTCGTTCAAAAACACTAACAATGACCAACAATACACGGCGTATACAAAAAGTTTAAAATTTCAGTCATCCTCCAAGCACATTCCGTGACATTTCGTATTGGGCGAACTTGTCTTGAAATACGATTGGACGCTGTTTATAGTTTTAAATTGCAAGCATACGCCAGTGTGATTTTGTCAATGCTATTATTTCTTTGCGAAATTTAGTGATGATTAGCATGAAGTGAAATTGTGATAATGTATTTTTGTGGTATATTTTGGGGGATTTCAAGAGACCTTCGGTTTCGGTTCCGCCGTGCATTTCGTCCATGTTTCTGACGTTATCAGTGATCGCGCATTTGTTCTACTTCAGAAATCGTCAGGATCCGCTATTCACATGTTGTTGACTACAGAATTGGGCCCCTTATAAACCTCCTTGCACCGCTTCCAGCTGACAAATATCATTTCATGCAGTAAGGAAGGCCTTGCTGAGTTGGACTAAGTCACTCAAATTCGGTGCTCCAGTTCATCGGAGGTGGTGAACCGCGGGACGCTTCTCGCGCACTTACGGATCTCAGCTACATGTCTTTCCTCCGTAGTATCCGCCACGTCGTCAGCGAATCCGTCGATTACACACATTCGGCCAATAAAAAAACACCTCTACAGGATTGAACCCACGGAATGAATACCAACTCTTTTTGCTTCATCGAATTGGGTTTCGGTAACATGCAACGAGGCTTACAAATCACACGTATATATGTTGAGGCCCACCCCCCACACATCGGACATTTGCGACATGGTTTTAGCGCTAAAAATAAACGAATACAATAAAAACCGCAAGAAAGGCGATTCCAACATTGCATCAACCATTGCTGTTTACTTGTTGGATTACGGTACTTTGGGCTGCTAAGCTGAGCATTGCTTGAATAAAGTTTGTGCAGTCGGCTTCACCCTAGCCCCAGTAAATATTGGACGAACAGCTACTACGTTTCTTCTGGCACTAATATGGAAGGACAATGTGCGGTTGTTCTGGTGTTCTATTTCACCCTGCGAAATGGTTTTAAGGTTTACGATAAAAAATTCAGTTGCTTTGCTTTTAATTTGCTTTAGAAATTTGCACAGGCGCACCCGTCGCACAGGTATACGCAGCATACGGCGAAGCATTGCACGTCAGTTATATGAAACAACACTTGCTCGCCAGAAACGGTCATCATCATGGTCATCATAAACCTACTCAGGCCACTGCAGGACGAATACTTCTCCAATCGACCTCCAACCGCTCCTGTCCTGCGCTTCTCGAGTCCAAAGTTTCCCCGAATTTCTTTATTTCATCCGGTTTAGTCGGTCCGCCTCTAAAGTCAAAAACATGTGACCCCGGCGTATGGTAACTCCTGAAGTATGGCTAATGGATGACCACAGATATGTTTGGAAACTATGGGCGAGTTGCACGGTGAAAACAAACCCGAAAGAAGTTTGAACACTCACAAAATAAACCACAATAACTACATTCCGACGCATACGTGTGGCGAATTGCACTAAAGGATTTCCTAAAAAAACATCCTTTACGGAAACGCAGCTCCACATGCATGAGCTTTTAAATCTTGGTCGTCCAACATTACACCACAAGATGAGTTGGCGTCATTTCGCGTTACTGCTGCAGTTAATGAGGCCGCCGAAGACGGTATTTTTATCTTCTTTCGGGCTTTAAAACTAAATAGGGTATTAGAGACGGCATAAACGAAGAAAACCATGTTTTTTTTGCTGCCTCCCCTGCAATGCAAACTGAAACACAAGTTAACCGAATAAAAAATGCTGTTGGTTGCAATTTAGCAACACAGTTACTAGTGTGTCTAATGTTTTTAAAATTCCAACTTGATTTCTTCCTTGGCATCTGCAATCTTCACAGGTTCATTGTGGGCTGAAGTTTCACCAAGGAGCTCAATCATTGGCGAAAAATACAGAAGGTCACGCTTGGTGTGACGATTCGCGCGGAGCTCAGAATAGTCTTTTTTGCTACCTATGCAAATACATTAGAAATACATGTATATAACAATACCATTTTAAACAATTTTACCCTTAGAATATGGACTCTCAGTTCATATATAAGTTATTGCGCTAGTGAACACGAATTTTCGGCTTGTTTCCTGGCAACGACAGTCGCCTTTACCAAACAAAAGGCAGCAGAACGATAACGTAGCATAAGCAAAAACGTCTATTTAGCACGAGTGGTGTATACGTTCAAATGAATTAGGCCTCATACATTGGTTTCCAGCCCTTCCTCCTACGCCCACGGCTGTCCACAATGTGTCACAGTAGCTTTTGCTCAGACTTTTCCAGTTTAAAATAAATTTTAACACTTCGAAAATGTTTTTCATCTTTGGATCACTTTTCTCCCTACGCCAGGTAACACACTACCACTGTACAACAATGAACGCCGTTATTTGAAACAACAAAGCGAAAGAGTGGCAGTGCTGGTTGCCGATGCTGAACCGATTCAATTATGCATTCCGCTGCATCTTGAGCTGCTTTTGTAGGCGCGCTCATTCCCGTCAAGTTTACATTGAATCAGGTTTCTTAGTGCGCCGGCCAATACAATAGGGTAGATAACGCGTTGATTTCAAAGAAAATGGTAAGTGGAAGACGCTTGTTTTCTGGCCTACGGGTAATTATCGAAATATGATTTTCTGGCGAAAATCTTCATGTGTATTTATTGATGCGACCACACTGTGTGTGAGGAACCCAACGAATAAGACACTGACGAATCGCAGCACTCAAAACAAAACTATATTGACAGACGATATTGCTGAAATTGACCAGAACACCGCGGGACAATATCCTCACGTTGGTGCTTCTGAGCCCGGTCGCGGGTTTGATTCCCTGCCACGGCGGCCGCTTTTCAGATGAAAGCGAAAAGCAAAAACGCCCGTGTGTTCGAGATTTTGGCGCAGGTTAAAGATCCCCAGGTGGTCAAAGTTAATCCGGACCCCTTCATTACGGTGCGCCTCATCTCCTGTGTAGCGTCGCAACAATAAACCACACAATCAAATATTCATTCAATCGATCCATACGATCATCTGCAACAGGTTACACGGACGCAAAACTGAGTCCTACATGCATGGCTAGCAAATTGTCAAAACAGGCATTTAGGTTTGATGTGGTAACATTTTACACAACTGATTGAAATTCATCGCTCTCCGCTTTATCCGAATGGGCGCAGTAAACTTACTGTTGGACTTTCCGACTCCGTGGATCATTCATCTCGATGGATATTCAGGTTCGATTGGACCTTCCAACTGGGTGGATCTTTCGTCTCGTTGGACATTTAGGCTCGATTGAATCTTCCGTCTAGGTGGATCTTTCGTCTTCCCGATCATGTGACGGATTGAACCTTCAGACTCAGTGGATCTTTCGCCTGGTTCGACATTCAAGCTACAAGCGGTGACAGCGCAGGTAGTGGTGGGCAGGCCTCACTTTTGCGTCAATATAAAGCGTTGGTCGCGAATGTGCCGCACTGGATGGCGCTCGTCAACATCCTCAAAATAGTGTCTCCGCGAAACAAAAAAGCATGTGCTATTTTCAGTATGTTTACCTATAAAGCTAATGTGCTCGTTCGCTGCACAGAGTGCCATCGCATGATTATTAGCGTGTGAAGGCTGTCCCGGAAGTCACAAAATTTCGCCAATCACTCTTAAGCTAGAAAAGCGAACTTCTGCTCAATTTATGTGTTAACAATGTATGGGCTGTCTTCTTGATTTAGTTGGGGTGCTCCATAATTGTTGAATGGAATTAACGTGTAGACAAAATCATCTGCAGCGCTACGGAAATAAATAATTGCATTCGAGGGGCATCGTGGTCCGGCGCTCTCTCTTGTTCGCTCTTTAGTTTCAAATATAGTAGTCCACGTGTGTTTACTTGTTATTCCACAAACGGAAGACGGCAGGCTATCCGAGAGCGATAAATATTATAAAAATAATGAACATGTGTTACAACAGGATTGTCGGCACGAAATATATTGCCAGTATTCTGAGGGGCAGTCATACATTTTTGAGGGCTAGGAATTAGTTCATGACGCTTAGTCTTCTCTAACGTGTGCTCCAATCTAGAAAAAGTGATGCTATTGCGTCTCCTACGCTTCCCTACGGGGTCACAAACCTCAACTTTGTGCTGAGTAGCGCAGGCAGTAGCTTGGACGCTCAGCTGCCAATGCGTTGCAAAAAGGAGAGATGTGCTTAGTAAATTAACTTTATTGTGCAAATGTGCGCATTAAGCACTGTGGTGCTCTTGAACTGAAGAACCCGAGTATTTTTATAATAAATCACCACTGCCGCCGGGTAGCGTAAAATTTTAATGTTTCTGAATAGTTCGTATTTTTGTTCGGTTAAAAAAGCGGCTTCCAGGGCTCGTATGGAGTTGAGGGAGTGACCAAAGGCTAGATCCTACTAATAAAACCAAGTTGCAGTTGGCCTTCATAACCACTTTGCAAAAATAGACATATGAAGACCTAAAGAAAGAAAAAAATGAAAGAGAATTATTAAAACGTGGCACCAGAGGTCTCATTGAATTTTAGAGTATACAGGCTCACAGGTTGCTACTTTCTCTAATGGGCTCCACTATGTGCAGAGCACTCTACTAGTTTGTTTGTTGTGCTGGTCCACTGAACACAAGCTAAACGAATCTGCCTTTTGAAAGTTCTCGTTTCGCATGCGTAAATGTTGTATATGGCCTGTCATCAATATTGACAGGCCATATCAACAGACCATATATCAATATTGACAGCCTGTCATCAATGGCCTGTTCTCAATAGTGCTGCATGACCGGGAATACGCGTATCTGAGTGGCGCCTTTGCATGACCAAGTAAACCAAAGACTACACATGTGCAAACCGATTAATGATTGCGTTTTTTTGTTTGTGGTTATCGGGTGCAATAAGTTACCGCCACGTGGGAGACTGATCTGTATATATGACCAATGTTTTCTTCGAAATAAATGAGTTGTGAGTGCAGCGCTGTCCTGTTTAACTCTCGTTCTTTTTTTGTGCCGTGTTTTCGCGCGCTGGATTGTCAATCATGAACATTCACCAACTCGCCCATATCACAGTCCTCTTGAATATAGGAAGACATTTACTATATTTTCTAACCGAATTTTTATTACCACCGTCAGAAATGCCTGCGATGTCCTCTCAAAGTTGAAAATGATTTTGTCCCTCGCTGTTGAGGTGACCTTGATTTGTTTACTCCCGATGCATTCTTTAGCGCTCTAAACACGAGGACTGTTTAGCATGAGTTTTTCAGCAAAGCAAGCACAAAGCGAATGATAACAGTTTTCTCGAACACAATATCTTCTAGAATAGAAATTACTGGGAAACAAAAAACACGTACCCTATTATTTTTGTGAAAGTAGCAATATATACTACCACAGTTATAGTTTATTTATTCTAAAACCAACCCGCCCACGTCAACTCACAGTTGTCTCAATATGACGTTCGCCAACTGTATGTGAAATGAAAAATCTTTTTCCCTTGCTGGAATTGAGATGTAGCACCCTACCGCTTAACGCTGCACTATTACCCATTGTCGTTCTCGTTTCCTTTATATACGTATTTGGAGAAATTCGAATGCACAGAAAGAAAAAGGATATCAATATCGAACTTTGTCTTAAAAACTTAATTTCCCATTGTCTCATCCACAGGGACAGATGTTTTAAAAAGCTGTAATTTCATCCATGGCCTTTCTGGCCATCAATTATTTAGCTTATGTCCTGGACTCATCAAAATTATAAATGCACACCCTTCATCGATGATCTGTTGTCAGAGCTAAAATAAACGAGTTTTCGCAAAACCAAAACTGTCAACGTGTCAGTTCTAGCGACTTCCCGAGTGTTTTGATGCTGTATCGGTGACCCTTCGCTATCTCCAGTTTTGAAAGCGCGGATGGCGTTGTTATTATTCCAAAGACATATTCTTCTGTCGCATAAAAAATACCTGTGAACCACGTGAACAGCTTTCAATTATCTGTGCCCTGAAGCAGAAACCTTCAAAAGTAAGCAGACCGTTAACGGCGTTTGATTGGCGTCCAACGTTTTCTTAAGAGGAGTTGGCGGCATTTTCCACAACACACTGAAGTTAGCCGGGGATACAAATTGACGAAATCCGCCGGGTAGCAAAGAGTATCAGTCCCCTGTGAGGCAGAGGGAGCAATTTCTGCTGAGCTTAATTTCTAATCACGTTTTCGGCAGATCAAAGCAGCGTCACTCTCGATGAGGTTCTTTTGAAAGCCGGCTGAATTTCCCGTGCTTCCGGGGCAGAACGAATTAGTCTTACCCGTCTGAATCGGTTGGGGTGATTGTGAGGGAGGCCCCTTGGGAGTTGGAGCACAATGAGGCCTACCTGGACTACTCAATAAAAGTCCCGCGCAGCTCGCTAGTACAGGGTTTTAATGGCTTGGAATAAGCATTGCACCTGTGGTTGCTGCAATATAATAACCGTGCCTGTCGTTCTCTGCTTATTCGTCAGATGTCGCTTGCATGAATTTAAAATACGAGTATACCAACACAGAGCCTCAAAAATACGTGCATATTTATATACTTGAGGTGGCGTGATTCTAATAAAGGAATGTGATAATAAACGAAAGAGCTCTTAAGAGTAACTTTAATGTGACGCTGCCGACGATGGTCCCTGGACGCTTCTAGTGAATCCCGCTTTGTAAGCAGGTGTTACTCAATCATGAAACTTTTGTGGTTGTCAGGTTCATTGTAATTAGTATCAAGTTACAGAGCTGTCCCTAGGTACACAATTTAAAACGTTTGTCCGCTAAGCACGTGAGGGGTTGTCTGCCCTGAATTTAACGATGCGTTTTTAATGTGGCTAACGGGTCACTCCGTATTTACTGTCCCAACATCACGAATTCCAGTAGTGAAGATAAGTTTGTCAACACCTACTCTTTCACTCACCTTGCGCTTCTTCAATTTCTTTCGCAATATGTTAGAGCCGAAGTTCCGTACTTGTGGCGTAAAACCGGCGACACGTAATTTTCAGGTGACACATTGGAAGACGGCATGTAAACTTTACTTTGCGACTCAAGTGTGAGCCGAAGCGTTGTTATGCTTGTTCACACAAGAGAGACGGTGAGTGTTCGTGTGTATTTGTGGGCGTGGGTGGAGCGTTGTTCCCTGGCACTCCTAAGGTGGAACTAGGCTTTATGGTTACAGTTAGAAAAACTGCGTTTTGTTAGGCGGGAAGAAGTGACTTCATACTTAGAATACGTGATAAGACCATGAGGTGGTATATGATACGCGGTGTGCATAGTTGCTGTCGGGAAGCGTCGATGTTGACGAGAATCTTGTTTATCTTGTCTAGGAGTGGAACAAATGACCGTCAATGCTTTCTTCTTTTCAGTGTATAAGGGGCAGATGCAGGGGCATAACGGTCTTCTTAGCTGTGTGCACACCTTTGCCCAGACGCGGCGCCTCCAAGAATTGTAGGAGTGGCCAAACTTAAATTCAAGGTTTAGGAAAAACAAAAACCAATGTAAGTACACCAGTAATGTTGGGCAATATGAATCTGTAACGAAACGTATACGTTTTGCGCACGAAGAATAAAGGAGACCATAATCGCTTTTTTTCATTGCCTCCGTCATTATAAAGGTAAACTAACTTAACGCCCATCCTACAGCTGCGGCGAAACGTGTTCCAAAAATCGTTTGAATGGCATCAATTTCTTGCTGTGGTGTCATAAACTTCTTTCACCCTAGACAGACGGGGCCATTGCGAGTGCAAAGTTCAAAACGCTAATGTGCGGTGTGGCTTCATTGTACCTTAGGAATTTTTATGCGTAGGCCCACCCATCTCCCTACATTGCGTTCATCGTTCCCGCCGTCTTTTTTTAGGAATAGGGTTTCAATGTCATAACACTTTTTTTATCCACAGTAAACCGTCTTTTGGGGCTGTTCCAGCGAACGTTTCTTCGAAGGGACGACAAGAAGCGAAAGCCATCAGAATACAGGTGCCCCCTTCAAGAAAAAGGTATCCAACCCACCAAAAATGTTTAAGCGTCTGATTGAACCGGTGCTAGGAAGGCAAAACATAATACACAGTGAAGTTAGATTTGAAAAACCCTACCCCTCGCCTACCCCCTTTAGAAGGTGTACACGTCTGTTAAATCAAGCTGGACACGCGTGGTAAAAGAAAACATTGACGTGTTTCTAAACTACCGCAACCTTTATGCGTTTATGTGGCTTTTTTAATGGTTGTCAACGTTCTATAATTTTTGTAGGGTCGGAAACGACGGTGCAGACAGCTGAGAATGTCATTCCCCAAGCAAGTACAAGACTGTCATCGCCATCTAAAAGCACAAGCAGGCAAAAATAGAAGAAACATTGAAAATTCTCGGCATTCTGCTCGGGACCATTAGCAGCGACCATAAAACAAACGTACTTTGTCAGAAACACTATCTTTTTGTGGAATCTTCGTTGTTGCCATTGTACGCTTTCCTGCACATCAGCCCTCCCTCCGCATTGTAGCCGAGCACCACTAGCTCCGCAAAGAGGTCCTATACGAGGCATAGTCGATTGTTTTCTCAGAAATCTTCTCAGGGAAAAGAGGTAAGGACAGAAAAAGCCAGTGACGAGACCTAAAGGCCAAATGCGTCAGTCTGCCCTTTTCTCCACAGGGCACGTGCCGCCATTAGGGGCGGTCGTCTGGCGCATTCTTCACGCTCTTCCCACCTGCTACGGCCGAGCACTCCCAAAAGACCAGCTACTGACACTGCGATGCCTGTCAGCGTCCTGTATACGATGCTGCTAGAACAACAATGCTCCTCTTTCTGTCTGCTCGAACGCTACTACCGACGGCACAACTCCACTGTTATGTTTTTAGAGAAATATTGTTGCCAATTGCGTTGTTTACTTTCACCTTTGCCCACTTTGTTTTCTGTGTGGGATACACAATTTTGGACTCCCTTCGTATCTCAAGGGGATTGCTTTGTTGGTATAACGAAGAAAAACGCGTCACTCCTTCAATACTTAATAGGATTCTGATGTAGAGAATTTTCTTTTTGTTTATTATTTTGTTAGGTTTGCGGCAGTCGATCGCGAAATACTTCGCTGAAGAAAGAAAAAAGGACGATAACCGCGTCCACATTACACCGTCAGAATTCACAGAGAAAAATTTCTTGGCAAATCACGGAACCGTCCCGAAACTTTGGAGTCCTAATTAAGTTTCTCTCGCTCCTTTGAGGCATTAAAAACTTTGATACGACGTCACAGCCCTTTCAGCAAATCCTAAGTCACCTCCACGGGTACTTACGAAACATCGCAATTTTTAAAGGCTCCAGTGTTTTCCACTGTTAAACATTCTTTGGTTGCTTCCATTCGATTAGCTCCTGCAGGATGCGGTTTATTACAGCCCGTCTTTTTCTCCTCATGTGAGAGATGGCGGCTCAGGAATTTGAAAATTTTCTCCCCAAGTGCTGCAACGTGAATGCAAAGGTCGGCATAGTTTTTCGCTCCATGCCTGATACACATAACCGCCGCTCTTGTTGGGAATCAGCGTGAAATGCAGAAACTGAGAAGCGAAGCTTTTGGAAACTATGTTCTACTTGGTTATTATTTTAACAGGCTGGAAGGAAGGGAAGGTATTTTACTCACATGACTTGGCGCTCCTGACACATATATCAGCTCAGTTCAGTGCATATTTGAAGCAATAAAATAAAAACTATGACTCATTATTTCAAGCATTCTAGCATCCACCGCTCATCCAATTTTTTTGATGTTTCAAACTATACTACTCGAAACTGCCCCTACCTCTCTCAAATGGATGTCAGCGAAAACCCCTTATTTGACGCGAAACGCCGTTGGTCTACGGTTACACCAATGGTCACAACCAGTGGCCTCCAATGGTGACTTCAATGGTCGCCCAAAAGGACTCCAAAAGTAACTCCTATGGTCATCCCCAGTGCACTTGTATGGTGACTCCAATGGTCATGACTAGTGGCGCATAACGGATTGATTTTAGTAGAGTACCCCAACCCTCCAAACAGAGAACACAATACTCTTAACAATTGCAGAAAACGGGAAACGTAAAAATAAGCAATGTAAAGTGAAAACTCGGAGGTGATTTGGGCGAGTTTTAATAAAACCCCCAACTTCCTATCGGGGTAGACATTGTTGCTCTTCGGTGGCGGCATTGCATAATGGCTCATTGTTTCACTAATTGCAGAGTCGTATTCACAAACGCATAGTGGGCGTATCTCCGTCTAATAAAAAAACAGTTGTACCTAAGGTATTCGACAACACGCAGAAGCTGTGATCAAGATCTGGCCCCCCGCCTTCATCGAAAAAGGAAATTCTGTGATCGACCGTGACCATCGTTCCCGCTTTTGCGTACGCCTCTGGTGATTACCATGCACTGGTACATCTCATTCACAGCGAAATCACTAAATGTGGCATTGCATTAATACGACCAGCAGCAACTGTTCATGCTTCAAATAATTTTTCGCGATGGTGACCAGAACTCTTATCGCGGTTATTTTACGACACTTCCTACAATGGCACCCAGCTATTGGTTGCCACCAAGACTTGATAAGTATTGTACGCCAAGATTTGTTTAGGTGTGTTAGCAACCAAAGCACCGCTTCGGAAGAACGATGAAGTGAAACGTTCATGTATGCACGTTATGAGCCCTGTATGGCTCAAGCTGTTCCACCCTCCATCTGCATTAATTACTTTGTCAGGCAGCTCCAGTAGTGGGACAGGATAGTAAGGAAAGCAGCTGTGCTTGCTAAAATTATTGCTTCAGCAAAGGTTAAAGGTACATGCGAATGGAAGTAGGCGAATTTCGTTATTTATATTCCTCTGTCGAGCCTCGTAAATCTCGGACATGCCTTCACTTACCCATTCACAAATCTGCGCTAGACATCCAGTACGCGGTTCCGGTTGTGCATTAGGCGATGCTCAGCGACCAATTTGTCTTTCCTCTATGAATGTCACACTGAAGAAATCAGTTAGCTACAGCCCAAAGCAAAATAAACACTCCTTATCATAGAGCCTGATCAGGACGAATGCCCCGCAGGTTTCAAGGTGTTTTTGCATTGAGCCTGTTATGTCTATCCTCCGAATCGGAATGTTTCTTAATTTCTCCATGGATTATTTGGTCTGCCGTTATTTTAGTCTGCCTTTGCTGATTTTAAAGCGGGTAGAGCAGTGTCGCGATGGGACAGTTGCTGAAGCCTCGTGCTGCTGAGTGCAACACCTTTTGTGGAAAACCGTGCTAGTTTGTACAGTTTGACCTTTGCAGCACAAATCAGCGCGTATCCTGCCTTGTCCTTTCCTTTCTCTGTGTCATTTTTTTAACTATGAAGATTTACCTTGCGAATTCTATACAGGCAGGCGGTGCTGCTTTTATGCTGGAGGCACAAACGGAACACCCTGTTATGCGTACTGAGAAATTCAAGAGCTGTTTTAATTTATTCTCCATACCTTCCCTCTAAGGCGCTTCAAAATTTCAATTTACAATGGTCTGTAAGAGCGTAAATGAGCAGTGATGGCTGAACAAACCCCTTACGACAACTACAAAAAACTAAGAGCTATGCTCTAGGGCTATCACTAATATTCACTGCGTGAAACCAAAATTTTTTTTTTAATCCCGCTCCACTGTCCACATTCCCAGACGTTTTGTCGATTCGGAAAAAGTACCTTTTACCACCAGTACTTTTTTAAATATTAAAAACATAAACAGCGAATGCGCCTAAATGTTGAACGGTGCATGGTTAGTGAAGTGCTAAAGAAAAGTTCGAAGTCTGTTCCATTATTTCGGGGACCACATGTGTAGTTTCCGGAATGGTGTATTTCTTCCATATAGTTCGTGGACGGCAAGGATGGTTCGGAATGGCATCCTTATATTGAAGAATATACTTTCGCTATGGCGTCTTTGCGAGCCTTAGGTCACTCCCTATGAAACACAAAAACCGTCGTTATTTCATTAACCTTGCGGTTTTCATACTCAAGAACGTATGAAAAAGAGCGCCACGTTATCCAACCCGGGTCCGGAATGTCGTTTTAGCGGAGCGTTTTTCTTCTCATGCTGTTACCGAAGACGGGTAGTTAAGGTAGCCTTGACAACATCAGGTTTCCCAAGACACGTTGCAGATTTCTGCAGTATGAACGTACTTGTACGCCCTGTGGAGATGCATCCGGCCACTTTCGCTGCACCTCGTTCTGTCCTTCAACCTATACACATATTCTGCACACGGTGATCTCGGCAATGTTCTCTTGCTCTTTCTTACTAACAGTTCCTCAAACTAGCTTTTCAGCCGACAGGCACGGCAATACCAACCGCATTTTCTCTGGTGATGATATCGTACGCTTGAATACAAGTCGAGCACTTGTAACCCGGCACTTTACAAAACAAGATCGACCGCTAGAAGGGTCAGAGCAGTCCCAAGTAATAAAGCGAAAGCTTCCTTAGTGACCCGGTGGCGTCAGGTAACAAACCTGATGCATCTCCCCATAGACCAGTTGGTCTACCGAAACACTGTGATAAGTTCTCTGGACGTTTTGTGCGTTTGCGAAATCGGGTTGCCATTGTGTGTCAAAACTGTAGTTTGAAAATAGCGGAAAAGAAGCGGTGTGGAATTAGACAATATACCTTGCGCCAAAACTGGCGCCCTCTTGCGGGAACCGCGTGCGCTTACGCAATGTTGGGGGATTCCCGATCTCCTGATGCTGCTGTATAGGCTGTATACATGATAGCCCGGGGTTAGCGAAGCGCATGTCGGCATGTATTGCTGTCCAAGATGCCTAAATACCGCCGTGTAACTTGCTGTGCTCAAAGATGGTCCGAGGACGACCACGTAAATAGCGTACACTTCTTTTTTATTATTATTAGTTCTCAAGAGAAGCGTGACTCGAGCCCTGCGTGAAGGCGCTTGCGGGTGTCGACTTTCCTTTACGTAGTAATATTACAGCTAGATCGCATGCATAGTAAGCAAATGAATAATCTGTGCAGGATTAAAAAAGTCCCGAAGAGAGCTGTTTCCTAGCCTGGTATTTGCCGATGAGCACTCCTCACTGCTCGTAGTTAAGGCGAACTGCATCGGGTCAGCTCCTACTTTATACTGCGGGTAGAGTTTGAGTCTGCCGTTCATGCTTTGCGCGCCCGCCTTTTCTTTTTATTCTGGACGTTCTGTAGGCTTTTATGGAAGCATTACGCTATTTTGCTTGCGAAACGTTACAGTAAATAAGGTATCCGCGAGAGTTGCAACGTTCACGTAGCGCCATGAGTAGCGCAAGTAACGTACATAGTAACTCATGTATCGGCGATTTCCCGCTCGTCGCCTGCTGTTCTACTGTAGCCTATTTTCCCAAGATCACATTTTTCAAGCGGAATTATCTCAGCGGTAGTGTGCACCCAGTATTGTTGTACATGGCGCAAGCAATGGGTGCCCAGCTGTCACCGCAAGGCACGCGCTCACGAGCGCTGCGCATTTTCTTGCTGTTTAAGGCTTTCGCAGTATTTTTTTTCTTGCTAATGCATTTGCGTGTGCTGGGGACGCCCGGCGGTCGCCACGAGGCAAGCGCTCACCAGCGCTCGGCAATTTATTGGTAATTTCATTATTCATGGGCAAATTCTTGCAATTTATTGGCAATGTTTAGCGCGTTACACGCCACACACGTTACGTGCTAAACATTACGGCCAGCTAGAATAGCTCCGCTGTTAAAAATGCCAGGTAGGTATGTAATTTATTATTGAAGTGCCTTTTTTTCGCTTGCTGGTTTCCTCTATAGCGATATCGCGAGTTCCCACCCCCTCACCTCCCCCATTTCAACCCCAGAACATCCAGCAAGTTTCGAAGTGTTTCAAGACGACCTAATGAGAAACCCGCAGGATGCGAACCCACCCGGAAGTACTTTCAAAGCCAAAAAAAGGGGGAGAAAAGCGACAGCCTCCAACAGCTTCCCTGCCGGTGCCTCTCTGACGGTTTGTCGATGAATAATGCGTATTTACGAAGTGGCCCGCAAATGTGGGCAACAGAGGAAGGTCCACAGATCACTCGTCACTCATTTTGCTGCGCTTGAACTTGAATATGAAAGGATCGCCAAGCCGAGAAAGCCCCTCACACGCTCCGTACCAAGCAATCCCGCCACCACCATCCCCCCACTAGGCGTCGCGTGTTCATTTCGTTTTTCTTCTGGTAGATGGCGGCACGTTTGCGTAAGGTCTATACCCGCTTCGATCAAGACGATGGAGCACAATAGTATAACTTTATATCACAAACAACTAGAGATGTGCGAATATTCGACAATTTTGAATACTACTCGAATATTAAGTATGTTGTATTCGTATTTGCTTCCAAAACTATGTATTCGAAATATTTCGAATTCGCGAAAGGATTCGAAAGCAAAAAAGGGGGAAAACAGTAATTTTTGTAGCGCTGTATCTCCACAACGGTGCCACAAGGCGCGGCCATTTTGGTACCAAAGGATCCTGGCCGCCTCTTCATGTTCGTTCATTCACAAAAGCACGAACAACAGAAGAAGAACGACTCACAAAAAAGGACAGAAATAGATACTGAAGTGCGGTTGGCCTTCCGGTCGGCGCGCGCTGAAATGGCCCTCCTGATTGGGCGTCGCCGTGGCAATGCAATAAAGCGTCCCCTGAACTTCGTAGTGCGCGTTTCTGCGTTCATTTGCACTGTTTTGCTTCGCCAAGTTCCTGTTCAGTGATGTTGTCTACTATGGTATTCAACACGGACATTATCACGATGGGTACACCTGGGATCACGAGCCAGATTACGGGGAGACCCGTGGCTCGAAAGGCGGAGGTCAACGAACATTTCGTGGTGCGCGTGACTGCAACCTGGAGGTTGAAACGCAGTGTGCGCGCTTGTGATAGCGGTCCCCGAAGTGAATTTTTGTCTGATTTGAGATGCTTACACGCTTAGTTATTTCTTAGCTTCACAGTGGGATTGCTAGTCTTGGGAAAGAAACGGCCGACGCGCCAAAAGCTGCAGCGCGCACGGCGTAACAGCTGCGCATTGGAGCATCGCCTGACTGCGTAACCGGGTACGATAGAACGCCAGTAGTTGTAATTGATGCCTGCTACGTTATATCTAATCTTTAGGGCGACCTGGCGGGCTATGTCCGGGATTTAAAAAAATATGGCATGTTGTTATATACGAGCGCCACGGTGCGGGAGAGCCATACCGCTTTCTCGTGCAACGTGCAAACATGTCGGCAAACATTATGCAAACAGGTCTGAGTCTGAAATAAAAACTTGTTCACCACGTTCAAACTGTTTCGCAATTGAACAACAGTGCGCACCAATGATCCCACATTACCACGCTTTTCCAGTGAAAAATTTACCTTATTGTCGTAGATTCTAACATATTGATTTTTAGGGAAAATAACAACAAATGCATGCATCTATAGTTTAGTGCATAATGGTTGTGCTGCGAGGAATACTGGATGCCCTGAATTTCAAAAGTACGAAAATGTAACAGCAACAATTATTCAGAAGATTTTCGCTGGACGTACAGAAAAAAGGTTTCATTCGTTGCCCAATTTGGCTGCAAGGGCGAAAAGAATCAATGTGGCTGCCAATTCAAGGAGGTGAGGAATGTCGCTCTTCGCTACGGCGTCGCCTTCCGTTTGAACATGATTGAAGGGACAGATTTTCTTCTAATATACGGCAGTATGAAACTCCAGGACTGGTGCTGCAACGCCAACGACGTCCAGCTTTCGCATGACGAACCACTCTCCGATTAATTGCGACACTGAATAAACTCCGGCTGGCAGTATACAGGCTGCAGAAAGAAAATCATGCGCCCCTCCATCTAATGAGTACGACGCTTGAAGGCGAAACTTTCTAGTGATGGATTCGTTGGTTGGCTAATCCCAATCTTCGGGTATTGGGTACTCTGGAGGAACGCACAGCTTTTCTAGAATACTCACCGCAAGTCTCAGGTTTCGGTGGTCAACGTGTATCGGTAATTGCTACCTGGCGCTGACTTCAACCATGTTAAAATGGAGCAATCGGATAGATGCCGGCTTCATATCTGGAGGACGCAGGGTTGATTCCCTAAACTGGAAGCGTTTATATTTTCACAAAAGCCACGATCATTTATCATCATCGTCCAAGAAATTTGGCTTTCCTTCCGGGTGTATAGGTGTACAACGGCGTCGTCGAGGACACAGAAGCTTCGCTTTAAAACGCTAGGGGGACACGCTAAGTGTCAGGAACGCTGCCAGCACTGACGAAATAATCTTACATGTGAAGATTTCAATGCAGCCACAAAGAGAAGTTACCATGCAAAGCCGCAACTCGGAGCAGGACCGCGGAATATGTACGGACACCTTACAACTGATCAGTTCCGAATATGAAATCAGTAACGTTCGATTAACGCTGCTGAGTTCCGATTTCATTTTTGTGCTGCGTGTAATTTTGGTTGTTGAAACGATGTCCCAGCTCAGTGGGCGCGTGCTTGATCCAATCAACAGCGTACTGACAGCCACAGCTGCCTCTTTCTCGTTTCTAATTGACTGTTCGTTGCGTAGCAGCGCCATCCCTAACCCCTATATTTGTTCTTTCTTTATGTCCTATGGAAACAAACAATAGGAAATACAAACGTAATTCACAAACACAACTACATACATCCGGGAATGTGATGGGATAGAAAGATATGGAGGGGTGGAGGCCCAACAGAAAAGCGGGAGAGACGTGGGTGAGGTTGCAGAAGACGGTCGTATTGCGAATATGTTTGCTGCTAAGCAAGAGCGAAATTGCCATAGCGCAGCTTTTACACCATCGCGTCTTCCGATCGCAATAGTGGGGCAGAAAACTCGGGACATTGATTTCGAAGATGAACATGCCAAATTTGCTGAGAGGGCGTGGGCGCACCGTGCGCTGGATGCAGCAGCTTCTTCCTTATCACATGTACGTAGAAACATGGTGCACATCTTTATTCGCACAGAGCCTGTAAGACAGCAACATGATTTGTACAACAGGAAAAACAGCCACGCAGATTCATTCATAGGCAACGAGAACCCTCCAATCTCCCTAAGTAGGTACGTAGGTATTACAGATGGTCTGCATCCGTCGCATTGTAATAAAAATTCCTAAGTCGGCTTGCATCGTTGAATGCCAATATCATGTTCCGTTCGCACTTGAGAGAAGAAGTGCTTTTGTCGAGCCTTACGTGGCCGAGGGAGCAATTGTAGGTGATCAATGCGATAGGTTGTGGGATATGGAGCGCACATCGCTCCTACAAAAATATTGCCAGAGCATAACTAGTGGCACAGACTGTGGTAGACATCGGTAGAGCGGAGTAAAGTTGAGCTTAACGCATTTGAGCAACGGGATCCCGATTAATCTAAATTTTCAACATTGGTTATATGTGATATCCTTGTGATATCTCCAGAAAAGTCTCGCGCGAGGCACATTTGCTTCATCTTTTCTTATTAAGGCTTTGTCCTGCGCCGTTCTCAAGCCATGATTTATTTATTTGAATGGAAATGAGTACACCGTAAACGTTTAATATTAAACGTGGTAGATTTTGCGCATGTATTTCTATGCAGCCTCACACATGCCCTTAATCTTCTTTGAGAGGAATAAGAAGGACATCTATGCGCCATACTACAAGCTTAAGCCATTTATAATGATTGAAGCCAATTATACTTCCGGTCCCCAATTGTCGCTCAGGTAGGTGTTGATCAGGGCTTTAAAAACGCGGGCATAGAAAAGCAGCCCCGAAAATATAGTGCCATACAGCCGGCGAGAAAAAACCGCAAGGGGTTGTCCTCTATATTTTTTTGGATATAAAGCTTTGGCTAAAATCAGGAACTTTCAAAATATAAAAATTTACACAATTTGTACTTCGGCCGCGGTGGGGCCTGTTAAACGTATCAGTACTGAATTTTCATAGGGGTCGTTTTGGAAGGTTTCGCGGGAAGATGAGTGTGGCCTGCAAATCTTGACTCCTGGGTCTTCTTCTCCCGTGCTCAAGAATTTTTTTAGGGTTCTCGGCGGGCTCCATTTGGACAGACCTACGAAAAGCCAGGTTGAAGATAATGGTGCCCACCAGCTCCGCAATTACCTCTGTCTTCGCACTTGAATTGGAGAAGTGGCCGATTTCGTTTGATTTCTTTTTCTACGGGCCCACAACGAGGGGCCGCCCACATGTTTGGGGAGATAGCTTCAGGCATCATAAAATTTGGACATAAAATGTTTTGCTCTTGGCTAATAACATTGCTAGTGCTGCATAATATTATGCAGTGCTGCACAAGCAAAATTATGCAGCACTAGCATTATTATTTGTGATAGATCTTATTGCTGACGTAATGAAATGTGTTCGTGTATGACAGAATGTGGTTCGCGCGGTACTGCGAGCTTTAGTGATTGTGTCTGGGCGTATGGCAAAAGTGCCAAACCCCTATTTTGCACTAACAACAAAAATGTACGTATTATCGCTTATTACAAACTGCCGTAAACATGTTGGGAAGAGCTGGTTCGACTACTAAAGAATGTACAGACGTAATTTGAGCTAAGAAAAGATTGGCATTCAGGGGGAAATTCTCACGGGATACGTGGGCTGTATCCTAAAAACAAATTTGTTGAAAGTGTGCGGCTGTCCTGTCTTTGGCCAGTACTTTATCATTCATGTGCTGTGTTTGCTTTGTGAACATCATTGTGTACCAAGCGCGGTCCTGATAAGCCCCAAATAAATTTTCACCACTTTTTGGTGATAACTTTGTGAGTCTCCTTGTTATCAGAATGCGGGGGCCCAGAAGCATTGTTCTGATAAAAACTCGTCAGAGAGCTTCGCCTCTTGACAGGGCTCGGGTGAGCCGTTAAGTTACAGAACATACTACACCGGCCGTGGACAAGCTATTATTTACCAAACAATAGGCAGTAGCTGGGTATGGAAAGTTTACCCAAGAAACGCGACTTCTCTCCTCTTGTAGTACCGCAGAAGCCTTGAAACAACGGTCAATATTTCCCGAAAACACTTCCTCCCGCTTACACAATGTCCACTTGGACGTTTTTGTGGCTGTAAATGTTGTACGAAGCGACAACAAAATCACAGTAAGAAGCAACAAGCCAACAGAAATTGAGTCCAAAAAAAAACAAAAAAAAATGCTTCACCATAGCGTGGAATGGCGATAGACATATTTACAACTACACTCCTGTAGAGAAATCGCTCCTTGTTGCCGCCTCTTTAGAGGCCGTAGTTGAGAACATGTATTTCGATTACCTGGTAACACACGCCCACATACACACACAAACAACACGCACACGCACGCAGGCGCACACGCCAATGCGCACAGGGCCGCGCACAAACAATAGTAATATTTTTTTCCAGACGGTGGTAGGGGTTTGGCGACAGTATTGTGGCTTATGACAAGATTAGTGTTTCTCCGTTGCGCATTTATCTCCACAATATGTCACTGCCTCCATAGGTGGCTTACCCCACTTCTTTCTTGGGTGTATACTTAGACGATAGACTTCTATGGCAGAAGCATGTTAAAGAAACTGCACGTAGGATCTACCAAAAAAACTCCAATGCTTTACAATATACGCCATATATTACCCTCAAAACTATTATAATACTATACTATAGCTTGTTACATTCCCACATTACATATGCAGTCAGTGTATAAGGATTGACCTATCGCACCACTCTTTCACTCATCAAAATAGCCCAAAACACAGCTCTACGTGCCATGCTTTCCATGTATAGATATGAGTCTGTTAAATCTGCCTATCAAATGCTGAGCATAATGTCCTCTAAAACTTGTATCAAATATCATGCCCTGATCCTTCTGTATAAAATAAATTGCAATATCTTCATCTGTCCTTCGAATAGAGTTACACACCACTCTACGAAATACTCCCTTCGAAACACATGCCCAACCACACTAGCAGTACCCGAGATTGCTACTAACTACGGATTATTTTCCTTTTTTCTTCATGGTTGCACGCGTATGGAACAAACTCCCACAGAACATCACGTCGGAACCATAATTTTAAATTAAAAAAAACAACTAAAAGTTGAGGTGTGGTGGTGTTTGAGTGATTTATCAATTTTAAAATTGCTAATATGATCAGTGTTTGAATTTTAGTACAATTGGTTTTATCTATATGTCTTCCAATACCGCTGTTTTCTTTTCTCTCTTTCTCTCCCTCTCGCTTTATTTCCTGCTCTTCGTATTTTTTTTTCAGTGGCCAATGACCTTTCTCCTCCTTCATGACAGTCATTTGCTGGGTTGTTATGCATTTATTGTATAAGACTTGTAACAATAGTCTGTACCGAGAGAATAAAGGTTTTGTTTAAAAATGCTCCTGAATAATATTACCTCATATATTGTAGGGACCCCTTTACAACTCATTCTTGAGTTCTAGGGTACCGCCTGTATATTTTTACGCACTTGTATTTCTGGTACAAACTTGAAACTTTCCAAGTGTTACCATTTAGTCCCCTCTTCATTAGGTAGCGGAGTTGTGCTTGCCGCTCTCTGCCACGGCGTTGTGCGCAGCCTCTGGTAGACGGCCTACGCTGCCTAGTGTTGGGACTTGCATCCGAGCGCTGTCACCCCTGTGGGAAATCAGCCATTCCGACGCTGTCACCACTGTTTGGAATGAGCCATCTCGCCGCAGCCACCACTGTTGCGACTGGCTATTCGAGCGCCGTCACCGGGGTAGCGAATCAGCCTTGCTCTGTCCGCTATCCACGCGGCGCAGAGCAGAGCGAAGTTCTCGGGTCGACGTAAAGTTAAAGCAACATTTATATGCAATATGTACAAGAGTAACAAAGGGGTTACATGGCTCGCACAAAGGCGACAGCACGTCTCCACTCGGTGCCTTGTAAAAGTGCCGCCGAAAAGTGCCGCGCTCACTGTTCTTCCAGCGGATTTTATCACCCCTGGAGTCTGTTGCAGCCGCGAGTGGTTTCAATGGCTCCAATCAGGACTCCCGCTGGGTGAAGTTTGAAATCCGACGAATGAAGGCGAAGCCGTTGCGTAAGCCGAGCCGCTTTGACGGGGAAAGAGAAGGCAACACAGCAGCACCCTCAACAGACATGTTGCTGCGCGTCTGCCGCCTGACGTTCATACGAGGCATGATTCGGCACAGCCGTTGCCAAGGGTAATGGACAGGTGACTCTGCGGGAACTTCAAGTTTGGGCATGTCTGCCGCGGGCGGTTTGGCGGAGGCGCGAGTCGGTCCCGCTGTCGGCGCATCGCCCCGTGCAGAGAATTTGGGTTGGGCGCTCTGGCACAACAACTCTGCGAGCTCCACTGCTGAAGGTGAAATCGACTTCCGCGTAGTATTTCCCGGTAGTACAAAGCTTTCTACCCGGGAATACTACGTGATTGAATCCGGCGCTGACACAGGCGATATCAGCTCTCTACTCTTATCAGCTCTCTACTCTGCACGGGGCGATGCGCCGACAGCGGGACGGACTCGCGCCTCCGCCAAACCGCCCGCGGCAGACGTGCCCAAAACTTGAAGTTCCCGCAGAGTCACCTATCCATTAACTTTGGTAACGGCTGTGCCGAATCATGCCTCGGATGAACGTCCGGAGGCAGACGCGCAGCAACATTGCAGCAGTGGTTGCGGTCACGGAAAGATCGCTAACCGTCTTCTCGTATTTGCACAGGTTTCTTGGGCACCAGATCGCACCTGCGCAGTACTGCTTGGCCAGCCGCCGAATGTACCCGGTGTGAAGAAGTGATCGTCAACGAATTCATCGCAACGCCCTTCTTCGCCCCGTGTCCCTTCGAGCCTGCCTCGACTGCCCACGAGTGCCTTAAAAGGGGTCATCGGAAGGCAGCCAGCTTCATTGCAGCATTGGTTGCGGTCACGGAAAGATCACTAAGCGTCTTCTCGTATTTGCACAGGTTTCTCGGGCACCAGATCGCACCTGCGCAGTACTGCTTGGCCAGCCGCCGAATGTACCCGGTGTGAAGAAGTGATCGTCAGCGAATACTTCGCAACGCCCTTCTTCACCCCGTGTTGCCCCTTCGAGCCTGCCTCGACTGCCCACGAGTACCTTAAAAGGGGTCATCGGAAGGCAGCCAGCTTTATTGCAGCAGTGGTTGTGGTCACGGAAAGATCGCTAAGCGTCTTCTCGTATTTGCACAGGTTTCTCGGGCACCAGATCGCACCTGCGCAGTACTGCTTGGCCAGCCGCCGAATGTACCCGGTGTGAAGAAGTGATCGTCAACGAATTCTTCGCAATGCCCTTCTTCGCGCCGTGTTGCCCCTTCGAGCCTGCCTCGACAGCCCACGAGTGCCTTAAAAGGGGTCATCGGAAGGCAGCCAGCTTCATTGCAGCAGTGGTTGTGGTCACGGAAAGATCGCTAAGCGTCTTCTCGTATTTGCACAGGTTTCTCGGGCACCAGATCGCACCTGCGCAGTACTGCTTGGCCAGCCGCCGAATGTACCCGGTGTGAAGAAGTGATCGTCAACAAATTCTTCGCAATGCCCTTCTTCGCGCCGTGTTGCCCCTTCGAGCCTGCCTCGACAGCCCACGAGTGCCTTAAAAGGGGTCATCGGAAGGCAGCCAGCTGCATTGCAGCAGTGGTTGTGGTCACGGAAAGATCGCTAAGCGTCTTCTATTATTTGCACAGGTTTCTCGGGCACCAGATCGCACCTGCGCAGTACTGCTTGGCCAGCCGCCGAATGTACCCGGTGTGAAGAAGTGATCGTCAACAAATTCTTCGCAATGCCCTTCTTCGCGCCGTGTTGCCCCTTCGAGCCTGCCTCGACAGCCCACGAGTGCCTTAAAAGGGGTCATCGGAAGGCAACCAGCTGCATTGCAGCAGTGGTTGTGGTCACGGAAAGATCGCTAAGCGTCTTCTCGTATTTGCACAGGTTTCTCGGGCACCAGATCGCACCTGCGCAGTACTGCTTGGCCAGCCGCCGAATGTACCCGGTGTGAAGAAGTGATCGTCAACAAATTCTTCGCAATGCCCTTCTTCGCGCCGTGTTGCCCCTTCCAGCCTGCCTAGACAGCCCACGAGTGCCTTAAAAGGGGTCATCGGAAGGCAGCCAGCTGCATTGCAGCAGTGGTTGTGGTCACGGAAAGATCGCTAAGCGTCTTCTCGTATTTGCACAGGTTTCTCGGGCACCAGATCGCACCTGCGCAGTACTGCTTGGCCAGCCGCCGAATGTACCCGGTGTGAAGAAGTGATCGTCAACAAATTCATCGCAACGCCCTTCTTCGCCCCGTGTCCCTTCGAGCCTGCCTCGACAGCCCACGAGTGCCTTAAAAGGGGTCATCGGAAGGCAGCCAGCTGCATTGCAGCAGTGGTTGTGGTCACGGAAAGATCGCTAAGCGTCTTCTCGTATTTGCACAGGTTTCTCGGGCACCAGATCGCACCTGCGCAGTACTGCTTGGCCAGCCGCCGAATGTACCCGGTGTGAAGAAGTGATCGTCAACAAATTCTTCGCAATGCCCTTCTTCGCGCCGTGTTGCCCCTTCGAGCCTGCCTCGACAGCCCACGAGTGCCTTAAATAGGGTCATCGGAAGGCAGCCAGCTGCATTGCAGCAGTGGTTGTGGTCACGGAAAGATCGCTAAGCGTCTTCTCGTATTTGCACAGGTTTCTCGGGCACCAGATCGCACCTGCGCAGTACTGCTTGGCCAGCCGCCGAATGTACCCGGTGTGAAGAAGTGATCGTCAGCGCATACTTCGCAACGCCCTTCTTCGCCCCGTGTTGCCCCTTCGAGCCTGCCTCGACTGCCCACGAGTACCTTAAAAGGGGTCATCGGAAGGCAGCCAGCTTCATTGCAGCAGTGGTTGTGGTCACGGAAAGATCGCTAAGCGTCTTCTCGTATTTGCACAGGTTTCTCAGGGCACCGGATCGCACCTGCGCAGTACTGCTTGGCCAGCCGCCGAATGTACCCGGTGTGAAGAAGTGATCGTCAACGAATTCTTCGCAATGCCCTTCTTCGCGCCGTGTTGCCCCTTCGAGCCTGCCTCGACAGCCCACGAGTGCCTTAAAAGGGGTCATCGGAAGGCAGCCAGCTGCATTGCAGCAGTGGTTGCGGTCACGGAAAGATCGCTAAGCGTCTTCTCGTATTTGCACAGGTTTCTCAGGGCACCAGATCGCACCTGCGCAGTACTGCTTGGCCAGCCGCCGAATGTACCCGGTGTGAAGAAGTGATCGTCAACAAATTCTTCGCAATGCCCTTCTTCGCGCCGTGTTGCCCCTTCGAGCCTGCCTCGACTGCCCACGAGTACCTTAAAAGGGGTCATCGGAAGGCAGCCAGCTTCATTGCAGCAGTGGTTGTGGTCACGGAAAGATCGCTAAGCGTCTTCTCGTATTTGCGCAGGTTTCTCGGGCACCAGATCGCACCTGCGCAGTACTGCTTGGCCAGCCGCCGAATGTACCCGGTGTGAAGAAGTGATCGTCAACAAATTCTTCGCAATGCCCTTCTTCGCGCCGTGTTGCCCCTTCGAGCCTGCCTCGACTGCCCACGAGTACCTTAAAAGGGGTCATCGTAAGGCAGCCAGCTGCATTGCAGCAGTGGTTGTGGTCACGGAAAGATCGCTAAGCGTCTTCTCGTATTTGCACAGGTTTCTCGGGCACCAGATCGCACCTGCGCAGTACTGCTTGGCCAGCCGCCGAATGTACCCGGTGTGAAGAAGTGATCGTCAGCGAATACTTCGCCACGCCCTTCTTCGCCCCGTGTTGCCCCTTCGAGCCTGCCTCGACTGCCCACGAGTATCTTAAAAGGGGTCATCGGAAGGCAGCCAGCTTCATTGCAGCAGTGGTTGTGGTCACGGAAAGATCGCTAAGCGTCTTCTTGTATTTGCACAGGTTTCTCAGGGCACCAGATCGCACCTGCGCAGTACTGCTTGGCCAGCCGCCGAATGTACCCGGTGTGAAGAAGTGATCGTCAACGAATTCTTCGCAATGCCCTTCTTCGCGCCGTGTTGCCCCTTCGAGCCTGCCTCGACAGCCCACGAGTGCCTTAAAAGGGGTCATCGGAAGGCAGCCAGCTTCATTGCAGCAGTGGTTGCGGTCACGGAAAGATCGCTAAGCGTCTTCTCGTATTTGCACAGGTTTCTCGGGCACCAGATCGCACCTGCGCAGTACTGCTTGGCCAGCCGCCGAATGTACCCGGTGTGAAGAAGTGATCGTCAGCGAATACTTCGCCACGCCCTTCTTCGCCCCGTGTTGCCCCTTCGAGCCTGCCTCGACTGCCCACGAGTATCTTAAAAGGGGTCATCGGAAGGCAGCCAGCTTCATTGCAGCAGTGGTTGTGGTCACGGAAAGATCGCTAAGCGTCTTCTTGTATTTGCACAGGTTTCTCAGGGCACCAGATCGCACCTGCGCAGTACTGCTTGGCCAGCCGCCGAATGTACCCGGTGTGAAGAAGTGATCGTCAACGAATTCTTCGCAATGCCCTTCTTCGCGCCGTGTTGCCCCTTCGAGCCTGCCTCGACAGCCCACGAGTGCCTTAAAAGGGGTCATCGGAAGGCAGCCAGCTTCATTGCAGCAGTGGTTGTGGTCACGGAAAGATCGCTAAGCGTCTTCTCGTATTTACACAGGTTTCTCGGGCACCAGATCGCATCTGCGCAGTACTGCTTGGCCAGCCGCCGAATGTACCCGGTGTGAAGAAGTGATCGTCAACGAATTCTTCGCAATGCCCTTCTTCGCGCCGTGTTGCCCCTTCGAGCCTGCCTCGACAGCCCACGAGTGCCTTAAAAGGGGTCATCGGAAGGCAGCCAGCTGCATTGCAGCAGTGGTTGTGGTCACGGAAAGATCGCTAAGCGTCTTCTCGTATTTGCACAGGTTTCTCAGGGCACCAGATCGCACCTGCGCAGTACTGCTTGGCCAGCCGCCGAATGTACCCGGTGTGAAGAAGTGATCGTCAGCGAATACTTCGCAACGCCCTTCTTCGCGCCGTGTTGCCCCTTCGAGCCTGCCTCGACAGCCCACGAGTGCCTTAAAAGGGGTCATCGGAAGGCAGCCAGCTTCATTGCAGCAGTGGTTGTGGTCACGGAAAGATCGCTAAGCGTCTTCTCGTATTTACACAGGTTTCTCGGGCACCAAATCGCACCTGCGCAGTACTGCTTGGCCAGCCGCCGAATGTACCCGGTGTGAAGAAGTGATCGTCAACAAATTCGTCGCAATGCCCTTCTTCGCGCCGTGTTGCCCCTTCGCGCCTGCCTCGACAGCCCACGAGTGCCTTAAAAGGGGTCATCGGAAGGCAGCCAGCTGCATTGCAGCAGTGGTTGTGGTCACGGAAAGATCGCTAAGCGTCTTCTCGTATTTGCACAGGTTTCTCAGGGCACCAGATCGCACCTGCGCAGTACTGCTTGGCCAGCCGCCGAATGTACCCGGTGTGAAGAAGTGATCGTCAGCGAATACTTCGCAACGCCCTTCTTCGCGCCGTGTTGCCCCTTCGAGCCTGCCTCGACAGCCCACGAGTGCCTTAAAAGGGGTCATCGGAAGGCAGCCAGCTTCATTGGAGCAGTGGTTGCGGTCACGGAAAGATCGCTAAGCGTCTTCTCGTATTTGCACAGGTTTCTCGGGCACCAGATCGCACCTGCGCAGTACTGCTTGGCCAGCCGCCGAATGTACCCGGTATGAAGAAGTGATCGTCAACAAATTCTTCGCAACGCCCTTCTTCGCGCCGTGTTGCCCCTTCGAGCCTGCCTCGACAGCCCACGAGTGCCTTAAAAGGGGTCATCGGAAGGCAGCCAGCTGCATTGTAGCAGTGGTTGCGGTCACGGAAAGATCGCTAAGCGTCTTCTCGTATTTGCACAGGTTTCTCGGGCACCAGATCGCACCTGCGCACTACTGCTTGGCCAGCTGCCGAATGTACCCGGTGTGAAGAAGTGATCGTCAACGAATTCTTCGCAATGCCCTTCTTCGCGCCGTGTTGCCCCTTCGAGCCTGCCTCGACTGCCCACGAGTGCCTTAAAAGGCGTCATTGGAAGGCAGCCAGCTTCATTGCAGCAGTGGTTGTGGTCACGGAAAGATCGCTAAGCGTCTTCTCGTATTTACACAGGTTTCTCGGGCACCAGATCGCACCTGCGCAGTACTTCCTGGCCAGCCGCCGAATGTACCCGGTGTGAAGAAGTGATCGTCAACAAATTCTTCGCAATGCCCTTCTTCGCCCCGTGTTGCCCCTTCGAACCTGCCTCGACAGCACACGAGTGCCTTAAAAGGGGTCATCGGAAGGCAGCCAGCTGCATTGCAGCAGTGGTTGTGGTCACGGAAAGATCGCTAAGCGTCTTCTCGTATTTACACAGGTTTCTCGGGCACCAGATCGCACCTGCGCACTACTGCTTGGCCAGCTGCCGAATGTACCCGGTGTGAAGAAGTGGTCGTCAACGAATTCTTCGCAACGCCCTTGTTCCCCCCTGTTGCCCCTTTGAGCCTGCCTCGACTGCCCACGAGTGCCTTAAAAGGCGTCATTGGAAGGCAGCCAGCTTCATTGTAGCAGTGGTTGCGGTCACGGAAAGATCGCTAAGCGTCTTCTCGTATTTACACAGGTTTCTCGGGCACCAGATCGCACCTGCGCAGTACTGCTTGGCCAGCCGCCGAATGTACCCGGTGTGAAGAAGTGGTCGTCAACGAATTCTTCGCAACGCCCTTCTTCCCCCCTGTTGCCCCTTTGAGCCTGTTTCGACTGCCCACGAGTGCTTTAAAAGGTGTCATTGGAAGGCAGCCAGCTTCATTGCAGCAGTGGTTGCGGTCACGGAAAGATCGCTAAGCGTCTTCTCGTATTTGCACAGGTTGGTACTTTGTATCAGTTTCTTCTCGGGTCTTAAAAAGATCGAACCTGTGCCGCAACCAGTCTTGCTGCAGTGCTCTTGAGATTTGTTGTGCTCTGCCGAAGCGTTCCCTTGTTTTTGCTGTGTGCGATTTACTATGCCGACCAATGCTGAATTAGTTAAAAATATTGAGGTATTTGAGGCGCGATTTGAGAAAAGATTGCACGCGCTAGTTGCAAAACTAGTCAAAAGCGTCAAAGTTAAACTTCTCGACGTTGGTGTCGACCCCAGTGCCTCCAACACTAAAATCTCTGAAATGGAGGATAGCATGGGCCTTCAAAATGATTTGGTCGAGGGCGTACGCACTAAGCAAGTGGAGCTGCTTGAATCCAATAGGCCCTGAAACTTGAAAACGCCGCCTTGAAAACAAGGGTGTCTGCCCTTGAGAGGTATTCAAGGATCAACAATGTCGAAGTGAGAGGGGTACCTGTCACTCAGGGGGAAGATTGCGTCGCGATCATTTCCTCGATCGGAGAGCAAGCGAAATGTCCTGTCTCGGCTTCCGACCTAGAAATTGTGCACAGGGTACCAACCAAGTCTGGTCAGCAGAACATAATTGCACGCTTCTACTTTCGTAGGCACAAAAATGACTTTGTGAAGAAGGCGCGGAAGGCTCGGCTGAACACTGGCAGCTTGGGTTATTCGGGTGAAGATAAGCAACCCGTTTTTGTGAACGAGCACCTCACCTAGGAGACTAAACGGCTCTTCGCGCAAGCCCTGAAACTGAAAAAAGAAAAGGGGTGGCTGTTTCTTTGGACAGAAAACTGCCAAATAAAAGCCCGCCAAACTGAAGACAGCCGATCCTTCTGTATCTCCTCTGAATCCGACCTGGCTATCTTCTCTTGAATCTTGCACTTGTGCTGATTGAGTGCCCTTGCCTTAATGGCCAACTACTTCAGCCCTTCTGAACTTGTAAATCGCCTATCTTCTGCGTCTACTTCCATCATTTACCTAAACACGCGTAGTTTAAAAAGACATTTTGATGAAATAACATGTCTGTTATCAACCATTCGTCACCGTTTTTCTATTATCTGCTTGAGTGAAACGTGGTTGACTCCGAGTGATGGAAATCTATTCGCGTTTGCAGGGTACACCTCTGAATACTGTCATCGTGAACATAGTGGCCATGGTGGGGCAGCAATTTGCATCGCATCTTCATTATCTTATCGCCGTCGCTCTGACTTGTCACTGGACTTACATAAGTGCGAATCTGTTTGGATTGAATTTCCTGATGCCTTCCTTCCGAAAGAAACTAAGCAATTAGTTATCGGTTGCATTTATCGTTCGCCCTCATCATGTCTTACTGATTTCTGTAAAGCGTTAAATAGTGTCCTGCACACGTTATCATCAGAAAAGAAAAACGTCGTTATAATGGGTTACATAAACGTCCACCTACTTGACTCTACAACCCCTTCTTACTTCGAATACACTAGCGTTCTAAACGGATACGGTTTCGAATGCCTTATTACACTTCCAACTCGATGTTCTACCACTGGGCCTAGCACGTTGATCGACCACGCCTTATCTAATCTTGTTCCGGTACCCTCTTCAGGAGTTATTGAGGTAGAAATAACAGACCATTACCCCATATTTGTTCAAATAAACATGTCGTCTAGGAATGACGGTATGCTGTTCACTAAGCCGAGTCTAAACGCGCCCTTATTTCTTGAAGAAATGGGAAAAACTGGCTGGCCAGCATTTCTGCTCCAGGACGACGCGGAAAAAGCATTCGAGCTATTCTCCTGTACGTTGTCTAATGCTCTTCAAATATCATGTACCACTGTCAAGTGCAAAAAAAGATTTGCGGCTCCACATAATCCATGGTTAACAGGTAGTCTCTTGAAATGTCTTAGAAAGAAAGACAATCTTTATAAGAAAACTAAAAAACAACCATTTAACTCGCGTCTGCTATCTCGCTACAAAACGTACTTTAAAGTATTGTGCAAGCTGCTCAAAGACGCTAAAAAATTTACTATGAGAGCGATATCACCAGTGCGGGGAATGACGTGCGAAAGCAATGGAAAGTTATAAACTGCTTCCTAAATAAAACATCGGTGAATCCTTCCGTAACAAAAATAAATTCAGACAACAGTACATTTGACAGCCCATCTGACATCGCAAACGCTTTACTAGATTCTTTCACACCCAACCAACCAGTTCCGCCTAACTCGCTCAACACGAATTTTCCAAGTTTGCCTCACAGTTTTTTTCTTTTACCCACTTCGCCTGAAGAAGTGCTTACGGTTATTCACAATTTGAACGACACGGGTCCGGGATTATACAACTTTAAGCCTTCATATATCAAGTTGATTGCGCATCTCCTGTCTGGAGCATTCGCCCACATTGTAAATCTTATCTTTAAGACTAGTGTATTCCCATCAGTTTTGAAAAACACCAAGCTAACACCTGTGTTTCAGAAAAGGGACAGACTTCACATATCAAACTACCGCCCCATAGCCGTATTATCTTTCTTTAGCAAAATTATTGAAAAGCTACTTGTTGTGAGGCTCACAAGTTATATATCAAAATTTAGCATACTATCGGCGAATCAATTCGGGTTCAGGGCTAGGTATTCCACTGAACTTGCTTCAATATTTCTAACTGATAAATTTAAAGAAGCCATTGATGCGGGATATCTGGTTGGTGCGCTGTTTATTGACCTGCCTAAAGCTTTCGACTTCTGAACCATACCATATTGTTTAAAAATTTAATGCAATTGGAATTACCGGCCCTACTCTAACCCTAATAAAAAGTTATTTAGTTGATAGGAAACAAACCGTATGCATCTCTGGTTGTTACCCTGAATTCAAATTAACAAATATAGGCATACCACAGGGATCTCTTCTTAGTCCTCTTTTATTTTTAATCTTTATCAATGATCTACCGCAATGCCTTAAATTTTCAACTGGGGTACTTTATGCTGACGATACCACTATCTTTACAACTGATATGAATTTAGAATCGCTGATTGTGAAGCCTAATGCTGATAGTAATAATTTAGCTGCGTGGTCTCGGGAAAATATGTTAACCATTAACTCGTCCAAATCTCGATTTATTATTTTCAGATCTCAACACAAAATAATCCCGGAAAACTCTTCCATCTTCCTAAATGATACTCAACTTCTTTGCTCGGACTACGCCACTCTTTTAGGTGTTGAGCTTGATAAACATCTCAAATTCCAAAAACACATCTCTTTGCTAACTAAAAAGGTAGCATATGGAATACGAATATTAATTAAGGTTCGTCCTTATTTTGGCTTGAAGACTCTAATTTCATTGTACTATGCTTTCATTCATATTCACATTAGTTATTGCATATCGTCGTGGGGCAATACATACCCGACGCACCTGTCCCCCTTGCAACATATTTAGAATCAAGCCATACGGATTATTACTCATAGTCATTTCCGTTGTAGTTCTTTACCGCTGCTTCGTGCACATAACATTTTATCAGTTTCTAATTTGGTTAAGTATTCTCTTTGCATCACAGTATTTAAATTGTTCAGCGGTAGGCTTCCTATCGAAATTATCACTGCTAACCAGCGTCCACTTCAGAGCTGCACTCCTTCTGCCCTTCATAACAATGTTTTACTTCCTAAAGCTCAACCAATTATGGTAAACAAGCTCATCATTTTTCTGCTGCTTACGAATGGAACTGTTTGACTCACTTGACAAAAAGTGCTTCAAATATTTTTTTTTTCAAAAATAGCTTACGTGCTTATCTTCAGTCAATTTGAGTTCATTTTGTTTGCGTTTATCACATGTTTTGTTTGCTTTTTTACTTTGATTGTGCAATCTCAGTTTTAAGTATGTTTTGTCGGTTTCAACATAATACTGTAACCACTGTTTGTTAAAGCTTTTACTTGTTGATGCTTGTTTTATAGGAGGTCCCCCTGCAGTCATTGACTTCGGGACCTCCTCCTGTATATACCAATTGTATGTTGTTTTTTGTGTTAAATAAACCACCATCGAATCGAATCGATTTGTTTTTTCACATCCCACCCACCCACCCTGGCGCATCCGAACGCTTCCAGCAATCAGCTTTACACCAGAGGGAAAGGCTTCGCAGCGCGAAATACGCGGACAGCGTAATTTAAAGTGCTAGGGAGGGGACGACACTCTGCCACTTGCGGGTTCATCGATGCATTTATGAAGTGGGATTTGAAGTCAGAGCTTTCTTTTGAAGTTACACACTTGGTTACAAGGAATAGTCAACCACCGCTTATAAAAATGAGCAGCGCTAATGCGACGATGACGCGTCCAAGTCAGTAAGTACGGCGGACTGGCCTGCCAATGTGGCCCCGCTTTTCATCACCTGTGCATTTATATGTGTGCACTTTTATTAAACACTGCTGGTTAAGGTCGCTCTTACAAATGCGTGGTCGAGCGCTACATTGCCTTTCTATTGTTTCGTGGCTCAGTGAAAATCGCAGCGAGCGTAGAAACGTGAAATCTGTTTTGGGATTTCGAAATTAGGCGCCATAGAACAAAGCGGTCGGGTGAAGTGATTGGCCGCTCTGTTTTCTTGTTTTGCAACAACTTTATTCATTACGCTTTTTTCTCACGTATTCTTAATTCGCCCTTAATTAACTAGGAGAGCGTGTGTCAATGTTTTGAGATTGGGTCCGCGTTGCATGGAGCCGACAAGATGGAGGGACGACAGGCAAATGGGGCAGTAGTGGGAGGGAGCTTTGAGGGAATAGAGAAAAAGAAAACCACCGACTTGCATAATCGGCATAAGAGTGAGTAATGTGGACAATGCAAGTGAAAACGATCGATTTCAGGTTCTTGTCTGCTGCCTAAGATCATTACGCCAAACCTGGCGTGTCGGCCTTTATATACAAAGTGGCACTGGGAGGCGTCGGGATTTTGGTGACATGCAGAGGGCCGCATAATACTGCCCCGCGGGTCGCATGCCGCCATGGCTCTGGCTGGCTGAACCCTGCATTAGAAGGGTACGAACACAGCCACTGACGGTCGTATGTACATATTTGGGCCAAGGACGTTGCATGCGCCAGAGTTATGTTATGCAAATAAAGAAGTAGACATCTAAGTAGGCCGAGGATGTGGAATTTGGTGCTTCAATCGCGTCCTTTATTTGTGCGTAATTGGTATGTGGGGCACTATTGCCTCAACTTATACCCCCTTCAATGCGTGTATCATGGCGGTCGTAAATGGTGAGGCATAAAACTAGCGGGAAAGTTTATTACGTTTGCGAAAACATAACAGCAAATTTCCACTTATCTTAAAGGTGGTGCCGGGAATGGGGTGGCAGCGAAAGAGGCTGCCAAACCCACGTTTGGTTGTGTGTTTCCGCTAAAGCCACCATGTGCGATTACCTCAGGATATAGGGGAGCTACGTGGTGTGTTGTGTCATACTTGCTCACTGGTCCTCTGTCGCCCGTAAACAACAAGAAAGAACGTTGCTTGTGATGAAGTAACACCAGCTGACCTTGCAATACGAACGCACGTTGCTGCGATCGCGGCAAGTCGCTCAAAACAATGCCTATAATTTGGCTTTTTTTAGCTGATCTCATTTTACTTTGGATCTGTAACTATTATTCAGGGGTATTATATTCAATACGCTATCATTCAAACACACCAACCGCGAAGAAATTCAGAAACCCAAAGCTTAGCTCGGACTTGCAACTGAAAAGATGTGGAGTGCGGCGCGGGTCGTCTGTTCTTGTACTATCCAGACGTGTCGGGCAGGAGAGGGCGTTGCAAATTGCCAAAATTGCAGTGCAGGAGCCCTATAGCCCTTTTGTGGATGATTATTCTATTTTGTTGTATGAATAGCCAGAGGCGTTATAAATGCGTTAATGGCAGGGAACTAGTGACATAAGTACGGTAATAGCGTGCGTGTCGTGGAAAACACTCCACGTAAAAATTCTATTTTAAACTCTCTGATTAAGTCATACTATCCATCACAAAAAAATTCACTTTTCTACTGTACTGACTCAACAAAGAGCAGCAGGTGAGTTAACTGAACAGCTTTTTTGAGGGGGTGCCTGCTGCTTTAAGTCATTATGCATAATTTCTGTGTGTGGTTACTCTGCTGGTGCACGTCACAAAATATTTAAGGGAATTTTTCGCAGCATCTATGCATTCATATTTTCAGGGTTTAACGCACCCAAGCTACATTGAAATATGAGAGCTGGATTACTGAAGAGCTCCACAATAATTTCGACAAGCTGGAGATCTTGAACGTGCGTAGAAAAAGGTGCATACGGCAGTTTCCCTGTTTGCCACAATCTGAAAAGGAGCCATGTCGGCGGGTACCAGCCCCATCCGTTGTCTCAGAAGCACAAGGCCTTTGCAACAGGCCCAACACGACCTGCGGCCCTGGCGGCGGGTAAGCAAAATCACTAGAAGCTACTCGATCTTTTTGAAGGTAGACCACATACCGTCTTCGGAACTGCGCATGCCGACTTGCGATGCAATATGTGCGCGTGTAGGCCAAAGGCAGTTTTTGATTCGGAACCGGCCAAATCACCGCAACTCAGTTCCCTTGTTCATGTATCTTGAATAAGTTTTCCTCGTACACACTGTATTATAATCCGGAACGGTGTATTACACATATTCTTCTTTTGTTCGGCAGTCATGATTCAAAGCGCAGTCAAATGACTTAAAATGGGACCTTGAAGTATTTTCTCGCGTCTAAGACCAAGAGAATCACAATATAAAGGTTCACACGATGCTGTAAAAAATCTAGACTAGTCGTTTTACTTCTTTCGAAAGTTTAGAGACTTCTGTGTCCCTTTCCACAACTCACAGACCATAAAGAAGATTCAATGGTGCTTTATAATGTCACCATTGCAACTTCTTTTTCTTTTCAGAGCGGTTTAACAATAATTTCACTTTGTTACCACGTTTCTTGCTACCCATTATTCTCTCGCCGATGTTTCTAGTCATTAAACCAAGCACCGCCGGATACGACGTCAAAAAACATATAGTTACTGCGAATTGATTCGCGTCATTAGGTTAAGCACAAAAGTGGTTTCTGCGGGATTTTTCTGCACTGACCTCACCGCAGCGGTTTTTCACTTTTCCATGGTCAACCTACCCACCTCTTGATGTACCTCGCACGAGGAGGTTTCAATCTACAATGTATTCTTCGGGATGCTGCTTGCAACATTTGCGATATAAAATAAGAACTGGTACGTTGGCCCAGACTCCACGTCACAAATTTTCTAGAGCGCTTCAGTGGGTGAGGCCTCCCCCAAAACCCCGCGTCTTTCTTTACGATCAATATAATCCAGTTCCTTAACATAGCCGCTACGTCCTCACCTCCCTCTTCGTTCTTCTCCATGCATTGGGACTAGAAATTGAAGTCACGGAATTAAGAATATCCCAGAGTGGTGCTCTCTCACTGTCTTGCTTTTGACCGTAACAAGCTCGCTTTCTGTGAAGTACCGCTATCGTCTTGGTATTCGGGACCCAGACACAAGTATTAACCTGAAATGCTTTGTTCAGTAAAGCTGTCTACTACAGACCAAGAATGACGGGGCATCTTTAAACATATCACTTTCTTTAAAACATAAGTCAGGGTGTGCGTGCCCAAAAGTACACTGAAGGACGAAGGCGATCATATATACCCTTACCCGTCAGAATTGTGCAATTTGCAGTGGTTCCCATAAGCGCGACTGGCTCGTCCGGAGATACCATTTTAGGACACACTACGTAATCCTAAGAGACGTGTAGAAAACTTTTCCTGTATAACCGCACTTAATAAGTCGCACAAGACTTGTACATTTCGGAGAATGGTTATTCTACAGTTCAAGTGTGTATTCTTTGAAGATTAAAATATCAAACATATTTACAAATATGCCCAGTACCAGTGCTGCCAGCCCACGTATACAACATTGCTTAACTTACAAGTTGCCATTCCCAGCTTTATAGAGACGCCTTCCTTCTACTAGTATTTTATGGGGCGGCTGGTGTTAACGGAAACACAGTTCGCAAGGTCAAGTCGATAATTGTGGCAGGAAAACGAAATCTGCATCATTGATTTTTTTCTTTTCCCTTACATCTCGGACAGCTGCCATGTGCGGCCAGCATTCTGTACACTTTTCGTTTGATGTGTCGAAATGTCCCAAGAAACACTTTCGAGGCTCCTTGTCTGTTGTAAGCGTGAAGCGCCCCTAAGAGCAAGGCGTTCCCACGCAGGTACTTCTAATCGGTAACAGCTTAATGTTGCGGTCAATGCAATAAAACGTCGATAAGGTAAGGCAACGGAGGGATGCAACCAATAGAGTGAGCCGAACGGGCAGCGATATTTGCGATCGTCATCAACTTTACAAGGCATCGCGGTAGGAATGAGAAGCAGCTACACGCAAGCAAGGCTGGTCGAATCCATTCGAAAGCGTTAGGCGGCAGCGTATTGGCAGCGCACCTTCCGCGTCGGTGGATCTTCTGTCTCGTACATTCAGGCTAGATTGGACTCCGTCTCAGTGTATCTTTCGTCTCGGCGTTCATGTGACGGATTGGACCTTCCGACTCGGGGGATCTTTCGTTTCATTGGACATTCAGGCTACAAGCGTTCCAAAGAATTAGGCGGCAGCGCATTGGGTGAAGTGGCATAAGGTACGAAACTTGTTGGTAACATCCGCTGGTGTTTGAAGTGCCACAACCCATAATTTACGCTTTACTACTTTCTCCTTCATGGTCCTCAAGCAATGCTCAGCCGCCCGCGTACTGTCCGGGCTTCACGGGTTCATTTAGACGACGCTACGCTAGGGCTGTCGAGTGTGGCTCTTAAGTGTTTCAGGGTAGAGAAGTGGGCAACAGGGATGCATTAGTAATAAAAGAGCACGGTACAAGCGGTCGTACTAGCACCTGTTAGGCTGATTGAATGTGCGCCGTCATTTCCTTTTTGAATTCAATGGGATGTGTGGTGCGGCAAACAATTCGCTTACCCTTCCACACCGATACGGTCCAACCGACGACCCGGCGGTGTACCTGCATCGATTTACATTATACAGGAATATTTGTGCAGTTTAGAGCACGCTGATTTGTGTATATCACTGTAGGGCGTTGGGACCGCTCTGAACATGTGACGATGAACGCAGCCATAAAAGCATTACAGTTTTTTAAATGCACCATTATACCTTTTCTCTTCATTTACCTTCGCACGTCTCTATAGACGTGAACTTTTATCGTAGCTAAAACGCAGGCCATTAGGAAAGGTTGTTTTTTTCAATGTTGTGCGCACTCACACTAAACTCGCAAAAAGGAAATTCTCAAGCAATATTAATTTTTTGGGAACGTACAATTGCTGCTCTGATGGTGTGTCATTATTCTGCATCAATGACAAGCAGCCTTCACAATTATCCAGAGGGAATGATTGACTAAGAATAAGTAAAATACCATTTACAGACATTAAGTTTGAAAAGAACACAAAAAACGCCAAATCTTTTCAAACATTATTGCTAAAAATACAATAAAATTATATTTGTGAACCAACTTTTCATAGCAACATTGTTGCTCAGATTATACTTTATTTTTAAACTAAAAAAACATTTTCAGAATACGTTTAAAATGTCTTTGAGAATTTTAATATGCTCAAAATGTTAGAGCTCTAAAGTTTGTGAAACTGCGGGACAGCTCCGAAAATTAGAAGCAGTTCCCCTCAATGTGAAAGCTGTCGGAAATGTAGAGCAGTGATTCGCAATAGTGGCCTGTACCGCCGTTATCCGCTTACTACTACCACCCCATGCAATTCAAATTTCCCGCCTCGCCGTGGTCGCGCGCCCAGTGCCTGAAACTGCGCCAGCGGGAGTTCTGTTCTCTTTGTTCTTTTCTCCCCGCACGTGCCGGCGTTGCACTGCCATCGTAATTGGGTCCATCTCCCCGCGAGGGGGACTCGAGTAAATGTGTCGCATAGGGGGTGGGTGTATTGCGTTAATGTTTAGTGTTTGGGGAGTTGGTGGTAGTGAATGCGTTGTATCAGCAGCTTCTTGACGTAGTTTGAATGAGTCAAGGATATAAGGCGCGTTCGTAGCCTCCCATTCTGTGCCGGCTTCGTGGGGCAGTGGGTAGAGCACCATGTACATTGCGTTCCGCCCGCAGGGTTGAGAGATCGAAAAGAGGCGCCGGAGAGTATTTTTTTAAATGCAGAGCATTTCAGTAACTCACGATGTCATCCGCGTTGACGTCCGTCGTCGTCCGCACCGTCGTTGTCCGCACCCCTCCCCTACACTGTATAAAAAAATTCTATCCGGCGCTTGGTTTCGATCCCTCGACCCCGCGGGCGGAACGCAATGTACATGGGGCTCTACCCACTGCGCCACAAAGTCGACACAGAATGGGAGGCTACGAACGCGCCTTATATCCTTGACTTATTCAAACTACGTCAAGAAGCTGCTGATACAACGCATTCACTACCACCAGCTCCCCAAACACTAAACGTTAACACAATACACCCACCCGCTATGCGACGCATTTATGCGAGTCCCCCTCACGGCGAGATGGGACCGCCAAAAACAACGCGTTGTGGACTGCGCAGTAAGGTGCCGGCACGTGCAAGAACCGCTCGCGCTGTTCGTTCCAGGCATTTCAAAGAAAGCATTTCCAGCAATTTCAAAGAAAGAAAGCATCAACGCATTTCAAAGAAAAAAATTTACGCAGCTTGCACAAATGCGATGAGGTTGGAGAAATAGCAGAGCTGGCCAGCCCTCTCCCGTCGCCTTAGACGCGGCTGCTACTCATTATTCCTTTTTCAGCAGATGCATCTGAAAGTTATGCATGACTGGCAGTCCCGGATCGTTTCGTCTGCAGGCTTTCACAGCTCTCTCAAAGTGGACCGTGTTTGCACGGGCAGAACTCGCGTCCAGTTCCAAAGCCCACCACCGAGTTACTAATGCAAAGCTAATGATGTTCGACCGGAATGCGATGATAGCTCACACGGATAGACGCTGGTTTCGAAATGCACGGGCGTCAGATTTCATGCCGACCGCGGGAACCTTTCTTTTAAGTGCGAATGCAGTTTATAAGCGACCCCAAACCATCCACCGCCGGCGGCGGCGGCGGCGGCGGCGTCCGCAGTGCTCCTCTATATTTAAAAAAGAAACAGCATCCGGCGCCAGGTTTCGATCCGAGGACTTTGCGGCCGCAGCGCGACGCTCTACCGACCAAGCCACGGACGCGACGCTGATATCAGTGTTAGTGACGCGCCTTATATCTTTAACGCATTCAAACTACGTCGTCAGCGGCGTGCGTTGGCGACTCAGCGGCGTTATAGCGGCTTGATAACTGCGTGGGGTACACGTGATACTACAAACCCGATGGAAGAGATGGAAGAGAAGGCGGCGAGGCGGTGGGCTGCGGGGGCCGAGCGCAAGCGCCGCAAGCGGGCCGACAACCGTGCATTCGCACTTTCACATTCTCCCCCTCGGGGAAATGCGGGGGAATTTTTTCCAAATGGCTTCGTAAGCTATTGTGCGCCGCCGCCGCTAAATCCGTTCCTGCGGAGCTTGTGGGCATCAAAGTGGGTAGGTTGCCTGTTTAACGACGTATATCTCCCGGATTAAAATTTCCAGGATCCGCCTAACCGCAATTTTTTTCTGAAGGCACGCCCTCCCATCCCCTGCTCGTGAGCTCTTTTCCCCTCGCCACTTCGCCTGACACTTTAATTTGCAACGGATGCACAATGTCCCGCCTAAGCAGCTCCGCTGTTAAATATTAAAACATAACATGCAAAGAAAAGTTTTAAGGCTATTAGATCCGATAGGCGAGTGTCCGCTGAAGCTCACCAAGCATATAAACCGAAATCTGAAAACTACGCAAGCACCACAAATGGGCGGGCAAATTGGCGTTATTGCACGTGGTCTCATGTTTTCAGGCATATAAAAAAACACAGAAAAGAACGCAGCATCTCCCCACAGATACTCTAGGAGACCCCGGCATCTCACACCCCAAAATACTAGGCACTTCTTCCTTAAAACTGATTTTTATGCAAACTACAGTTCGTAGCATTAGGCGATTTCGTTTTAACAAGAGAATCAAGTTTTAATTATAATTTGCCCTCACCTATTTCCCTATATTCGAGAAGGCGGTACAGGTTTTTTGTGTGACGTAATGCACGGGTTGGCGAAGTTTTGTTGGAAGTATAGCGGCAAAGATCTCAATTAAGAAGTAAACCTTGATATGGGGATTAGAATTGATGCCTCCCCCCCAATTTTGTTTCATTCTATCAACAGGTGTTGTGAAGATATTCTATATCCAGGCTTATATAGAAGCATAACTTTTTGGGAGAGGAATTTTGTTTCTCAAACATGTGCCCCTCCATCAACATAAGTGTGGAAAGGACAGGTTTCTTTCTATTTATGACAAATGTTCTTCAGGGAAAAACAAAAAGCTCTGTGGCGTTGCGGTTCTGGAAAACCACCATTTACCACACGCCTTTTTCTGGTCGAGCAGAGGGGGTTCCATCGCTTCGCGTAGGAACTGCACTACGCACTCGAGGTACCTTCAGCCTCAAACAAAACGTTCTGAAATATGGGTTCTCAAATCTGCGCAAGCACGCGATTCCGAAGTCTTTCCCAAGCACGGAAGGTTTTGTGTTCACTCCAAATCTGCCTCGCGCACGAGAAAGCGCGATTTGCTACAAACCAAACATTAACTTTGTTCGCAACTGCAAACCATGTCTGAGAACTATCGCTGTAGTTTTTCCGTTAGACTATAGGATGTAGCAACAAGAGTTCGGTAAGAGTAAAAAAAATAGTGAACTACAATTTCCTCCCAGAGGATTTCTGAGATAAACCGGCGGTATATTTTGAAAAGAGTTCCTCAAATCCTGGAAGATGGAACTTTGTTCGGAGGTTCAAACGTAGTGATCACAGCGTGCTGACTTTTTATTAGCAATGCAGTCTAATCGCGATAGTTCCCACTCGAAGGGACCCCAGGATATTGGTAAAATTATCCGAAGTTTCAATAAACAGAAGTTCTTATATATATGACTCTGGGTAAGCTGACAGCTGACATAATGAATAGGCATTTCTTTTATCACATTTTTAAATTTCTAAGTGCTTTTAAACCCTAGCTGCCCTAAGTAAACCGAAAGCAGACGCGTAATATCCACAAGCCGAATGCCGTCCGCGTTACCTGCGTAACAACCGCGTGGTTTTTCTTTTAAATGCGAATGCATTTATTAGCCGGGGGCTGTCTTGCTTCGTTGGCCGGCGTGCGCCTACATTCCTCCAGCGCGAGCGCACGTGAGCGCGCGCCTTGTAGTTCTGCCTTCGTCGTCGTCGTCGTCGTAAATGCGAATGCATTTCTTAGTCGGGGGTTGTCGTGCTCCGTCGGCGTGCGCCCGCAGGTGTTATCTCTCCGTGCTCCTCCTCGCCCCTAGCAACAGCTGTGGCGCGCCTAGCAACTGGAGCAGATGGCAGCTCGGGCGGGAGTAGCAGAGGGCAAGGGGAGAGGACACGCCCGAGGAAACTTGATATCGCACGCCGTTGCCACGTCTCCCGTTCGAGACACGTCTCCGTACAAGGACTTGTACACCCTTGCCTACACCGGAGACGGAGTCTTTGTGGTGACCGTGTAGCTCGCGCCCAAACTCGCTCGAGACGCCGTTGCCGCGCAGCTGGACGCGGTTATGGAAAGTGTGTGCGTGCGCTCCAAACCCTCTGACCCCATAGTCTTGGTTGGCGACTTCAACGTTGACGTGCGCAAGAAGAGTGGCGAGTGGCTGGTCGAGTACATGCAGACCAGGCACTCTATGCATTGTCTCTCTGCCGGCTTCGACACGTGCCCCACTACCATTCACGGGAGTTGCATTGATCTGGTCTTTACGCAAAACTGTGACGCGCGTATGCTTCTCAAAGACCCTTTGACCGTGCACTTTAGCGATCACAAGGCAGTGATTGTGGCCGTCAGGTACAACGATAACACAAACAGGTGCTGATGAATAAATGATTACGTTCACACTCTCGTCATTAATTACACCATTACGCGCAACACACTCATCGGTGCACCCAATGCATTCGCATTTCTGCACGATTTCCTTCGTGGAGGTGCGGGGGAATTTTTTCTAATTTTGCTGACCCGCCACTCCCGAATGAGTGATTGTGCATTTTTCTTTTTGTTTTTGCGGCAGCGGCCCCCGTGGTTTTGACCGCTTCGACGAGTGTAGGTAGATAATCATGTTTGGTCGAGTTGTGAGGGCTGTTGGGTGTTTTGGTTTCTAATTCGCATCTTGAAAGCGGTAAAAAAGGTTAGAAAGCTAAGAAACGTCGTGGTTTACCTTACTTGTGCTTCGTTTTGAACGTTTGTTTACTAGCAAAGCATTTTACCTTGAAGGCTTGAGGCGCCTAATCTTCATTTTTCGACTGATATAATATAAAAACACGCAAATGTTCAAATAGTTGCGGGAAAGTAGTAGCTATCTTCCTATGTGGAGACGCAAAAAGTACGAATTAACCGAATGACGGAGTTTGATTTAAGCGGCCTTTTAATATATTGCAGGGGTAGCGGGAAAAGCAAAAATTTGATTTTTGTTTGAATTAACCGAAAGTACGAACTATCCCAGTTTGAATTATCGCGACTCCAGGGTATTTTGGTTTAGCGATACAGACAAATTTCAAATCAATCTATTTAGATGGCTGTGGAACACTTTGTAAACTGGAGCATATATCCCTCTGTTTAACTATGGAGCAGCGTCGAAAAGTGAAGGTGGCTGCACTAGTGCTAGTGGGTAATGCTTCAATGAATAGGGAGGGGAGGTAAGGAAAAACGTAAGGTTGTGCCTTATCATCCGCCAGTAATTACATATGCCCGACCTCTCCCAAAAAAACAAAGAATAAAGAGCGTGCTGAGCAATACAGTAAGCAGTGTTTTGTCAGTAACATTTCAAAGTGACTGGTTCCAACTACGCACATGCTATATTGCTGCGGAATCAAGTTGATTGCTACCTTTCGAACAACATTTTACAAACGTTCTGAGTAACTGAAACATTAAGCAATGTGGAATCGAAATAGGATGCTTTCCACGACGCGCACGAACATAAAGCTTCAGCGGAGTATCCCCTGTGTATACCTGTAGAAGACCTTCCACGCTTTTTGGGGGTTTCGCACACTTGGAGATTTTCATCCGTATCATAGAGACGATTCCGTCTATTAATAAAGCTACCTAATGCTTTCTCTACGACCTCACCCCGTCCGCACCGTAGCTGTTGCGTCTCAACCAACTTGCTATACTGTGAAAATTTACACAACGGGCGTATTTAAGCTGAGACTACTACCGACGCGGGGAGTCTGGCCGCTTCATTTTTAAAGGACCGTTACTACACCCGCTGCCACCGTATTTGTACGGCAGTCCCCTTGACATTGCCGCAAACCTCCGTTGCGTTTGTACTTCACACCGGAAGATTCCTCCTGACGGATAGCCCAGTGGGCTGTACAGCTCCGGGAGTATGATTGAAATGTGCCAGTTGCAGCTAGCCAAGAACAACATCACGCTAATGCTATCAATTCGCTGGTGTTTCACCCCATTGCAATTATTTTGGCTGGCGGTGCCGTTTTGTGGCTAATATTTTTATCCGCCATTCCCTTTAAACTTCGCAAACTCCCATACCGATCCACACATATTTCGCCTCCCGACGTTTCACCTGAATATGAGTCTCTGCTTCTGCTCTAGCCAACTCCCAACTTCGCGTTTTCCCTTAAGCGGTTTATACAATTCGCCATGGAAGAGCTAGCAGTCATGTCCTTCACCAGTACAATTCAAGAAACCAATCCCCATTCATGGAAGGCATTGATTTAAAATTAGGAATGTTTCTACAGGGGGACCCGAAAATAGTGTGTATCCCACTGATCATAAAGCAGCCTTGAACGTCGTTGCGAATTAATAGAGGGTGCGATAAAGTGCATTTCACTTTTCTCTGGTTTCACTCTTTGTAGAGGCACATGTGGAATTCAAGTGACATCGCATGAGCAATTGTGGGTGCCGTTTATAGATTTACTTTTCAACTACACGCACAGGGTGAATTGGCGCGCATTTTTTTATTCACGCAATGCGAACATGCTGGCTATATATCGGGTTTAAAGGAGAGAGAGATATTTAAAAAATGCGTAAGATATCTACTACGTGTGTTGAAGTAGGAAGCATGGCAACACGTAACCACGTGCGCTCTACACGGGGACGTCCAGGCTCCAGCCATACTTTTGGTACATGCACCTTACTCAAGCGCTTTGACACGCGAATAAAACTGCGACGCCGTTTTGCCGCCTCCCTTATTTACTGTGTCAGCGTCATATGGATGTACAACACACCTACCTTAATAACACCACATTGCACCTTTATTTTCTCAATTCCCAACAGTTACCTCAATCCACAATAGTATATACTGATCAACTTTAACCTACTGAACAGTATTTACACTAATTAAGCTTGATAAACTGATGTGGATAGCTCCGGATCACAAGGTACAATAATTTCTCTTCAACCGACACCCACATTAGCATTATGACCTAAATTATCAGTCTTTCTATGGCCACTGCAGCACAAAAGCATCCCTCGAAAGTTTTCAGCCACTCCTCCTGGATGTTCGCCGTGTCCAGCTTTTTCTTTCGAATGTCTTTACTTCATATCGCGTCGAAACTTTAATCTTCCTGTTATCATTTACAATTCTTGGCAAGCATTCTGTCAAATGATTTTAACCCCTGTTTGCCCACATTCACATTACATTACCTGCTCCCTCATTACTATAAACCATACCTAGAGAGGTAACCACAAATGCTGGCTCTGGCTTTTTATCTCTGAAAAGGACACCCAGAATTTCCTTTTCCTTGGCTTGTTCAGTAGATTCAAATTTTCTCCCAGCACGCGAGTGAGACCCCGAGGTTTCATTGGACATATCAGATGAAGTACAAAGTGTTCCGGTCTCGCTGCGTTGAATAACAGAGACTACACAAGCTCTAAATTTCTGGGGGCATCCCAAAAGCATCCTGTGTTTTTTCTTCGGCATCCTAATGCATTGTACCTATTTTAATAGTTTTTTATCGCTGTACTCCCGCCATTCATATCAATAAAGAAATTGGTCAAGCTTGCACTGAGGAACGCAATGCTGGAAGGAGAGCAAAAAAGGGCGATTTCTATGTAAGCAGTCAAGGACACACCACTACGCATTGCATTGCCTTTGAAATTGTTTAGTTAATGTTCCGTCATCGATTTTCACATAGGTAGTAGTTGTCATCGTTTTCCTCATGTATGAATGGTGAACCCGTATGGTTTTGTCTGCCGGCTTTCACATTTCTCCCAAAGGCGAACGCGTCCGCAGGCACTAGAACCACCGTCAACCGGTTCACGTACTGAACTTCGGCAGCGCGAGCTGTCTTGTGCAACCGCTTGATGCGTGGACGCACGTGAGCTCTCTTCTTTAGTGTTTTCAGCCAACACAACAGCGCAAGGCTGGACGACATCGGGCGCTGCTCCAGAGGCGTGTGCTCACGTGCGTCGTAAACGGCGGGAGTAACTATAGCACGGCGTTTTTGAGGACGCAGCGCACATTACGGCGAGCAACAACCTTCACTCCATTTCCATGGCTCCGCAGATAGCTGTCAACTATTATTAATCTCCAATACTCGCTTGCATGCTTTCTGTGCCTGTGGCTTTTTTTTGGTCACCAGGCTGTTACTATTATTTGTGTCCACGCTGGAATTATTCGGGGTCGTTTTCCAATTACACTGTAAGTCTTTCGCCCTAATTTCAAAGACCGAATGTGGGCCTCATGTCTGAGAACTATCGCTGTAGTTTTTCCGTTAGACTATAGGATGTAGCAACAAGAGTTCGGTAAGAGTAAAAAAAATAGTGAACTACAATTTCCTCCCAGAGGATTTCTGAGATAAACCGGCGGTATATTTTGAAAAGAGTTCCTCAAATCCTGGAAGATGGAACTTTGTTCGGAGGTTCAAACGTAGTGATCACAGCGTGCTGACTTTTTATTAGCAATGCAGTCTAATCGCGATAGTTCCCACTCGAAGGGACCCCAGGATATTGGTAAAATTATCCGAAGTTTCAATAAACAGAAGTTCTTATATATATGACTCTGGGTAAGCTGACAGCTGACATAATGAATAGGCATTTCTTTTATCACATTTTTAAATTTCTAAGTGCTTTTAAACCCTAGCTGCCCTAAGTAAACCGAAAGCAGACGCGTAATATCCACAAGCCGAATGCCGTCCGCGTTACCTGCGTAACAACCGCGTGGTTTTTCTTTTAAATGCGAATGCATTTATTAGCCGGGGGCTGTCTTGCTTCGTTGGCCGGCGTGCGCCTACATTCCTCCAGCGCGAGCGCACGTGAGCGCGCGCCTTGTAGTTCTGCCTTCGTCGTCGTCGTCGTCGTAAATGCGAATGCATTTCTTAGTCGGGGGTTGTCGTGCTCCGTCGGCGTGCGCCCGCAGGTGTTATCTCTCCGTGCTCCTCCTCGCCCCTAGCAACAGCTGTGGCGCGCCTAGCAACTGGAGCAGATGGCAGCTCGGGCGGGAGTAGCAGAGGGCAAGGGGAGAGGACACGCCCGAGGAAACTTGATATCGCACGCCGTTGCCACGTCTCCCGTTCGAGACACGTCTCCGTACAAGGACTTGTACACCCTTGCCTACACCGGAGACGGAGTCTTTGTGGTGACCGTGTAGCTCGCGCCCAAACTCGCTCGAGACGCCGTTGCCGCGCAGCTGGACGCGGTTATGGAAAGTGTGTGCGTGCGCTCCAAACCCTCTGACCCCATAGTCTTGGTTGGCGACTTCAACGTTGACGTGCGCAAGAAGAGTGGCGAGTGGCTGGTCGAGTACATGCAGACCAGGCACTCTATGCATTGTCTCTCTGCCGGCTTCGACACGTGCCCCACTACCATTCACGGGAGTTGCATTGATCTGGTCTTTACGCAAAACTGTGACGCGCGTATGCTTCTCAAAGACCCTTTGACCGTGCACTTTAGCGATCACAAGGCAGTGATTGTGGCCGTCAGGTACAACGATAACACAAACAGGTGCTGATGAATAAATGATTACGTTCACACTCTCGTCATTAATTACACCATTACGCGCAACACACTCATCGGTGCACCCAATGCATTCGCATTTCTGCACGATTTCCTTCGTGGAGGTGCGGGGGAATTTTTTCTAATTTTGCTGACCCGCCACTCCCGAATGAGTGATTGTGCATTTTTCTTTTTGTTTTTGCGGCAGCGGCCCCCGTGGTTTTGACCGCTTCGACGAGTGTAGGTAGATAATCATGTTTGGTCGAGTTGTGAGGGCTGTTGGGTGTTTTGGTTTCTAATTCGCATCTTGAAAGCGGTAAAAAAGGTTAGAAAGCTAAGAAACGTCGTGGTTTACCTTACTTGTGCTTCGTTTTGAACGTTTGTTTACTAGCAAAGCATTTTACCTTGAAGGCTTGAGGCGCCTAATCTTCATTTTTCGACTGATATAATATAAAAACACGCAAATGTTCAAATAGTTGCGGGAAAGTAGTAGCTATCTTCCTATGTGGAGACGCAAAAAGTACGAATTAACCGAATGACGGAGTTTGATTTAAGCGGCCTTTTAATATATTGCAGGGGTAGCGGGAAAAGCAAAAATTTGATTTTTGTTTGAATTAACCGAAAGTACGAACTATCCCAGTTTGAATTATCGCGACTCCAGGGTATTTTGGTTTAGCGATACAGACAAATTTCAAATCAATCTATTTAGATGGCTGTGGAACACTTTGTAAACTGGAGCATATATCCCTCTGTTTAACTATGGAGCAGCGTCGAAAAGTGAAGGTGGCTGCACTAGTGCTAGTGGGTAATGCTTCAATGAATAGGGAGGGGAGGTAAGGAAAAACGTAAGGTTGTGCCTTATCATCCGCCAGTAATTACATATGCCCGACCTCTCCCAAAAAAACAAAGAATAAAGAGCGTGCTGAGCAATACAGTAAGCAGTGTTTTGTCAGTAACATTTCAAAGTGACTGGTTCCAACTACGCACATGCTATATTGCTGCGGAATCAAGTTGATTGCTACCTTTCGAACAACATTTTACAAACGTTCTGAGTAACTGAAACATTAAGCAATGTGGAATCGAAATAGGATGCTTTCCACGACGCGCACGAATATAAAGCTTCAGCGGAGTATCCCCTGTGTATACCTGTAGAAGACCTTCCACGCTTTTTGGGGGTTTCGCACACTTGGAGATTTTCATCCGTATCATAGAGACGATTCCGTCTATTAATAAAGCTACCTAATGCTTTCTCTACGACCTCACCCCGTCCGCACCGTAGCTGTTGCGTCTCAACCAACTTGCTATACTGTGAAAATTTACACAACGGGCGTATTTAAGCTGAGACTACTACCGACGCGGGGAGTCTGGCCGCTTCATTTTTAAAGGACCGTTACTACACCCGCTGCCACCGTATTTGTACGGCAGTCCCCTTGACATTGCCGCAAACCTCCGTTGCGTTTGTACTTCACACCGTAAGATTCCTCCTGACGGATAGCCCAGTGGGCTGTACAGCTCCGGGAGTATGATTGAAATGTGCCAGTTGCAGCTAGCCAAGAACAACATCACGCTAATGCTATCAATTCGCTGGTGTTTCACCCCATTGCAATTATTTTGGCTGGCGGTGCCGTTTTGTGGCTAATATTTTTATCCGCCATTCCCTTTAAACTTCGCAAACTCCCATACCGATCCACACATATTTCGCCTCCCGACGTTTCACCTGAATATGAGTCTCTGCTTCTGCTCTAGCCAACTCCCAACTTCGCGTTTTCCCTTAAGCGGTTTATACAATTCGCCATGGAAGAGCTAGCAGTCATGTCCTTCACCAGTACAATTCAAGAAACCAATCCCCATTCATGGAAGGCATTGATTTAAAATTAGGAATGTTTCTACAGGGGGACCCGAAAATAGTGTGTATCCCACTGATCATAAAGCAGCCTTGAACGTCGTTGCGAATTAATAGAGGGTGCGATAAAGTGCATTTCACTTTTCTCTGGTTTCACTCTTTGTAGAGGCACATGTGGAATTCAAGTGACATCGCATGAGCAATTGTGGGTGCCGTTTATAGATTTACTTTTCAACTACACGCACAGGGTGAATTGGCGCGCATTTTTTTATTCACGCAATGCGAACATGCTGGCTATATATCGGGTTTAAAGGAGAGAGAGATATTTAAAAAATGCGTAAGATATCTACTACGTGTGTTGAAGTAGGAAGCATGGCAACACGTAACCACGTGCGCTCTACACGGGGACGTCCAGGCTCCAGCCATACTTTTGGTACATGCACCTTACTCAAGCGCTTTGACACGCGAATAAAACTGCGACGCCGTTTTGCCGCCTCCCTTATTTACTGTGTCAGCGTCATATGGATGTACAACACACCTACCTTAATAACACCACATTGCACCTTTATTTTCTCAATTCCCAACATTTACCTCAATCCACAATAGTATATACTGATCAACTTTAACCTACTGAACAGTATTTACACTAATTAAGCTTGATAAACTGATGTGGATAGCTCCGGATCACAAGGTACAATAATTTCTCTTCAACCGACACCCACATTAGCATTATGACCTAAATTATCAGTCTTTCTATGGCCACTGCAGCACAAAAGCATCCCTCGAAAGTTTTCAGCCACTCCTCCTGGATGTTCGCCGTGTCCAGCTTTTTCTTTCGAATGTCTTTACTTCATATCGCGTCGAAACTTTAATCTTCCTGTTATCATTTACAATTCTTGGCAAGCATTCTGTCAAATGATTTTAACCCCTGTTTGCCCACATTCACATTACATTACCTGCTCCCTCATTACTATAAACCATACCTAGAGAGGTAACCACAAATGCTGGCTCTGGCTTTTTATCTCTGAAAAGGACACCCAGAATTTCCTTTTCCTTGGCTTGTTCAGTAGATTCAAATTTTCTCCCAGCACGCGAGTGAGACCCCGAGGTTTCATTGGACATATCAGATGAAGTACAAAGTGTTCCGGTCTCGCTGCGTTGAATAACAGAGACTACACAAGCTCTAAATTTCTGGGGGCATCCCAAAAGCATCCTGTGTTTTTTCTTCGGCATCCTAATGCATTGTACCTATTTTAATAGTTTTTTATCGCTGTACTCCCGCCATTCATATCAATAAAGAAATTGGTCAAGCTTGCACTGAGGAACGCAATGCTGGAAGGAGAGCAAAAAAGGGCGATTTCTATGTAAGCAGTCAAGGACACACCACTACGCATTGCATTGCCTTTGAAATTGTTTAGTTAATGTTCCGTCATCGATTTTCACATAGGTAGTAGTTGTCATCGTTTTCCTCATGTATGAATGGTGAACCCGTATGGTTTTGTCTGCCGGCTTTCACATTTCTTCCAAAGGCGAACGCGTCCGCAGGCACTAGAACCACCGTCAACCGGTTCACGTACTGAACTTCGGCAGCGCGAGCTGTCTTGTGCAACCGCTTGATGCGTGGACGCACGTGAGCTCTCTTCTTTAGTGTTTTCAGCCAACACAACAGCGCAAGGCTGGACGACATCGGGCGCTGCTCCAGAGGCGTGTGCTCACGTGCGTCGTAAACGGCGGGAGTAACTATAGCACGGCGTTTTTGAGGACGCAGCGCACATTACGGCGAGCAACAACCTTCACTCCATTTCCATGGCTCCGCAGATAGCTGTCAACTATTATTAATCTCCAATACTCGCTTGCATGCTTTCTGTGCCTGTGGCTTTTTTTTGGTCACCAGGCTGTTAGTATTATTTGTGTCCACGCTGGAATTATTCGGGGTCGTTTTCCAATTACACTGTAAGTCTTTCGCCCTAATTTCAAAGACCGAATGTGGGCCTCAATAGAGGGAAAATATATATGCTAGTGCAGGGTTAATGTCGGCCCTTACAATATTACCAAAAAGCGAAGAGCCGTGTGCCCCTATACAATTTAATAATCCTAAACTTCCACCATCTTGCAACTCTTAAACGCCAAAAACTGTAAAGATTAAAAATACGCCCACTCGTGCCAGTCGGCGAAGTTAGGTATAAACCATCCAAAGAACCGAACAAAGTGTAAAGAAGGATTGCCTAATCTGTAAATGGGTACCCGCCTTTTCGGTTGCCACCACCTGAGCGGCATTTCTTTTGTTGGAGATCCCGGTCAGTACTTGGTACAACAATTTTTGAGGGGAATATCACAAGATATAAACACAGGAGCCCGCATTCAAGATTTCAGCTATTGTTAAATCGCTGTCGATGTGAGTACAGGACAAGATTTGGGGGTTCTATGGAAATTTTAACAGCTCAAACTTTTGGGAAGAAAGCAGCTGGAGGGAAGGAAGCGGTTGCACTGTTTTTACAGCACTTTAACACATTCTCCTTCTGTGCACATCAGTATAACGCATCGTCACCTCCATATCGTCACTTCAAAATTGTGGAGGACGACGACGAAGATCATATCATTCGGTCTGTCTAAACCAGCTGTGTTTAATTTTTCGCAGTTTTTGGCGCATTCAGTGCTCGATTCTGAATATTCTGCTGAATTTAACACCAGAAATGGACCCTGCGGCGGGCGCAGCACCTAGTGCGCCGCCGCCTGGGTCGCTTCCCTGCCCGCTGCCTGATGTCGCGCCCAGCATGGTCATTCAGCCGGCGGCGCATGCTTCTTTGCTGCTGGAGGCTTCTTCTGGATCATCGGCTTCTCCTAGCGCGCCCTCAGCATCAATGATCACTCCGGGACAAGTAAGCCACGATCTCTTTCCATTGGAACAACCTTTACCAGACAACGAGGATTACATTTCCGACATGACGGAGGTACTCTCCTTCTGGCACCGCAATACACGCGGAGGAGGCCAACAACCTCGCAGATGATGCATAACCCTTCCAGACAGTTCAAGCTCCAAAGCGCCGTCGAGGGTCTAAGAGCGTATTCAAAGCCCTGGATGTACATGCATCCCCGAAGAACCCTCTGAGACACGGACTTGTTGTCATTGTAAAGCCTACCCACCCTTCAAACATCATCACTAGGTTCAACCCAACTAGCCGTTAATGATGGGTTAGAAACGATAGCTCCCGATGGAGTGCTTCGAGTGCGACCAAACCATCGGCTTAATCTCTCTGCCATCGACACAAGCAATGCTGATGCTACCGAGCATTTGTTGACAATATCAAGCATTGCGGAAATCCCCGTGGGAGCCTTTGAACCACGCCCATGCAAATGTGGTGTCGGCGTAATTCGAGGTGTAGTTAAAGACATCACACCACCTGAGATTCTTGAGGCACTACGTCAGAGGATCCCAGTCAAATCAGTCCGAAGATTGGGCAAGACATCTGAAAGTGTGCAAATAGTATTTGCCACAGAGTCAACCTCAGAACACGACATCATAGGCTACACGCGCTACCGCGTCTACGCATATGTTGAAACGCCCAACCAGTGTACCAAATGTCTGCGGTTCGGCCATGTGTCTGAAGTATGCCAGCTTCCAATGCGATCCACTCGGTGTGGTGGCAACCATGATCGTACCACGTGCAAAGCCGAGAGTCGCCGTTGTGCTAACTGCGGGAAGAAGCATGAAGCGACTTGTGGAAACGTATCGGCTCGCCGCGACGAGCAGGTGATCCACAAAAAAATTCCCTCGCACTTCCCCGAGGGGGAGAGTGTGTACGTGCGAATGCACGGTTGTTGATTGCGCGATTACGGTGTATATCGTGATCTTGGAGTGGAGAGGAGGCGCCCAACACCCGCAGTCACTGAGCGGAGAGAGGAGGAGGAGAGTAGCGCCCGCCATTACGGCGAGGGCTACACGAGCGCCCTCACGCGTCGGAATGCGGAGCGCCCGCTAAGCGAGCGAGAGCTCTCCCGCCCGAAGTGGAGAGGAGGCGCCCAACACTCGCAGTCACTGAGCGGAGAGAGGAGGAGGAGAGTAGCGCGTGCCCATCTCCCCCCGTTGCTAGGGAAGACGAGTAGGAAGACGAGGAGCGGGCGCACCCGCAGCTGTTGCTATGCGGACGACGGCGGCGGACGATTCAGGCTCGCTTAAGAAGTGCATTCCCACTTAATATAAGATGCTCCATAATACTGACTATAAGTCTGCGAAAACAGCTGTGCAAGAGCAGCGTGCCATTGAACCCAAGAAATCTTCAAGAGGGAAAGCACGGGAAGGAGACAAGCCCATCTCTATAGACTTGGATAAAGACTTTCCTGCCCTACCATCCCTACAACGTAACGCGCAGTCAAAAGCTGAAACTGCAGCTACCGCGGCGGCACCTGCTCCTACAGCTACACCCCCTCTGGTGTCAGTAGAGGCCCTTTCACCAGCTCCGAGAGCAGCACCAATGTCCACGACTACAAGGGCGCCGGATCAACACCAGTTGTCCCTCCAATCCCTGCTGCGCGGTCTTGTAGAGCTCATTCCCACGCTTCCCTCAAAGGACAACGGGACTCGCAGACCAAACGTAACTAGGCAGGCCTCGGTTCTGCAATCTACTCCATCGTGGAAGCTGTGCGCCTCTTTCTCGGCCCTCTCGCATCCCCAGTGGCCAAAGCTGTCGTGACGCTCCTCGACTTCGTTTCGCCTCTCCTAGCACAATGGCGGTAGTGGCACCCATCACTACACTTTCCCCCTCTGTGTAGCAATTTCGGCAAAAAGCAACAATTTTTCAATGGAACGCATGTGGACTTGATCAGCGGCTTCAAGACTTCCGCAGATTTGTGCAAAAACACCAGTTCCCCATTGTTGCCATTTCGGACTCCCGCCTTTCCACAGATATACGGCTATCCGGGTACGCAGTCCTGCGCTCATCACCTGGTGTGGCAAAGACGAGAGTCCTGCTATGCGTGAGAAACGACCTCACATTCATGCTACACAATCTGCAGCCTAACGCGTTGAACGAATTAGCAGCTATTACCGTGCGCCACGCAGGCGTTTCCTTTACTGTCATCGCTGCGTATATTCCGCCCCACACATCGCTGAACACTCAGCCCCTGGAGCACAATATTCGTCGTACAGCACCTCCGCACATCCTCACGGGGGACTTCAATGCTCCTCATCCGTCATGGGGAAGTAAGAAAACGACAGTCAAAGGACGTCGCCTGTTGGACATTGCAGACCGCTTCAGTTTGTGTGTTATTAACACTGGGCAACCAACGTTTTATCGTGGACGGATGTCAAGTGCTAGCGACGTCACAATGATTTCCTCAGCATTGTCAACAACTACAACCTGGTATGCAGACATAGAGTCTCATGGAAGCGACCATGTAAAAAACTTACATTATTGTCGACGGTTTGCCTTCTGGTCGTCGTAAATCTGCCGTTCAATTTGTCAACTGGGGTAACTTCACCACAGACGTCGAGACAAGCGCTGGCGATTTCTCGTCATACGACGACTCTATTAACAGCATCGCAAATACGCGAAGGTTGTACAGCAAAGCCGCGAGCCTGCCAAAGGAGTATTCAGTGGCTGTCGTCGTGTTTGAAAATCTCAGGGTGATTCGTAGAAGGGCAGAAAGGCACGCGGAAGATTTCCGCGGTAGAAGATATACGAGAAGGCAGACGCATGCAAAAGCTCATTCAGAGATATCTCAAGAAGCTTGCCAAACGTGAATGGGCGTCTTTTTGTTCGAAGCTAGGCCCTCGGCAGCCGCTGACAAGGATATGGAGTTTAGTGCGTGGTCTTCGTTCACCGCGAACTCAGTTGCACCCTTTAAACTCAATTTCTCTGCGAATGAAGGTAAGCGACTTAGATGTCGCTGAAGCCTTCTGCACTAAAATTACTGTCGCACCGGGATCTTCACCAGCGACTATTTCCAGGGCTGCGAACCCGTCACCGAACACACCCTACACGGACGAACCATTCTCTATGGCAGAACTTGAAGCTGCTCTGTACTCAGTCAACAAAGCCTCTTCTCCGGACCCAGACGGGATAAACTATGCGGTTTTATGTCATCTAGGCGGCAATGCGAAGCGGTGGGTTTTGTCAATATTCAACCGCTCCTGGGAGACCGGCCGTCTTGAGCCTGGGTGGAAGCGAGCTCGTATCATGCCAGTTCTGAAACCTGCGAAAGACCCCACGGATATTGATTCGTATCGGCCTATTGTGCTTCTAAGCTGCATTGGTAAGCTCATGGAGAAGATGGTGCTGCTTCGCCTAGAGTGGGATCTGAATGACAGAAGCGTTTATCCGTCGCAGATGTGGGGCTTCCGCAAGGGCCGGAGCAGCATTGACAACGTAATTGCCCTTGCAACACATGTGAAGCACGCAAAGCGCGCACGGAAAATTACCATTGCAGTCTTCATTGACATTAAATCGGCATACGACTGTGTTCTCCATGAAGCTGTCCGGACAGCAATGACGTCTGTAGGCATCGCGGGACGAATGTACGACTGGATGTCTGATTACCTCTCTGATAACAACATCTACATGCGGATGGTGAAACATCCCTCCATAACGTGACCTGTGGTGGCCCTCAGGGTGGGGTATTGAGCCCGGCTCTTTTCAATATTTGAATGATTTGCCTTGAGAGATGCCTGCCGAAATCGGTTGAAATCTCCATGTACGCTGATGATATCTGTCTCTGGTGCTCGGGCCGCAACAGGCGTGCGCTCCAATCGAGACTTCAGCGTGCAGTAAGTTCAAATTGAGGACTTTCTCGCGACACGTGGCCTCGCGATATCACCGGTAAAGTGCGCTGCCATGGCCTTTACAATGCGGAACGTCTCAAACTACCAGTTAACAGCCGCAGGCGTACCGATACCGTATGTCACCCATCACAGGTTTTTGGGTGTTACCTTCGACCGCCATCTGAGATGGACGGCTCACATCCGAAGCCTAAAAGAGAAGTTAACGTCATTCGCGCAAATCTTCGGCATGCTTTTCAACAGCATTGATGGATGTAGCGTCAGCTCTCTTTTACGGCTATACGACGCGCTCTGCGAATGCTTACTTCGCTATAGCCTCCCAGCTCTCACTTCTCTTTCCAAAGGGAATTATAAAATACTTGAGGGGTTGCAGGCTCGAATACTGAGGTGTCCCGAAGACCACCTCCACAATGGGAACCATGGCAGAGAGCAGATGGCTTCCGCCCACTGCTTTGCAGGCAATGGAGCAACTTCGCACGCGCCTGCGCGTTGTGGCAAGGCAACATGGGCATCCTCTTGCTGCCGCCTGGGCCTTTGAAGTGACGCACGCTATGCCCTCCCAGTGTCAGCCTTCAGCCTCTTCTCGTCACCCTCCGTGGCTATTCCGTCCTATGAAAATTGTCGCCGCGGTACCTGGATTTAAGCGGAAAGCGGATATACAAGCCCCGGGTTTAAAGTTCTTTGCCTTGGAGCATATTACCAACCAATACAAAGGCCACACTTATGTGTACACTGATGGCTCAGTGACGGCTACATCGTCGGCGATAGGGATCTCGATTCCTTCGTCGCTCACTACCATCGGCGCACTATTGAGCCACAAGTCCTCCACGACAGCTACTGAGCTGGCTGGTCTGCGCGCTGCTGTTCATTATATTCTAAAGCAGCCGGCCAAGCAATGCGCTGTATTTACAGACTCCAGGCCAGCACTCGAAAGCTTGAAGTCGCTTCCAAAAGAACAGCTGGCTTGGGAAATCAATCTCTTGGACTTACAAGCCATACAAAGGGGACACAGAGTAGTTCTGCAGTGGCTTCCTGCCCACTGCGGAGTTGCCAGCAACGACGCAGCTGACAAAGCCGCCTCATCTGCCCACAGTCTCTGCACTGAAGCAGTGGCGATCCCACTCACGAGAAAGGATGCGGCAATACTCGCCTCATCAACCGCATGGAATGCGCAGATGTCTATCTGGACTGACGCAAGGCAGCAATTCGCACCTCTTCATGAGACTGATCCCAAGTGCACCTTCAGAATGTAACTTCGGAGCACAGAACTGGACAGAGTTTTTTGATTGAAAATTTTGGCTGCATCAAATGACATCGTTTCGTTTTCACAGTTTTTTTTCTATCTTTTTTTTCTGTTTGTTTTTCTTCTCTCATCTTGCGTAGCAAGCCAGCCCGACGGCTCGGCTAACATCGCTGGTTTTTATTAAAGTTATTCTCCTCTCTCTCTGTCACCTCATATTGTGATGCGTGACACTTGGTTTTATACACATTCACAGAAATAATGATAGATATCTAGTAATACGCGCTTTACTTGGGGGTGCCTGATGCCTCGTATGTCCGTGCGGCATACGTTCGACTATAAATCACGCATCTAATTTTTCCTGCTTGAGACAATAGTCGTTGATAATTACGAAACATCTACCAAGATATTGACCTGAAAAAAAAAAATTCACAAGTAGTGTTTCAATAAGTGAGAGTATTTTATAATGCCAGCAAAGTTTCATTACCATTTATTAGGCTTAATAATGCTGACGCCACTGTTTCATGAATGCGCTAACTATCAGTTAATGTGCTTGCATTTGCAGAGACTGACCGTGGAATTCGTCTCTTACTTGTTTCACGATTTAAACATTATCGAAATTACCTTTCCTTTCATCCATCATGAAACAAACAAAATTCCCGTATGTGTAGTCGTGGCTGATAATATTAGGTTTCTCCCCGTGCCTTTATTGCACTGATTGTTACTGTGCAGTTGCACTTATGCGTTCTGCTCTCCAGCTGACGCACGCTGGAAGACTACACCTGAAAGTCCGAAAGGCGACACAGCCGAAGTTCATATTTGCTTGTCCGTATAGTCCTGTTCGTTGCATTGTTTGTAAGGCTCGCGAGTTGTTCTTTGTTACTTGCCTTTAAAGCGTGTGCTTTATGGCAATAAATGTCCAGTGAATGCCTTTCAGCTGCTTGACATCCGTAAAGCAAAAAATAGACGCATGCTTTATCCTTCCTGTAGCTAGTGCAACAGCACAAGAAAACGACATCTACCACCTTCACAGCGTGATGGATTGCCCCCAATAAGCACGAGCATTTCGGAGCTGTCTGAGATGGATCAGTTCAGGCCAATAGTGAGACGAATACAGTTTGTTGTCTTCATACTTCTCGCTCTTCCACACGTGCTTATTTATATTGTGGATTTTCCTTCGGATAGACGTATTAGAGCTTTAATGGGAAACCTGTACATGGCTGCCATCACAGACCCCTTCCTTCAGTTAGCAATCTCTTTCGCAAAACATTTACGCCTTTGAGGCGAGATAGAAACTCGAGTCGTACATAATTGATCGTTCCTTGAATACTTTTCGATCAAACGACAGATGTTGAAGTTCTTATACATTTTTATCGGCATAGTGGAAACTGTAAGGTGGGTTTTGGAGCATTCCGCGCCATGTTTTGTGGCACCAGGGTCCTACCGTGAGGCCGCGGCTCTCCAAAATGTCACGGTGTCCCAGAAAACCACACCTTTAGTGAGATCCGAGCCCGTCTTCCCACGTCCGATTTTCCCTCACTCCGTATTCTCCCGTTTCATAAAGCGAGAGACGCAGGTTCAATTCTGACCACGGAAAGCTTTTTTTTCTTTCCAATCGCCTGCACGTGTTATTGTTCCCTTCCTCTGCTAACCAGGACCCGTCGGATCTCTGGGGTGGACCAGAGCTAAGGTTGCCTGTTTGATGTCGTAAATGAGACAGTTACCCTGGAACCTCTATAACCTCGGTGTTTTCTAGAGAGTTCAGGGGTTTTCCGTCTAAGACGGATGTATTTGTGCCGGCCTACGCATCTCTGCTGTTAAAATTCACCTTACAAGTTCTGAACGAAGGCCGCTAAGAAGTGAGTGCTTGCCCCCTATGTTTGGCAATATCTTTGTCTTGATCGAATTGATGGCAAGGGAATTATCACAACATTTGTACGGTACGGGCCTCAAATGGTAAATATTCGGGAACGACTAACACTAAGCGTCTACAGCCATTGGTACGACTAGTGTACAACTTAATGGTTTTTGGTGATGACGTATGGGCCAGGAACTCCGGTTTCTCTAGCTACGTAAAAAGGAGCCAAAGCCGGCCAACTATCTCTGGACCAATTTGTGCTATGGCTGACACCTATGCATCATTGAAGGGTTCCACCACTTATGAAGAAAACTAAAAAACTCGGTCAATGACGCTTAGTTCTTGGTATGCGTAAGAAGTAATGTTATGCAGTCAAAGTAACGCGACGAACTGATAACCGCAGCGGAGCTTGTCGGGCTGCGCGGTGCGGAATTGCGGGCGTGGATGGAGAATGCTTTTACGAAGGCGCGAGAAGATAGGGCTGCAGAGCGCGAAGCTACACGAGCACACCTCCAGTTAGAAGAAACGAGAAAAATGAATTTGCAGTTATAGCTCAGATTCAGGTTGTAAGATTTTGGGAAGCGCCTAGGGCTAAGTGGCGAAGAGCTGTCGGTATGGGTGCTCGCTTAGCAAGTAAGAATACGCGAGGAAAGAGCCTTAAGCCAGAAGCACTTGAAGAGATGGCACAAATTGAAAAGCGAAATTTCAGCTACAAGAACCGTTCGCAAAAATTGAGGTCACACCGAAACCGATGCTTCAATCTGTCGACATGTCTGAAAAGGTGCAGTGACGACATTAGACTCTTGTTTGCTCATCGGTTCAGCTCGAGGTTGTCGGTGAAACGGGTCCGGAGGACCTTCCGCCTCCGGATAGCCACTTGGCTACTAAAAAAGTCCTACTAGAGCCGGGGTGGTCATACATTCCCAGATCTCAAACCATTTATGTAGAGGACTACGAAGCGGCTGCATGATCTAGGAAGGCGCTACTTTAGTAAGGGAAAGGTTTCAAACCACGGAACACAGAAAAGGAGAAAAAAAAGCGGGAGGGTACGGAAGAGTGGAAAGTTAAGGCCTACTGGCGGTTCGTCTAAAGGTTCCACCAAAATAAATATCAAGCACGCACGATGCCGGCGCACTGGCAGTGAGTCTGCGCCATCCAGTATGGCTTGTGATGTAAAGAGAAAGGTTAATAACTACTGGGCTAGATGTGTCTACAAAAGACGCAGATAGGGTCACCGCAGTCACTGTCAAAAAAACAACAAACTACTTGCCGGCTTGCCTCTTGGTTGATTTCTGGCTCGTGTATTCTTGTGCATGTCCTGTGTAGAGGTAGGTTAGAAGTTTTTGTGTTGTTTATTCCTGTAGCATAATCATCTTTTGTGGACTCACGTCCTCGGGGAGGTGTTTCAAGGGTGATTGTGTGAACTGCTTATTGTGTGACGCTTCACCTCCAAAACTGTGCCTGGGCATGATGGTGCCCCCGGCGTGAGTGTGCGGTATGGTGCTCCACATGTGGGGCGGTGCTCTAGGCTGGATACGCCAGTACGATTATACACGAGTTGGTTTTCCTTGCCTCCGGACGCAGTTTTTTTTACGAAACGAAAACGTCTCCGGGGGGCGGGGGTGGGGGCGCCGGCGGATGGTGCATGTGTAATGTCCCAGGTAGCACAAAGTGTCATTAAAACGCCGATTCAGGTATACATTCGTCGATTTTCGAACAAGGTAGACGTACTTAAAGCGATTGCGGGGAGACTGATTTATCTTTGGCTCACAATTCGTCGCACAGCGCACTTTGGAATTCCTGTTTTATCTGAGCGCGCTTAAAGTCGTTTTCTGCATGTGTTCTCGACGTAGGAAACAGTTGACATTTTGTCCGTTCCGATGATCGGCCGAAAAGAACTTTTTAGAGACGGCGCCACCGGCACGTTACAGCTCCAGAGGGAATCAGTGGCGCTAACCACATGTCGTGTATGAGGGGGTTTGCAACCGCGCATGCGCAGATCGCTTCGAGGGACGAAAGAAAGGCAGTCCTGTAACGGACAGCGCATTTCGCGCGAGCGGTTTGCAGGCGGAGCATCAGGGCGCCGTCCGGCCGGAAGACACCACCCTGGCCTCTAAGCTTTTTGATGACATCGTACTGACATTCGTTTGATTTGTTCCGGTGAGTACAAAACCCATGTGCTGGGTTGTTTTTTCGGTTTTTAAATCGTTGCGTAACGTTCATACGTGCTTTCGCATTTAAATTAACGGTATAGTTCTCTTTTGTTAAGGTAACCTGCTGTGGAGCGTGCAACACCGCAAGGATATCTTCAGGAAGTACGCCAAAGATATTCTGTGCTTAAAGGAGCCATGAAGAGAAAATACAACTTCGTGTAATTTGAAAGAACTAGGATTCAGTATCTCACTCAGATCCATTACAGCCCCAAAAGATGCTTTTTTAACCGAAAAAAAGCAAGAAGTATTTAAAACTTTCAAATTTTGCGCCACAGTGACGTGTTATGAGCAAGAATGACGTCATACGGGCCAACAATAAAACACGATTTTCAGTGCGTTAACTGCACGTTAGCATTCAAGTGATGCAGTCAAATGGAACTAGAGGCCCCATTACAGACGTCCAGTCATGTGTCGTCGCGACAGGTCAGTTAGGCGGCCGCCAATCGCACAAACAAGGTTCCGTGACGTCATAGAAAAGTTGCGGGAAATTGGCTAGGGGGTCGCGACTGCTTCACACGTTTTCTTCAATATCTCCGTTATTTTTTCGAAGATTGCGATGATATTGGTATCATTGTTATCGGAACTAAGCAGTCTTTCTAATAAACCCAACTTGTATTTTGTCTTCATGGCTCCTTTAAAGTTATTGCTAGTTTACCTCTTATATTTTCTCGCGCGCTCTTTTTAAGGCTGATCTATAACTGCGATAATATAGTTTTCCTGAGGCAAGTCAGAAATGTAAGCGCCGCTTCAAACACTAAAGGGCAGCAAAAGTTTCGCCACTATTTGTTGCTTCACAGGAAGCAACAAAAAACCGCTTCTTTCTGGCTGTGTTGACGGGCTTGTTTTCCAGTTTGAGAAGGTATTTGCGTTATCAATACGAATCATGGAATGCTTTGTGGCTGTTCAGGCATAAGGAGCAGTTTTTTGTTTTGTGTGGAAGTATCTTTGACGCCCTTTTTTTTGCGCTTTTGATTTCGCTGGATTTTTGCTGCTCTCCTTTTGTAAAAGGTGTTTGGTGACGTGTGGAGGTTACGCATTGCATAACACTGGATACTACATTGCACGCTTGGTTACAACCTGGGCGTATGCGCGAGATTCATGAGATTCGTTTAAAACATGGCGGTTAGCGCTTGTGTACGAGTCGCGCTTTAGCATGCACTTGTAGGTGAACTGGCACCCTTGCTGTCGACTTTACCAATCACAGCAATGATCAGAAAACTCTCTTTTCAAAAATTTTACGATCATCTTTTCTACGGAGGACGGTGTTATATAAACGCCTAGCGTTTCTTTTGGTTCAAATGCCAGCAGACGCGAAGAACGTACTGTACGTGGTTGTTTAACCAGCTGCGACTGATTCCGTTTGCTCGAGCAGCTAAAACAAGCACTGGACACTTCATACGCAGCTGGGACGTATCGCTCGTGCTTGTCTCGACACATACTTGCAGGAGAGAGCGAGCAGCCGCGCACCACAGACACGGGTGCGCCAACCATGTCGAAAGACAACAGTTAGGATACGGCTACACTGGAGAAGCGTGAAGCTTACTCATAAAAGAAATATCTAAGTGAGTCTAAGGCTTTATTGTGCGACGTGACGCCGCCGTGTGAGACCCGCCCGCTCTAACCGAAGAAACGCCCGAATGAAACTACAAGAATATTACATATTGTGGGGTCACACTAGGATTCACTCCGACGGCTAGGAAAAGGGAAACAGGGAGAGGGCGGCGTCAACGAACGCGGGCTTGCGAAGACTGGCTGAATGACTCCATGCCATCACCTACCTCCCTTTTTGTCTTTGACGCCAACGGACATTCATGCAATGACGTTTGTGAAGGCAGAGCGGGCGGAACACATTCTGAGCATGGGCCCCCGGCGCCGGCTTGTGGGAAATACTGTCTTCTTTGGAGTTAGTGGCGCTGTTTTGTATGTTTCTACTTGACTCTGGTTTGAAAACTGCTGTGTCATGTGCAACGTTTGGAAGTTCGATTTCCGGGGATCACTGTTCTTCTCTTGGTGCGATTGCAGTGTGTTTGGCAAGTGTTCGAAGGTTTGACTTGTCGTGTTGTCGCACCCCAGTGCGCTGATTATCGTTTTTTCACGTTTTCCTTTTTCAAAGGAACGTCCCATGAAATCGTCACGGCGGTCACGCCAGCGACACACCGATGGGAGAAAGGCCGGGATGTTCTGAACAAATTTATAATCTTCCAATGGATACTAATATTTCCTAATCAGAATCTACCCGTAAATCGACAATTGCTGTATTTGCTAGTCTGTTGCAGTGAATTCTATAAACTGTTTGAACTATTTGTATTTCGATTATTCTGAAAATTGTCTAACCAACGGATGGAATGCGGTGTGTTGTATTTTGTCGTGCACTGCATTTTGCGTTTATTGCATCGACAATGGAGTGTAGAGCGAAAACAAAAGACCCGTGATGGTCGTTTATCAGGCTACCAGTATGCGTGCGATAGGACAACAGACATATACTAGTGGTATCGGAACGACCAGATGTGAACCATTTTGCCGGCGTTTACAAGATGTCTTATAACCCCATTCAGTACTACACCCAAAACAAATTTTACTGGTCCTTTTTAATCCTTATTCTAAACTATATTTTATCGACGTTTAAAAAAGCGGTTTCAGATCGTCTAAAAAAGGTTTTACCAGGCGGATATTAGCAGAGATAGAATACATACTCACGACAAGGGGCGTCATTTTCGGGTCGTTTTATAGCCATTTTTTTTTCATCTGGGATATACGCAGTATATACGTGTTGTAACCTTTTCTTGCTAGCTGGACTGCGGTTACCGTTGTTATGATGACAACGACGACAACCTCGCGGGGACATACCCACGCAGTTCTCGTTTGAGGGTTGCCTTTATTGTGGTTGCGTCGAGAAGAAAGAAATGGCACGCCACACGAAGAGAACCTGCCGATCCAGCAGTTTCATCAGTATTGCGTACCTCGTACATCCAGTGAATCGAAACGCCTTCCCGCACTTGCAGCCGCCAACCAGGTACAAAAATTTTGTAAAACGCCTTAGCTGCTATTGCACAACGGCAAGAAATATTTTGTATTGAGTAATGAACCAATTGTGTTTTGTTGGGTTCGTTACCACTCCCCTATGGAATACCCTATAGTCCTTAGGCTACTAATAAATAAAACAAATTTCTTGAAAGACGACAGTATTCTGCGGGCCCTGCTAAATAACTGCTGGTATATTTTCCTTGAGCTTTCTCGGCCTGTGCTCGCATTCTGCACTTGGCTATTGATCACCGTTGCCGTCGACGCTTAAGGGTCGAAAACCGCGTTATCAGGCACCACTCTTCGCGGAGCTGTGTGCACTCCGTACACAATTTCTGCACTTCTGCCCGAGTAAGTACAATTTCGTCACCGCGTACAGTCATGGAAAAAGCAAATGCAAACCTCGGAGCGTACCTGCAAAGATAATGCTGGCCGCACTGCTGGCGCACACTGGCAGTGGCACAGGAAAATGCGCGGACGTTCGCACGGAGGGTCACCCCGAGATGAAGCCACCAGCACGACGGAGATGGGCTACACGGTTAGTTATTCTACAGGGGCTGTTGTATGTCATTTTCTACCGCAAAAAGGAAGCATTCATCTACTTCTTAATAAAGAGCAATGCAAATATTACCTATATGTAGATCTTCTGCGTCAGATAAGCGTAATGCTTCCTTTTTGCTCATAAATGTTGACAAGTGTGGACAGTATCGCACAATTTACAAGTTTAGAAATAGCTTTGCCTATATAAACGTCTCATTGAACAATAGCCTTAAATTTGCCGGGCGGCTGAATAGAGAGTGTGACATGCACACCGACCGACAGACAGACAGACACTGAAAATTTTCCGGGTCCACGTAGCCCAAGAAAAGCTATCGTCTTAAATTGAAGGCATCTTGCGAAGTGCGAAAATTTGTGTACTGAGGATTCATTCGAAAATTCCCACTACAGGAGTAGTACGAACTCACTGGAATGGGCATTCGTGCCGCAGTTAACACAAGTGGGATGCGAATTATGATGATCATGATCATCACCCTGCTCGTGTTTGTGGTCGCAAAAAGCCCTAAATGCGAGACACCTATCACTTCACCAATTTAGTGACATTCAACACGTAAACGTGCCCGTTATGAAAAATCACGCTCTCTCCTTTTAAGAGCCAAAGACTGCACAAAAAATACGTCATGGAGGAGATATTATACCCGTATAGATATCAGACATCTCACAGAGAAGCTTTTAATGATTCAGCGAGTTTGTGCGATACATGTTTAAGTTTTTTTAAAAACGAACAGATTAAGATTTAAATGCGGCCCTGTAGCCCAGCTTTTTTTCCACCCTATTTAGGGTAAATCAGCCGAATTAAAAATAACGAGAAATACATCAAGTTCACAGTTCAAAAGCAACGTCCCCGTCGAAAATAAATCTAGAGTTAAGAACACGGCATTGTCGTTGCCGCAACAGTGATGCTGTATAAGCACCCGTTAGATCCGTTGGGTGAAAGTACAGAAAACATTAAGCACCGGAGGTAATGTGAGGAAGTTCAAAAGCCACCACAGTAGTATCATCTCCGTGATCGCCATTCTGAGTGCGGCTCCTCTACTTGTGCTCTTTTCTTGTAACTCAAATCCAGAAATCCACTATCCCTGGGAAACGTTGGTGCTTCTAAACTTGCACCGTTGCTCGACATTTTTGCATTTTTCATGACGCCCGCTTCTGAGGGCAGACGAGAAAACAACTTCGGCTGTGCACCAGCCTTGGCGAAGCACCTTCTACACTTCTTTCCCCGACCGTCATACCTGAAAACACAAGAGTTACGGCGGGGCATGCAAAGTCGTTCCTTGCTTTTTTTCCTGTAGCTCTAAAAGAATATGCCGAAGCTCTTTTGTGACTGTGTGCGTTTTCCTTCGGAAGCTAAAAAAGTGTGATCGTATTACCAAGGCGTCCTAACTTTCCAGTGAGTCGTATTGAAGTTTGAGCTCCGCACTCGGTGAGGAATAGGCCGGTAGTTAGATACACCAATACTAGTCTTAAAGCCTACAAGGTATTACATTTAGGAAAGTTCAACACCAACAATTTTAAGTTGTAGGTAACGCATAACTAAATCTATCCAAAAACTTCGCCTACTGGCAGGTTTACACCTAAACACTTACACTAAACCTCTACCCCGCACTTCTCGAATCAATAGTAGTTACATTTTGATATAATTTATGAAAGCGGTTCCTAAAATTATAGCTATCTTGGCATGTCCAACTGGCAAGTTTACACTTAAACACTTACACTAAACCTCTACTTAGCACTTCTCGAATCTAAAGTTGGTACATTTTGGTATGATTTATGAAGGCGGTTCCTAAAATTATATCTAACTTGGCATGTCCAATTATCAGTAGGGACAAGATATTAGATAAAGTCCTGTTGTGTTCCTTGCGCTCCGCTCGCCTCTGTTTTACAATGAACATGAATCAGAGACTGAGATGGGCTTTTATGGTGTTTGTGTAGTTTATATAAATGACAATTTGGTCGTTTGTGCATACTTGTAAAAATAAAACAAATTCAAATTTGGCGCCATATGAACATCTTAACATCACGTTCCTCTTTTCAGTGGAATGTCGGATGATTATTGAGGTTGCCGGCAACATTGACTGTTCTAAGCTCTACGGGATTCAACCCAATTGCTTTGTGCACCCAAATTACACAGAACAAACGCTGGGAGCACAAAAATGGGCGTACCGGCCAGGATAAGCCGCCACGCGTACGTGGCGAGCGTAGTCGTGTAACCCGAAACACGGGAAAGTCATAAGGGGAGACAGAGTGGTCACGAATAATTGTTACTTCTTACTATTTACAGATTATATCTGAAACAGTAACTGGCACTGGTCTTGGAGAAAATGAAGCATTTCATCGCCTCTAAAAACATTCACGCGTACTTCCTGGTGAGTGCTGTGCGACCGTTGTGTCGCTTGAGCCAGCGCAGATTTTCAAGTGCAACTACGCTACAAAAACATCTGTATACGTGGAAAGTTCCTCCTCCGAGTAGAAGTCCATTCTTCGTGACAAGACGTACAATTTGGAAATTAAAGGTCTGTACAATGTGGTTGATTGCTATTTTTAGCGCAGCACAAAATAGTGCCTGCTTCAATGGTTTCACGGCGCCGTCACCATACGTTGTAACCTAGCTAACGAAGAGGGAACCGAGGACAAACCTAGGAAAAGAAAGCGAAGCACGAAATTATGGCGAGAATGTGAGGGAGAAGATGCGTGCCGAGACGGTACGAGACGTTCTCTCCGGTGTCGACGCATTACGAGATAACGGAGAAAACATAGAGGCCACCGACAATAGGTAGAGAAGGAAAGCGGAAAATACAAGTATAGCGAGAGGCGGGAGACAAGGCCACCAGCAGCGACGCACAATTAGGCAACGCCAGGGTATATCGCCCGCCTTCGAATGTTCGGTAATGCGGCGATCACTTCGTGAGACGCAGCCGGTATGCGGCGTCAACCAGAAGACTGCAGTATACCGTGTGCATAAATTTTGTATTGCTGAGTATTGTAACCGTCAGCCTAATGTTTTTCTATAGGTTTCACACTGAGTTTTAGATTAAATTCCGCGTGCTCTATAAATAGGGTTTTTGAAACATTTGCCGTGGCATCCTCCATTGAAGAAGCATCCACAAATCCAACTCTATTTTGAACACGACGGTTGAGCATTAAACATGCCATTGTCCGCAGATAACACCTCTATTGAAGAGCCAATGACAAAACATTACTTCGCAGCTGCATTTCCTTGCGCCTTAAAGCTCCCTCTGCCATCGGGAATTTATATATTGTCACGAAGCCAAAGATACGGCAGTCGTTTGAAGTAAAAGCACGTTTATTGGAGCGAACTTGTGCTCCCCTAACAACTCAAAACGTCCACTGGCGGCGAAGCAGCAGTCCACAAAAAGACGTGCGTTAGCGAGCGTCGGAGTGTCCAATGAATGCCGCGGCGTCCGCTCTTCAGGGTGTTATCTTTCGGCGCCAATGTTTCTCGAAACGTCGATTTACATCGAGAACATTGTAGACCAAAGATAATTCTAGGCCAGTTGGCGCTAGGTCGAAACGCTCTCCTTATCCGAATGATATCACCCGGGCGGCATAAAAATAAAACGAACATGCGCATCGCTTGCGAAACAGATAACAAAGCCGAGCGGGGCCGGCCAGTAAAAACTAACCATAAATAAACAAACCCAATGCATGGTCCGCTGCAATATACTTCTACATCAAATTTATTTTAGGCTTTAGGCTACTAAGCAAATTTTAAAAATTCGGTTCGAATGTGTGTAAGAGTACTTCCCAGTGTTTGGACCTCTTGCCTGTACAATTTGGGGAATACCATTATATATAAGAAAATAGCCACAGGTGTACTTACAGTGCTCTTGTAAGGACATGTTACATTCTTAATCATCTCTCCTGCGTTTATTATTTTGTCTGTCTTTGTTGCGTCGTAATTTCATTGCGTAATTCAGAAAAAAATCATTATCATCATTATCACCAGCCTATCTACGCCCACTGCAAGGCGAAGCACCCTCTCCTTATCCTCCAACTATTCCGGTCCTGTGCCAACTGTGACCAATTTATCCCCGCAAACTTCTTGATCTCTTCTGCCCATCTAAGTTTCTGGCACCCTTGCCACGCTTGCCCTCTCTAGGGATCCACTCTGTTACCCTTAATTACCAACGGTTATCTTGCCGGCTCATTACATGCGCTGCCCACGTCTATGTCTTGTTGATTTCTACTAATATGTCCTTAACACGCGTTTGTTGCCTGACCCAATCCGCTCTCTTCTTATTGCTTAATAGGCAGTTTTAGCATATCGTTACCGTGTTCGCGTTGCCGTTTACCGTGTTTGCGGGAGTCGACTGCGCAGCGCGAGAGTTACCGCGAACGGTAACTTACCGGCACAGGCTTCAACGGCGCCAGCGGCTTCCGGTAACACGGTAAACGGTAACGCAAACACGGTAACGATATGCTAAAACTGCCTAATATTACACATATCACCTTCCGTTCCATTGCGCGCTGATTTTCCTCAATTTAAGGTGAGCCTTCTTAGTGAGCCTCCAAGATTCTGCCCCGTAGGTGAGTACCGGTGAGATGCAGCTGTAATACACTTTCTTCTTAAGGAACAATGGTAGGCTGCCAATCGTTGTCTGAGAGTGCCTGCCGAATGATCTCTGCCTCATGGTTGATATCATGGGTCACATCTTAGCCTAAGTACACACAAAACACAAGTTAGCCTGAATGGGAGTTTCTTGGCTGGAATACGTCTTTTAAACTCCTCACTACAGGCGGCCTGCTCCCACGTGTGGTAGTATGATGGTGGAAAAACTGCCAGTTTACACGGGGGGCACAAGCCGTCGTAAATAAGCGCGTTTACCACGGTTGTACCTCTTCACAAAACGCAGTATCTGGCTGTGATTACTGCGTTTGTCCAAATGGGAGTATTAAAAACTCCCACGCCACCTCCATTTCCTTCTCCTCCTCCATCACGCCTTCCTCCTCTACGCGTCCGTACAAAATGGCTGCCAGTTGGTGTCGTGTGTCGTGTGAACTCCAGCGTCACCGAAAATTTATTGCCAGTGTGAACTTGCGGCCGGACGAACGGATGTGAAGTGCTTCCCAACAACCGAAGCTCGTTGCGAACATTGTGGAGCCAGCCTGCACTGACGTGCGACGGACTGCAACGTCGCCTTCGTGTCACCGACCTTCGAGCCGAGAAATACGCCAGCGAGCCGACGCGAGGCCTAAATGCAGTGATCGCTGAGAGTGGCTCGTTAAAAACAACGCGGTTGTGCCTCTGCGAGGTTGTTGAAGGTAAGATTTTCACGTTTTTTATAGTACGCAACATTTTGTGAGACTTGTGCCCCTTCTAGCGTGAAATAAACTCAGCGTGTTTCCCGCGCCACTGCACGGGAGATTCTCCTCCAATAAACGTGAGCGTTGTGCGTGAAATACGGCACCATGCCCGGAACGTCATTGGGGAGGCCGAACGGTGTGAAAGCAATGTGTATTTGCGCGGGTCTCGAGCAGAACACTCACTCATTCACACTCGCAAGCAGAATGAAAACTGTCCGAACTCTGGACGGCTGTTAGGTGTTTTTGTTAGGCTGCGTCTGTGGCTTACTGGCAAGCGAGGGTGAAGTTGGCCGGTCAAACGTCGCAGGGCGGCCGCTTTTCTTGGAGAAGTAGGTGTGGTGCCAGCCGCGCCTGCTACGAGGAGGGTGACTGCCGCTTGCCGATGGCGATTAATTGCTTTCACTGGAAAGGGAGAAGGTCGGGGCCCCATGGCAGCTCTCCGTATGCTAGGCGCGTGTAACTATAACCAGCAAACGGGATTCGAGGGAGCATTCTGTAGAGTCCACACACGACTGCTTATTTTATTTATTTATTTATTTATTTATTTTTAAGGGGGGCACGCGCAGGCGTCACACCGACCGAAATTTTTCCTTAACTTTCGGTGAGGGGAGAGAGGGGCAGTTCGGGGGGTAAAACCAGAAGCTCGTTTCCAGAGCACTACACGCAAGGAAAAGACGGAAAGGAAGCGTGTTGAGAAGTTAGTCGCCACAAGGGTCGCGCACCTTTTTGAACAGCAGAACACTTCGTTTTGATGAACTAGTGAGCGCAGGTGTATCGGACAGAAGTGCAATTTTGCGTAGCTTTAAACAAACATTCAGACATTACGGAAAGTTGGGCACAAGAGAGAAGTTCAGATTCTTTACAGTGCCGTTTCTTTTTTTTTTTTTTTTTCAGGTCAGAAGCCCAATATGCTTATGTATTTGTTACAGCAGATTTAAAGCGTTTTGCTATTCCTCTAATGAATGTGCTGCTGTGGCTTCCAGAAGAGCGTGCCAGGGGGTGCGGCAACGTCAGCGTTTGGGAGGCCGGTGCAAGCAAACAGCGCACCGACGACATGCTGACCTAATTTTTTGCAAATGGCTTAAATGTTTTTCGTTGAGAAGTGTTGTAGTTTTTACCAAGATACCTTGTGTTCTCGATGTAGGTGTTTCGTTGATTCAGTGTTTTTATTGTCTTATTAACGTGTTCACACGTATATCGTATTCATGTAATTTTTATGCAATAAATTGACTGTGCAGAAAACAAACTTTTCACGTTTCGCCATTAAACGTTTGAAGCGGAAAAAGACTAGAAATTACGTGATCCCAAAGAAAAATAAAAATGCGGCCTGTGCCCTTATTAAGAACTCCGAAATGCAGTAATAAATTCCACTGCAGCGCATATATATGAAGCGCACAAACACACACACACAAAAAAACCTCGAATGCAGGTCAACACTGCTCCCAATGCGCCCCCTGAAAACTCCCAGTAGGAGGAAACAATACACTCCCAATGGTACCCCTCGAAACTCCCATTGTAGTGGCTGTAAAATGAAACTCCCCTAAGCTACTGGAAAAACTGCCGAAATAATGGGAGTAAGGCGAAACTCCCATTGGAAGGAGTTTTGAAAACTCCGAATTGGTACTGAGTTTTGAAACAAGCCATTTACTCCCATTCCGGCTTATTTGTGTTCTGTGTGTAGGTATATTCGCTTACGACTTCCACTGATTCGCCACCTATCTCAAACCGCTGTGCTGTCCCGAGGTTATTGATCCCTACTTTAGTTTTCTGCATATTAACTTTCAGGCCAATGGTTCTACTCTGTTGGTCCAGTGCGTTAAGCATGCTTTTCAATGCGTCCCGCGAGTTGCTTAGCAAGGCAACGTCATCAGAAAATCTGAGGTTACTGAGGCATTCTCCCTTAACTCTTACTCCCACCTGTTCCCACTCCAATTTTCTGAATACTTCTTCTGAACAAGCTGTGAATAACATTGGAGAGATTGTGTCTCCTTGTCTGACGCCCTTATTATAGGAATGTTACTGCTCTCTCTATGGAGGATGATTGTAGCTGTGGATCCATTGTAAATATCCTTTAGTATTCTTACATAACGCTCATCTATACCCTGGATCTTTAATGCCTGAATGACTAGTAGGGTTTCGACCGAGTCAAATGCTTTCTCATAATCTATGAAGGCTATATATAGGGAGTCAGTATACTCAGCGCAATTCTCTATCACCTGATTGATCGCGTGAATATGATCCATTGTTGAATAACTTTTATGGAACTGTGCTTGTTCTTTAGGTTGACTGAACTGTAAGGTTGCAGAAATTCTGTTAGTCATTACCTTGGTAAGTACCTTGTAGACTAGTGACTGTAAGCTGATCGGCCTGTAATTTTTTAAGTCGTTCATGTCACCTCTTATGAATTAGGATGATGTTCGCGTTCTTCCAAAAAAATCTTGAAGAATGAAATAGTGCAGTCTTAATCAGTATTGACATCTTTCAGGTATCCTTGTTTTATTTTCACATCGTTATCAGTCTAGAAGTTCTGCGGAACATTTGACCGGCTTTAATCATCTCTTGGCGCCTTTTTGCTTGCATAAAGGAGAGCATTTTTGGTTTTCCTAAGGAGATAGAGATCGCCAACGTCTTCGTTTACACAAATTCGCGTTTATATAAACATTTACCGTGACAATATTTACAACGTTGGAAGTATAAAATGTTGCGTTTCTTCCCTGTCTGTGGTACGTAAACCCTCTTTTTATTGCCTAAAAATAAGGCCTTAACTTACCATGTAGCAACGATGCCATGAATGTCGACTGCCTACACTCCTGCCGAAAATTCGCTTCATTTAAACAGCTTGGTGTAGTACATGTGTTTATATAAGTTGCAGGTGAGGAAACCTTTGGCACTTAAAAAGACTCAGTGCAGATAATCTAACTCATTGCAGATATTACCAGTTGCTCTTCTCATCAATGCACATCGTCGTCGCCGTCGTCAGCTAAATCAGGTACACCGCAGCCCGAAACCTCTGCCATTGATGTCCAACCACTCCAGACCTACTCTGGTCGAGTCCACTGTAAAGTCAGGTATTTGTTTATTTTATCCCTCGATCCAGTTTATGGCCTTCGCCTTCTTCTGGAACCATCTGTTGGTATCGACTCTCTTACCCTAATTGTCGACCGGTTTTCGTTTCGTCCAAAGAAAGTGCTCAGACCATGTCCATTATTTCTCTTGATTGAACTATGATATCTAGTACCCCAGTTTGTTCGCTGGTTTAGGCAGCTTGTTTCTGTCCCTAAATGTTTCTCCTATCGTTATTCGTTCGATGGGTCGTTGAGAAGACGTACGTTTGTTTTTTGGTGGTTTAGAACGGCGCCACGTCAATCTTCGTAGATATTTCTTTTTAGTGACACAGTCAGATTACGTTCCAGTGTTTGGGAGTGCTTGCCGAGTGCGCCCCAAACCGTAACTATCCTGCGGCGGCTTTCTCTCTCGTAATTGCGTTAGCACTTATAATCTGCCTGAGGCACTTTAGTTCTTTTGCTTCTTCTAAAGTTTCGTTGAGTAAGCTGACCAGGGAGCCTTCTGGCATGCTTATTCCTCATTGAGATATTCCTATTTATTTTTAGCCCCAAGGCCGTGCTTTTGATCGCAGTTCCTCAACATTGTTTGCAGGTGCGCAGCAGTCTCACTCAGCAAGAATAGGTCGTCCGCAAACTTCAAATGGCTCACGTATTACCCGGTTATCATTATTATTGTGTTTTCCCAATCAAGCTTTCTAAACAACCCCTGAAGACACGCTCTGAGTAGCTATGGCGAGATGGTAGGTATCTGTGTTACTCCCTTTTGGATCGGGAATTTATCGCTTTGTTTGTGAAGATTATCCTCCCCGTGCGTTCTTTATACATGCCTTCTACAAGTCTTATGTAGGTCTCCTCTATTCGATGGTTTTTAAGGCTACTAGCACGGCTTTGCATTGTTTTTTTCCTGCGGGACAATTCGTAGCACAGAAGTTGACCATTTAGAGCAATGTGGCTGGTGCGCGCCATTGTCCGACGATGTGGCATCAATCGCAATTAGTGTTGTTTTGTAACGCATTTTTTACTGTATCATTTCCTTCTGCGCGTCTTCATCTGCTATGATTTAAGTGCGGCCCTGTAGCCCAGCTTTTTGTCCACCCTATTTAGGAAAAATCAGCGAAATATAAAATAACGAGAAATACATCAAGCTCATAGTTCAAAAGCAACGTCCCCGTCGAAAATAAATCTATAGTTTAAAACACCGCGTTGTTGTGGCCGCAACAGTGATGTCTGTATAAGCACCCGTTAGATGCATTGAGTTAAAGAACAGAAAACTTCAAGCACCGGAGGAAATGTGAGAAGTTCAAAAGCCACCACAGTAGTGCCATCTCCGTGATCGCCATTCTAAGTACGGCTCGTCTACTTGTGCTCTTTTCTTGTTTCTTAAATCCAGTCATCCTCTGTCCCTGGGAAACGTTGGTGCTTCTAAACTTGCACCATTGCTCGATATTTTTGCATTTTTTATGACGCCCGTTTTTGAAGGCAAATGGAAAAACCGCTGCAGCTGTACAACAGCCTTGGCGAAGCACCTTCTCCACTTCTTTCCCCGACCGTCATAGCTGAAAACACAGGAGTAACGGCGGGACATGGAAAGTCGTTCTTTGCTTTTTTTTTTGTAACGCATTTTTTACTGTATCATTTCCTTCTGCGCGTCTTCATCTGCTATGATTTAAGTGCGGCCCTGTAGCCCAGCTTTTTGTCCACCCTATTTAGGAAAAATCAGCGAAATATGAAATTCCTTCTGCGCGTCTTCATTTCCTTCTGCGCGTCTTCATCTGCTACAGCCGGTCCGGTTTGATAGGAGACTTATTAATTTTTTCGAGCGCTTTTATTACAGGGGTTTTCTTATATGAGTCTCTGGTGTGGGCCAACTGTCAGAGATTACGTATAAACAAAACCTTGCACACTGATATTGTCTGAGATGCGTTTAATTAGCGTCCATTGTTTACATTTCTGTGCATGCCTTTTGTTGAACACATAGTTGATGGAAGAATTTATATTGTTTCGTACATTCCTACACTACCAAGAAGCAATAGATTTAACGCCGCGCATTATAACAGCAATCTGTATTTAAAATTGCTTTCAAGCCTGTTTGTAATATTTCCTATCAAGTGTACGCAAAAATCGTTGGCAGCAGACTGATGAATTTATGAATTTCAAAGAGAATAAAACGATACTTAAACCTACCAGGGTGCAGCAGCGTGTTTCTCCTTGGCAGTTTCTTCACTTTTTGACGAGGGAGGATAAGGCTGCTGTGCTCAGCGACGTTTTCCGCTGCCTTTCAGCTGACGCGGTCAGCCTTATAGTTCCTTTGCTCGTTGTGAGCTGTTGACTGTTCGGTTTGCGCTAACATTCGGCGGTATAAAGACATGTTGACACTGTCATATGACACATACAGTGGAAAGCAGCATCCCTTATATGTGGCTGCTAACGTGCACAGCGCTAGTGAAACATTGCGAAATTTTCCTAACCGTGGGCCTTGAAGTTTGCAAGCGTTCAAATCAAGGGATCAAGTATCCGTAGTGCAGAAAAAGTTTGGTGTGAGCTTGCACCTAAGTATGGCGTGAGCAAACTCTGCCATTTTCGTTTAAGCCGAAAAGAGTTGTGTAATGCATTAGACGATGTTTGGCAGAATATGACACGTTACAATATTTTGGCGCCCTTATTAACTCTTTCTGTTTATTTTTGCTTTACTATGCTTCACAGACCAACAATGCCTGTAATCCACACTTCGCATGCGTCTACCTGTTCCAATAAGCGTGAAACGCTCGTCCGCGTGTGGGGAACCTAACTACTGGGGGGGGGGGGGGGGTCGTATTCTCTACAGAAAAATTTTAGGCTCAAGAAACAACTGTGGTACATGACTGGTGAGCTTCGATTTGTCTAAATGTAAAGTAATTTTCTTCAGCTGTAAACCAACAACTGTTGCATATTATTGCTTTATAAATGACTGAAATGTGCAAAGGATATTCCATATGAGTACTCGGTGTTCAGCTCCCTTCTTACGCTTCATGGGCAACCCATGCAGCACATATATCTTCTGCCAGCGCATCGAGAACTTTCAAATATTTACTTCGGAACCCAAGGAACATGCCAGATAACATCCAAAAATCAGGTTACTTGACATTTGGTTGAAATTCGCATCATCCATATGGTCTCCTTCCCAAGCATCACTCGTTAACCTGCTACAAGCCTTGAAAAACCCCGCGTCGCGATTCTTTTAAGGCGTGTACAGCCACCGCTCTAGTATCAATCAAACAAAATATGACATTTCATTACCGCACCTGGAAACGCGGTGCACATTACCCTCCTGTCTTCGCTCTATAAATACATTTACAGCTCCAGGCAACCACCGTTTCCACTTACAGCGTAATAGCACATATATAAACGACTACACAATCAACGAAGTATCCTGCGCATGTTTGGTAAAACAAAGTCAGTAAATTCATCGGCGTTGGCTCCCGCCATTGCACTCTCGAATGATCTTCCCGATAAAATTCTCAATTTAGGTGTTCATGAAACTTCCCGCTTACATCTACTGAAACATCTGTTTTGATAAGATTCAATATCCCCTTAATATTACATACATAAATGATTTAATGATCAAATCATGCTACATTTGTGTGCAAACTAAGAACGGCAATAGCTCATATGGTGTATCGATCCGCTGAAGCGAAGGACATGTACGTCAATGTGCGTAGGCGTTTTGAAAGGTGATGGCGTTTACTGTGTGGCATTGTTTACAGTCCCTGCAGTAATTTATATCGTAAATAAGTCCGACAAATCGTAGAAACTACTCGTGTCGTGTTCAAATTGCTCGCAATAGGGAATATCTACTCCACTTGAAAAAACAGACGGTCCGGTGAGGATACGCAGGGACGAATTTTGTTGTCATTAAGCTCTACCAGAGTATAGTGTTGTCGATGTTGTCACAGCACATTTACAAGAGGTATTCAGAACATGAGTAAGAGCAGGAGGGCGTATGGGTTAATGTAGAATTTCCAATAACCTTAGATTTGCTGATGACATTGCCTCTCTAAGTAAAACGGGGGATTATCCGCCGCGGTGGATCAGTGGGTAAGGCGCTGCCCTGCTGAGCACAACGTCACGGGTTCGATTCCCGGCCGCGGTGCCGCTTCTCTGATGGAGGCGAAACGCAAAAACGCCCGTGTCTACGAGATTTTGGCGCACGTTACAAATCTTTAGGTTATCAAAATTAATCCGGAGCCATCCACTGCGGCACGTCTCATCGCCTGCGTTCCGTCGGCGCGTTAAACCATAAAATCAATCAATCAATCAAACCCGGGGGTCAAATTGCAAAGCATGGATACCGCCCTGCACAAACAGAGTAGAAACGTCGGCCTGAAAATATTATGCAGAAAACTGAAGCCATGCTGAATAGCCTGGGGACTGCTCAGCGGTTAGAGATAAATGGTGAGGCAATAGACGTGTACGCGAATATATCTACTTAAGCCGAGTAGTGGCCCCGGATCGCAACAATGAGGTACAGGCAATAAAAATAAGAATAGGGTGTAGTGCATTCAGCAGGCATCCCAAGATAAAGAAAGGCAGCCTACCATTGTCCCTGTAGATGAAATTGTATGACAGCTACATTTTTCCGGTTCTCACTTACACGGCGGAAACGTGGAGGGTAACTAAAAGGGTTTCACTAAAATTGAGGCAGACTGAGCCAGCAATGGAACAGAATATGGTGGGTGTAAAGTTATTGAACAAGAAGAGAGCGGAGTGGGTGAGGGAACAGCGCGTGTTAAGGACATATTAGTAGCAATCAAGAAAAAGAAACGGGCGTTGTCAGGGCATAGAATGTGAAGGTAAGGCAACCGACGGTCATTCAGGGGGACAGAGTGGATCCCTAGAGTTATCAAGCGTGGCGGTTGGCGGAAAGATGTTAGGTGAGCAGTTAGGTGAAGAGGTTAAGCAGGGATAAAGTGGCCGCAGTTTGCACAGGACAGGTATAATTAGCGATCTATTGGTGAAGCCTTGTCCCTGCAGTGGGCGTACGCAGGATCCTGCTGCCTCTGATGATAATGAATATGATGATAGTGTTGTTGGCGGGAAAGGACTTCACATGTTTCCGTACATTAAAACACTTTCGTGGACGTTTTGTTTCGGGTCGACAAATATTAGCGCCACAACCTTGACAATATTTATTGGTGGCTTTACGATTACCCTTCACATTTTATTACGACGTCCTTCGCTGCGGACAATGTCTCTACCCGACGGAAAAAGACGCTGGCAAAGGCTTGTAGTGGCTAGTGCAATGCTAGCGCCATTTTGTTTATGTTCCCCAAAGTGATTTCTGCAAACTGTGTACAGCGGAAGCGAGCTAGAGAATTGTTTGTTGTTTTTTTTAATTTCCAAACCCTATTCGGCAGGATGCCTTCTCTATCCTTGGACAGATCTGCCGCGTTTCCGTTACTTCCGGCTGTTTTTCCTATGTATTTTATGAAGCACGTTTTTCAACTCACTTTATTTACTGCTTCGATTACTTAATCACACGTTTTTTATCTGACTTTATTTGCTGCTCTAATTACCGGAATAGACTGCCTGTTCGTGCTAGCAACAGCACATAGAATCCTCCGTAGATGCATCGCCAAAATCGTCGAAGTTTTGTGGTTAATTTCAATATTTTACATGGTTCAACTCTTACGTAGCAAGAAGGAAAGACGCGTGAACTTGGTATTTTCGTTTGTAGAGGATACCACATTATCAGGACGTCTAGGGCATATTTTCAGTGTGCCAAAGCGTCGCGTGAACTGACATATAAAAATGTAGCCTTCAGCAAAAATAACGCTTAGTAATACAAATGCGAGTCCAGTACTTCTGCCATAGCTGCACAACGCCTCATTAGGAATGACGTCGTGGCTTTACACAACCACATTTCATTTACTCGAGACATTACACATCTCGGAGGATCGAACAGCTATTATTGTGACGGCGTTTCAAAGGCCGCAGGGTAGCACTATTTTGTAACGGTGTCACTGTGCAAATATGGAGTTTTTGCGATGTCTCAGTTTTCTAAACTTTTAAATCTTTTCCAGATATGCCGATCAGCCGCTTGTACGATGGAATAGTTCTCCGTTTTGCCTGACGGTTCTTGTTGTCTGATACGGCAATCCACTGAGGTCTTATTTTTTAAATTCCAGATAGGGACACGTTTTATGTTATAATTTGGGTCCCAGCATTTCAACACTGAACTATTAGTACTGACATTGTTACGGCGCTCTTATTTACCCACTAGGGAGCACAAAAACCGCACACATCCGATATTTTGGGACGCAAAGGTTTACATGGATAGTGTTGCGTGTATTTTTCTGGGGTGCCAAGGAAACCTCACTGCACAGTAGTTTAGAATTATGTGCCATTAGACAGCCTCGGCTCCCTCACCTCTTCTTAACCGTACACTGCTTGTGGGGAGCGTATCATGTTTCAAACGGCCTGTGATTTCGGAGGCGACCGAGCAGTTATGGCACACCCTGCTATGTTCGCGTTCCTCAGTGAAGGATTAAGCTCCGTGTCTGGGCTCTGTAGCGCCACAACGCTTCCACGTCCTCGAGAAAGTATTTCTGCCGTTGGTTCAGCTTCCATGATAAAGTAATGCGTTCTTCGAACAGACAAAAGCTAGCGTTATAAGCATTTCTGTTGTACAAAAATGACACGCGGAAACCTATCTTTTTGGCGAATGCTCACACATAAAACGGCTGCAACTTTTTTGTCATATACGTTTTATAAACAGTTTCACGACAAATGGCCGCCAATGAGACGGAATTATTAGGGTGAATTTAATTTACTTGACATGCCTAGTGCTATACAGAGAAAATGAAACTATGGCGGAAATATTACGCGCTGCCAATAAACGCGCTTTACGTTCAAGAAACTGAACAAAGTGTCCGTTACTCAATAATGTAGTACTCCTATTTTTTTATAAACAAAAAGCGGCCTTTAGTACAATACACAGTTAAAAAAAAACAATGCGAAAACTACAAAAGTCGTTGCAATGCTATAGTGCTTTAGTATATTTTTGGTTGTTCTTTTCAGTAAATTGATATATTTTTTAATTTTTTTTAAAACAAATGTTTAGTTTAATGGAGTCGAAATAAACCGTTGACCCCCCTTGATATCTGTATGTAACTCTCATCATGAACAGTATTGGCTTTTCTAATTTCTGTTATACTTCATTCCAATTTCTGTTATACTTCATTCCGAATCGTTGTCGTATTACAACTCAACATGTTGCATTTTCGCAGCCTATTTCTTCTTGTGTGAGAACAACTTCATGTTTTGCTTATGTTTGCCAGCACCCTATTCGCAGCGTATGCATGTTACTGTTATGCGGCATTTTCTTAGGTGTTCTACCGTTCGGTTACATTGTTTCGTACAGGCGCGTCATACTCAGCAAGGAAGTAGTATGTGTGCGTCTCTTGTCTTATTAGCCGTGTACACTACTGGATGTAGTTTTCATCGTCAGTTTGGTGTATAACAAATAAAGCTTAGCAGTAGTTCGTGTGCACAACATGATGCTTGAAAACGTTCGCAATTGAAGTCGGCTTCTGTCCTTGAAAACGGCTACCAGCACCACTTTCACGAGTAAGAGTAGCGAAAGGCCTAATCTTCGAATGCTAGAAAGAGGAATCGCTAGCGGGCTGTATTCTATGCGGCCATAACTTCCGCGCATGCTGCCATCATCCAAACGCAGGAACGAAATTGTTGCTTTCTAGTTATTCAAAACATAGCTACTGCCATCACTAATTCTGGAATAAAACTCGGCATTTATTTATTGCTTCTCTACGCTCCTGCGCCATGCCTCAGGGCGTATCGTTTCGACGCATTCTTTCCGGAAATACACAAACTTTACTGCTTCACACAACTATTTATAACACTCCGATGTATCGCCATCAGTGCAATTACCACGTAGTTGAACGAGAGGTGTATGAGAATTGAATCAAGTGGTGTTTTGCGCTATTCTCATATCACGCAGGCCACGTGAATCGGAAAAGTGAAGGCATCGCACAATACAAAATTTCTCATTCAGTAATATTTCTGTCCCTTGATATGATGCAAAAACCCTACCACTAATTCATCACATCCGTGATAAAAACGTTCTTGAGACTCAGGCAAGCTGGGTGTAATGTTCAAAATGGCGCCACGCAATAGATGAGCCAAAAGAACATCTTTTTTTTTATATTTGCAAGTACATAAGTTCTGGCGCTGATGCGCTTCAGTTTTGGACTTGCCGCCGCCTTAAAGGCTGTCTGTGTGATGCTCTAAGGTGTGCAATTTTGTTTAATTCGTTATGGCGCTAGTCCTGCGTTATTTTTGTACCGGGAAGGAACCTCGTGCGCGTAGTGCAGGCAAGCCTTTGCTCATTATCTACTTCGACATATCGCCAAACTCGGTGAAAGCTCGTCAGCTCATTAGCAAAAGCAGCAACCTTAAAACAATGGTTCTCTTCCAGGGAACGAACCAAGACAAGCCCACTTTGTTTTCAGTTTCGAAATAGAGTTTGAGTGCATAACAATGGCGTATGAATGAGCTAAGCAGGCATCCTGCTTTGGTAGCGTAATTGGTGTGCGTCCAAAAAATCCGCCTTTTCTGACTTCAACCATTGTCCTGCAACTAGAAGATGGTCTTCAGACACAATTCATGCCTATTTCTGCTAGCGTTCCAGGCTGACACTGGCACGCTAGCGAGTTCTCGTTGGCGTGCTGTTGCCACTAGCATCGACTGCTTGCGGGCAGTGGGCACAGGCCAGAATCAACAGACCCTTGGCCTGGTGCGTACACGCTTTTTACAATACAGGCATGAGCGAGGCAAGCTACAATTATCGGGAGAAAACGCATGGCATTTGTGTGTCTCCCGTGGTGCGGATGGCGTTCATCCACTGCCTAGGCGTCGACTAGTGGCTACCACGCTTCCAAGCTATCCTGGAATGCTTATCTTAGGAATTTTACAGCTGATAACATAGTAAAAGCGCGGTATCCCGATTATTAAGATATCGATATTGCCCATCTAACGATAACGTCGGATTTCAAGCACGTTGTTTTACAGAACCGAAACCGAAACTTGTTTCAATGCTAACCTTGGACATCGTCCAATCACAGCGCATCTCCTCCCGATGTAACAGCCTTCAGTAGGCGCGGCTGCCGCGGACAGTGCATGGTAGTTTTTCGCCTTTCGCGCTCGCGCTATGTAAAATAATTATCGACTTATCAACCGCATAAACGATGGAAAGTGTGTTAATTGAAGCCAGTCTACGCAGTGCGAACCAAAACAGGAGCTTGACAAATTCCCTTCAGTGTGCCTTTACAGCAACATCTCCACAATACGTGTCATTTCCTCCCGTTGCAGACCAACCCTGGCAAAACCCAGCAAAGCTGAGACAGCAACAGCCTCGCTGGCCACGTAGCCTGCAGGCCTTCCGGACCCTTTCAGAGGCCGCAAAGCCTGCAGGCAAAGCACCAGTCAAGGCAGTTCAGCAAAGGCACAGCCCTTACCGGTTCCTCGTTGGAACAGGTGTGACCTGGGGTATCGCCGCCGGGGGTATCGCTGCATGGGAGAACACCACCTTTCATGACGATACCGTCCAACCCGTGACCCTGCTAACACGCAGTGCATTAGCCTCAAAGTAACGTCTCAATAATACATACCATGTCCTCCTTAGCACCCCTGGCCGGAGACAACAAGGTTGAGGCAGCAACAGCCTCACTGGCCGCGTAGCCTTCAAGAGGCTGACAAGCCTGCAAGCAACACATCTATCAGGGCAATCCAGACTAAATTCCACACAAACGTATCAGGAACAGGCATGTCTTTCATGTGACTTCGCACCGACAGCCTGCCACAAGAGTAAATTTGTTGCAAGGCTAAATTCGAAGGTTGAGGGACTGCACAATGCAAAGTTTATTCCTACTACCTGCTGCCCCGAACTAATGCAGTCAAAGTGCGAGTCTGATGAAAGGTCATGACGCGTCAGTTGCACTGAAAAAAAAATTGATTCATGGAGTCTTTAACGACTAGGTACGACCACGACGCCACACTCATCAGTACTGGCCCTTTTTTTTCATTACATACGTCCACGGCTACCGGTTCCTCGCGCCCTTTTTTTCTGCTGGGAAAAAACTGTGGGAACAGAAGAACTTCGAAGTTTCCTCCAGCCATCAGCACGATTAGCTTCGAAGTCCGATTCCAAGAAGTGCTCCTGGAAGAGGCAAAATTGTCGGCAGAACTTCATTTGTTAGGATTTATTTAGGTGCAGTTCATAGCAGACATACTTGAAAACATCGTTGACCTGTGCAACGTAACTTGTCTATGATGCACAATTATAATCTGTACATGCATGTGTTTTAATGCAAATGCATCACTTTACTAATGCGGACAAAAAGCGTGCGTCTTTTGGACATAATACATGTCCAACAGACGGTACAAAAACTCAGCAAAGTGCGCCACACAAAATATGGTTCATTACACCACATTTCTTACAAAAGCTTAATTTTCCCTCAACTAATTTAGTTGAGGGAAAATTTAGTAAATTTTATGTTGGCCCGCATACGATTCACAATTCCTGGAGTGTGAGGCAAACAGGACCCCTGAAAGACCGCAGCTCTATGATTTCAGATGACTAAATGTGACCCTTGCAAATGGCTTGGGATTCCTAGCTTGGGTACACGTGTTTGACGAACGTGTACAGTACTACAAACATAATATGACCGCGGCAATTGCACAAGTAGCAATTCATTGGTCAACAAAAAGGGTGTTCCCATTAAAAGTGTATATTTGCGGCTTACAGAGACAACTCACAACCCTTCTCAGTCACCATCCCTGAAAGAAGACAAAAACATCACAAAGGGAAATAGGTGGCGTTAATGTTCACAGGACACATGCACGCAGCGGACACAGGGCATTGTGGGCACCAAGTCTTTACAGTGCATAAAGTGAACGCGCTGCCCTTTGTGTGCGATTTTTTCCAAAGGTTCTATTACGACCATGTTTTGGACGATGGACTCTGCATCGGCTACATCAACGGCACCTGTCAAACACAATGGCGGTGCTCAGAATAGCAGCACAGATGTTGCACAATTAGGCACTAATGCTTTCGCATTCCCTGCATTGTGAGGAGTGCTTTGGTGTTCGGGCAACGCTTTTTTTTTCTGAAAGTAGCATTACGATTTGTTTGTATGTGAGGTCGGGTATAGCATCCTAGATATTGTATATTTGTATATCAATTTCTACCTGAGGCCTACCACTAATGTGGCCAGAAAAAAATAAATGCGCTTGTGATGCAAACAGGCAATATTATTGTGCCTAAAGATTTCACACCCACCAAAAAGTCCACTTCTGATGAACATTTAAATTTTGAGTTGTAGATAACATTTTTATTATGTGAAATGCTTTCCGTAACTTATGAAGCTATTGCAGCACGCTAATGATAGGTTACCTTTGAGGTGAATGCAATTGCTCTCACCCGCAGATAAACTAGTTCTCTTTCACTGAAAGTTTTCTACTGTTTGGAGTGCACTTATCTATTGCCTTGGAACTTACCGCCCTGCCAACCACGGTGCAGAGTACATTTCAATGCGGTGCAGCATAAACATAAATGCCTTCAGTGGTTATTTTTCCAACCTTCAAAAGAATGTCTTTAATTGTTAATTATTTCTGGATTTACGCCATAACAAGCTACAAAGGTATGCGGTACTTGTGTAATGTATAACAGGCAAGACAGTTTCGTGCAGCTGACCACGCAGTGTATGCGGCCAAGCGTGTATCGTAGGTCAGGCAGATAGACGCGGGTTCCCACAAAACAGGCAAAAACAAAAGCGGAGTTTTGCAAAAGACAGACAGGGTTGCAAAACCAGGTGATACATCAGGGCAATAGAAGAGCCACGGCAAACAATATGGAAGCTCCCAGCAGTGACATGTCTGAGCAAGGGTGCACTGAAAAGGTGCCCTGCAATCATTCGTAACGTATTGTAGACATCGGGTCTCTTCAGATTGCAAACATTTCTTCACATCCAAACTGGCAGCGAATATTCTAACACACAATTTTTTCACCCTCTATTTATCTCCCTTTTACTATCTACAGAGTACAATTGACATTTTTTGCAAGGAGAGCATCTGCGTTAGGCATTGTAACACCCATAACCTAACCGGTTCTTTGCAAAGGAACGCTGCACAGTTAAGGGATACCATTCCTAAAAAAACTCAAACTGCCCTTCAAAGTGATCAAAACGCAAGAAGAGGAACAAAAAAAAAGACCTTACACAAAGCCACTAATTTTCCCAGCATCTGTTAAATTTAACCCAAATGGAAGAAGCTAGCAGGCAAACCCAACATTGCAAGTGTGTTCTCAGTGGGGAAGAAAGGTAAGTCAATATTTGGGTGGTATTGGTCAAGAGGCTCTTAAGTTCTGCACGCACATGGCCCCACTCTCAATTCAGAGTGTCCAGCTGGCCAGCCTGGCATTCGAGAGCAGTGCGGTTGGCATCAAGCATGGTGCACTGGACGTTGCAGCTTGTGCCTGTGTCGGGGCATAGGTTGCAGTCGCTCGATGCTGGTTGGGGTATGTCCACACATGTCAGATGAGCCTGTCCAGTTACCCAAACAACCCTTGAGGCCGATGGTACGAATGCTGGTGGTGCCAGCTGTGCCTTCAGAAGGGTTAGTGGCAGCTGAATCAGAGTGAGATGGCAGTGAATTGTCCTGTGCCCCACTTGGCCACAGCCACTGGCATTCTTGCAACTGTCCAGGATGGTTCCTGGTCTCAGTCCCAGGTTTTAGTGCACAAAATGTTACAGCAGCATGAGAAAGGCAGCCAGGCGCACGGTCACGGATGGCCAAAATGGGTGTATGTCTTCGGACTAAGGGTTCACTCTCACGGAGAAGAGCTCGGCCAGTGTTTCCACAACCAGTGGGGACTCAGCAGTAAGGCGCAGTGTGAGGTTGACTTGTGCAGCCCAGTGCTTAACCTCCACGACAGGAGCCTAGACGGGCCCAAGAGGTGACAGAGGCCCACCCTGCTTAGGACCTCCCTTTCTCTTCCCACTCATTTCAACAAACATTAGCTGACTGCTGAGTGCCAGGACTCTCCACCCCTATGCCATAAACAATATCTGTGAACAAGCTGTAAACAATATCAAAGCACGGCCTTCCACGGCATGAAAACAGCCAGCCCATGCTTGACTGCTAAGATATAGTTCTACTCCATCCAGGTTTCATTAACTAATCACAAAGCAATCGTCACTACAATTACCAAATGATGAGAACCTGACGACAAACTATAGGGCTATAGTTTGCATGTCAGTGCTACTTTGATTTGGAATTCTTTTCCCATTCGCTACATGGTTTTTAATAATTACGGGAATTTATCGGGTGCTGTTTCAGGAACCCTTAAACAGTTCGCGGTTTCGTAAGAATATACTGCGCTCTGCTGCAGTTTAAGTATTCATTGCCAGGTCTACGCATAGCTGAGCATTACTTATATGAAAGCGTTCTGTTCCCGCGAAAGTTGAGATTTAAATCCCATTCAAGAAACAAATAGATGGCAAATGTGTGTACGTGTGCGTGTTTATCGGATCGCTTGCGCCGAATTCCCAGCAGTATACATAGGCGAATCCGGTAATTTTTGCAAACGCATAAAGCAACACCAGCACGACGTGGGAAAGAAAAACGTTGTCTCCAATGCCACTGCGGAACACGTGGCGAATACGCAACATGTGATAAACTGGGAACATGCCAAGATACTGACGACGGAACGCAACATGTCTGCACGCCTGAATCTGGAGTCCTTGAATATTCAGACAACTCCGCACACAATCAACAGGACGGACGGCTGCATGAATCCTGACTACGCCAAATCACTTAAAGATTACTGGGGGCTATATAATTCGGCGTCTTCCAGTGGCCGTTTTCATTGTGAACAAGGGCGCCGTAGTGCTCCCGAAACGTCAATTTGTTTTTGAGTTGGTCAATGACCTGTGTTTCTTGTTTAGTACTATGCTACCTGACCAGACGGTATGCCGTCTAACCATCGACTTGAATGTCCAGGAAAGCGTTAATGTTTTCGTAAATTATTTAAACGTATTAATCCATCAACGGGTTAATAAAATCCGCAACGTAAATGGGCCACATAACCGATTTTGTTAAAAGGAGGGATTTGCGCGCGTAGGATGTAATAGCTAGCTATGGTGACTATAGGGAGCTTCTTCTGGAAACCCCTGAATATTTGCACGATTCAGGCCACGACCTAGTCGTAAGTGTGAAATGTAGTTGCAATTTCAGTAAATTGCAAGTCGAGTATATACACTCGTAAAAGCATGGTGAATAAAGTAGCATTGATTTAACTAAGTACATAATTCTGCTAAATCCCTCGAGGGTGGCCTCTCCGGCTACAACACGGAGTAAATGCGGCGGCGTAAACACAGTATTTTTCTAGAGGGGTAAGTGATGTCCTGGTGTAAATAGACCCTATAGGGACGCATACTGCGCGGCACAACTAAGTCATTGGTGCTGCTTTATCACTGCCGAACGCCCATTCAACAAATATTGTAAACGGTAAACACCCTATTGTTTAAGAAATAGGGCACCAATTTTTAACTAATAAGACTTTGGCATGAAGGCTACCGTGGGATGTAGCCTCTAGGGAGGGATACACAGGAATTATCGAAGGCAATTTTTCTTTTCGTGAAAATGTCGTTTAAGGCAGTCCGAAGGTGGTAAATTTAATGTGTAGTGACAGTGTAGGAAACCACTGCTCCAGGTTTTTAAGGTCGGCCAGTAGGAGAAATATGACAAATTCTTTGCATCCCCAGCGTCGAATGAATCAAGACAAAGCAGAGAGGAGTGGGAAGAAAGGTGTATCGTTGCGCGTGCGTCTGTCCTACGTGTAAAGCAGCTGAGCAATCACTGAGTTATGCAAATGTTCTCGCCTTTCATCTTTATATACCTACACTCTTAGGCTAAAAGGTCTAAAAGTTCGTCTTTTCGGGGACTAACGACCTCTGCCACAATCATTAGTCCCTTTGGGGACTAACTGCGAGGGGACGAACGGTTAGCCCCCACCCGGATGGTCCGTTCCGATACTCCCCAAGGACGAACTGCGTAGAGTGCAGAAAAAAGAAAAAAAAACTCCAGCAATGGCAGGGATCGAACCCCTGACGCCTGGAAATATACACTAGGAACCCGACGCACTATCCGCTGGACCACGCCGCCGGGTGGAACCTGCGGTAGATAATATTCAAGTGTACAGCGTGTAGTTCTGTGCATAACCCAGCAAACCACGTTACGTCGTTCAGATATCCCGGAGACGTCAGCAATAGACATTGCAGATGTCCAGGGGACGTACTGTTGGGGTCAGAGTTACATATAATCAACGTCCCCACAACTGCAAAAAACCCATCCAAATAACACGAAGGATCACGTACTGTAGACGTCTCATGGTACTTTTATACGCTGTTCGCGGGACGTTACCTTAGTGGTACGTCGTATGGATATTGTAGTGGTACGCATGCAAGACGTTTATAGACGTCTGTTCTACATTCTTTTTCTGTCTTCGGCACAAGCATTAATTTGTTATATTCATGACTAGTGTACGTTAGTATGATATTGTAGAGATGAACCTGTATAATGGAAATTTACATTCTTTATACTGTATCTCGATGTTTGGCCAGCCCCCTTTTCAAGGCTGCCTACTTGTTGTAGGCAATAATATTTCAAATACATGTCTTACTAGCTATTCAGCACTGTTTGCTGTTACTTGTCACCTGGTTTCTAGAATAATGTTTCCACTTTTGAAGTGCTGCATACTGCATGAAGTCTTATATGTGAAGTAACAAGCTGACCACACACTCTTGCAGAAGCACACGAAGCACTGCTCTAAACAAGAAATGTCGCATCAAAAACAAGTGGCAGTAAGTAACAGCAAACCAGTTCTGATCAGCACAAGTGACCTTGACACTAAGGCAACAACAGTAGCGTCATCGAATTGTACCACCAGCATGGCTGTACAGGCATTCTGAAAATAAACTATCAGGGAAACAATTCAAAAATTCAAATATAAAATGACAGTCTTGCCAACCTAGATGTAAGTAAGTGTAGCTGGGTAGTAAGAAAGCTTTTGATGCACACATAAAACACAAGAGTTCAGTAACACAGTTTATGTTGACTTCACAAAATTATGTAATATGCTTTCGCAACACAACCAGTTTATTTTGATTCCTATTTGCCCTGGCCCACAGGGTACAAATTGTATATTTGCAAGAATAGTAAAAATATTCATGACAAATTAAATAAGTCAAACACAGCAAAAAGGTTCACAAAAATAGAAAAAAAGTAAACATGATATGTAAACCCAGCGTACAAGCATAAGATAGTTATGCAACTTGAAGTATCTCACATTAAGTGAAATGGGTGAAAAACAGCAGTGTGGAAAAAAAACTGTGGAAACAAAAAAAAAGGATTGAATGGTGGTTACAAAAACAAAGCAAATTTACGGAACTAAATAGTTCAAATCTAGTGAACAATTTGTGGAACAATACACCAAAAGCACCTTGGAAACACAAACGTGGTGTTGAGTGGTGGGTGTGAGTGCCATACAAATTTGAGATACTTTAAACAAACCAACATCTAGGGAAATGGTTATAAACACTAGAAAAGGTGAGTATACAGAAATGAGTGTACGGCGGTTACAAGAGCAGTAGTAATTTACGTGATGAAATAATTCACACTTAGCGAAATGGCAGGACAACAATAAAACAACAAAAAACTTTAACAACAACTTATTCAAGTCTGGATAGGAAAACAATACAATGTTACACTATTTCAATATTTCACACAAAGTGATATGATTTGGCAACAAACGAAAAAACGGGGAACACGGAAATGATTGAATAATATTTACAACAAGACAGATATACACAAGTACATGATTCACACCAAGTGATACGCTCAAGGAACAATAACACAACATAAAAATGCATCGAAGCAAGGAAATAATTCAATGGTGGTTCTATGGTGCATGCCTCCATCATCAGTTATGGTAGGGATTCTTGAACAGTTTTCATTCTTCGTTGTGGTGCCAGAAACTGTAAAAATAGTTGCGGACCGGATTGGTTGGAAAGTGAGTAGAAATTTCATGATCCAAAGGCTGAAGGAAATTAAATGCCTCTTCTAGCAATAAAACTAAGAAGCCGCAGGTTATCGACAATGTTGATATTTGCGCAGGATGTGACTGACAATAAAAATCTGGGCCCTATACATTGTCTAATGAAAGAATTTGATGTCTGTAACAACACGAAGATATCTAGTTACACAGAATTCAGGATGTCGTTCGCAGGTGGAAAAAAGGGTGCTTCTCTTTTTCCCAAACCAGGGGAACTCCTGCGCCAAGTTGACCGTCAACCGTAGCTTGAGCAGGCGCCTTGTGCACTGTTGCAGTAGCACCTCCCTTGCAATCCAGTTCTTCAATCTAGGCATGGGTAGAGGAAAATCTATGTTGTTAATACAGCTTTTAAGGCTGGTATAATACAGAGTGGCCGCCTACCATTGTCCTTGAAAACTACAGTGTATGACAGCTGCAGCTTACCGGTACTCACCTACGGGGCAGATACTTCCAGGGTCAATAAAAGGGTCTAACTGAAATTAGGGACTACTTAGCAGGCCGTAGAACGTTAGATGATGGGTGTAACATTAAGGGAAAGGAAGAGAGCGGAGTCGATCGGAGTCGATGTAATTTAATGCCAGCATTGGCACTACTAAGGCAACCATAAAATTATGACTGCTAATGTGAGGTACCACTATTTATACGCACTATATTTCGTGAATCGGGACTCTGAGGACATTTTAGCCCAGCTACGGGTCCGACCTGAACTTGCAAAATATTTTTCTGTGTCTATGTTAACCACTTTTTTAGTGCAGTGACAATATATACACCGATGAAGCCATGTCCACAAAATGTGGCAAAAGGAAACATGCACAAACCCGGACAGCGTCTCTGCCATGGACGTACAGGCGGGGACTTAAATTTGCAGACCACGCGAGCGCGTGGCAAAAGCCACCGATGCGCGCTCTGTAGGCCCGGCGCCTGTTGTCGAGACCGGCGCGGCGCGCATGCGCGTCCTGTTTTACTCGCAAGCACGCCGATTTCCATGCTCCCTGCAGTGGTGCTGAGATGGTCACTGAAGCACCGCAGAGCGACGCATTTGTAGCATTCCCTTCTTTCCGATGAGATATTCGGGGCCTAATGTGACGATTGCGCGGGCGTTGGCGCAAGTGCTCATCGCGTCCTGATAAACACTTGCGCGGAATGTTTTATTTGTTTGTTTTGGGCTTTATCGTTTATAGACGATGAGACTGGTGGCTTGAGAACGGCGTAGCCAAATCAAGCGCGTACGAAGCACAGTCACACGGTACCGCACTACGGACAACAAAACGTTAGCTATACGAAAAGCGAACCTTTATTCATGTTGTTTATTTTGTAAACTATTTGTCCACTGAACATAAATTTCAGCTCGCTTTCCGCTGCCGATAAAGTAGGCGATTTGCAAGTTTTGTAAAAGAATTTTTTTTTTTCGGTTTGTTTGCTGCCTACTTCCTTACTTAAAAATGATTGAAAGACATGTCGGTTCATTCTGCGCGTCAGCATTCATCAAAATGGCACTTCGGGTTTCCATCGAAGAGGGCCATAACATTATTCGCTACTTGTAGCCGTAATATTAATCGCGACTTCGGACCTTCTGAATGTTTTTGTCACTAATAAACGGGTGTTCAGCCACAGCCAAACAATCAGCTTGTTGTCCTCCTGTTTCGTTGTTGACCTTGTCCTGCTGCTCAGCTGGGCGTCAGCAAGGCGGCCCTTTGCTAATAGCGGCGAAAAGGGAAAATGCTCGAGTGTGTTCGGGATTTCGGTGCATGTTGAACATCCCCAGGTAATGAAAATTAATCCGCAGCTTTCCACTACGGTTCGCCTCATCGCCTGTGTAGCGTCGGCACGTTAAAACCTCATAATCAATCAATGCAAGCCGACCTTACAGAATTGCTCCAGCCTTGGAGCAATTCATCCCCGTAGGCACGAATTGCTCGGCTAACAGCATCCCTTGGCCTATTAGTAAGCCGGCAAATGTCCCTTTTAAAAACGGCTTCTAAAAAGTAGCCAATAATATTATGGCGTTCTTCGATGGAAACCCGAGGTGCCATATTGACGAATGCTGACGCGCAGAACAAACCGATATTTATATGGGTATGTCTGTCAATCATTTTTAAGTAAGGAAGTAGGCAGCAAACAAACCGAAAAAAAAACTCTTTTACAAAACGTGCAAATCGCCTACTTAATCGGCAGCGGAAAACGAGCTGAAATATATGTTCAGTGGACAAACAGTTTACAAAAAAAAAACATGAATAAAGGTTCGCTTTTCGTATAGCTAACGTTTCGTTGTCCGTAGCGCGGTACCATGTGACTGTGCTTCGTACGCGCTTGATTTGGCTACGCCGTTCTCAAGCCGCCAGTCTCATCGTCTATAAACGATAAAGCCCTAAACAAACAAATAAATCATTCCGCGCAAGTGTTTATCAGGACGCGATGAGCACTTGCGCCAACGCCCGCGCAATCGTCACATTAGGCCCCGAATATGTCATCGGAAAGAAGGGAATGCTACAAACGCGTCGCTCTGCGGTGCTTCAGTGACCATCTCAGCACCGCTGCAGGGAGCGTGTAAATCGGCATGCCTGCGAGTAAAACAGGTCGCGCATGCGCGCCGCGCCGGTCTCGACAACAGGCGCCGGGCCTACAGAGCGCGCATCGGTGGCTTTTGCCACGCGCTCGCGTGGTCTGCAAGATTAAGTCCCCGCCTGTACAGTGGGGGACTTAATTTTGCAGACCACGCGAGCGCGTGGCAAAAACCACCGACGCGCGCTCTGGAGGCCCGGCGCCTGTTGTCGAGACCGGCGCGACGCGCATGCGCGTCCTGTTTTACTCGCAGGCACGCCGATTTTCTCGCTTCCTGCAGCGGTGCTGCAATGGTCACTCGAGCACCGCATAGCGACGCCTTCATAGCATTCCTTTCATCCCGATGGCACATTTGGGGCGTAACGCGACGATTGCGAGGGCTTTGGCGCAAATGCTCTTCGCGTCCTGATAAAGACTTGCGCGTAATGTTTTATTTGTTTGTTTCGTGCTTTATCGTTTATAGACGATGAGTCTAGCGGCTTGCAAACGGCGTCCCGGAATGAAGCGCGTACGAAGCACAGTCTTACGGTTCCGTGCTGCCGACGACGAAATGCTAGCTATATGAATAGCGAACCTTTATTCACCTTGTTCATTGTGTAATTTGGCCACTGAACATATATTCCAGTTTGCTCTCCGCTGCCCATAAAGTAGGCGATTTGCAATTTGTACAAAAGAAATCCTCTGTTTTATTTTTAATGTCTACTTCCTTAATTTTAACGATTTATAGACATACCCATATGATTTGTCTGTTCGTTCTGCTCGTCGGCATTATTCAAAACGGCACCTCGGGTCCCATCGAAGAACGCCATAATAGTATTCGCTACTTTTCGCCGTAATATTATTCACTACTTAGGGCCTTCCGAACGTTTTTGTCACTAATGAACAGGTGTTTAACCACTGAAAAACAATCAGCTTGTCCTCCTGTTTCGTTTTTGACCTTGTCCTTCTGCTCCGCTGGGCATCTGCAAGGTGGCCCCTTTTCTGATGGAGCCGAAAAGCGAAAATGCTCAAGTGTGTTCGGGATTTCGGCGCATGTTACACATTCCCAGGTAATCAAAATTAATTCGGAGCTTTCAACTACGGTGTGCCTTATCGCCTGTGTAGCATCGGCGCGTTAAAACCTCATAAACAATCAATGCAAGCCGACCTTAAAGAATTGCTCCGGCCTTGGAGCAGTTCATCCCCATAGGTGTGAATTCCTCGGCTAACAGCATCTCTTGGTCTATTAGTAAGCCGGCAAATGTCCCTTTGAAAAACAGCTTCTCAGAAGTAGCGAATAATTTAACGGCATTGAGTGGGAGCCCGAGGTGCCATATTTACGAATGCGACGGGCAGAGCGAACAGACAATTTATGTGAGTACGTATTTCTATCTTTTTTAAGTAATGAAGTAGGCAGCAAAAACGCCGAAATAATTTCTTTTATATAACTTGCGAATCGCCTACTTTGTGGGCAGCGGAGAGTGAGCTGGAATATATGTTCAGTGGCCAAATTACACAATGAACAAGGTGAATAACGGTTCGCTATTCATATAGCTGGCATTTCGTCATCGGTAGCGCGGTACCGTGGGACTGTCCTTCGTACGCGCTTCATTCGGGGACGCCGTTCGCAAGCCGCTAGTCTCATCGTCTATAAACGATAAAACACAAACCAAACAAATAAAACATTACGCGCAAGAGTTTATCAGGACGCGAGGAGCATTTGCACCAAAGCCCTCGCAATCGTCGCGTTAGGCCCCAAATGTGCCCTCGGAAAGAAAGGAATGCTACAAAGGCGTCGCTATGCGGTGCTCGAGTGACCATTGGAGCACCGCTGCAGGAAGCGAGAAAATCGGCGTGCCTGCGAGTAAAACAGGACGCGCATGCGCGCCGCGCCGGTCTCGACAACAGGCGCCGGGCCTCCAGAGCGCGCATCGGTGGCTTTTGCCATGCGCTCGCGTGGTCTGAAAAATTAAGTCCCCGACTGTACATCCTGCAGCACAATGGCGAGGTGGGCTAGTTGGTATATATGCATAACTAAACCTTCAAAACCACATCACTGAAAAACTCGTCCTGTTGTCCTGTTCGCTTGTCTTGTTAGGCCTACATTTTTATTTGAAATATACGTTGTACAGCAGGAAACATCAAGGTAGTGCAAGAAATAGTTACTGCACACTCAAATTTAATCATAGACTTCCCTTAATTTAAACTCTATGTAAAATTTCCAGTGGCCACTGTATTCGAATTTCTGAGGTTAGAATTCTATTGTAGTGAGTTGTTTTGGCAGGCTTTCATTAAATGAAGTGCATTTTGCTTATGTTCTTTCAGTGACGTTAGCGTTTAAACAACAGACATGTGACAGTGGTGGCTGCGGCATTGCTTAAAAACCGGTAGGAATGAAACCAAAATAATAGATTCCCCCTCTCACTTTGATTATTACTGCACCTACTAGGCCCTGAACACAAGCCAGCCGAATATTTTTACAATTCAACTTTGCATCAATATACAGTTAATGAGGCCACACCGCACGATCCTACAATGCAGTGAAGGGTGGGGCATGGATGGCATTGGCTTGCAGCAGGAGATAAACAAGTTTAAAAATATTCGTCTCAGCAATGAAGCACATGCAAAATATAAAGACTTAGGTGGCATTTAGGCAAACAACAAACATGACTGGTAGACGGGATAATCAGGACGCAAACAAGACGCACGCGAAGTAAAACATGATACACGCAATCTGCAATTGATACTGGCTCAATTTTACGGCATACAGCAGGCTTTGTTCGTTGCATAGGTGGGATGAATTGACTGTATAGCAATGCTATTGGGGTAGGCCTTCCCCAAGTGAAAGTTTGCAGTCAGTCTTGTTACGAGTTTGGTGTTGCATTTGCAGTTCACCGCTAGACATAAAAGAGACACCAACTTGCGCGAAAACAAGGTTGCTATATTCAGCAGAACGGCGTGTTAAAAATACAAAAGTTACAATTGCATTCTTTGAGGCTGAGCTGAGTTTTTTTGCGTTCTTTTAGGAATGAGTCATCATCTTCACCCACCAATCTACGCTCACTGCAGGGCAAAGGTCTTTCCCATAGATCGTCTATTATCCCGGTCCTCCGCTAACTGCGATCAATTTACCCCCGCAAGCTTCACCTCATCTGCCCATCTAACTTAATTTCTGCCGCCCCCTGCCACGCTTGCCTTCTCTAGGGACCCACTCTGTTACGCTTAATGACCAACGGTTATCTTTCTTTCGCATTACATGCCTTGCCCACCTCCATTTCTTAATTTCTACTAATATGTCATTAACACGCGTTCGTTCCCTGATCCACTCCGTTCTCTTCTTGTCGCTTAATGTTATACCTATCATCTTCCGTTCAATTGCGCACTTAGTGGTTGGGCGCTTCCGTTCCAAGGCGTGCTGAGTATCATCGCACAAATTTTGTCATTCTACAGTTTCTCTGCCCAAATCGCAGAAATATATACACACAGGATATAACAATGGAAATTCCTCCCACTCGTGTTCATTACATCACTGCTGCACATCAGAGTTTTCCCGTTCAGGTGCACAATCTCTCGTTCTGTTTTTTTACTGACTGTACAAAAGGCGCCTTCTACGCTGCGAACGCAAACAAATCCCGATGACACTTCTGAGGCGTTGTGCCTTCAGCACGAATGGGAAACGAGGCTGTGGTAAAGAGTATGGACCAAACCTCCACACAGCTAGTCCACTTTGGCAAATCAGCATTGCGGAGCCAGTAGGAGCAACGGGTGTAGCTGGCAGGGCGCAAAATGATGTTTACGTCAGGTGGTGTTGCCATTCCTATCGGATGTGTCCTGGTTTATGTCTTTCGTGTCTGAATAAAACTCGAGTTCACCGCTTTGTCCTATTTTCTCTTCTTATGTTCTCGTCTACGTGCGCTGTAAATACATTGAAGATCGCGTCACCAACAACTGCTTTTGTTGAGGCACGCTTCACAGGAGTTTGAACTTCGACTGGTAGGTTCGAGGGAAGGCGTAGGCCAATGGAGCGGACGGGGCGGAAACTAGAGAGTTTTAGAATAACGTACGCAACCGTATGCAAAAAGTTAGCGAACGCCTATTCTTTGCGTCGTTCTTACTGCGCATGCGCCGTACGTTAAGCCGCTTCTGCATTTGGCGAACGGCAGCGAAATAGCGTGCCTACGTAAGGCCGCTTGCGTTTCTAACAGGCGGTAAGTAGCGCGACAAGCATTCACGGTTCCGCCTTTCTGTCGACAGTAACTTGCCTCCGATGGAGAAAGTTCCTTGCTTTACGAGTGCTTAGCACATCTCCCTCGCACAGCTCTCTATCGCCGTGACATCGCTGTCTGTCCAAACAAAGCTTTGTAGCCAGGCAAAGGCACACACACACCCACACGAAGTGGTGTGGGTGTGTTGTGGCCGCGTTCGCGGTGAGATGCGACGTTGTGCTTCTGCGGTGAACAACGCGCAAGCGTTTATCTGTTTATCGCTCCGCCCCGTCTGTAACGCCACCGCTTTATTTCGAAGGCACGTTTCCCACAACGCCGCAACAACGTACAACCCATATGCCTTTTCAGAGACATGCTGGCAAAACTAATAAACCGTGACATTTCATTAGTAATGACGTTGAAATGCACAATACTCACGAGGGGAAGGCGATGAACAAGGTCGCAACTGCAACGGTCTAAATAGCGTTGCATCGGTGACAACTGTCGTCGCGCTTTCGGCTCGCTGAGCTCTTCCAGACGAATTGAGTTCACAACACAATTCACACGGCTGCACACAGTCTTCTTTCATTCACAGTAGTAACAGTAGACATTTGAGTAACATTCAAGGCTCTCATCCTGTAACACGTTTAAACTGAACGGCGCAGCACGCGTCTGGCCGTTGCATGCGTTGCACCCGTTGAACGCCGAAGGTCATGACTAGTGGATTGGATTGGCTCATATGATCTGGCTTTATAGCACCGTCGTTATTTTGCGGTCTCATAACAGCATATACAACAATAAACTTTTCAATAGTTCGAACTGTAGCGTTAGTACACATTTAGTGTATTTTATGTAGTTTTTATCTTAGCGGGAGGAATTTATACTCAACTTTGGGCACTGCGCGAAATGACGGTGAGATATTTGAGTGGCGCCCCCTGGATGTGACGTCTGAGGGACCCGCTCCTCTGTCGTCTGCTACATGCGCGCCGCGATCGTCCGGTTGTGACTGACAGCAGTGCCTTTGCTAGAAATCGCCCGCTTTGATGCTCTGGGGCCTTAAAAAGCGTGTTTTTATTCAGATTCCGACAGCTCTGAATAATTTCAAGCTTTATCCCGCACAAGTTTACAACACACGAGGAGAGCGATAACGTCTTTCAGAGAGCACCGCTCTGACGATCGTGCGTAACGCGTTCTACCTAGCGTATAAGTATTGAAAATGCGTAAGCTTCCCCGAAATATTTCTGAGATGCTCTTATGAAGACTCAACAGTGTAATGCTGCGTATGAAGCAGCGGGGCGCACGGCAGGAAATAAAACGGGTGTTTTCTATTTCTTTCGTTTTTGTTGACTTGTGTTAGATGAAAGTTTTTTTTTTTTTCTGTGCCCAACGCATTCATTTTTCTGCACCATCCCAGGAGGTTTCGAGATGTGTTTAAGGCTCACAAAGTTCATGTGGATATCCAATGCAATGAGATTTGTGCTACGCCGCAGATAATGTTGTCCACAGTACTCGAAGAAAGCTTTCGCGCACCTAATTTCTATCGAACCATCGTTATCGTAACGAACTCAATCTCAACCCGAACAGTTATGCCATGATTACGGTGTTAAAAACTTGATATACTCGCTAACGAGCGCAATAAATAGTGTACATGCCAATTTTCAGTATAACACAATTCGAAACCAATGAATATGTCCAGGCAGCTTTTTATTGTTTTCCAACCACTTCAGGCGCAAAGAACAAATCCTGGGCAACTCGGGGTGACGTTCGGTGAATTGAAGAATGAATCTTTCTCTCTCGTCTGGGACTGAGGAGCCTGCCCACTAACCAGCTCGATTTTACTGTTAACGTTTTCTCCTCCGGCTGGTCCTCCTCCTCTTGAGTGCAGTTCTACTATGACGCCTATCTGAATATTGGGATAATATGGCTGTGGCAAATGTACCAAAATATCCCTCCAAATTTGAACAAAAATGCCTTACTGTATGTTTACAATACCGGTTACTCGTCTTGCTCAATAAGCCTGCATACTGCATACTCAATAAGCCTGCATACTCCCTGGTATAAAACCAGCACGCGCCTATACACACAGAACGTTGTTTGGAAACCAACCTACATTATTTGTGCCCCATAGTGCATGTCGGCACACTCTCATGCCGTGACAACGTAAAGTGACTTTATACAATAGTTTCGAGCGTTAGGCAAGGTTGCCAAATCTCTTTTACCTTACATATACGATTAGCTGGAATCGTAATGCCTTCTGCCAAAGCCGACAGCCCTGAAGGATTGGAATTTGTTTTGGTCCTCCATTTTCGCTGTTGTCGGTTGTCAGCCTCCGGCTTTTACGTTTGTTCGAAAGGCTGCTGCATACTGAGGCTGACGCCTAGCTCAGACTCTTCGCGCTCCTCACGAGGCCAGCTTCACAGCAATGCATGGGCGACGCCGGCAATGTTTTTTTCCGGAGCGGTATCACAAACTATACTTAAAACCACGCCTTGAGCTAGTTTACGCTATTTTAAGTCTTTTGTTACGAAAAAAGTTGCGCATACGCGAGATCTAATGCTGACAAGCACAAAATCTCAACCGCGCGCAAAGAAACATCGGAGAGAGCGAGCACAAGGACCAAGTAAAATGGTGGTTTCAGTGAATGAAAACTCCTTTAGGCATCAAATTTTGTTCAGGCATATGTTGAAGACAATTTATTTATTATGTCCTCCGCATTTATATTTCTGTAAAAGCAATATTGGTGGATAACAAAACTTGCACAAAACCCCTCGGTACAAAGCCCATACAAAACACATACAAAACCCTCGGTAACATGAAAAGGTTACGGCTGCGGAGAGTTTGAAAATAAGGTATAGCAGATATAGCTAAAAATATGTGATAGACATGTACGAAGTAACAAGCAGACATACCAGCAACATCTGAACAACGTCAGAAAAATATGTCTAAATACCGTCCACAAATGAAGCAGCAGCAACATCTAGAGTACGTCTTCAGCATAGTTGAAATAACGTCCCACATTAAGGTACCAGCAACGTTATCTCAACATCCAAAAATTTCCAGAAAAATATCGCACGTTGTACGGATGTCTAATAGAGATACTACTGGGACATAGACGTTCGGATCTTTTTGGGACGTCGCAGAGATGTTAGTGGTTTGCTGGGAACGCAACAGATCCATTGCAACTTGTGCCCGAATTTCCATCTGTGCAAGCGAGCGTGACCGCGTTTTCCGCCTTGCGCTTAGCGCTTTGCTAGGTTTAGGGACTATTGCTCAGTTCGATTCGAAGTAGAGCCTCACAACCATAGTTTTTCTCGTAAATAACAATCAACTCCTCGTCGCCTAGTTGAGATAGGTAGCTGGGCGATCGGAGGACTCATTTGCTTCCGCACAAATTAGCGCAAGCTAAGTGCTCTTTTAGTGTTCGATACATATGTTGTGCTCTATGTAACGTATGTGAAAGGTGTCGTCTGTGTGAGTGTCAGAATAAGGAAACATGCCATATTTTCCTGCATCGGCGAAGGCGAATTCGGTGTTGCTTAGCCTGAATTATTCAAATTCGCGTCGCTAGACGATTGCGACTGGGAAACGCAAGCGGGTTTTACTGCAGTTACAGCATTGCCATAGCTTTGGTGCCTAAGGCAATTATGTACCGAGTGTAAAAGATAACTTCGAGACGCTTACCTGTAGCGAGCATTTTTGTTTTGCAGTTGTCATCAGCAACATGCGTTTTTTCTCGTCTGTTAAACATATACATATTCATTACGCTCAGGAATCCACGTTTGCTATTGTCAATAATTTTTGCGTTACTGCTAGGCGCTTGAAAGCTTTCATTACCCGGTATTACCTCGCACGAATCGTATGCAACACAGCGTATCAACATAACCTCGCCGAGAAGCGTATGGCAATCTCGCTTCGCCGCTCCTTGCCATTACCCGCCGCTCTACTAACGCTAGGCGATTTTCTTATACCTAACATCAATATTTTCTCCCGTGGCACCATCTAAAGCACCCAGTGACTGAAATGGCTTGTGTTTTGGAAATATAAAACTGTTCGCAGACATATGCGCGAAAGGGCAACGACGACGCCATTAGGGGATTAACGACGCAGCAACGAGACTAACTGCATGCGTTTCGTCTTCCCGTTACTCCTCATAGATGGGCGGGGACGAACAGTTAGTCCACATTTATGCACACGGCACGTACTCTGCCGCAGATACTCCCCTTGAAGATGAACGGTCGTCCGCGAAGAATAACGGCTGTATTTTAGTCTCTATTTTAGTCCTTTTTGCCTAAGAGTGTAGCTTCTTCAAGCTGGTTGTTAAAATTTAATGCCCGAGCATGTTACCCTCATGCGCAATTAAAGGTTCTGAAGACTTCTCCGTTGGTGTCGGTGGTTTTAAATATTTAAACAGCCGCAGACATTAACGAAAAAGCACGCTAAGGTGTTCTGCTTCGAATTAGGCAGGAAGATCTTGGTTGGCCACGTCTTGACAACCGGGTGAATGATAATCCGTTGACCTTTATATTAACAGAATGCTACCATTGGAGCTTGCAGAAAAAACGCCAATCGATAAAGAAATCAACCAAAAACTCGGGGGCGTAGAATGGCATAACGTGCTCGCGACAGCAGGAGCTGCGAATCACTGCGAGCACTCGTCCTGTACATGCTGATGATAATGGGTGTTGATATCATTCCTCAAGCTGTAGCTATCTGATATCTCATGGATGATATCGGTAGAGGAGAGCCAAAAGAGTCGTTTTGCAAAGTGTAATAAAAGCGCGCGCGTCGCGCGCCTGAGTTAATGCGTGGATTTGTATATGTGTACATGAGCAAAGTACAACAGTGTAGGTAGAAAAATATTTCTTTGGAAAAATTCGAATGAGGGAAGTGAACAAGAAAAAACCCGCGCCCGATTGGCACCATCATTTGGTTCGCCTACTTGCATTGACATTCACAATTAACAGTTACAGCAGCAATATTTTTATCCGCCACTGTGGCTATCCATATTTTCCAGCACAATTGCCAAGGGCTCCCCGGCAACTCAATGAACCACAATGACATCTTGAAGAGCATGAGCCGTGTGGGCGATAATGTGCCTACATAAAGTTTTGAGGGCACCGTCATTGATAAGTGGGGCTCTGCTTCTATATAACATGATTGGTCATTTTCGAGGAATTGGGTTAGGTCAAAAATGAGGGTTTTGAAAATGACCAAACTCAATACGATCAGCTCTGAATACCGAATATGGCTAAGAACATTGGTCTAGACAAATGTTTTGCTTTATTTCGAAGGTTGGTTTACTAGCAAGACTACTGAATCCTTTTTAAGCCTTTATCATTGCCTTGACATTTCTATATTAAAATTTTCAACTGTTTAGCGATATTTCAACACAAATTTCTAGCTGGTTGTAATGAAGCAGCAGATATTTCGTAATGTGGACAAGTGAAATAATGGAATAATTGAATGACCGAGTTCGAAATACGCATTCTGTATTAACCTTGACAAAACAACCTGTTAAAAAAGAATTTGTATTTTGTTAATGTAAACTCATAGTGCAATGTGTCAGCATTTGTACTGTACTTTATTTGCACTGTACCTTGTACTTTGCGTACTTCCAGTGCTGACAAGGCAAAACCTATGTTGTCAGCAATATGTTACAGAAACCACAGGGCACACATGGCTTTTTTTACGCCATGTCACACGTCGTATGACTACCTTGAAGACATACTGCAGAAATTCTACCACTCATCGTTGAAATATTTAAATCATAAACATGTTGCCGATCTGTTTTTGACATGTCGTTTCAATCTATACGATATAAGAACTTTACAATGTTGGAGAATATCGACATGCCGTAGGCCTTATGACGTCACAAACACGTCGTAATACTTATTTCACATGTCTTTGAAGTCTTTGCGACATCGGACCTTTACGATGTTCGAGGAAAACGATATGTCATTGAAATCCTTACGATGTAAATGACATGTTATAAAACTTCCCAATGTCGTTGATATCTGGGCAATATCGAAGACAAGTCGTTGAAATGTCCACAATATCATTCATGTCGTACGGATATTGTTGCCATGTTTTCAGCACGGTTTTTGTGAATAGGACGTCTGCAAATAGCAAAACCATCAGTAATTTCGCAATACCTATAACGAAAATCCAAACTAGAAAACAAAGGAGTAAATCACAACCTTCCAGAAAGCCTGTCGAATGCGGCTGCAAAAGTTTACTTTGGCTCTTTTTTTACGTTTCCGTAAATTTCTGTGCTTTGCAGTGTCATGTTGTTCGTCGTTCTTGTCAAGTCCGGCTCCATACAAAACTAAATCCTCCGTGCGCCACAGGAGTTCACTATTGAAGGCGCCATTGGCGTCCACTTGTGATCACCATTGCCGTGACCACTGGAGTCCATTTAATAATCATTGGAGGGATTACCATTGCAGTCCACTGATGACCATCGATGTAAATATTGAAGTTCATGGAGGCACCCTTCTCGTCACCCTTGGAGTTCATTGGTTTGACCGTCGAAGTCACAATTGGCATTCATTGAGATTACCATTTCAGTCACCATTAGAGTCACTATTACACGAACGACCTCTCGCGCTAAAGAAGGGGTTTAGAAGACAGAGATCCGAGCCGAGTCGGGTAATTATCGAGCAGTAAGTTAAAAATGACAAAACATATATATTGTGTTGGGCTGTAATATAGAAATTGCGACATACTGAGCTGAAATGTCAATTTTATTGCTGCAAGTGTGCACTGCAGTGACCTTTTATTTATGCGTCATGAGCTCAAAGTCACATAACTCTAATACATTCTTTTCAGTCCCCCGAAAGAAAAACCCAAGATGAAATCTTTCTAGAATGCGCCGTTGCCAAGATCGGCAGTTCATATCAATACCCCCAAAGCACGGAAATGATCTGTCTCAACCTCGGGGAGAAAAACTCTACCCATGCTTCGCATTCACTGGGCAGCGCTCTTGAAGAAAATCTTCAAATTACCGGGCCGTCACCTCTGAAATGATAAGAAATGGAAACTAGATAATAAGCGGCTTTCCTCCGGAGAAAATCTGGTGAAAACAACCAAAGAATGGAAAACCTTAGAGAAATACCAAGGATATTTAAATGGTGATGTTTCACGAGGAGCCTATAGCAGTGACAGATCGCGTTCACGAAAGGCATGAAATGTCTTAGAAAAGTCTAGAGTACTTAGAAGGAGCAGAAGGGACTTAAACGGGAATACAAAATTTTGCTACCGTTTTCGCTCTTCGAATTTTGATAATTTAACGTGGTCCGGTTTGTTGGCCTCTTATTCCGCGAACGACTGTCCTTAACATAAGACAACAAGAAACAACGAGAAGCCTCGTACGTGGTTAAGCAGCGACACGTTTTTCTTACTCTATAGCAACGACGCAACCCCATTGAGATGCGAAGATACTCCAGTATTGTGTATCCCGCACAGAAACCGATGTGGGTAACAGAGAAATGTATACAACGCAATAGGGAACAATATTTCCCAAAAAAGATAGATGTCATGCAAGAAAAAGAGATTGCCGCCAGGTGTGATGTTCTAACAGGCAGAAAGAGACGTGTTTGTTGCTCTGGTTACTCAGAGATGGGACACCATAGGGCGCGCGAGTGTCAGTAGCTAGTCTTTTGGGAGTCATAGGCCGGAGCTGGCGTGAAAAATGGCGCCACACTATTATCTCCGTACGGCGGCACGCGCCCGGCGGGAAAACAGGGAGGCTGAGGCTTTTGGCCGGCAGGCCTTGTGCGTGTTGTTATCTTTGTCTACTCTATAACGGTCTCGCTTGTGCGAGACCGCTAGAAGAACTATTGACTACGTCGCGTTTAGCACCCCCTGGCCGAAATGCTATTCCTTGGCTTCGATGTGGAGTGTGGGCTTGTCTACGTGGAAAGAGGGCAGTGGAAGAAAGGAACTTTCCTTTAAGGGATTCATTCTTGGTGAATTAAGATTTTTATTGGTTCGCTTGCGAGGATGCATATCTCATTGCTCTGAATTTTTTGTTACATCCATGCTAGTGTTTTTAGGCAAAATAACTGTATTGTTCAAGCCTTGTGATGCGATCATGTTCTGTCTGCATCGTTGAAAAATCCGCTCGTTTGCAATGCCGTGGAAAGGGTCGTGCGGGATAGTCAGTGAAAAAAAAAAAACTTCAATAAAAACTGCGAGATTGGCGAGCATCGAGATTGGCGGTAGCTTAACATCACTTCAATAATCTTAACGTCTAGCTTACCTTCCCGACGTGCGTCGAGTTTGGTTTATCAGGCGCGTAAACCTTTTTTGCGGCGTGTGACTAGTTTTGCTTGAGTGCCGCACACGTGTCATGACGTAAATGTCCTGCAGTCCAAGGGACCGTAAATGTCTTGCGCAAGAATGTTACTTTCCAAGTAGCACTTCTCATTGCTCAACGCACCGGATGCAGCTTTTTGGGATAAAACCGGCTTCACTAGCTGGGCATCAAGCTTAATGACATTCACCACAAAACAGGTGAAGGCGGTTTTACAAGCTGCTAGAGAAGTATGAAGATGTTATTCGTGAGGACACCACGAAAAACACGGGCCCACCACTAAACCTGGAACTCAAGGAGGGGGCTGGTATTTGGGAGCTGGTGTAGCCAGCGGTCTTCGCTCATTCAGATGGTTTGGGTCCTGCGGTGCTACCACTGTAAAGTAAACGAGACCGCGAATAAGGTTTCATACCCTGTACCCGCAACAGAGGAAGTGTTCAGTACTTTGAATGGAGGCCATCTTTTCAGCACCTTATGAGGTTGGGCTTACATACCACTTCACGTCACATCAGTAAGAGCAGATTCTCACGGTCAACACCATCAAGGGCCTGTACATGGTCAAGAAGCTTCCATTTGGGCTTTGAGACATTCCAGCAACTTTTCAGCGGTTCATGGGGACCACTTTGAGCACCCTGTAGGGAGTGTGTGTTTGTCTGGACGACATTATATTGAGTCGAGTAGCAGCAAAAGTACACAAAGACCTACCGTCTGGCGTCGGTTCTCAAGCGGCAGGCCAAGGCAAACCTTCAACTTCAGAAATCCATGAGTCAGTTTGGAGTGGCCGACGTTAAGTGTATGGTTCAGAAGACTGATGCACCAGCGATGCACTCGGCGGCTGACAAGGTTTGGGCCATCGTAAAGACACCGGCACCCAAAAGTACGCAAACGCTGCATACTTTTTTGGCATGCCGGCCTTCTACGGCCGCGTTCTATAGCCTCGCGATACAGAGGCAACAATCCTGCATGAATGCCGGCCGTATGGTAAAAGTTGGAAATGGGAGAATTGTCATTATAAAGTGTTTGACGAGCTCAAAAATTGCCTTTTGTTGAGGGCAGTCCTGTCATACTATGATTGAAGCAACACCGTTTTATTTCTAGCGACAATTTGCTTTACGGCATAGGTGCTGCGCTTGTTCATCTGGGCAGCAAAGGCAGAGATGCCGCAATAGCTTTTGCATCCCGTAAGTTTAGTGCGGCCGAGCGAGACAATGCACAAATAGACGGAGACAAGTACATTTCCGGCCATGATGTCAATTTTGACGGATCACCAGTGGTTGCACGGGATTCTGAGACCTAAGGAGCCTACACCCCAAATGCGTTCTACCCGGGTGAAAGGTGGTGCATCAAGCTCACAGCGAACAACAAAAATCTACAGTATCGCGCCGGTAGTCGCAACCAGAATGCGGACGCGCTTAGCCGCCTGCCACTGTCACGCCGATTTGAAGAACCTCGGCCACCTGGAGATGTCTCAATGTTTGAGGCGTTACGGCGATCACTGTTTACATCCAAGGTTGTGACCACAACCACGCAAGAGGACCCATTTGTTGCACAATTCTCTTCAGCGGTACAAAACGGTAACGTGCAACAATTGCAGGGAGCGGTTTCCCTCCATACCACAGAAGAGATACGGAACTTGCTATTCGTCGAGGATGCATCAGCTGGAGATCAAGAGTTGTCATACCTGCAGCAGCCCGAGAACAGGCCATGTCTTTGGTCCACCCGGCAAATCGTTGCCCTGAAGGTTTGTGGGCGCAGTTATCATTATTGGGCTCGCTTGCACACCGAGATCGACGCAACTGTTGGGTCATGCGAGGAGTGCTAGCAGAACCAGAGCAATCAATAGAAGGCTCCAGTCCCAACGTGGACAAACCGAGAACGTCATGGCACACCTTGCATGGGGATTTTGATGGTCCGGTGAAGCACATACCTTTTCGGTCGTTATTGCTGTCGCCAAGTGGTTTGAAGTACGACGAAAGATGTCTAAGTCGACAGCAGTCATCAGCGTGCAGCACCCTCTGTTCACCACGTTTGGCATACCACGTAAAATTTGCCGGACAACGGAAAAGCGTTTGTGCCTCCTGAGATACAAGCTTCTAGAAAAGAAACAGCATTCGGTGTGTAACGTCAGCCCCTGCTTGAATTTGCAAGCGCCGCAATATGAAGGGTAACCGACGACGGCGCTCGTAAAAGAACCACACAGTTCTGCCAACATTTGTACCGCGTGCTTTCTATTTAGGCACCATGCAACTGTTCATGAGTCGACAGTTCCACCACCTGCTAAGGGCATGGTCGGAAGCCAACTGCAAAGCCAGCTGCACTTCCACACCTGAAGGGCAAGACATCAAACAACCAGAGTTACCCAAAAGGAATCGTCTCACAGAAGGCGGAAGACAGAGAAACAGTTGAAGTGGCGGAAGATAGAAAAGAACAAACGCTAACGGTTCGCAATGTTCCCAGGTGCTCATGCATAGCTCTATAGCCTCTTCACTTTCTTTCTTGGCAAACTATAAAAAAGCCACCTCGTGCAATTCACGTGCAGCGCAAGCTGTGATTTCTTAATGCAACTCTGACCTCTGCATCAAACTAGTTTGGAAATACCTGATGTTTCAAACGTTTTAACATACTTATAAAGCTTCTTTATCGGGTATACAGGTTACAATGTCTCTTTACACGCCGCTAAGCCATCGCTAGAAATTCCTTGGTGCGGACAATTCTGCGTGTATTCGTGAAGGCGGCAATAAACGTGGTCACTATACGTTGCGTCGCAAATGCAAGTTTCTAAGAGGAGGTATTTAATAACGCGTATACAACATTAGGCAGGAAGATCTTGGTTGGCCACGTCTTGAACACCGGGTGATTATAATCCGTTCACCTTTACATTAACAGAATGCTACCATTGGAGCTTGAAGAAAAAACGCCAATCGATGAAGAAATCAACCAAAAAACTCGGGGGCGTAGAATGGCATAACGTGCTCGCGACAGCAGGAGCTGCGAATTACTGCGAGCACTCGTCCTGTACATGCTGATGATAATGGGTGTTGATATCATTCCTCAAGGTGTAGCTATCTGATATCTCATGAATGATATCGGTAGAGGAGAGCCAAAAGAGTCGTTTTGCAACGTGTAATAAAAGCGCCCGCGTCGCGCGCATGAAATAATGCGTGGATTTGTATAAGTGTAAATGAGCAAAGTACAACAGTGTAGGTAGAAAAATATTTCTTTGGAAAAATTCGAATGAGGGAAGGGAACAAGAAAAAACCCGTGCCCGATTGGCACCATCATTTGGTTCGCCTACTTGCATTCACATTCACAATTAACAGTTACAGCAGCAATATTTTTATCCGCCACTGTGGCTATCCATATTTTCCAGCACAATTGCCAAGGGCTCCCCGGCAACTCAATGAACCACAATGACATCTTGAAGAGCATGAGCCGTGTGGGCGATAATGTGCCTACATAAAGTTTTGAGGGCACCGTCATTGATAAGTGGGGCTCTGCTTCTATATAACATGATTGGTCATTTTCGAGGAATTGGGTTAGGTCAAAAATGAGGGTTTTTAAATTGACCAAACTCAATACGATCAGCTCTGAATACCGAATATGGCTAAGAACATTGGTCTAGACAAACGTTTTGCTTTATTTCAAAGGTTGGTTTACTAGCAAGACTACTGAATCCTTTTTAAGCCTTTATCATTGCCTTGACATTCCTATATTAAAATTTTCAACTGTTTAGCGATATTTCAACACAAATTTCTAGCTGGTTGTAATGAAGCAGCAGATATTTCGTAATGTGGACAAGTGAAATAATGAAATAATTGAATGACCGAGTTCGAAATACGCATCCTGTATTAACATTGACAAAACAACCTGTTAAAACAGAGTTTGTATTTTGGTAATGTAAACTCATAGTGCAATGTGTCAGCATTTGTACTGTACTTTATTTGCACTGTACCTTGTACTTTGCGTACTTCCAGTGCTGACAAGGCAAAACCTATGTTGTCAGCAATATGTTACAGAAACTACAGGGCACACATGGCTGTTTGGGCGCCATGTCACACGTCGTATGACTACATTGAAGACATACTGCAGAAATTCTACCACTCATCGTTTAAATATTTAAATCATAAACATGTTGCCGATCTGTTGTTGACATGTTGTTTCACTCTATACGATATCAGATCTTTACAATGTTGGAGAATATCGACATGCCGCAGGCCTTATGACGTCACAAACACGTCGGAATACTTATTTCACATGTCTTTGAAGTCTTTGCGACATCGGACCTTTACGATGTTCGAGGAAAACGATATGTCATTGAAATCCTTACGATGTAAATGACATGTTATAAAACTTCGAAATGTCATTGATATCTGGGCAATATCGCAGACAAGTCGTTGAAATCTCCACAATATCATTCATGTCGTACGGATATTGTTGCCATGCTTTCAGCACGGTTTTTGTGAATAGTACGTCTGCAAATAGCAAAACCATCAGTAATTTCGCAATAACTATAACGAAAATCAAAACTAGAAAAGAAAGGAGTAAATCACAACCTTTCAGAAAGCCTGTCGAACGCAGCTGCAAAAGTTTACTTTGGCTCTTTTTTTACGTTTTCGTAAATTTCTGTGTTTTGCAGTGTCATGTTGTGCGTCGTTCTTGTCTAGTCCGGCTCCATACAAAACTAAATCCTCCGTGCGCCACAGGAGTTCACTATTGAAGGCGCCATTGGCGTCCACTTGTGATCACCATTGCCGTTACCACTGGAGTCCATTTAATAATCATTGGAGGGATTACCATTGCAGTTCACTGATGATGACCATCGATGTAAATATTGAAGTTCATGGAGGCACCCCTCTCGTCACCCTTGGAGTCTATTGGTTTGACCGTCGAAGTCACAATTGGCATTCATTGAGATTACCATTTCAGTCACCATTGGAGTCACTATTACACGAACTACCTCTCGCGCTAAAGAAGGGGTTTACAACATTACCATATTTTTATTGATGTGCTGATGTTGCGCGTGGGAAAATAAACTCTCAGCAGCGCAAGTGTGCAGAAGTGAAGCTCAGGTTCGAGATATTTGTTTTACACCAGAGCAGCTAAGGGGTTCTCAGTTTGCGCTTTCGAAATTTTCTATTCTTTAATGCAGACGCATTTTACGCGTTGCACATATTCATAGGCGAGGGGGAACGGAGTGTATCGGTGGCCTTCTTCGGAAGGAATTTCTCCCTAGGTTATAGGTGTTCATTTTCGCATAAAACAGATCCAAACTCCCTACAGCATTACTTTTAAATTCCGGTAGTTCCAGGCAATGTCGTGGAACCTCTGAAATTGATCCGTTTAGGAAGTTGTGGTTTCTCAAAACGGTTTCGACGAATACCCACGAAATCCCGAAAATGACGTGATGAAGAAATACACCAGACATTACACATGCTGAACTTATATAATGGAATGACATGCAATATTTTAATGTGAAGAAAAGACCCTTGTTCTAAACGTTTTTTGCTCGTAGCAGCATAAAGAATTGATTTCCCCTCCAGAACAATTCAATAACGTCGAGCGGCGCTCTTTTTTGGTGCTGGGATCAAGGTCTCTGATATGCAATTTTCGAATATAGCAAGGGTAGCCAGGCCATTATCAAAAATAAACACTGTTTGTGAGACAATTTTTCTCCTCAGAATATTGGGTCGTTTCCAGAAGTCCGAGTAGAGGCAGACCCGGTGATCTGTGGAACAAACTTGGCTACATAGATGTACCTCTGTTGATGCCACATAGTGGATCACATGCAACCCTGCTTTCATCCTGTTCGCAGGGGCTTAATGGGATTCGCTTAACGGGACTGAGTAGCGAGGAGGTGGAGCCGCCGGTGGTCTCGTGATCTCTATGTGTTCGCAACTTGTACTTGGATATTTTGCGAAAGAGCGTAACTGGTCTTCTACAACACATTTGCATCTGGTAAATGTGTGCATTTTTTTTTTCGAAAGCAATGATATTGTGGTACGTTCAATGTATGTTTACTATGCAAAGCACTGGATTACTTTCGGGATCCTTCTTGTTCGACGCAATAAAGCGGTCCGCGGGAGGTGAGTGAGGATTCCGGGTGTGTCAGAAACGCAATTCTCTGCCCTTTGAACAGGCCACGAGAGGAAACCTCCACGTCAGTACTCTCCATATAAGTGCATTTTTTTGGTACCCGGTGATATCACCAGCAAGCTCTCCTTGGGATATGTTGGGTAGCGCAAAAATCTGCTAAGTTGTTAACGTCTTTAATGGACAAGGCTAATAATAAAATACATTTGCAAAACTACGCCAGTGGCAAATCTAGAACAAACGCGCGGGCGACAAGTGTCGCGGGAGTGGTAGGGCTTCCCTTGTGTTACTTACAAATGTTTTCGCGCTGAATATAGCGGTAAGCGCGTATGTAATTTCTCCGCGTGCCACGCAATTTTTGGCGAGTTCCATTCTAAGACTAAGAAAGAAAAATTCCACGCCAATTGCGGGTTCACGAAAAGTACCAAATAGGACCGATTCGCTGCAAATGATTGGTTCCCGAGGAACGTAGATTTGTTGAAGTGGCCCCATGGCAGAAGTTAGTATCCTTTGCCGTTGATAAAAAAGAGTTGCCGAAGCATCCAGGATGTAAGTATGGGTTCACCTGGATGACCACCTGTGGGTGCGGTGTGAAGCTAGCGTGCTGTTTTAATGTATCACTGCAGAAGTGGGGGAACACTGAGGTTGGGGCCATCCGGGCATGATATAAGCCGAACAATAGCAAGGAGGGTAAAAGCATTCGCAGTAAGGTTGACTGCCTCCGAACTGGAGCACAGGATGATTGACAGAAAAAATAGGTCCAGGGGCTGCCGATCACTAATGTAGAACGTATAGGCAGAGCGAATAGCAGCGATTCTCGTGAACTTCAACAGAGACAGGATAATCAACATGATTACACGACAGGTATTCCGCTTCCATATTTGTTAACCAGACTTGTAGACGGCAGCGGCCACAATGAGTACGGAAGTACTGTTTGATATTGATTTATTTCTACCAATGCAGCAATTCATGTGGTATTTTGCACGCACAATTGTTAATCCCGCCTTTACGGGAAATTACTACAAAGTTATCTAATCTAGACTCCGTATTTACCATTCAATATGGCCTGTACACCAGGTAGTAAGATGGTTTCACACAACTTCTTAAAATTAGCACTGACATCTTGCCCTCTTTCTGTGGTAAGGTCCCCTATTGCTTTAAAATTGGATACACATATCTTATGCGTTTTGTGTGGCGTGCTATTGCGCCATAACTAAAACTGGAGCATAACTGAATTTTCCAAACTATTGCAAAGGTTTCGCTAAGGAACGCATGCATGGCTCACTCTACGTCGGGATACACAACACACGTGAACACCTAGCCAGCCAACACATCTCCAACTCGCGCGCCTCGGGTCCTTCCCTGTAAGAAGCTACAATGTTTGAATCGATAAAAATTCTCTACCTCACCATCCCAATTCTTCCTGTTCCCATTTCACCTCACATCCGAAACATCATCCGAATCCTCCCAATGCATTGCCTCATCAAGCCGACTTGCCATTCAGAATGGTGACTAACGGGAGCCAACGCACCCGCCAAACTATACCCGTTTTATTTATGCACACTGTACCGTCAAGCCACCGTACCATCACAAACCTGCCCACTGTGTAGCTCTTCTTCACGAACACACGCCACAAACGTCATGGCGGCTACCATCCTAACTACGAAAAAAAACACGGTGGAGGAGCCATCACTCCAAGCTACAGCCCTACAATCCGAAATCGTCCTACCTGACTCTTAGCGGTCCATGAGCACTTTTATTCGCGGTGACATCTTTCGCGTGGCGTTTCAAATTCTCTCCGAAAAAAAGCCCATCCCACATCATGGCCATGTTTTGGGCAGCAGCCCACACAGGCCTAGACGTTTCTGAATTGGTGCACGTACGCGTTGGCGAACTTATGGACATGGTTGCACTTTAACTACGCCTAAACGCGATGTTCCCACAGGCAAGAAAACCATCCTCCTGAATTATACGGATATTTGCCGCCACTACCGCTTTCGGCGCTGCCGATATCCACCCCTGCACCAGCACTTCAACACCGGAGGCCGGTAACAAGCTGCGTATCCTAGAAACACGCACCTTCCCACACTCAACACAAATGATACATTGTCAGCCACACCTGTTTAGTTTCCGTACCTGGTTAGACTGCTGGGCACTCGACACTCACTGTCATTCACTCTGCGACTGCCCTGCAAACAAATACGGCCCCGTCCCGTCTTCTCACCTCTGGGAGAAGATGTTGCGCGACACGTCGTACTCAGTCCAAGTCATGACCACATTCGCGGCGCTGTCGGTCGCAGCGGTTCTCTGGGCCTCCTACATTCCGAATACCTGATCCCGAATGATAAAATAACCTATTCCTTTCTTCTTTCCTTCTTTTCGATCGTTGGCCAGAGTGTAAATATTGTAAACTAATGGAACGACCAGTTTTCAAGCTTGCTTCCCCGTATAGCTCACTAATTCGAACATCTCATCAACGCGGCGCACCTTCAAAGCCCCCAACACCCTCATAACATTCACTGACTTCAGTCCGGCGTAAAATCGTCTTTAGAAGGGTGTTATCCAAAAGTGGTAGTCATAATATTCACGACAAAAAAATGGCCAAAGTCACACTCAAACAAGCCCAAGCCATCTTTATTAAATTGAAACCTACGAAGGTTGGACAAATGCAGCGTTTAGGTGTATTTTTTGCGCGTCTGCTTTTTTGCTCACTGAGATGACACAATGAGAAGGGGAATTAAAGTACACATCTTGGCTGTGAAAAGTGTGGTGTCTTTGTAGCCCGGAGCGTTCTAGCTCAAGGCGTCGGAAAGGGAGTCTCTCGCAATAAGGCCAACGTAGCTTGCGATATCCTACGTACAGCCCGCAAACACTAACGCTCATCTTCATATCCAGGTTTATTGCACGGACTTTTGCGTTTAGCGGATATTTACAGAAGACAGGCAAAAAAAGCTTGAGCTGTCGCACGCTGTGCTCTGGTCGTTAAATATACGTACCAGTTACGTAAGCACTGAAAACGTACCATGGATGCGCCCTACCACCCACTGGTATGTGCCGCTTTTAGCCGTAGCTGTCGACCGCTAGGTGACCAACACAGCAAAAAGGAGCCTATTGCCACTAAGCGCCATCTCAGCAGCACCCATTTACCTCTTGATATCAGCACGCATGTTCAAACCCATACTACCGGAGGACTTTTTGTAGTACTTTGGTTAACTTTATCTTTGTTGTGAAGTTTTAGTTTTTGTGCGCAATATTAAATTTGCTTTCATTTATGTAAATTTATGCAAAATGTTACTTTTCTTTTCCCGCTATTGTAGAAACTAACTTTTTATGTTGTTTTGTGGCAAAAATTAGAACATATGCAAATTTGTTAGTACTTTTTATTCCCGCTCGTTGAATGGGACATTGGCACTAAGAATTAATTGCAATCATTCGACAACAAAGATAAGGGTAACGTTTGAGAAAGAAGTTTGTTGAAGTTGTTGGCCGCACTTTGTAAGTTATGCGTAATGCATCTGTTAAGTAATCGAGCCGTTTTGAACACTTCAGTTTACCTTGACTCAAAGAAGCAGCTTGTGTGTAGTCGCCAACTATACTAGTGCAAAAATGCTTCTATTACGGTTGGACGGAAAACAGGCAGCTTACGCAATAGAGCGTACCCTTATAAAGCAGCGTTTAGAGGTAAGCGTGGTCTTTTATTCAATGGTCAAGAATATTTATGTAAAACCAGGAAAGAGTCCAGTGCTTTCGTCTTCTGTTCTTGTTGAATCAGGCTTTCATATCATAATTAAATGCTGCTGAACAAAACTCGTAAGGGACTTCGGAATTTCGTTGCGGACACATTTTATTGTCTAAAAAAGTCCTTCTTTGCAATGCGCGTGCGAATTGTCGTGAAGTAGATTTTCGACGGCTTCGTCAAGATGTGATAGTCTCCAGAGATACACGGGTTAATTATAAGCATTTATTAAACCGTGTCTGGAGCACTGAAACTTATTTCTCCTCTTGCACTGCAAAAACATCGTTGGCGGAATGGATTTGTGTTTAGTACTAATTCCAACTGAAAAACGCTTTGTGTATAGCCGGGGCTGCAGCTCCCGCCACGCGGGGCAACGTTATGAAGCCCTTGGCACGACATCCAAACCACCTCGCCTTGTCATATCCTATGTCTAGGATGACAAGGTGGCTTTACACCAAGTGGTAGGAGTTAGCGAAGAATGAACGATAATGTTGGTATTGTTCCCGTCCTTCACGCTTATTTAGATAGCCTCTGCACTTTCGTTCTTCGCACAAGTTGAAAAAAAAAGCACCACTCCTGCAATTCCACTGCAGCGCAAACGGTGATTTCATAATCCAACGCGGACCTCCGCACTGAACTCGTTTGCAAACCCCTGGTATTTCGAACGTTTTAACAAACTTATGAAGCTATTATTATAGGCTAAGCGGGTTACAATGTCTCCATCAACACTCTTCAATCACCGATAGAAATGCCTTGCTGCGGAAGATTTTGCGTGTATTTTTGAAGGTGGCAATAAACATGCCCACTATTCATTGTATCGGAAATACAAGGTTCTAGGCGGAGGTGTTTACTGAAGACACTAGAAAAATCCTATATTTTTCTGATATGCTGTTGTCGCGCGTGGTAAAGGAACTCTCAGCTCGGCATGCGTATAGAAGTAAAGCGTATAATCAGGAGACTTGTTTCATAACAGAGCAGAAAATTGGCTCTTAATTCGCGCTCTCGAAATTTTTCATTTTTTATGCAGCTCTATTTTACGCTTGGCACATATTCTTACACGAGGGGGAACGGAGTGTGTCTCGGATATTCTTTCGGACGGAGAGATGGCTATTTTCGCATGAAGACGATGCCATGTAGCTAAGTGAAACTCCCGACAGAACTTCCTATATTCCTGAAGCACCATCGAATGTAGTGGAATCTCTGATATGTATCCGTGGAAGGAGTAGTGGTCTCTCATAATGCTTTCGACGACCACGCACAAAACCACGAAAATTACGCGAGGAAGAAATTCCTCTCAAACCAGACATTACACACATATTGGACAGGCTTGAAATATTTTGATGTAAAGAACAGACATTTGCGCTATATGTTGCTTGTTCTCTGCGTCTTTGAGAATTGATTTGGGCTCAAAAACAATTGAATAACGTGCAGCGGCGCACTTTTGTGAGGTTGGCATCACGTTCACTTTCCTAAGCAATTTCCTGATAGAGCAATGATAGCCAGGCGAATATTACAATATGCACACTGCTTGAGAGGCAACTCTTCACCTCAGAACATTGGGACTTGGCTAAGAGAGAACTAGTTCGAGGTTGTACATAAAATACAAATCCACAGGTGTTTCCAGACCCCTGAGCAGACGCTGGTACAGTGTTGTGTAGGAAAAACCTGTCTATATAGATGTACCGCGTAGTTGCCATAACCTCGGTCATTTGAAACGCTTCTTTCATCCTGGTCCCGGGATCTGAACGGTATTCCCCATCCGCCCGCAGTAGCAAGAAGGTAGAACCACATCTGTTCTCGTGAGCTCAATGTGTTCGCGACTATTAGTGGTATTTCTTTGCGGAAGACCGTATTTACCTTCCGCAACACGTTTTTTGTAGCCACATTTATGCCTTTTTTTCTAAAGAAATCACTATTGGTGCGTTCTATGTATAATTACTATGCAAAACGCTTGCTTACTCACGCTTTATTTCTAGTTCAATGGAAGAAAGCGGTTAACGGGATAAGAGTAAGGCTTCCGTGTTTGTTAAATATGCAATTCACTGCTCTTTGGACAGCCCACGACACGAAACCTCAACATCAGTTCTCTCCATATCAGTGTACGGTATTGCTACCCATTACTATCAGCTGCAAGTGCTCCTTGGGAAGATGGTGGGTACAGCGGAAATCTGGTAAGCGTTTTAAGTTCTTGAATAAACAAGGCCAACAACTAAAACACATTGGCAAACCACTCCCAGCGCCAACAAGAACAAAGGCATGGGCGAGATGTGTCGACGGAGTGGTAGGGCTTAGCCGGTGGTACGTGAAGACGTTTCTGCAGTGTATATCACGGTAAGTACGTATGTAACTTTCTGCGTGTCGCACAATTCATGGCGACTGCAATATCAAGGCTTCTAAGGAACAATACTAAGCCAACGACTTCTTCACGAAAATCACCAAGTAGGACCGTTTTCCTGCCAATGATTGGTTCCCGAGGAACGCATATTTGTTGAAGTGGTCCTCCCGGCAGAACCTAGAGTCCTTCGCCATTGGCGAAAGTCAGAAGTAGCCCATTCACCTTGGATGTAAGCATGGTATTCGCCTAGATGACCATTATTAGGGGCGGTTTAAAGCTGGTGTACGGGGTTAGGACATCGCTGTAGAAACTGGGCAAAGACCAAGTCAGGACTACCTGGGTATCAGGTGTGCAGAAGAGGAACTTGTCACGGTAGTAAACGCATTCACAGTAAGATCGACTGCCTACAAACTGGAGCACATGTTGATTGACAGAAAAGGTGGATCAAGGAGCTATCGACCCCAGTTTAGAACGTATCAGGTAGAGGGAATAGCAGGGATACTTATGAACTCCAGAAGTAACAGGAAGGTCATCACAACAAGACAGGCAGTTTGCTTCCACTTTTGTTCAACCAGACTCGTAGATGGCAGAGGCCATAAATTTGGAGACAAGTACAGTCTGATATTGATCAATTTATTCCAAAGCAGCAATTCCTCTGGTATTTTCCAGCCGCAATGCTTTACAGTGCCTTTCCACAAAAGTGCAAAAAATTCGTTAGGAATTCAGTCGGTATAAACTGAATGATGGTGAATTAAAGGAACGCCTCGTACACCAGGCGGTAACTGGCTCTTACACAACTTCTTAAAATGAGAACTGCAATTTGGCCTCTCACGGTTGAAACGTCCTGTATTGCTTTACATGAGGATACGTTTATCTACTGCTCTTTGTGCGACGTGGTATTTGGCAATAAATAAAACTGGAGCTAACTTTATGGCCGAAAGAATTGGAAAAGTTTCGCTATTTATTCATCGCATGGCTTACTCGACCTGAGTATACGCCACACCATATGCGAACACCGAGACACCTCCAACATCTCCAAAGTCACACGCCTCTCATCCTCCCCTACATGACACGGCATTCTTAACTCGAAACCTACTCCACGTCCCCATCCCAACCCTCCCTATTCCCATTTCGCCTCACATCCTAAACATCACCGGAATTCGTCCAATGCATTGCCACATCAACCCGACTTGCCATGCAGAATGGTAACTAACGCGAGCCAACGCCCACGCGATACTGTATCCGCCGTCCCTATTCACACTGTACCCTCAAGCCAATCCCTACCTTCACAACCCTGCACGCTGTATAGCTGTTGTTGACCAGCACACACTACCAAACGTGATGGCGGCTACCATCCTAACTACCATCCTAAAAAAACACGGCGGAGGCAGCCACGCTAACACAGCGCCCCACCACCGAATTTGTCCTAACTCTCAGCAGGCCGATCACAATTTGATTCGCGCTCAAAGCTTTTCTATTGCATTTCAAATTCTCCGCGAAAATATTCCATCTCACATCGTGAGCTTGTCAGCACCAGCCTACACAGGCCAAGGCGTTAATGAATTGGAGCACGTACGTGTTCGCGAACTTAATCATCGGGTTGCCATTTTGACTACGCCTACCCGCCATGTTCATACGGACCAGGCAACCTCCCTCCTAAATTACAGGGATATTGCCCAGCACAACCGGCTTGTCCACTTCCCATACCCACGCCTTCACTCAAACCTCGACCCCGGAGGCGGGCCACATTCTGCGTATGTTGCAAACACGCACCCTCCCTCACAAAACAAAACAGATACACCGTCAACCACACCTCTTTACTGATCCTACCTGATTACACTTCTGGGCACTCCACACTTACACACTTACTATGATTCGTTCTGCGACGGCCCCGCAGACCCATACGCCCCCTCGCCTCTGTTAGCAGATGATGCGCGACACGGAGAACTCAGTCCAAGGTCGTGACCACATTCCCGGCCCTGACGGTCGTCGCGTTTCTCTGGGCCTACTACATTCCGAATAGGTGATACGGAAGGAAAAAATAACGTATTTTTTCTTCCTTCCTTCCTTCCATTCGTGCCGTTCTCCAGAGTTTGCACATTGTAACCGCCTCGCACGCCCATTTTTAAAACCTGCTTCCACCGGGGCGCAAATTTAAACCCCCCAACAGCCTTATACAAGTCACTGCCTTTACGCCGTGATAAAACGATCTTTAGAAAGTTTTCTTATAGTGGTAGTTAAAATATTCAGATCTTAAAACTGGCCAAAGTCACACCAAAAAATCCCTGGCCATGTCCACTAAGATGAAACCTACAGAGGTGCGGGAATGCAGCGTTTAAGTGTATCCTTGGTGCTTCTGCGACTTTGCCCATGGAGATTAAACCATGTCTCCCGGGGGAAGGGGCGTAGAAGTACACATCTTGGCTGATAAAGTCCAGCGTCTGTGCAGACCCGAGCATTCTAGTGCAAGGCATCGGATAACGAGTGTCTCGCAATAAGGCTAACGTAGCTTGCATTGTCACACGTACAGCACTGGAAGCACTACCGCTAATTTTCACATCCAGTTTTGTTGGCCGGACGTTTGTGTTTAGCGGAAATTTACAGACGACAGGCGGGAAAAATGGGCCGCGTATCTGCTCCTTTCGTTGCAAATGTCGTCAAAAGACCATAGTCTTTATCGGCTTTTGCGAAGTAAATGCCTCCCTTCGCTTTTCCGCTCACCTCTCATGTTGTTCCTCTTGCGTCGTGCTCTTCCCAAGGTAAAGACGCCAAAGGTTTGCTTAAATCATTTTAAATTTCCCGCGTTCCACTGCTCCAAACCGGGTGTCTCGATGCGAACGCTGCCGTACGGTGAAGACGCGCGTTAATCGAGGCGCCCTACTTCAGCGTTTATAAAACCACGTTTCCCTACTCCACGTGCGTTGCAAGCAGAACGTGGAACCTATCTAGTGGAACCTTGCGTAACTGTTGCCGGTTGATTTCTTAAAATGGCGCCTGAAGCTATAGTGGCGCGAGCGACCGCAGGCGACAGCGGAGTGAATTCTTTTTCTGCATTTGATGAAGTATTTAATTTCGCAAAATTCAAGGTTGTTTGATTTTTTTTATAAAGGAACACTGCACATATCACTTCTGTATTGATTTGTTGTCTCCTATTTGCGTAATCCCTTGTTCTTCTTCAACAATGTTGACAAGTATGAACCATACACCGGGCATAGACGGGTAGATTTAGCTGTGACTATATAAGACTATTGCGCAGGCATTGTTTTGCTTTGGCCGGGTGGCTAAATCGAGTCACAGACAGACAGACGGACAGACAGACATACAGACAGACCAAAAATTTCTGGGTTTAAGTAGCCCAAGAAAGACTATCGTCTTTAAAAACCGTGAGCTCTCGCACGCTGTGCTCTGGTCATTGAATATACGTACTGGCTAAGTAAGCACAGAGCAGCTATCGTGGATTCGCCCTACCACTCAATAGTATATGCCACTTTCGGCCGTAGCTGTCGACCGCTTGGACATCGACAAAGCAAAAAGAAGCCTATTACCACTAACCTTCATGTACAGCAGCACCCGTTTACCGCTTAAAATGCCTACGCATGTTCAAACCAAAACTACATGGACCCTTTTTGAAGTAATGGGTTAAATGTATCGTCGTTGTGATCTTTTAGTTTTTGCGTGCAATAATAAATTTGCTTTCAGTAAAATTAAATTAAGCTGCACGTTGTTACGTGTTGGTGTTATCGTAAGAACTAAATATTTGCTTTGTTGCGTCGGCGAAAATAAGAGCTTATACAAATTTGTGATTAGTTTTTACCCACACATTTTTTATGGAGCGTTGGTTACTTGTGTTCAGTTCTGACAATCCCCTGGTACAACCACGCTAAACTTCGCAATGGAATATATAAATTTGCGGAAGTCTGTGCCGGTACTTTGTGAGTTTTGGCTAATGGATGTGTTCATGCCTACATAGCCATTGAAAACACTTCAGATGACCTTAACGCAATGAAGCTGCTTGTGCGTAGTCGACATCTATACTACTTCAAAAATACTTCTATTGTGGTTGAACGCCAACGGGTACATTAGGCGACATTGCGCACCCTTTTAAGACAATGTTTGGAGGTAAGAGTGTACTTTTATAAATGGTAAAGAACATCTATGTGAAATCAGAAAACAAAACGGTGCTTTTTATTTTTGATTCTTGTTGCATCAGGCTTTCATCCCATAATTAAATTTTGCTGAACCACACGTGGTAGGGCCTTCATAATTTTGCAGCGGGCATATTTTATTGTGTAAAAACAGTCCTTCCCTGCAATGCGCTTGCGTATTGTCGCGAAGTAGATTTTCAAGGGCTTAGTCAGCGTATGCTACTCTCGATAGATACACGGGTTAATTAAAGGTGTTTATTAAACCATCTATGTTCTACCGCTCCTTACTTCTGCTCTTGTACTGCACAAATGTCGTTTCCGGAATGGTTTTAGAATCAGTACTAATTCCAACTGTAACACAGCTTGGTGTATAGCCGGGGCTGCAACCTCCGCCCCATTGGGCAACTTTATGAAGCCCGTGGCACGACATCCAAACCGCCTCGCCTTGTCACTTGCTATCTGTAGCTTGACAAGGTTGCTTTACATCAAGTGGCGGAAGTTAGAGAGGAACAAACGCTAACGGTTGATATTGTTCCCGGCCTTTAAGCTTAGCTAGATAGCCTCTGCACTGTCTTTCTTTGCACAAGTTAAAAAAAGCCCCCTTCCAGCAATTCGCGTGTAGCGCAAGCGGTGATTTTTAATGCACAACGGACCTCCGCATTCAACTGGTTTGCAAACCCTTGGTGTTTCGAAACTTTATTATACTTATGAAGCTTTTTTCATAGGCTATATTGGTTAAAATTGTGCTGTCAGCGCCCCTAAATCACCCGTAGAAATGCCTTGCTGCGGACGATTTTGCGTGTTTTTGTGAACGTGGCAATAAATTTGCTGACTACCGATTGCATCGCAAATACAAGGTTCTAGGGGGAGGTATTCTATAAAGACACTAAACCCTTCCTGTATTTGTATTCATCTGCTGATGTAGCGCATGGGGCAATGAACTCTCAGCATTGCAAATATGCAGAAGCCTACATTCAAGTTATTTGTTTTACAGCAGAGCAGCTATTCCCAATTCGCCCTTACGGAATTTTTTATTCTTTTATAGAGACACATTCTGCGAGTGGCACCTATTCGTACGCTAGGGGAACGCAGTGTATCCGCCGCATACCTTTCGGAAGGAGTTTCTTCCTGGGGGGGAGGAGGCGGGGAGTCGTCTATTTTCGCATGAAACAGATTCCATGTGTCTAAGAAAAACTCCCGACAACATAACTTCCTAAATTGCGCTAGTACCATCTAATGTCGTGGAACCTCTGAGATTGATCCGCAGATGAAGATGTGGTTTCTAAAAATGCTTTCGACGAACCCCCACGAAACCCTGAAAAGAATGTGAGGTAGAAATACCTCTCAAATCACACATTACACATGCTGAATTAATATACTGGAGAGGCGGAAATATTTTATTGTGAAGAAAAGACCTTTTTGCTAAACGTTTTAAAGTAAAGGTTTTTACCTGAACCCCAACGTGTTCTTTCGCGACCGTTGGTGGCATCAGAAAAGGCCCGCAAACAAATAAAAGAATACTGCACCGCCAGGAATCAAACCTAGAAATCAAACCTAGAGCCCGTTGTCTTACCGATTTAGCTACGAGCCCTTGCGGAGACGGGGAAGGCAAACAGGGCCCTCACCAAGCAAATCTACGGATTTAACCCATTCATTCTCGCTAAATGCCAAGCGAAAACGATTCATGTCCGCGAACCCATGGCATATCACTTCTAGTACGCCAACGGGCCTGTGGCTTCCAGTGTTCACGTAAAAAACCTCAGCTCCTTGTCATCCGCCCTCACGCTAAACGACATATCAAGGAACACATTCAAATACTCCTTGATGACCAGGCCATCACTCCAAGCTCCAGCACCAAGTTCCTGGAACACTATTTTCCGGTCAACATCAAGAGTGAGTTATCCTTGCAGCGCCTCACACACAGCATGAATAAATCATACACATCATCAGGCGAGTTGCAACCAAGAAGCGAGGCTTCAAGAAATCTAATACCTTTTGATTAGTTCAAGGTTTTGGCGTCTCGAGAATCACTTACGTCATCCTCCTGTCTTCTTCCCGGCAAGGAGGACATAAAGATGCATTATATAATGATTAGAAAGGCGGTTGAGCAAGGCATGGGTCTTCAGAGACTCGTCTTACCACGGGACTCTACAACACGGTATAAGAACTGATAGAGGGCCATCTTTCTATCCAGGAGCTCCGAATGAGCAGTACTGCGGCGGGTCGACGCATCTTTCACCGGATTGTCCGGGCAGCAGATTATGTCACTCCGCTTGATGTAATCTTGGACTTTTGGCGACAAGAAATAATGATACTCCCTTTGCTTAGAAATATGAACCCCTCAGACAAAATTAGGCGCCGACAAGCACGGGCTCAAGTTATCATGAAGTTACCTACACGGGATCATGAAGTTATCTGCACAGATGCCTTCCAACATCGAGGGCAGCTGTACGCCATCATCGCGGCTACCTCCAGAACCCACCTGCTTGCTTGTGCCTCAATCAAGACCGAAGAAATGGAGGAAGCAGAAGAGACAGCCATCGCCTTGGCTCTCACTGAACCAGAGGTTCGTAAGGTAGACACCAATTCCCAACAAGCCTACCGTAATTACCTGTCGGGTTTGGTCTCCCGACCTGCTCGGCGTCTGCCTAAAAAGCACTCCCCTAATGGTTCCATTCTGCTCATCTGGACAGTCGCTCACGCTTCCATGCAGGGCAACGAATACGCCCACCAACACTGCACTTTTACCCCCGTGCTATGGAGCTGCACGAGGACAGTCGCCCGCTTCTCTCGTTCAGGGAAGTAAGCCAGCGTTATTGCCTTCTGAGACAGATCCTACCTTCACCTTACGCTGCCTTTACATAGAACAACAAACTACCCTACTTCTCATACAATCCGGCTCCTTCAAACACCTGACGCGTCTTCACTTAATGCACCCGAATCACTACGATGCTGAATATAGATTTTGTTCAAGTGTAGGAACACTCCGCCACATAATCGGGTTGTGTGACTTTAGCCTTGAGCACCATCCTCTCTTCCCGACAACTACCCAACAATAGCCATGGGAGATGCTGCTGCCCAGCCCCTCTCTGCCCACCCAGCTTCAGCTGGTTGACAAAGCACAGGTGGTGAGGACTGAATATAGGCTGCACTGAAAAAGGAAGCAATCGCAAGGACCGCGCTCTGGGCCGTTTAGAAATCTGAATCGAAGTATTTCCAGTATTTCCCCCTGCTCCTCCTCCTCTTTCGGCACCTCCTCCGTCTCTGCCGCCGATCTCGTCACCTCCCCTCCGTCCGCGGCGGCAGAGACTGATATGTAAGATCGTCTAACACGGGGTTTGAGCTTTCCTTAATTTCCAGAAAAAAAGAGTTTCCACTCATGTGCTACACCAATAGGACTCCACCAACCACCTCTCATGCATCATGCAATAATTTAACCTTACCAAGAATATCTCTGAATAAATAGAGGTTGTGGTATATGCATATCACTTCTTTCTGGTTTCACTATTTGTAGAGCGACGTGAGTGAATTATGTTACTTCGCATTGATAATCGTTGCGGGTGCTGTTTACCGCTTTGTTTTCCAAACAAATTCACAGAGTGGATTGGCGCTAACTTTTTTTTGCTCGTTGCAGAATCAAGAATTGATTTGGGCTCCTGAACAATTCAATAACCTCAAGCAGCGCTCATTTGTGGCGCTGGGATAGTTTTCTTTGATATAAAATTTTCGAATACAGCAAGGGTAGCCAGGCGATTATTACAATATAAACACCGTGGTGAGACAGCGTTTCACCCCTGAACATTGGGTCTTGGCAACGGGAGAACTATTTCCAGGTTGTACACAAAATATATGTCGACTGGTGTTTCCAGAACACCAAGCAGAGGCAGACTCGGAGGTGTGTGGGACACACTTGACTAGATAGAAGATAGATGAACCGGCGTTGGTGCTATATACTGGATCCCTTACAACCCTCCTTTCATCCGGTTCGCTGGAGCTTAATAGGCTTCGTTGCCCGCCCTCAGTAGCCAGGAGGAGAAGCCGCCTGTGTTCTCGTTAGCTCCGTGTGTTCGCGACTGGAACTTTTGTTTTTTGCGAAAGACCGTAACTTATCTTCTGCAACCTGTTTTCTACTGTGAAATGTATACATTTTTTCGAAAGCAATGATTGTTTGGTACTTTCTATGTGTGTTTGCTATGCAAAGCAGTTGAATTTTTTGCGGATCCTTCATTCAGTGCAATAAAGCGGTCCACGTGAGGTGAGTGAGGGTTTCGGATTTGTGAAATACGCAATTCACTGGCCTTTAAACAGCCCACGACAGGACACCTTCACGTCAGTTCTCTCCGTATCAGTGCAAGGTATTTGTACCAATTGACATTCCCAGCAAGCTCTCCGTGGGAGATGTTGGGTAACGCCGAAACCTGCTAAGCTTGGTAAGGTCTTTAATGAACAGGGCTAACAACTAAAATTCTTTGCCAAACCATGGCAGTGGCAACTATCGAACAAACGCACGGGCGAGAGTCGTCGCAGTAGTGGTAGGCTTCACTAGTGGTACTTAAAAATGTTTCCGCGCCTAGTATAGCGATAAGCACGTATGTAATTCCTGAGCGTGTCAAATAATTAATCGCGAGTGCAATTCTAAGACTAAAAAGGAACAATTCAACACCAATGACGGGTTCACGAAATGTAGCAAATAAGATCGATTCGCTGCCAATGGTTTGTTAACGAACGTATATTTGTTGAAGTGGCTTCACCGTACCAGCTAGGGTCCTTTACACTTTACAAAAAGTCAGAAGTTGCCAATGCCCCTAGGATGTCAGTATGGGATTGACCTAGATGGCCATCAGTGAGGGCGGTGGGAAGCTTGTGTACTGTGTTAAAGCACCACTGCAGAAGTTGGGAATGGCCGTGTTGGGGCCATCTTTGCATCATATATGCTGAACAATAACACCTAGGGTAAAAGCATTCACAGTAAGGATGACTGCCTCCGAAATTGAGCACACGTTGATTGACAGAAAAGGTGGGTCGAGGGGCTGGCGATCACCAAAGTAGAACGTGTCAGGCAGAGCAGGCGTACAGCAGGGATTCTCATGAACTCCAACAGGGACAGGTAATCAACATGATTACTCGACAGGCATTCCACTTCCATGTCTGTTACCCATATTTGTAGACGGCAGCGGCCACAGTGTGTAGGGAAGTACTGTATGATATTATTTATTTCTACCTGCCCGGCAATTTCCTTGCTATTTTGCCAGTGCAACGGTCAATCGCGCCTTCACGGAAAATTGCAATAAACATTTCCAATCTAGAATCGGCACAGATGGAACGATGCTGCATTACAGCTGTCCACTTACACCAGGCACTAAGATGTTTTTACACAACTTCATAATATTAGCTTCAAAATTTTGGCCTCTTTCGGTGGTAAGGTCCCAGATCACTTTAAAATAGGATACGCATATCTTCTGCTTTTTGTGCGACGTGCTGTTGCGCCATAATTTGAAAGGATTTGAAAGGTTTTGCTAAGCAACACATGCATGGCTTACTCTACCTCGGCAATCCCAACAATACACGCAAACACTAAGCCACCCACCACATCTCCAACTAACATAACGCGCGTCCCTCACTACAGAAAACTGCAATATTTGAATCCGTAAACATCCGCCACCTCACCATCCCAATCCTCCCAATCCTCATTGTACATCACAACAGAAAAATCATCGGAATCCGCGGAATGCATTGCCAAATCAACACGACTTGCCATGCACAATGGGGACTAACGCCAGCCAACTTCCACCCCACAATATAGCCATTTTCTCCTTGCACACTGTACCCTGAAGCGACCCTCTACCCTCACAAAACCTGCACAGTTTGTAGCTGTTCTTGACAAACACACACTTCCAAACGTCACGACGGCTACAATCCTAACTACTAAAAAAACACGGTGGAGGAGCCAGTCACCCCAAACTAGAACCCCACCCACGAATTGGTCCTATCTGAATCTCAGCTGGCCATGGGCAATTTCATTTGTGGTTACATCTTTCGTATTGCCTTGCAAATTCTCTCCGAAAATACTCCATCCCACTTCGGGGCCATGTTTTGGAAAGCAGCCCACACAGGCCTAGAAGTTATTGAATTGGTGCACGTAAGTTTTCGCGAACATAAAGACTGGTTCGCAATTTTCACTACGCCTACATGCGATGCCGCTACCGGCAAGGAAACCTTACTACTGAATTACAGGGATATTTCCCGCCACTACCGCCTTCTCCGCTGCCGATACCCACCCCTTTATCAACACCTCAACACCGGAGGCAGGTAACAAGCGGCATATGCTAGAAACACGCACCTTCCCACACCGAACACAACCGATACACAGTCAGCCACACCTCTTTACTGCCCGTACTTGCTTAGACTGCTGGGCACTCAACACTCAGTGCCATTCACTCTGTGACTGCTCCGCAATCACATACGGCCCCGTCCCCTTTCCAGACCTCTGGGAGCCGATGTTGCGCGACCCTGGGGAGTCAGTGAAGTCGTGACCCGCTCCCCTGCCCTGACGGTCGCGGTGGTCTCTGGGCCTCCTAGATTCCGAATAGCTGATCCCGAATAATAAAATAACCTATTTCATCCTTCCTTCCGTCTTTTCAAGACTTTCACCCGAGTTTGAACATTGTAAAATAATGAATAGACCAATTTCCCCGGCTTCCCCGTATAGCTGAATAATTCAGTCACCTAATCACCGCGGCGCAAATTCAAAGCCCCCAGCACCCTCATAACATTCACTGACTTTACTCCGGCATGAAATGGTCTTTAAAAAGTTGTTATCTTAAAGTGGTAGTTATATTATTCAGAAAGGAAAACTGGGCAGTCACCGGCAAACAAGCCCAAGCCATATCCACTAACGTGAAACCTACGCAGGTGAGACGAATGCAGCGTTTGAGTGTATTCTTGGCCGCTCTGCGTTTTTGCTCACTGAGATGACCCCATGGGATCGGCGGTTAGAAGTACACATCTTCTGTAAATTACTGGTGTCTTTGAAGCCCGAAGCCTTCTAGTGCAATGCGTGGGAAAATGAGTGTCTCGCAATAAGGCCAACGTAGCTTGCGATATCCTACGTACAGCCATGCAAGCACTAACGCCCATTTTCACATCCACTTTCATTGGATGGACGTTTGTGTTTAGCGGACATTTACTCACAACGGCGAGAAAAACAGTGAGCTGTCGTACTCTGTGCTCTGGTTGTTGAATATACGCACTCTACTGGTTAGGTAAGCACAGAACAGCTACCATGGATGCGCCCTACCACCCACTGGAATATGCCACTTTCAGCCTTAGCTGTCGACCGCTTGGTGACCGACGCAGCAAAAAAATTCCCCCGCATTTCCCCGAAGGGGAGTATGAGGAAGTGCGAAGCACGGGGTGATGCTATGAGGGTGAGTTTGTTGAAGTTTGGTGGCATTTTGCCCGTTAGTTACATTAACACCCCCTCGTGATCACGTTCGGCTTAACACGCCTCGTTTGCCCCTCTGCGGAAATCTTGGTGAATTAACGTGTATGTTCGAGAGGAGGAGCGCACCGCAGCTGCGAAGCGCCGACCGGAGTGAAGGGAGAGGAGGCGCAGTCACGTGAGAGAATGCAGAACTAGCGGGTTTGTAGTATCACGTGTACACCACGCAGTTATCAAGCCGCTATAACGCCGCTGAGTCGCCAACGCACGCCGCTGACGACGTAGTTTGAATGCGTTAAAGATATAAGGCGCGTTACTAACACTGATATCAACGTCGCGTCCGTGGCTTAGTCGGTAGAGCGTCGCGCTGCGGCCGCAAAGTCCGCAGATCGAAACCTGGCTCCGGATGCTGTTTTTTTTTATAAAGTGTACTGGCCTGGCTGGCGCGCCGAGAGAGGGTGTTGCGAGCTGGAGAGTAGTAAAGGGGCTTTAGGAGAGTACGCGTGGGGGGAGAGGAGGCGCTATGTGAGCACGACGATTCAGGCTCGCTTAAGAAGTGCATTCGCACTTATTCCTGGCCAATCTCCCACGTGGGTATGTGCCATGTCAGCGGCCAGGCAGGGCGCGCCCATCTCCCCCCGTTGCTAAGGAAGACGAAGAGCGCGCGCACCCGCAGCTGTTGCTATGCGGACGGCGGAAGGTTCGGGGTCGCTTATAAAGTGCATTCGCACTTAAAAGGAGCCTATTGCAACAACACCTTCCACTGAAGCTGCACCCATTTACCGCTTCATATCCGCGCGAATGTTCAAACCCGAACTTAAAGCAACACAGTTAAGTAAAGTGGTAAATTTTATTGTCACTGTAAAACGTTTTTATTGTTAAAGTATTTTTTTTGAATAAAACTATATGCAAAATGTAAATTTCCTGGCCCTAAAATTAATAAAGTTAAATATTTTTGTTTCGTTGTAAGAAAAAATAAGAACTTATACAAACTTATCAGTATTCTTAATTCCCTCTCGTTTTATAGAGCCTTGGCCACCAACCTCTGCGTAAACTATCAATTCAGGCAAATCTAAAGTTTCAGTTGTGGAATTAATTAGCAGAAGTTGCTGGCGCAGTTTGAGTTATGTCTAATGGATCTTTTCAATTCCATAGACCTGCTAAGAACGCTTCTGTTAACTTTGACTCAAAAAAGCAGCTTGTGTGTATTGGCTACTGTAAAAACGCTTCTATTGCGGCTGACCACCAAAGGCATAAGCTGTGGAGCCCACCGTCACAAAGCAACTTTGCAGGTAAGCGTGATCTTTAATAAATGGTCACGAATATCAGGAAAGATGCCAGTGCTTTCGTCTTTCGCTCTTGCTGCATCAGGCTTTCGTCTCATAAATAATTAGCGCTGAACAAAACTCGCCAGGGCCTTCATATATTTGTAGCGGGCACATTTTAATGCCTATCTAACAGTTCTTTTTTGCGATGCGTGGGACTATTGTCTCGAAGTACGTTTTCGCGGGCTTCGTCAACGTATGCAACTCTCTAGACATACACGAGTTAATTAAAGGTATTTGTTAAACCGTCTTTGGAGCACCGCACCCTAATTCTGCTCTTGCACTGCAAAAATGTCGTTGCCGGAATTTATTTGTGTTCAGTTCTAATTCCAACTAAAAACCCCGCACAGGGCACCTTGAGAATTCATGGTGACGGTACTGGCGAAACCGCGGACCCCGAGCCTCCTAACATAAGCTGTGACCTACCGTGGTGATGTGTTTTCAAGGTGAAGGGTAGAAACCTCTAACGGTGGCCGTCGGAGCCTTGGTCAAGCTCCGGCCGATGGGCTCCCTGACTGTCTACCAGGCAGGGAGCTTTTATACATACTGTATGATATTTTCTCAAACCCCCCCTCCATTGATCGGCCTCCCAAAAGAGGCCGCACCGAAGTACTTGCTAAAGAGAAGGCAGAACATTTCTATAAACATCTTGTAGTTCATTCCACAGGGGACACCCCTGTTGACAAGAAGTCAGTCATTCTTTTGGCCAAATGCATTGAGTCTATCGTCGGCTCAGACTATGATGCTAAGAAGCTTTCATCCGGTGACCTACTTGTTCAAGTAAAAAGAAAAACATCAAAGCGAAAACCTCCTGAAACAGACCACGTTGGCTGACCTGGCTGTTACTGTGACTCCACATAGAACTCTCAACTCCTGTCAAGGTGTAATCTCAGAAAAGGAATTACAGTCTGAGACAGAGGTGGAAATTTTTCAGGCGCTTCAACCTCAAGGAGTAACCTCTGTCAAACGAATTGTAATCCGTAGAGCAAATGAAGAAATCCCAACAAAGCACCTTGTCCTAACATTTGATTTCACAACCCCACCCGAAAAGGTCAAAGTGGGCTTCCTAAGCTGCAATGTACGACATTATGTCCCTAATCCCAGGCGATGCTTTAAATGCCAACAAAACGGCCATGGAACTCTATTATGTCGAGGACAGCTGACTTGTCCAAAATGTTCAGAGTCTGACCATTCGTCGGATGACTGTCCAAACAGCACAGTGAAGTGCCCGAATTGCAGTGGCCCCCACGCTGCTTATTCGCGAACCTGCCCAAAATTCAAAGCAGAAAAAGAAATTCTACAAATCAAAGTAACAGACAACATCACCTTTGCTGAGGCACGCCAAAAGCACAAGCTGCTTTCGGCCACATCTTATGGAGACGCTGCCCGCCGGGGGCTGGGCCGGCGTTTGGTCAGCGGAGTGACACAGTGCAGCCTTGCTGCTGGTGTGTTGCTGTCCCAGCCCCCAGCAGAGCAGCCACCTGCTGCCTCTACAACACCTGTAGAGGCTGCAAGGAGGGTAAAGGAGGGTAAAAGCATTCGCAGTAAGGTTGACTGCCTCCGAACTGGAGCACAGGATGCTTGACAGAAAAAATAGGTCCAGGGGCTGCCGATCACTAATGTAGAACGTATAGGCAGAGCGAATAGCAGCGATTCTCGTGAACTTCAACAGAGACAGGATAATCAACACGATTACACGACAGGTATTCCGCTTCCATATTTGTTAACCAGACTTGTAGACGGCAGCGGCCACAATGAGTAGGGAAGTACTGTTCGATGTTGATTTATTTCTACCAATGCAGCAATTCCTGTGGTATTTTGCATGCACAATTGTTAATCCCGCCTCTACGGGAAATTACTACAAAGTTATCTAATCTAGAATCCGTATTTACCGAATGATTATGCATTCAATATGGCCTGTACACCAGGTAGTAAGATGGTTTCACACAACTTCTAAAAATTAGCACTGACATTTTGCCCTCTTTCTGTGGTAAGGTCCCCTATTGCTTTAAAATTGGATACACATATCTCATGCGTTTTGTGTGGCGTGCTATTGCGCAATAACTAAAACTGGAGCATAACTGAATTTTCCAAACGATTGCAAAGGTTTCGCTAAGGAACGCATGCATGGCTCACTCTACGTCGGCATACACAACACACGTGAACACCTAGCCAGCCAACACATCTCCAACTCGCGCGCCTCGGGTCCTTCCCTGTAAGAAGCTACAATGTTTGAATCGATAAAAATTCTCTACCTCACCACCCCAATTCTTCCTGTTCCCATTTCACCTCACATCCGAAACATCATCCGAATCCTCCCAATGCATTGCCTCATAAAGCCGACTTGCCATTCAGAATGGTGACTAACGGGAGCCAACGCCCCCGCCAAACTATACCCGTTTTATTTATGCACACTGTACAGTCAAGCCACCGCTACCATCACAAACCTGCCCACTGTGTAGCTCTTCTTCACGAACACACGCCACAAACGTCATGGCGGCTACCATCCTAACTACGAAAAAAAACACGGTGGAGGAGCCATCACTCTAAGCTACAGCCCTACAATCCGAAATCGTCCTACCTGACTCTTAGCGGTCCATGAGCACTTTTATTCGCGGTGACATCTTTCCCGTGGCGTTTCAAATTCTCTCCGAAAAAAAGTCCATCCCACATCATGGCCATGTTTTGGGCAGCAGCCCACACAGGCCTAGACGTTTCTGAATTGGTGCACGTACGCGTTGGCGAACCTATGGACATGGTTGCACTTTAACTACGCCTGAACGCGATGTTCCCACAGGCAAGAAAACCATCCTCCTGAATTATACGGATATTTGCCGCCACTACCGCTTTCGGCGCTGCCGATATCCACCCCTGCACCAGCACTTCAACACCGGAGGGCCGTAACAAGCTGCTTATCCTAGAAACACGCACCTTCCCACACTGAACACTGTGAAAAACGTCCAGGGAGGCAAGGCAGGAGGCCGTCGTCGATAGAAAGCAGATATATTTACACCATGTACAGAGAACCGGTTTATAAAGCGTCCATCTTGTAGCCGCGCCTGGTCGTCTTCGTCTTCATCGCCTATGGGTCTGTTGCGCGCTCTGCTTGCGTCCTCCTCATCGTCGTCGAAAGTTCCAACAAACACAAATGATACATTGTCAGCCACACCTGTTTAGTGTCCGTACCTGGTTAGACTGCTGGGCACTCGACACTCACTGTCATTCACTCTGCGACTGCCCTGCAAACAAATACAGCCCCGTCCCGTCTTCTCACCTCTGGGAGAAGATGTTGCGCGACACGGCGTACTCAGTCCAAGTCATGACCACATTCGCGGCGCTGTCGGTCGCGGCGGTTCTCTGGGCCTCCTACATTCCGAATACCTGATCCCGAATGATAAAATAACCTATTCCTTTCTTCTTTCCTTCTTTTCGATCGTTGGCCAGAGTGTGAATATTGTAAACTAATGGAACGACCAGTTTCCAAGCCTGCTTCCCCGTATAGCTCACTAATTCGAACATCTCATCAACGCGGCGCACCTTCAAAGCCCCCAACACCCTCATAACATTCACTGACTTCAGTCCGGAGTAAAATCCTCTTTAGAAGGGTGTTATCCCAAAGTGGTAGTCATAATATTCACGACGAAAAAATGGCCAAACTCACACGCAAACAAGCCCAAGCCATCTTTATTAAGTTGAAACCTACGAAGGTTGGACAAACGCAGCGTTTAAGTGTATTTTTTGTGCGTCTGCTTTTTTGCTCATTGAGATGACACAATGAGAAGGGGAATTAAAGTACACATCTTGGCTGTGAAAAGTGTGGTGTCTTTGTAGCCCGGAGCGGTCTAGCTCAAGGCGTCGGAAAGGGAGTCTCTCGCAATAAGGCCAACGTAGCTTGTGATATCCTACGTACAGCCCGCAAACACTAACGCTCATCTTCACATCCAGTTTTATTGCACGGACTTTTGCGTTTAGCGGATATTTACAGAAGACAGGCAAAAAAAGCTTGAGTTGTCGCACGCTGTGCTCTGGTCGTTGAATATATGTACCAGTGACGTAAGCACTGATTGATTGTTGGAGTTTAACGCGCCGACGCAACGCAGGCGATGAGGCGCGCCGTAGTGGAGGGCTCCGGATTAATTTTGACCACCTGGGGATCTTTAACGTGCGCCGAAATCTCGCACACACAGGCGTTTTTGCTTTTCGCCTCCATCAGAAAAGCGGCCGCCGCGGCCGGGAATCGAACCCGCGACCTCGTGCTCAGCAGACGTAAGCACTGAAAACGTACCATGGATGCGCCCTACCACCCACTGGTATGTGCCGCTTTTACCCGTAGCTATCAACCGCTTGGTGACCGACACAGCAAAAAGGAGCCTATTGCCACTAAGCGCCATCTCAGCAGCACCCATTTACCTCTTGATATCAGCGCGCATGTTCAAACCCATACTACCTGAGGACTTTTTGAAGTACTTTGGTTAAGTTTATCTTTGGTGTAAAGTTTTAGTTTTTATGCGCGATATTAAATTTGCTTTTATTTATGTAAGTTTATGCAAAATGTTACTTTTCTTTTCCGGCTATTGTAGAAACCAACTTTTTATGTTGTGTTGTGGCAAAAATTAGAACATATATAAATTTGTTAGTACTTTTTATTCCCGCTCGTTGAATGGGACATTGGCACTAACAATTAATTGCAATTTTTCAAAACTAAAGGTGAGGGTCACGTTTGAGAAAGAAGTTTCTTGAAGGTGTTGGCCGCACTTTGTGAGTTATGCGTAATGCATCTGTTAAGTAATCGAGCCGTTTTGAACACTTCAGTTGACCTTGACTCAAAGAAGCAGCTTGTGTGTAGTCGCCAACTATACTAGTGCAAAAATGCTTCTATTACGGTTGGACGGCAACAGGCAGCTTACGCGATAGAGCGTACCCTTAAAAGCAGCGTTTGGAGGTAATCGTGGTCTTTTATTCAATGGTCAAGAATATTTATGTAAAACCAGGAAAGAGTTCAGTGCTTTCGTCTTCTGTTCTTGTTGCATCGGGCTTTCATATCATAATTAAATGATGCTGAACAAAACTCGTAAGGGACTTCGGAATTTCGTTGCGGACACATTTTATTGTCTAAAAAAGTCCTTCTTTGCAATGCGCGTGCGAATTGCCGTGAAGTAGATTTTCGAGGGCTTCGTCAAGGTGTGATAGTCTTCAGAGATACACGGGTTAATTATAAGCATTTATTAAACCGTCTCTGGAGCACCGAAACCTATTTCTCCTCTTGCACTGCAAAAACATCGTTGGCGGAATGGATTTGTGTTTAGTACTAATTCCAACTGAAAAACTCTTTATGTATAGCCGGGGCTGCAACTCCCGCCACGCGGGGCAACGTTATGAAGCCCTTGGCACGACATCCAAACCATCTTGCCTTGTCATATCCTATGTCTAGGATGACAAGGTGGCTTTACACCAAGTGGTAGGAGTTAGCGAAGAATGAACGCTAACGTTGGTATTGTTCCCGTCCTTCACGCTTATCTAGATAGCCTCTGCACTTTCTTTCTTCGCACAAGTTGAAAAGAAAAAAAGCACCACTCCTGCATTGCAGTGCAGCGCAAACGGTGATTTTTAATCCAACGCGGACCTCCGCACTGAACTCGTTTGCAAACCCCGGGTATTTTGAACGTTTTAACAAACTTATGAAGCTATAATTATAGGCTAAGCGGGTTACAATGTCTCTATCAACACCCTTCAATCACCGATAGAAATGCCTTGCTGCGGAAGATTTTGCGTGTATTTGTGAAGGTGGCAATAAACATGCCCACTATCCATTGTATCTCAAATACAAGGTTCTGGGGGGGGGGGGTGTTTATTAAAGACACTAGAAAAATCCTATATTTTTATGATATGCTGTTGTCGCACGTGTTAAAGGAACTGTCATCTCGGCATGCGTATAATCAGGACATTTGTTTGATATCAGAGCAGAAAATTGGCTCTTAATTCGCGCTCTCGAAATTTTTCATTTTTTATGCAGCCCTATTTTACGCTTGGCACATATTCTTAGACGAGGGGGAACGGAGTGTGTCTCGGATATTCTTTCGGACGGAGAGGTGGCTATTTTCGCATGAAGACGATGGTATGTGGCTAAGTAAAACTCCCGACAGAACTTCCTATATTCCGGAAGCACCATCGAATGTAGTGAATCTCTCATATATATCCGTGGAAGGAGTAGTGGTCTATCATAATGCTTCCGACGACCACGCACGAAACCACGAAAATCACGCGAGGAAGAAATTCCTCTGAAACCAGACATTACACACATAATGGACAGGCTTGAAATATTTTGATGGAAAGAACAGACATTTGCGCGATATGTTGCTTGTTCGTTGCGTCTTTGAGAATTGATTTGGGCTCAAAAACAATTGAATAACGTGCAGCGGCGCACTTTTGTGAGTTTGGGATCACGTTCACTTTCCTAAGCGATTTCCTGATAGAGCAATGATAGCCAGGCGAATATTACAATATGCACACGGCTTGAGAGGCAACTCTTCACACCAGCACATTGGAACTTGGCTAAGAGAGAACTAGTTCGAGGTTGTACATAAAATACAAATCCACAGAAGTTTCCAGACCCCCGAGCAGACGCAGGTACAGTGTTGTGTAGGACAAACCTGTCTATATAGATGTACCGCGTAGTTGCCATAACCTCGGTCATTTGAAACACTTTTTTCATCCTGGTCCCGGGATCTTAACGGTATTCCCCATCCGCCCGCAGTAGCAAGAAGGTAGAACCACATCTGTTCTCGTGAGCTGAATGTTTTCGCGACTATTAGTGGTATTTGTTTTGCGGAAGACCGTATTTACCTTCTGCAACACGTTTTTTGTAGCCACATTTATGCCCTTTTTTCTAAACCAATCACTATTGGTGCGTTCTATGTATAATTACTAGGCAAAACGCTTGCTTACTCACGCTTTATTTCTAGTTCAATGCAAGAAAGCGGTTAACGGGATAAGAGTAAGGCTTCCGTGTTTGTTAAATGTGCAATTCATTGCTCTTTGAACAGCCCACGACACGAAACCTCAACATCAGTTCTCTTCGTATCAGAGTACGGTATTGCTACTCGTTGATATCAGCTGCAAGTGCTCCTTGGGAAGATGGTGGTTACAGCTGAAATCTGGTAAGCTTTTTAAGTTCTTGAATAAACAAGGCCAACAACTAAAACACATTGGCAAACCACTCCCAGCGCCAACAAGAACAAAGGCATGGGCGAGATGTGTCGACGGATTGGTAGGGCTTAGCCGGTGGTACGCAAAGACGTTTCCGCAGTGTATATCACGGTAAGCACTAATGTAACTTCTCTGCCTGTCGCTCAATTCATGGCGACTGCAATTTCAAGGCTTCTAAGGAACAATTCTACGCAAACGACTTCTTCACGAAAATCACCAAGTAGGACCGTTTTGCTGCCAATGATTGGATCCTGAGGAACGTATATTTATTGAAGTGGTCCTCCCGGCAGAACCTAGAGTCCTTCGCCATTGGCGAAAGTCAGAAGTAGCCCATTCACCTTGGATGTAAGCATGGTATTCGCCTAGATGACCATTATTAGGGGCCGTTTAAAGCTGTTGTACGGTGTTAGGACATCACTGTAGAAATTGGGCAAAGACCAAGTCAGGACTACATGGGTATCAGGTGTGCAGAGAGGAACTCGTCACGGTAGTAAACGCATTCACAGTAAGATCGACTGCCTACAAACTGGAGCACTGTTGATTGACAGAAAAGGTGGATCAAGAAGCTGTCGATCCCAAATTTAGAACGTATCAGGAAGAGGGAATAGCAGGGATACTTATGAAATCCAGAAGTAACAGGAAGGTCAACACAACAAGACAGGCAGTTCGCTTCCAGTTTTGTTCAACCAGACTCGTAGATGGCAGAGGCCATGAATTAGGAGGCAAGTACAGTCTGATATTGATCAAATTATTCCAAAGCAGCAATTCCCCTGGTATTTTCCAGCCGCAATGCTTTACAGTGCATTTCCACAAAAGTGCGAAAAATTTGTTAGGAATTCAGTCGGTATAAATTGAATGATGGTGAATTAAAGCATGGCCTCTTACACCAGGCGGTAACTGGCTCTTACACAACTTCTTAAAATGAGAACTGCAATTTGGCCTCTCACGGTTGAAACGTCCTGTATTGCTTTACATGAGGATACGTTTATCTACTGCTCTTTGTGCGACGTGGTATTTGGCAATAAATAAAACTGGAGCTAACTTTATGGCCGAAAGAATTTGAAAAGTTTCGCTATTTAGTCATCGCATGGCTTACTCGACCTCAGTATACACCACACCATATGCGAACACCGAGACACAACCCACATCTCCAAAGTCACACGCCTCTCATCCTCCCCTACATGACACTGCATTCTTAACTCGAAACCTACTCCACGTCCCCATCCCAACCCTCCCTATTCCCATTTCGCCTCACATCCTAAACATCACCGGAATTCGTCCAATGCATTGCCACATCAACCCGACTTGCCATGCAGAATGGTAACTAACGCGAGCCAACGCCCACGCGATACTGTATCCGCCGTCCCTATTCACACTGTACCCTCAAGCCAACCCCTACCTTCACAACCCTGCACGCTGTATAGTTGTTGTTGACCAGCACACACTACCAAACGTGATGGCGGCTACCATCCTAACTACCATCCTTAAAAAACACGGCGGAGGCAGCCACGCTAACACAGCGCCCCACCACCGAATTTATCCCAACTCTCAGCAGGCCGTTCACAATTTGATTCGCGCTTAAAGCTTTTTATTGCATTTCGAATTCTCCGCGAGAATATTCCATCTCACATCGTGACCTTGTTGTCAGCACCAGCCTACACAGGCCAAGGCGTTAATGAATTGGAGCACGTACTTGTTCGCAAACTTAATCACCGGGTTGCCATTTTGACTACGCCTACCCACGATGTCCATACGGACCAGGCAACCTCCCTCCAGAATTACAGAGATATTGCCCAGCACTACCGTCTTGTCCGCTTCCCGTACCCATCTCTTCACCCAAACCTCGACCCCGGAGGCGGGCCACATTCTGCGTATGTTACAAACACGCACCCACCCTCACAAAACAAAACAGATACACCGTCAACCACACCTCTTTACAGATCCTACCTGATTACACTTCTGGGCACTCCACACTTACTATGATTCGTTCTGCGACGGCCCCGCAGACCCATACGCCCCCTCACAACTGTTAGCAGATGTTGCGCGACACGGAGGACTCAGTCCAAGTCGTGACCACATTCCCGGCCCTGACCAACGTGGCGTTTCTCTGGGCCTACTACATTTCGAATACGTGACACCGAAGGAAAAAAATAACGTATTTTTTTCTTGCTTCCTTCCATTCGAGTCGTTCTCCAGAGTTTGCACATTGTAACCGCCTCGCACGCCCATTTTTCAAACCTGCTTCCCCACATAGCTGAATAATTCAGAAACATAAACACCGGGGCGCACATTTATACCCCCCAACAGCCTTATAAAATTCACTGTCTTTACTCTGTGATAAAACGATCTTTAGAAAGTTTTCTTATAGTGGTAGTTAAAGTATTCAGATCTTAAAACCGGCCAAAGTCACACCAAAAAATCCCTGGCCATGTCCACTAACATGAAACCTACAGAGGTGCGGGAATGCAGCGTGTAAGTGTATCCTTGGTGCCTCTGCGTCTTTGCCCACGGAGATTAAACCATGTCGGCCGGGGGAAGGGGCGTAGAAGTACACGTCTTGGCTGTTAAAGTCCGGCGTCTGTGAAGACCCGAGCATTCTAGTGCAAGGCATCGGAAAACGAGTGTCTCGCAATGAGGCTAACGTAGCTTGCATTGTCACACGTACAGCACTGGAAGCACTACCGCTAATTTTCACATCCAGTTTTATTGACCGGACGTTTGTGTTTAGCGGAAATTTACTGACGACAGTCGAAAAAAACCGTGAGCTCTCGCACGCTGTGCTCTGGTCATTGAATATACGTACTGGCTACGTAAGCGCAGAACAGCTATCGTGGATGCGCCCTACCACTCACTAGTATATGCCACTTTCGGCCGTAGCTGTCGACCACTTGGACATCGACACAGAAAAAAGGAGCCCATTGCCACTAACCTTCCTGTACAGCAGCACCCGGTTACCGGTTAAAATGCCTACGCATGTTCAAACCCAAACTACATGGCCCCTTTTTGCAATAATGGGTTAAATGTATCGTCGTTGTGATCTTTTAGTTTTTACGTGCAATAATAAGTTTGCTTTCAGTAATATAAAATTAAGCTGCACGTTGTCACGTGTTGGTGTTATCGTAAGAACTAAATATTTGCTTTGTTGCGAAGGCGAAAATAAGAGCTTATACAAATTTGTGATTAGTTTTTACCCACACATTTTTTATGGCGCATTGGTTACTTGCGTTCAGTTCTGACAATCCCCTGTTACAACCACGCTAAACAATTCGCAAAGGAATATATAAATTTGCGGAAGTCTGTGCCGGTACTTTGTGAGTTTTGGCTAATGGATGTGTTCATGTCTACATAGCCGTTGAAAACACTTCAGATGACCTTTACGCAATGAAGCTGCTTGTGTGTAGTCGACATCTATACTACTTCAAAAATACTTCTTTTGTGGTTGAACGCCAACGGGTACATTAGGGGTCATGGCGCACCCCTTTAAGACAATGTTTGGAGGTCAGAGTGTACGTTTATAAATGGTGAAGAACATCAATGTGAAATCAGAAAACATAACGGTGCTTTTTATTTTTGATTCTTGTTGCATCAGGCTTTCATCCCATAATTAAATTTTGCTGAACCACACGCTGTAGGGCCTTCATAATTTTGTAGCGGGCATATTTTATTGTCTAAAAACAGTCCTTCCCTGCAATGCGCGTGCATATTGTCGCGAAGTAGATTTGCAAGGGCTTGGTCAGCGTATGCTACTCTCGATACAAACACGGGTTAATTAAAGGTGTTTATTAAACCATCTTTGTTTTACCGCCCCTTACTTCTGCTCTTGCACTGCAAAAATGTCGTTTCCGGAATGGTTTTAGAATCAGTACTAATTGCAACTGTAACACAGCTTGGTGTATAGCCGGGGCTGCAACCTCCGCGCCATTGGGAAACTTTATGAAGCCCGTGGCACGACATCCAAACCGCCTCGCCTTGTCACTTCCTATCTGTAGCTTGACAAGGTTGCTTTACATCAAGTGGCGGAAGTTAGAGAGGAACAAACGCTAACGGTTGATATTGTTTCCGGCCTTCATGCTTAGCTAGATAGCCTCTGCACTGTCTTTCTTTGCACAAGGTAAAAAACCGCCCCCTTCCGGCAATTCGCGTGTAGCGCAAGCGGCGATTTTTAATGCACAACGGACTGGTTTGCGAACCCCTGGTGTTTCGAAACTTTTCTTATACTTATGAAGCTTTTTTCATAGGCTATATTGGTTAAAATTTTGCTGTCAGCGCCCTTAAATCACCAGTAGAAATGCCTTGCTGCGGACGATTTTGCGTGTTTTTGTGAACGTGGCAATAAATTTGCTGACTACCGATTGCATCGCAAATACAAGGTTCTAGGGGAGGTATTCTATAAAGACACTAAAACGTTCCTATATTTGTATTCATCTGCTGATGTAGCGCATGGGGCAATGAACTCTCAGCATCGCATGTGTGCAGAAGTGAAGCCTACATTCAAGTTATTTGTTTTACAGCAGAGCAGCTAATTGGTTCCGAATTCGCCCTTATGGAATTTTCCATTCTTTTATACAGACACATTTTGCGCGTGGCACCTATTCGTACGCTAGGGGAACGCAGTGTATCCGCCGCATACCCTTAGGATGGAGTTTCTTCCTGGGGGGGAGGCAGAGAGTCGTCTATTTTCGCATGAAACAGATTCCATGTGTCTAAGAAAAACTCCCGACAACATAACTTCCTAAATTGCGCTAGTACCATCTAATGTCGTGGAACCTCTGAGATTGTTCCGCAGATGAAGAAGTGGTTTCTAAAAATGCTTTCGACGAACCCCCACGAAACCCTGAAAAGGATGTGAGGTAGAAATACCTCTCAAATCACACATTACACATGCTGAATTAATATACTGGAGAGGCGGAAATATTTTATTGTGAAGAAAAGACCTTTGTGTTAAACGTTTTAAAGTAAAGCTTTTTACCTGAACCCCAACGTGTTCTTTCGCGATCGTTGGTGGCATCAGAAAACGCCCGCAAACAAATAAAAGAATACTGCACCGCCAGGAATCAAACCTAGAACTAACAGAGTAACAACGAAAGAGCCCGTTGTCTTACCGATTTAGCTACGAGCCCTTGCGGAGACGGGGAAGGCAAGCAGGGCCCTCACCAAGCACATCTACGGATTTAACCCATTCATTCTCGCTAAATGCCACGCGAAAACGATTAAAGACCGCGAACCCATGGCATATCACTTCTAGTACGCCAACGGGCCTGTGGCTTCCAGTGTTCAAGTAAAAAACCTCAGCTCCTTGTCATCCGCCCTCACGCTAAACGACATATCAAGGAACACATTCAAATACTCCTTGATGGCCAGGCCATCACTCCAAGCTCCAGCATCACGTTCCTGGACCTCTATTTTCTGGTCAACATCAAGAGTGAGTTATCCTTGCAGCGCCTTACACACAGCATGAATAAATCATACACATCATCAGGCGAGTTGCAACCAAGAAGCGAGTCCTCAAGAAATCTAATACCTTTTGATTAGTTCAAGGTTTTGACGTCTCGAGAATCACTTACGTCATCCTCCTGTCTTCTTCCCGGCAAGGAGGACATAAAGATGCATTATATAATGATTAGAAAGGCGGTTTGGCAAGCCATTGGTCTTCAGAGACTCGTCTTACCACGGGACTCTACAACACGGTGTAAGAACTGATAGAGGGCCATCTTTCTATCCAGGAGCTCCGAATGAGCAGTACTGCGGCGGGTCGCCGCATCTTTCACCGGATTGTCCGGGCAGCAGAGAATGTCACTCCGCTTGATGTAATCATGGACTTTTGGCGACAAGAAATAATGATACTCCCTTTGCTTAGAAATATGAACCCCTCAGACAAAACGGGGCGCCGACAAGCACGGGCTCAAGCTATCATGAAGTTACCTACACGGGATCATGAAGTTATCTGCAGAGATGCCTTCCAACATCGAGGGCAGCTGTACGCCATCATCGCGGCTACCTCCAGAACCCACCTGCTTGCTTGTGCCTCACTCAAGACCGAAGAAATGGAGGCAGTAGAAGTGACAGCCATCGCCTTGGCTCTCACTGAACCAGAGGTTCGTAAGGTAGACACCAATTCCCAACAAGCCTACCGTAATTACCTGTCGGGTTTGGTCTCCCGACCTGCTCGGCGTCTGCCTAAAAAACACGTCCCTAATTGTTCCATTCAGCTCATCTGGACAGCCGCTGGCGCTTCCATGAAAGGCAACGAATACGCCCACCAACACTGCACTTTTACCCCCGTGCTATGGAGCTGCACGAGGACAGTCACCCGCTTCTCTCGTTCAGGGAAGTAAGCCAGCGTTATTGCCTTCTGAGACAGATCCTACCTCCACCTTACCCTGACTTTACATAGAACAACAAACTACCCTACTTCTCATACAATCCGGCTCCTTCAAACACCCGACGCGTCTTCACTTAATGCACCCGAATCACTACGATGCTGAATGTAAATTTTGTTCAAGGGTAGGAACACTCTGCCACATATTCGGGGTGTGTGACTTTAGCCTTGAGCACCGTCCTCTCTTCCCGACAACTACCCAACAATAGCCATGGGAGATGCTGCTGCCCAGCCCATCTCTGCCCACCCAGCTTCAGCTGGTTGACAAAGCACAGGTGGCGCGGACTGAATATAGGCTGCAATGAAGAAGGAAGCAATCCCAAGGACCGCGCTCTGGGCCGTTTAGAAATCTGAATCGAAGTATTTCCCCCTGCTCCTCCTCCTCTTGCGGCACCTCCTTCGTCTCTGCCGCCGATCTCGTCGCCTCCGTCCGCGGCGGCAGAGACTGATATGTAAGACCGTCTACCACCGGGTTTGAGCTTCCCTTAATTTCTAGAAAAAACGAGTTTCCACTCTTGTGCTACACCAATAGGACTTCACCAACCACCTCTCATGCATCATGCAATAATTTAACCTTACCAAGAATATCTCTGAATTATTAGAGGTTGTAGTAAATGCATATCACTTCTTTCTGGTTTCATTATTTGTAGAGCGACGTGAGTGAAGTATGTTACGTCGCATTGGTAATCGTTGCGGGTGCTGTTTACCGCTTGGTTTTCCAAACACATTCACAGAGTGGATTGGCGCTAATTTTTTTTTGCTCGTTGCAGAATCAAGAATTGATTTGGGCTCCTGAACAATTCAATAACCTCAAGCGGCGCTCATTTGTGGCGCTGGGATAGTTTTCTTTGATATGAAATTTTCGAATAGAGCAAGGGTAGCCAGGCGATTATTACAATATAAACACCGTTGTGAGACCACATTTCACCCCAGAACATTGGGTCTTGGCAACGGGAGAACTATTTCCATGTTGTACACAAAATATATGTCGACTGGTGTTTCCAGAACACCAAGCAGAGGCAGACTCGGAGGTGTGTGGGACAAACTTGACTAGATAGAAGATAGATGAACCGCCGTTGGTGCTATATACTGGATCCCTTGCAACCCTCCTTTCATCCGGTTCGCCGGAGCTTAATAGGCTTTGCTGCCCGCCCTCAGTAGCGAGGAGGAGGAGCCCCCTATGTTCTCGCTAGCTCCGTGTGTTCGCGACTGGTACTTTTGTTTTTTGCGAAAGACCGTAACTTATCTTCTGCAACCCGTTTTCTACTGTGAAATGTATACATTTTTTTCGAAAGCAATGATTGTTTGGTACCTTCTATGTGTGTTTGCTATGCAAAGCAGTTGATTTTTTTGCGGCTCCTTCAAGTTCAGCGCAATAAAGCGGTCCACGTGAGGTGAGTGAGGATTCCGGGTTTGTCAAATACGCAATTCACTGGCCTTTAAACAGCCCACGACAGGACACCTTCACGTAAGTTCTCTCCGTATCAGTGCATGGTATTTGTACCAATTGACATCCCCAGCAAGCGCTCCGTGGGAGATGTTGGGTAGCGCCGAAACCTGCTAAGCTTGGTAAGGTCTTTAATGAACAGGGCTAACAACTAAAATTCTTTGCCAAACCATGGCAGTGGCAACTATCGAACAAACGCATGGGCGAGAGTCGTCGCAGTAGTGGTAGGCTTCACTAGTGGTAATTAAAAATGTTTCCTCGCTTAGTATAGCGATAAGCACGTATGTAATTCCTGAGCGTGTCAAACAATTAATCGCGAGTGCAATTCTAAGACTAAAAAGGAACAATTCAACACCAATGAGGGGTTCACGAAATGTAGCAAATAGGATCGATTCGCTGACAATGATTTGTTAAGGAACGTATATTTGTTGAAGTGGCTTCACCGTAGCAGCTAGTGTCCTTTACCGTTTACAAAAAGTCAGAAGTTGCCAATGCCCCTTGGATGTCAGTATGGGATTGACCTGGATGACCATCAGTGAGGCGGTGTGAAGCTAGTGTACTGTGTTAAAGCACCATTGCAGAAGTTGGGCAATGGCCGTGTTGGGGCCATCTTTGCATCATATATGCTGAACAATAACACGTAGGGTAAAAGCATTCCCAGTAAGGTTGACTTCCTCCGAAATTGAGCACATGTTGATTGACAGAAAATATGGGCCGAGGGGCTGGCGATCACCAATGTAGAACGTGTCAGGCAGAGCACGCGTACAGCAGGGATTCTCATGAACTCCAACAGGGACTGGTAATCAACATGATTACTCGACAGGCATTCCACTTCCATGTCTGTTACCCATATTTGTAGACGGCAGCGGCCACAGTGTGTAGGGAAGTACTGTGTGATATTAATTTATTTCTACCGGCCCAGGAATTTCCTTGCTATTTTCCAGTGCAACGGTCAATCGCGCCTTCACGGAAAATTGCAATAAACGTTTCCAATCTAGAATCGGCATAGACGGAACGATGCTGCATTACAGCTGTCCACTTACACCAGGCACTAAGATGCTTTTACACAACTTCATAATATTAGGTTCGAAATTTTGGCCTCTTTCGGTGGTAAGGTCCCAGATCACTTTAAAATAGGATACGCATATCTTCTGTTTTTTGTGCGACGTGCAGTTGCGCCATAATTTGAAAGGATTTGAAAGGTTTTGCTAAGGAACGCATGCATGGCTTACTCTACCTCGGCAATCCCAACAATACACGCAAACACTAAGCCACCCACCACATCTCCAACTAACGCAACGCGCGTCCCTCACTACAGAAAACTGCAATATTTGAATCTGTAAACATTCGCCACCTCAGTATCCCAATCCTCCCAATCCTCATTGCACATCACAACAGAAAAATCATCGGAATCCGCCCAATCCATTGCCAAATCAACACGACTTGCCATGCACAATGGGGACTAACACCAGCCAACGTCCACGCCACACTATAGCCATCTTCGCCTTGCACACTGTACCCTGAAGCGACCCCCTACCCTCACAAAACCTGCACAGTTTGTAGCTGTTCTGGACAAGCACACACTTCCAAACGTCACAATGGCTACAATCCTAACTACTAAAAAAACACGGTGGACGACCCAGTCACCCCAAACTAGAACCCCACCCACGAATTCGTCCTATCTGAATCTCAGCTGGCCATGGGCAATTTCAATTGTGGTTACATCTTTCCTATGGCCTTGCAAATTCTCTCCGAAAATATTCCATCCCACTTCGGGGCCATGTTTTGGACAGCAGCCCACACAGGCCTAGAAGTTATTGAATTGGTGCACGTACGTGTTCGCGAACTTAAAGACTGGGTCGCATTTTTCACTACGCCTACATGCGATGCCCCTACAGGCAAGGAAACCTTACTACTGAATTACAGGGATATTTCCCGCCACTACCGCCTTCTCCGCTGCCGATACCCACCCCTTTATCAACATCTCAACACCGGAGGCAGGTAACAAGCGGCGTATGCTAGAAACACGCACCTTCCCACACCGAACACAACAGATACACAGTCAGCCACACCTCTTTACTGCCCGTACTTGCTTAGACTGCTGGGCACTCAACACTCAGTGCCATTCACTCTGCGACTGATCCGCAATCACATACGGCCCCGTCCCCTCTCCAGACCTCTGGGAGCCGATGTTGCGCGACCCTGGGGAGTCAGTGAAGTCGTGACCCGCTCCCCGGCCCTGACGGTCGCGGCGGTCTCTGGGCCTCCTAGATTCCGAATAGCTGATCCCGAATAATAAAATAACCTATTTCTTCCTTCGTTCCTGCTTTTCAAGACTTTCACCCGAGTTTGAACATTGTAAAATAATGAATAGACCAACCTTCATGCCAGCTTCCCCGTATAGCTGAATAATTCAGTCACCTAATCACCGCGGCCCAAATTCAAAGCCCCCAGCACCCTCATAACATTCACTGACTTTACTCCGGCATGAAATGATCTTTAAAAAGTTGTTATCTTAAAGTAGTAGTTATAATATTCACAAAGGAAAACTGGGCAGTCACAGGCAAACAAGCCCAAGCCATCTCCACTAACGTGAAACCTACGCAGGTTCGACGAATGCAGCGTTTAAGTGTATTCTTGGCCCCTCTGCGTTTTTGCTCACTGAGATGACCCCATGGGACCGGGGGGTGAAGTACACATCTTCTGTAAATTACTGGTGTCTTTGAAGCCCGAAGCGGTCTAGGGCAATGCTTGGGAAAACGAGTGTCTCGCAATAAGGCCAACGTAGCTTGCGATATTCTACGTACAGCCATGCAAGCACTAACGCCCATTTTCACATCCACTTTTATCGGACGGACATTTGTGTTTAGCGGACATTTACTCACAACGGCGAGAAAAACAGTGAGCTGTCGTACTCTGTGCTGTGGTTGTTGATTATATACGCACTGTACTGGTTAGATAAGCACAGAACAGCTACCATGGATGCGCCCTACCACCCACTGGAATATGCCACTTTCAGCCTTAGCTGTCCACTGCTTGGTTACGGACGCAGCAAAAAGGAGCCTATTGCAACACCTTCCGTTGAAGCAGCACCCATTTACCGCTTCATATCCACGCGAATGTTCAAACTCAAACTTTAATGCGACATTGTTAAGTAAAGTGGTAAACTTTAGTGTTATTGTAATTTTTTTTTAACTAAAGTAATTTTTTTAATAAAACATTATGCAAAACGTAAATTTCCTGGCCGTGAAGTTACTAAAGCTAAATGTTTTGTTTTGTTGTTACAAAAAATAAGAACTTATACAGACTTATCAGTATTTTTAATCCCTGTTCGTTTTATAGTGCCTTGGCCACCAACCATTCTGTACACTATGATTAAAAAAAAGCAAACATTTTAGTTGTAGAAATAATTAGCAGAATTTGCTGGCACACTGTGAGTTATGGCTAATGGATCTTTTCAATTCCATAGACCCGTTGAGAACGCTTCTGTTGACCTTGACTCAAAGAAACAGCTTGCGTTTTGGCTACTGTAAAAACGCTTCTATTGCGGTTGACCACCAAAGGGAACCTTAAGCGGTGGAGCCCACCGTCACAAAGCAACTTTTGGAGGTAAGCGTGATCTTTTAATAAATGGTCACGAATATTTTTTTGAAATTAGGAAAATATGCCAGTGCTTTCGTCTTTCGCTCTTGCTGCATCAGGCTTTCGTCTCATAATTATTTGGTGCTGAACAAAACGCGCCAGGGCCCTGATATATTTGTAGCGGGCACATTTTTATGCCTATAAACAGTTCTTTTTTGCTAAGCGCGGGACTATTGTCTCGAAGTACGTTTTCGCGGGCTTCGTCAACATATGCAGCTCTCTAGACATACACGAGTTAAATAAAGGTATTTATTAAACCGTCTTTGAAGCACCGCACCCTAATTCTGCTCTTGCACTGCAAAAATGTCGTTGCCGTAATGGATTTGTGTTCAGTACTAATTCCAACTGAAAACCACGCACGGGGAACCTTGAGTATTCATGGTGACGGTACTGGCGATACCGCGGACCCCGAGCCCCCTAACATAAGCTGTGACCTACCGTGGTTATGTGTTTTTAAGGTGAAGGGTACAAAACCTCTAACGGTGGCCGTCGGAGCATTGGTCAAGCTCCGGCCGATGGGCTCCCTGCCTGTCTACCAGGCAGGGAGCTCTGGGACCTCTTTGACTACCGGGGTAACGTCAAAGCAGAAAGTACCCCCGTCTCCCTGCTTTTATACATACTGTATGATATTTTCTCAACCCCTCCCCCCTCCAATGATCGGCCTCCCAAAAGAGGCCGCACCGAAGTACTTGCTAAAGAGAAGGCAGAACATTTCTGCAAACATGTAATAGTGCATTCCACAGGGGACACCCCTGTTGCCAAGAAGTCAGTCATTCTTTTGGCCAAATGCATTGAGTCTGTCGTCGGCTCAGACTATGATGCTAAGAAGCTTTCATCCGGTGACCTACTTGTTCAAGTAAAAAGAAAAAATCAAAGCGAAAACCTCCTGAAACAGACCACGTTGGCTGACCTGGCTGTTACTGTGACTCCACATAGAACTCTCAACTCCTGTCAAGGTGTAATCTCAGAAAAGGAATTACAGTCTGAGACAGAGGTGGAACTTTTTCAGGCGCTTCAACCTCAAGGAGTAACCTCTGTCAAACGAATTGTAATCCGTAGAGCAAATGAAGAAATCCCAACAAAGCATCTTGTGCTAACATTTGATTTCACAACCCCACCCGAAAAGGTCAAAGTGGGCTTCCTAAGCTGCAATGTACGACATTATGTCCCTAATCCCAGGCGATGCTTTAAATGCCAACGATACGGCCATGGAACTCTATTATGTCGAGGAAAGCTGACTTGTCCAAAATGTTCAGAGTCTGACCATTCGTCGGATGACTGTCCAAACAGCACAGTGAAGTGCCCGAATTGCAGTGGCCCCCACGCTGCTTATTCGCGAACCTGCCCAAAATTCAAAGCAGAAAAAGAAATTCTACAAATCAAAGTAACAGACAACATCACCTTTGCTGAGGCACGCCAAAAGCACAAGCTGCTTTCGGCCACATCTTATGGAGACGCTGCCCGCCGGGGGCTGGGCCGGCGTTTGGTCAGCACAGCGCAGCCTTGCTGCTGATGTGTTGCTGTCCCAGCCCCCAGCTGAGCAGCCACCGGCTGCCTCTACAACACCTCTTGCCGGACTGCCTTCGGTAGTCCAGCGGTGTCAGGACTCGCCCAGTGTGGCGACTCCAGCAAATGTGGCGATTGGGATCGCCGCTGGGAGCTCTGCCGCTCTCACTGTTTCCTCTTCACCTGCCCTAGGGACACCTGAGGGCAGGGAGATGGAGACGGGAGGGCCCACAGCGGCGCCCATCCTAGCTCCACCACCTGCCCCGCCCGCGGCGCAGGCAAAGAACACCCGAAAGGGTACCAAGCCAAGGGGGCCCAGTCCGCTGGGCACCCCCTTGCCTTCAGATGACGACATGGACGTCGAGCCCTTCCAGCTTTCATCGCAGCGGAAGGAGTGGGCTGCGACGTCCAGGTCAGTAGAGAAGGCCAGAAAACCCCTTCCAAGAGTCCACGCACCGAAAGACCCTACATAAATTGTCACACTCCAGTAGTTCCAAACACATCATAATGGGAAGAGAAAATATTGTTCAATGGAACTGAAGAGGTCTTTTGAATAATCTTGACGACGTGTATGAGATTCTGCTCGCCAATCAGCCAAGTGTAATGTGTGTTCAGGAAACACACCTGAATTCCAAGAACACAAATTTCTTGAACAGTTACTTGATATACAGAAAGGAAAGGGATTGCTGCACGCACTCTCACTGGGGGTGTGGCCATAATTGCCCGGAAATCTTTAGCATGCCACCCTGTCCCTCTGAACACTGTCGTTGAGGCTGTGGTAATTCGAACAATAATATTTAATAGGTTGATAACGGTATGCTCCATATACATTCCTCCTGATGTTTCACTTTTAAGCTCTGACTTCGAGGCGCTGGTTGACCAGCTGCCCGAACCATACATCCTGACAGTCGACCTTAATGCTCACAACTCTCTTTGGGGCTCTTCTCGCACGGATGCCCGAGGTCGCCTTATAGAGAAATTCTTTACATCTCCAGGAGCATGCCTTCTCAACAATAAACAGCCTACATACCATAACATAGGACACAACACATACTCATGTCTTGACTTGGCGATTGGCTCCGCAGTTCTCTTTCCTCTCCTCGAGTGGGGTGTGGGCACTGACCCATACGGTAGTGACCACTTCCCCACCTCACTCACATACATAGGTAAAGGTCCATGCAGTCCATATTCCCATAATAGGTTCAATGAAGCATGAGCTAACTGGAATACATTTACAGAGACATCCAAACTACACCACACATCCATAGGACACCTACGTCGAAGAAGCTACCCAACTCCTCACGGCGCACATCCTCGACGCTGCAGAAAAGTCTATTCCCCACGCCTCTGGTGCCCCGCGCAACCAGCGGAGGCCGTGGTGGAATGAGGACTGTAGGCGGGCGCGAGAGGCCCAGAACAAGGCGTGGGGTATCCTTCGTTGGTACCCCACGTCGGGAAACCTCCTCTTGTTCAAACGGGCCAAGGCATTAGGAAAACGTGTGCGATGTGAGGCAAAACGAGACAGTTGGCGTACATTCATAACATCAATAAACTCCTTCACAGACACACGGAAAGTATGGACACGTATACGCAAACTCAAAGGACAACAGACACACAGCCTGCCCTGGTCAGTACAACAGGGGACACTCTGGAAGACCAGGCTGACACACTCGCACAACACTTCCAACACGTGTCTAGTTCAGCACACTACACGAACACTCTCTTGAAACATAAAGCCTCTTGTGAAAAGAAGTCCCTACACGACAACAACAAATCACAGACTTCTTACAACTCCCTGTTTTCACTACATGAGCTGGGGGCTGCTCTGAGCACGCGTAAACCCTCAGCTCCAGGCCCAGACAACATTACACACACAATGCTACAACACCTACACGCAGACACAGTTGAAGCACTTCTACATCTATATAATAAAATATGGCTTTCGCGGCACATTCCACATTCTTGGGGGGACGCCATTGTGGTGGCTTTCTTGAAGGAGGGAAAGGACCCGTCGTCCCCCTGACGTTACCGTCCAATAGCCCTGACGAGCTGCCTGTGCAAGCTCTTAGAGAAGATGATCAATCGCAGGCTCGTGTACTTCCTCGAGTACAACGGTCTTCTCGAGAGCTGCCAGGCAGGCTTTACGGTGGGGCGATCGGCAAACGATCAACTCGTATCTCTTGAATCGTATATAAAGGATGCCTTCGTTCATAAACAGTAATGTGTAACTGTGTTTTTCGACCTCGAGAAGGCCTACGAGATGGCTTGGCGTTATGGGATCCTTAGTGACCTCAGGTCATTCGGTGTTTCGGGTAATATGTTGAACACCCTTGTAAGTTATTTGTCGGAGAGAACGTTCAGAGTAAGAGTTGGTTGTGCACTTTCCAAGGTTCACGTCCAAGAAAATGGCGTGCCGCAAGGGGGCGCGTTGAGCTGCACTCTCTTTATCGTAAAGATGAACTCTCTTGGAAAGGCACTGCCACGAACAATCTGTTATTCTATGTATGTAGACGACGTGCAAATATCTTTTAAATCATGTAATATGTCAATATGCGAACGTCAAGTCCAGCTTGGTGTCAAGAAGCTTGCCGGTTGGGCAGACAAGAATGGGTTTAAATTTAATCCTGCAAAAAGCTCCTGCATTGTGTTGTCCAGGAAGCGCGGGTCCATCCGGACCCAGACATTACTCTGAATGGCGTGTCGCTTCCTGTTAACAAGGAGCACAAGTTCTTAGGTGTTGTGTTTGACCAGAAACTCACATTCATCCCACACATCAAGGAACTTAAACATAAATGTCTCAAAACAATGAATACACTTAAAGTTCTCTCCCACCAATCGTATGGTTCCGACAAAGAACTCCTACTACGGTTCTACACTGCTTTGGTTGGGTCTCGTTTAGACTATGGCAGTGTGGTATATGGGTCGGCGACTAAAACAGCGTTGCGAATGCTTGACCCATTGCTACACTTTGGGCTACGGCTTGCGTCGGGTGCTTTTCGCACTAGCCCTGTCGAGAGTCTGTATGCCGAGTGTAATACGTGGAGCCTTGAGAACCAACGGACGTACATGGACTTACTTCATGCTTTTAAAATTTCATCGCTGAATAACCATGCTTTTTATCCTGTCTTTACGACACATCTACATCTGTGCTTTTTCTAAATCGCCCATCCGTTCCGCTGCCCTTTTAACTTAGAGTGAGAGAGCGAGCCTCGGATCTGAGCGCTTCGTTTTTAAATGTGTACAGATCATCCTTTTCAGACATTTTACCTTCTTCGAAAGTTCGTCTTGTGTCCTCCGACCTTTCTTTTATAAAACTTGACAAAAATCGGGTACCGCGAGCTGCAATACTGCAGCACTTTCTTTCTTTGCAATTTAAATACCCACGTGCAGAATTCTACAGTGACGCTTCTAAAACCTCCACTATGGTGTCGTGCGCTGCTCATGGTCCAAATTTCAATGCAGCCAGAACCATGAGCATGCACGCAACAATTTTTTCAGCAGAAGCGTATGGAATTTTACTTATTGTACGACACATTCTTGAGAACCAGATTCCCAATTCCATCATCTATACAGATTCTTTGAGTGTTGTTCGCGCACTGGCATCGCACAAGCCCTCCAAAAACCAGATAGTTAATCTTGTATTCAACACTATTATGTCCGTGTATGCACAAAAGCATGAGCCGCTCCTCTGCTGGGTCCCAGGACACGCAGGGATCGCTGGGAACGAGTTGGCAGACGAGAGGGCCGCTGCTGCTGCACTCAGGAACACTGTAGACATTACAACGATACCCTACACAGACCTCAAGCCACACATAAGACAACACCTGCGCAGAACATGGCAAACACACTGGGATGAACAGAGAGACAACAAACTACATGTAATAAAGTCACACTTGGGACGGTACACAGCTGACTCACACAACAGACACACGGAAGTCGCCTTGGGTAGGTTGCGGATAGGGCACACCCATGCAACGCACTCGTTTCTGCTAACGGGATCTTGTTGACCCCAGTGCAGCAGGTGCGGAGAGGCCCTATCCGTGGTGCACATACTAATCACATGCAAGGCACTTCCCACCACACGACACAAACACTTCAGAGAACTGTACAGACAACATATCGCACTACATCCATCGCTGTTTATAGGTGACGATGCCATAGTTTCCGTGAAACATTTGTTGAGTATTTATCAGACGTAAAGTATTTAAACCTCATTTCCTATCACGCATAATCAAATCTGGCCCTATACACCAGCCATCGCCATTGCCGTTAATTGATTTTATTGTTGTTCTGGCTTTAGTAGCCACTATTTTTTTAAGATACTTTTTTTGGCGCTCTTTGCCGCAGCTGGCCTTGCGCCAAAAAACTCCAACCATCATCATCATCAATTCCAACTGAAAAACGCTTGGTGTATATCCGGGGCTGAAACTTCCGCCTAGCGGGACAACGTTATGAAGCCCGCTGCGCGACATCCAAACAGCCTCGCCTTGTCACTCCCTATGTCTAGGATGACGAGGTGGCTTTACATCAGGCGGCGGAAGCTAGCGAAGAACGAACGCTAACAGCTGCTATTGTTCCCACCCTTCACGCTTATCTAGATAGCCTCTGCACTTTCTTTCCTTGCACGAGTTGAAAAGAAAAATGCACCCCTCCTGCAATTCGCGTGCAGCGCAAACGGTTCTTTCTTAATGCAACACAGACCTCCGCACTCAACTGGTTTGGAAACCCCTCGTATTTTGAATGTTTTAACAAACTTATAATGCTATTTGTATAGGCTAAACGGGTTACAATGTCTCTACCAGCGCCCTTAAATCACCGATAGAAATGTTTTGCTGCGGAAGACTTTGGTTGTATTCGTGAAGGTGGCCATAAACGTTCCCCTTATCCTTTGCATCGCAAATACAAGATTCTAGAGGAAAGTGTTTAATGAAGACTCTAGAACATTCCTATAATTTTAGTGATCTGCTGATGTAGCACGTGGTAAAGGAACACTCAGCAGCGCATGTGTGTAGAATTGAAGCCTAGATTCATGAGATTTGTTTTACACCCGAGGAGCTAATTGGCTCTGAATTCGCGCTCTCGAAATTTTCCATTTTTTTATGCACCCTCATTTTAGGCTTGGAAATTATCCATAGGGGACGGGGAACGGAATATATCTGCGGATTTTATTTCGGATGGAGTTTCTTTCGGACGGAGAGGTGGCTATTTTCGCATGAAGCAGATACCACGCGGCTATGAAAATATCCCGACAGAACTTCCTAAATTGCGGCAGTATCATCGAATGTACTGGAATGTCTGAGATCGATCCGTGGAAGGAGTAGTGGTTTCTCAAAAGGCCTTCGACGAACACCCACGGAACACAGAAAATCCCCCGAGGAACGAATTCTTCTCAAACCAGACATTACACATGCATAACCTTGATAATGGTCTGGATTGAAATATTTTGATTCGATGACCAGACATTTGTACTGTACGTTGTTTGGTCGTTGCGACTTTGAGAATTGCTTTAGGCTCCACAAGAATTCAAACGTCCATCGGCGTTCTTTGGTGAGGCTGGGATCACGTTCACTTTTCTAAGCAATAATCTGACAGAGCAAGGGTAGCCAGGCGAATATTACAATATGAACACTGCTTTGGAGACAACGTTTCACTATAGCAAATTGGGACTTGGCTACGGGAGAACTATTTCGAGGTTGTACATATATTAAATGTCCACAGGTGTTTCCAGACGCCCGAGCAGAGGCAGATTCGGTGGCGTTTAGACAAACGTATCTACATAGATGTACGCCGTTGGTGCCATTACCTCAGTCACTTGAAACACTGTTTTCATCCCGCTCGCGGGATTTTAACGGTATTCCCTGCCCGCCCTCCGTAGGAAGAAGGTAGAACCACATCTGTTTTCGTGAGCTCAATGTATCGCAACTATTATTGCGACCGTAATTTACCTTCTGGAATACGTTTCTTGTAGCAAGATGTATATGGGATATCTTGAAGTTAGCGCACTTAAACACGGACAGTCTAGTGTCCGTGTTTGAGTGCTCTACCTTCAAGATGTCCCATATGCATTACCAACTAGCCCAGTTGTTACTTCTTCTAAAGCAAGATGTATGCATGTTTTTCTAGAGCAATGACTATTGGTGCGTTCTATGTATAATTACTTTGCAAAATGCTTGCTTACACCAACGATATTTCGAGTGCGATGCAAGAACACGGTCCACAACAGGAGAGTAAGGCTTGCGCTTCTGGGTTTGTTAAATATGCAATTCACTGCTCTTTGAACAGCCCGCGACACGAAACCTCAACATCAGTTCTCTCCAAATCAGTGTATGGTATTGGTACCCCTTGATATCAGCTGCAAGTGTTATGTGGAAGATGGTGGGTAACGCTGAAATCTGGTAAGCTTGTGAAGGTCTTGAATGAACAAGGCCGACAACTAAAACACATTGGCAAACCACTCCGAGCGCCAACTAGAACGAAGGCATGGGCGAGATGGGTCGACGGAGTGATAGGGCTTCACTTGTGGTACGTAAAGACGTTTCCGCACTGCATATCGCAGTAAGGACGTATGTAACTTCTCTGCATGTAGCACAATTTTTGGCGACCGCAATTCCAAGACTTCTAAGGAACAGTTATACGCGAATGACTGCTTCAGGAAAATTACCAATTAGGACAGTTTCGCTGGCAATTATTGGTTCTCGAACAACGTATATATATATTGAAGTGCTCTTCCCTGCAGAACCTAGTGTCTTTCGCTGATGGCAAAAGTCAGAAGTAGCCAATAAACCTTGGATGTAAGCATGGTATTCGCCTAGATGACCATCACTAGGGGCGGTTTAAAGCTGGTGTGCAGTGTTAGGACATCACTGCAGAAATGGGGCAATGGCCCAGTCAGGACTATCCCGGTATCAAAGGTGCAGAAGAACACGCCACGGTGGTAAACGCATTCAGAGTAAGGTCGACTGCCTACAAACTGGAGCACATGTTAATTGACTGAAAAGATGGATCAAGTTGTTGGTGATCACAAATGTAGAGCGTATCAGGCAGAGGGAATTGCAGGGATACTCATTAACTCCAAATGGAACCGGAAGGTCAACACCATAGCAAGATGGGCAGTTCGGTTCCACTTTTGTTCAACCAGACTTCTAGACGGCTGAGGCCCACAATGTGGAGGCAAGTACAGCCTGATTTTAAGTGCGAATGCACTTCTTAAGCGAGCCTGAATCGTCCGCCGCCGTAGTCCGCATAGCAACAGCTGCGGGTGCGCGCGCTCCTCGTCTTCCCTAGCAACGGGGGGAGATGGGGCGCGCTGCCTGGCCGCTGACATGGCACATACCCACGTGGGGGATTGGCCAGGTATCGGGCGTGAGAAGGGCTAATGCACCCGCTTAAAGGAGTACTGACACGAAATTTCAAAGCTGAGACTGCCTGGCCGCTGACATGGCACATACCCACGTGGGGGATTGGCCAGGAATCGGGCGTGAGAAGGGCTAATGCACCCGCTTAAAGGAGTACTGACACGAAATTTCAAAGCTGAGATCCGCTCTAGCAATCAAGTACAACGACAACACAAATAGGTGTCTGTGAATAAATGCATCTTTCTTTCTTTGTAGTTGTGTGTGTGTGTGATCTCTCTTTCGCGAACATTACCGAACCGCGCAAATTCAACTCGTGCATTCGCACTTTCACATTCTTCCCCTCGGGGAAATGCGGGGAATTTTGTGATCAAATTGCACCAAAGCAGCAATTTCCTTGATATTTTGCAGCCACAATGCTTCGTTGCGCATATCCCCAAAAAATTCCCCGAATTTCCCCGAGGGGGAGAATGTGAAAGTGCGAATGCACGAGTTGAATTTGCGCGGTTTGGTAATGTTCGCGAAAGAGAGATCACACACACACACACAACTACAAAAAAAAGAAAGATGCATTTATTCACAGACACCTATTTGTGTTGTCGTTGTACTTGATTGCTAGAGCGGATCTCAGCTTTGAAATTTCGTGTCAGTACTCCTTTAAGCGGGTGCATTAGCCCTTCTCACGCCCGATTCCTGGCCAATCCCCCACGTGGGTATGTGCCATGTCAGCGGCCAGGCAGCGCGCGCCCATCTCCCCCCGTTGCCAAGGAAGACGAGGAGATTCCTGGCCAATCCCACACGTGGGTATGTGATGCGGACATCGCCGGTGGACGCAGGTTCAGGGTCGCTTAAGAAGTGCATTGCACTTAAAACGGAATAAATTTGTAAGTAGTACAGTCGGCATAAACGGAAATATGGTCCATTCAAGCATGGCCTCTACACCAGGCCGTAACAGGTTCTTACACAACTTAAAATTAGCCCTGCGATTTCGGCCTCTTGCGGTCGAAAAGTCCTGTATTGCTTTAAATTAGGATTCGGTTATCTTCTGCTTTTTGTGCAAATGTGTTATTTGGCGATAAATAAAACTGGACGTAATTTTATTGCCGAAATAATTTTAAATGTTTCGCTATTTAACCAACGCATGGCTTACTCGGCCTCGGTATACACAACACTTACGTGAACACCTAGACAACCACCACATCTCCAAAGTCACGCGCCTCGAGTCCTCCCCTACATGACACTGCATTCTTAACTCTATAAACATACTCCACCTCACCATCCCAACCATCCCTATCCTCATTTCGCCTCACATCTGAAACATCATCTGAATTCGCCCAATGCAATGCCAGATCAACCCTACTTGCCATGCAGAATGGTAACTAACGCGAGCCAACGCCCACGCGAAACTGCACCCGTCGTGCCCATTCACCCTGTACCCTCAAGCCACCCCCACCCTCACAAACCTGCACGCTGTATAGCTGTTGTTGCCCGACACACACCACCAAACGTTATGGCGGCTACCATACTAACTTGAAAAAAAAACACGGCGGAGGCAGCCACGCTAACACAGCGCCCCACCACCGAATTTGGGCAAACTCTCAGCAGGCCGTTCACAATTTGTTTTAGGCTTACAGCTTTCCTATTGCCTTGCGATTCTCCCCGAAAGTACTCCATCCGACATCGTGACCTTGTTGTCAGCACCAGTCTACTCACGCCCAGGCGTTAATGAATTGGTGCGCGTACGTGTTTGCGAACTTCATGACCGGGTTGCCATTTTGACTACACCTACCCGCGATGCCCATATAGACAAGGCAACCTCCCTCCTGAATTACAGGGACATTGCTCGGCCTCCGCCTTATCCGCTGCCAATACCCCCCCCCCCCCTTCACCCACACCTCAACCCTGGAAACGGGCCACATTCTGCGTGTATTACAAACACGCACCTTCCCACACAGAACAAAAAAGTTACACTGTCAGCCACACCTCTTTACTGACCCTACCTGATTAACGTCCTGGGCACTCGACACTTACTATGATTCGTTCTGCGATGGCCCCGCACCCCCATACGCCCCCTCACGTCTATTAGCAGATGTTGCACGACACGGAGGACTCAGTCCAAGTCGTGACCACCTTCTTTGCCCTGACGGTCGCGGCGTTTGTCTGGGCCTTCTACATTCCGAATACCTGATCCCGAAGGAAGGAATAACGTATTTCTTTCTGCCTTCCTTCCTTTCCTACCGTTCTCCAGAATTTGCACATTGTAGCCGCCTCGCACGCCCATTTTTCGAGCCTGCTTCCTCATATAGCTGAATAATTTGGGAAGCTGATCACCGCGGCACACATCCAAAGCACCCCGACACCCTTATAAAATTCACTGACTTACTCGGGAATCAAATGCTTTAATAAGTTTTCCTAAAGCGGTAGTTATAATATTCAGAAATGAAAACTGGCCAAAGTCACACCAAAAAATCGATGGCCATCCCCACTAACGTCAAACCTACAGAGGTGCGACGAATGCAGCGTTTAAGTGTATTCTTGGCGCCTCTGCGTTTTTGCTCAAAGAGAATAAACCATGTCGGCCCGGGGGGGGGGGCTAGAAGTACACATCGTGGCTGTAAACGTCCGGTGTCTGTGAAGTCCGGACCGTTCTAGCGCAAGGTATCTAAGGCATCAGACGACGAGTGACTCGCAATAAGGCTAACCTAGCTTGCGATGTCACACGTATAGCCCAGCCCTGGAAGCACAAACGCTAATCTTCACATCCACTTTTATTGGCCGGACTTTTGTGTTTAGCGGAAATTTACTGACGACAGGCGAGAAAAACCGTGAGCTGTCGCACGCTGTGCTCTGGTTGTTGAATATACGTACTGGTTACGTAAGCAGAGAACAGCTACCGTGGATGCGCCCTTCCACCCAGTGGTATATGCCACTTTCGGCCGTAGCTTTCGACCGCTTGGTCACCGACACAGAAAAAAGAACCAACATGCAGAACCAACTAGCCCAATTCAACACCTTACAGGAAAATGAGGCCCCATTATCTTTAACCTTCCTGTACAGCAGCACCCGTTTACCGCTTAAAATGCCTACGCATGTTGAAACCCAAACTACATGGCCCCTTTTTGAAGTAATGGGTCAAATTTTTCGTTGTTGTGATCGTTTGGTGTTTACGTTCAATAATAAATTTGCTTTAAGTAATATCAAATTAAGCTGCACGTTAATTACGTTTCGTGTTATTGTCAGAACTAAGTATTTGTTTTGTTGTGTCGGCGAAAATAAGAGCTTATACAAATTTGTATTTTAACTACACATTTTTTTATGTAGCGTTGGTCACTTGCGCTCAGTTCTAATAATCTCGTGGTACAACCACGCTAAAGAATTCACAATCGAATACTTGAATTTGCAAAAAGCTATGCCGGTACATTGTGAGTTTTGGCCAATGCATGTGTTTATTTCTACATAGCTAAACAATTCACAATCGAATACTTGAATTTGCAGAAAGCTATGCCTGTACTTTGGGAGATTTGGCCAATGGATGTGTTTATTTCTACATAGCCGCTGAAAACACTTCAGTTGACCTTCACTCAATGAAGCTGTTTGTGTATAGTCGCCATCTATGCTACTGCAAAAATGCTTCTATTGCGGTTGAACGACAACGGGCACATTAGGCGACATAGCGCATCCTTTTAAGACAACGTTTCGAGGTAAGCGTGTAGTTTTAAGAAATGGCCAAGAACATCTATACGAAATCACAAAACATACCGGTGCTTTTCTTTTTTGATTTTTGTTGCATCAGGCTTTCTTATTATAAATAAATGGTGCTGAACAAAACGCGACAGGGCCTTCATAATTTTGTAGCGGGCACATTTTATTGTCTATAAAAAGTCCTTTCTTGCATTGCCCGGGAGTATTATCGCGAAGTAGATTTTCGAGGGCTTCGTCAAGGTATGCTACTTTCTAGAGATACACGGGTTAATTAAAGGTGTTTATTAAACCATCTTTGTTTAACTTCACCTTACTTCTGCCCTGGCACTGCAAAAACGTCGTTGCCGGAATGGATTTGTGTTCAGTACTAATTACAACTGTAAACACGCTTTGTGTATAGCCGGGACTGCAACTTCCGTGCCGCGGGAAACGCTATGTGGCCCGCAGCGCGACATCCAAACCGCCTCGCCTTGTCACTTCCTATCTGTAGGCTGACAAGGTGGATTTACATTAAGTCGCGAAAGTTAGAGAAGAAAAAACGCTAACGGTTGATATTGTTTCCGGCCTTCATGCGTAGGTAGATAGCCTCTGCACTGTATTTCTTTGGGCAAGTTAAAGCCCCTCCTGGCAATTCACGCGTAGCGCATGCTGTGATTTCTAATGCATCTAGGACCTCCGCATTCAACTGCTTTGCGAATCCCTAGTGCTTCGAACTCTTTATTATAAATATGAAGCTATTTTCATGGGCTATATTGGACACAATTTCTCTATCAACACCCTTAAATCACCGGTAGAAATACCTTGCTCCGGAAGATTTTGCGTCTATTTGTGACGGTGGCAATAAACGTGCTGACGACCCATTGCATTGCAAATAAAAGCTTGTAGGGGGAGGTATTTTATAAAGACACTAAACCATTCCTATATTTGTATTTATCTATTAATATAGCGCATTTGGCACTGAACTCTCAGCAGCGCATTTGTGCTGAAGTGAAGCCTCAATTCAAGTTATGTTTTGCAGCAGAGCAGGTAATTGGTTCTTTATTCGCCCTTCCGTAATTTTCCATTCTTTTATGCAGGCACATTTTACGCGTGGCACATATTGCTACGCTAGGAGAACGCAGTCTATCCGCCGCCTACCTTTCGGATGGAGTTTCTTCCTGGGGGGAGGGGGGGAGGAGAGTTGTCTATTTTCGCACGAAACAGATTCCATGTGGCTAAGAAAAACTCCCGACCGCATAACATAATAAATTGCGGTAGTACAGGCTCAGCCTCAAGCGCTCAACACCACCCTCCGTTGGCAAAGGCAGCACAGGAATGTTCTGCCTAAATCAACCAGGTGTACTTTGGTCGGTGATTTTCTTTCCGGCCTTTCTTTGGCAGCCATGTTCAGCCCGTGTCCACATGTGGGCTTTGGCCGTATACGGCCACACTCCCATTACTGCCCAACGGCCAGTCGACGGGCTTACATTAATACGGCCAGATTACAGCCGTATAAGGCTCTGGCCATTGCAATGCGACGCGTGTAGGGCCGAAGTTCAGCCACCGGAGGACAGCCGAGATGCGGTCGTCGGACTTCAGCCGGACAAAAGGTGCCGGAAATACGGCCGTGCTACGGGCATTGGAGTTCAGCCACAATACCTTAACTGTACTGAGGCCGGTCACTTTATATCGCGCAAGCAGATGACTCAGTCGCGTTGTGCAGCAGCACAAACCCAGTATTTTGGGTCCAATGCAGCATAATCAAAGTTAGCCCGCCCGCAACCACGAGCCGTTCAGCCTTCAGCGAAGATTAGCTTAATTATCAGCGTCAGTTGACACCAAAATTTATTTAATAAACAGTGCTCACAAATCGTCGTTCCTTTAATTGCTGTGCCTCCTTTACTGTTGATTACACAATATATTCAGTTCTTTCTAGAGCTGGAATAGATATATTGTCCATTTCCTGATATCTTCTGTGGGGCGGCTTACCTGCCATAAACGGGAAAGGAAGGAGGGGGGGGGGGGTGGCTGCGGATTTCGCAAAGATGAAAGTGCCGCTTGTAGCCAATTTCATTTAAGCCATCTCCCTTAGCACTTTTATGCTCGGAATAAATCAACTCTTTTTCCAACAAGTGCTTGACCAATTTTGTTGTGTATAAAACCGGCGCGAATGCCTTTACGAAGCGTTATCCACAAAAACTGGGCAGCATTCAATATTAATTCTTTCACACAAAAAGTATGTCCAGTATTTGCCCATTTTTTTTTGCAAACAAATTTCCTAGTCGTTCAACTTTTTGATGATCTTTCACAGGGCAGATCTTAGGAGAGATCGGACAAGTTCTTTCATTTTCAATCTTTTTTTTTGTTTTGATGCGTTACGTGCACACCACTTAATAGCCCAAAAGAACATAATGTTCCTCTAATGCCATACTACGGCAAAAAAAATTCTAGACGCGTCGCAAATGACGCCTTGCTTCAGGTGGCTGCAGTTGTGCCCTTCTGTGTTCACTGAAGGAAAGCCGTAAGACTAGAGTTTCAGAATTTGTTTAAAACCAATAACATAGCAATGGTAGTATTCATGCAGCAAACCTTGCATACTGCAACGAATAAAACAATAGATATTTCATTGATCAAGTTTGAATGCGTAAGATTCTCAACCCGTCGGAGGCGAACTTGCGGCTCCGAAGGTTATTTTTATTTTTATTAATGTTTATTATTTATTTATTTATTTATTTATTTATTTATTTATTTATTTATTTATTTATTTATTACCTGCTTTCCTCTGCATGCATTACAGTAGGGAGATACATAGCACTAAGCGTCAAATATGACACCAAAAAATAACAATATTTCCACACAGCGCGATGAAAATCGTCATTATAAACAGTTCGTACAATCATACGTGAAAGATAATTACACACTGGTATTGATCTAAGATAAAATAAATCGCGCAAGGCGTCACCTTTAAAGGAAAATTAATAATTTGCTTGAAGCTAGTGGTCCCACTTTGGGATATGTAGAATGGCGCTTGGACATACTTCTCCCCTTCTATTCCAGTTTTCGAATGATAGATATTACAGAAATTTCAACCTGAGGTTTTGTCTCTGATCTTTCCCGTCTGACCATGAAAGTTTACTTTTACTTTTCCTCATGCTAAGTTTACAGTGCCAATTAACTTATACGAATCGCACTGGCCTATTATGTATGTTTTTGAGCGTATCTACCAGCTCTTTGGTGTAGGGATCCCCAAAAACACACGAATACACCAACATTGAGCGCACATGGGTAAGATAAGGTTGTTCTTTTAAGCTAGATAGAGGTTCGCTGAAATTTTATCTCACAAAGCCAAAAACACGTGCAGCCGTAACTTTGTGGTGTGAACTTGCCTACTTAACCTCTAACCTCTCGTTCAATAAACTCCTATTTATTTATATTCCCCGGCCGTTCTTAAAGCAGTGTAATTTACAGTATACGTATTCAATTGGAATGAAGGTTTTCTTGTAAAGGTGACGTTTGCCCACTTTTTAACATTCAACGACTTTTCTGAACCAGTACACGAGCAAGTTATTAAATTACAGTCAAACTGCAGGTATTCGCAATCACGTTCATTCGCTAGAGTCCTGTAAACAACACATTCATTCGCGAAGATTTTGAAGAAAGATTTGAGGCCAATAGTAATGACATTTATATATAACAGAAAAAAAAAGAGGGCCCCGCCCAAACTGACCCTTGGGGAATTCATGAGGTCACGGGAATATATCCGGACGAACAACCATTGAGAGCGACCGACTGCTGTCTTCGAGAGATATACTCGGCTATGCATGCAATAACCAATTAATTCAGTTTATAGCGCGAATGTACTAACAAGACGCTGATAGGGAACACATTCACAGGCTTTTTTTTTTCAGTACAAGAAAATACATTCAACTAATTCAAGCTTGTCTATTGCTAGAGCCAAATCGTGCGTGTACTCAACAAGCTGCGTTGAGCAAGAAAAACCCGACAAAATCCGTGTTTTTTAGGTTGCTGGAGATCATGTTTTAACAAATGAGTCATTTCTGAAGTGTAGCTGAGCTCACGTTCAAACACCGCAACTAAATTACCATCCAGGCTTTGTCATTCACAAGGCTCTGTTGTTATTGCAAATTTAAAATAACAGGAGTTTGTAAATAGATAGTCACAAAATCTCATGAAGCAGGGCACGAAGTTGAGCCTACCAATGCACGATCTTAGCCTCTTGTAAGCTTATCATCAACAAAATAGTGCAACATTGTTTTTCGCAGTGATATTGTAAGAAGAATACACGCAAACTTGCGCTTTGGCACGCCCTTGCATTCCTTTGGCGGGGAGTCCTTGACATGGCGCCGCTTGAGCTCCTGCGTGGCGGACGCTTGCTTGACGCCCTTTAAGGCCACTTATGTTGGTGAACAACCGGCACCTCGGGTCGAATATCTCTGCCGGGTCGATGTCTCCACTGGTCTCCATTTCTTGAAGGGGCCAATAGCGTTGAGGCGTCGACGAAGCCGGCGGGCAGGGCGTGGTAGCGGCTATTACCGGCGAGGCTTAGCTCCCCAGTGGGTGTGGCACAGTCTTCTTGTGGCAATAAATGGCACTACGATGGGCTAAAAGGTTCCCTGGTAATGCCCAGTGAGTCCTTGCAGATTGCCCGTTCACCTAGAACACTCATTACTGTTTGACAAACGAAGTCCTTTCATTAAAAAAAACTTACAAACACCGAGCGGATAAAAAACGCTTCTGCGTCATTCGGCTCCCTAACGGCTGTTTCTTCACCCAGAAAAAAACTGGTCCTGCAGTGACGGGCATCCTTCCAAACACGTCTGTGCATGAATTATCAGCGCCCAGACCCGTGCCGTTGTTCGGCAGAGCGACGCTTACCGAAAGAATGACGTATAACCTGCGACCTTACGTAGGCTGGTCTCCTTTTCAACAGCGGTTGCCAAATATTCTGCGGCCGTTCGCTTGAGTAATTCGTTCGAGGACCGCTAACTGAATGAAAAATGTACATTCGGGGGCCGTGCGTCCGCCGGTCAAGTGTATAACCCCGGTTGCCCGAAGAAAACGATATTCTGCCACCGGACGCGCAGTTCACCATTGAAACAGCGATTGCGAGGCAGCCGTGCTCCGGCCGGCCTCCTTTCGAACACCAACTGCCACTAGAATACGGATATTCTGTGGCCGGTCGCTTGCCGTGCTTCGGCTGAACCCCGCTTCCCGAAGGAAAAACGGATGCCCTAAACCCGTACTTCGGCCATTGTCTTTCTCAACATTGGCAGCCGAAAGTGTACTGAATATGTGGCAGCCTGGTAGCTGCCTTTGTTCGTCTGAACATGGGCGGCCGCAGAAATACCGAAGCGCTGGTTGCCGAATGTTGGCCGCTCATCGTATGATCAGAGGCTGCCAGAACCTGGATGCTGGCCGGACATGCCAGAAAGCGGCCGTAGACGGGCTGGTCTTTGGACACACTTTCTGTGCCGCCTTAGGAGATCATGGAGTTATCTACACAGACGCCTTCCAATACTGAGGGCAGCAGTACGCCATCATGAGGGCTACCTCCAGAAACAACCTCCTTGCTTGTGCCTCACTCAAGACCGAAGAAATAGAGGCAGCAGAAAAGACAGCCGCCGCCTTGGCTCTCACTCAACTAGAGGTTCATAAGGTAGTCACTAATTCCAAACAAGCCTACCGGAATTTCCTGTCGGGTTTGGTGTCCCGACCTGCACTGCGTTTGTTAAAAAACACTCCTCCAATGGTTCCATTCAGCTCATCAGGACAGTCGCTCAAGCTCCAATGGAGGGCAACGAATACCCCAGCCACAATACTATGCAGCTGCACGAGGACAGAAACCCGCTTCTCTCGTTCAGTGACGTAACACAGCATTATTGCCTTCTGATACAGACCCTACCTTGGCCTTACCATGACCTTTCCATAAAACAAAAAACTACCCTACGGCTCATACAATCCGGCTCCTGCAAAAACCCGACGCGTCTTCCCTTATTGCACCCGAATCGCTACGACGCTGAATGTAAATTTTGTTCAGAAGTAGGAACCCTCTGCCACATAATCGGGGTGTGCGACTTTACGCCTGAGCACCATCCTGTCTTTCCGAAAACTATCCAACAATAGCAACGGGAGATGCTGCTGCCCCGCCCCTCTCTGCCCACCCAGCTTCAGCTGGCTGACAGAGCACAGGTGGCGCGGACTGAATATGGGCTGCAGTGAAGAAGGAACCAATCCGATGGGCCGCGCTCTGGGCCTTTTAGAAATCTGAATAGAAGTATTTCCCCCTGCTCCTCCTCCTCTTCCGGCTCCTCCTTCGTCTCTGCCACCGATCTCGTCACCTCAAACCGCTGCGGCAGACTAATAAGTAAGATCGTCTAACAGCGGGTATGGGCTTCCATTAATTTCAATAAAAAAGTGTTTACACTCATGTCCTACACCAATACAACTCCACCAACCGCTGCTCATGCATCATGCATTAATTTAACCTTACCAAGAATATCTCTTTGAAGTAATAGAGGGTGTGGTTAGTGCATTTCACTTCCTTCTGGTTTCACTATTTGTAGAGCGACGTGAGTGAATTATGTGACGTCGCATTGGTAATCGTTGTGGGTTACAGTTACAGTTTTGCTTTCCAAACACATTCACAGAGTGGATTAGCACTAATGTTTTTGTTTTTGCTCGTTGCAGAATCAGGAATTGATTTCGGCTCCAGAACAATTCAATAACCTCCGGCGGCGCTCTTTTGTGGCGCTGGGATCATGTTTTTTTTTATATGCGAATTTCGAACAGAGAAATGGTAGCCAGGCGATTATTACAATATAAACACCGCTTGTGAGACAACGTTTCACCCGAGAACATTGGGTATTTTCAACGGGAGAACTATTTACAGGTTGTACACAAAACATATGTCCACTGGTGTTTCGAGAACACCAAGCAGAGGGAGACTCAGAGGTGTGTGGGACACACTTGGCTAGATAGATGCACCGATGTCGGTGTCATATACTGGATCCCTTGCAACCCTCCTTTCATCCTGTTCGCTGGAACTTAATGGGTTTCGCTATCCGCCCTTAGTAGCGAGGAGGTGCAGCCGCCTGTGTTCTCGTGAGCTCCATGTGTTCGCGACTGGTACTTGTATTTTTTGCGAAAGACCGTATCTTATCTTGTGCAACCCATCTTCTACTGTCAAATTTATGCATTTTTTTCAAAAGAAATGATGGTTTGACACCTTCTATGTATGTTTACTATGCAAAGCAGTTGATTACTTTACGGATCCTTCTAGTTTGGCGCAAGAAAGCGGTCCACGTGAGGTGAGTGAGTATTCTGGGTTGGTCAAATTTGCAATTCACTGCCCTTTTAACAGTGCACGACAGGAAACTCCCATGTCAGTTCTGTCCGTATCAGTGCATGGTATTGGTACCAGCTGACATCACGAGCAAGTGCTCGTTGGGAGAGGTTGGGTAGCGTCGAAATCTGCTAAGCTTGTGAAGGTCTTGAATGGACAGGGCTAACAACTAAAATTCTTTGCAATACCACGGCAGTGGCAATTATACAACAAACGCACGTGCTACGGCTTCGCTAGCGGTACATAAAAACGTTTCAGCGCTGAATGTAGCGGTAAGCACGTATGTAATGCGAAGCGTGTCACGCAATTTATCGCGAGTGCAATTCTAAGACTAAGAAGGAACAATTTAACGCCAATGGGGGGTTCACGAAATGTACTAAATAGGTCCGATTCGCTGCCAATGACTTGTTAAGGAACCCGACTTGCCAAAAAGATTGGGGATTACCGCGAGACAACGCCCACGCCAAAATATACCGGTTTTCCCTATACACGCTGTACCCTGAAACCACCCCATACCCTCGCAAACCTGCACACTGTGTAGCTGTTCTTGAAAAGCACACACCACCAAACATCATTACGGTTACCATCCTAACTACTTAAACACACGGTGGAGGAGCCACCCACACAAACCTGAAACCCCACCCCCGAATTCGTCCTATCTGACTCTCAGCCGGCCATGAGCAATTTGATTCGTGGTGGAATCTTTCCCAGCACCTTGAACATTCTCCCCGAAAATACTCCATCCCACGTCGTGGCCATGTTTTGGACAGACGCCCACACAGGCCTACAAGTTAATGAATTGGTGCACGTAGGTGTTCGCGAATTTAATGACCGGGTTGTATCTTTCACTACGCCTCCACGCAATGCCACTAGAGTCTAGGAAACCTCCCTCCTGAATTTACGGGAAATTTCCCGCCACTACCGCCTTCTCCGCTGCCGATAACCACCCGTGCACCAACACCTCAACACCGGAGGCAGTTCACAAGCTGCGTATCCTATACACCGTCTGTTACACCTCTTTACCGCCCTTACCCTGTTAGACTTCTGAGATCTCCACTCTCATTGCCGTTCATTCTGTGACTGCCCCGCAAACACATGCGGCCCCGTCTTCTCCCCTCACATCTCGGAGCAGATATTGCGCGACACGGGGGACCCAGTCCAAGTCGTGACCACCTTTAAGGCCCTGTTGATCTTGGCGTTTCGCTGGTCCTCCTACATTCCGAATCCCTGATCCCGAAGGAAGAAATAACCTATTTTCTTCTCCGTTGCTTTTTTCCAGCGTTTCGCTCGAGTTTTCACTTTGTAAACTAATGGACGCCTAGTTCTCGAGCCGGCTTTCCTATATAGCTGAATAATTCGGACACCTAATCAGCGGAGAACACATTCAAAGCCCCCAATACCCTCATAACATTCACTGACGTTACTCCGGCATAAAATGATCTTTAAAAAATTCACTATCTTCCCGTAGGAAAACTCTGAGTAGTATGCGAAGCAGACGTGTGGTCGACTCAAGTTCACATTAGTTTTCAGTTCGAACGCGGCGTTGCGGGAGGAGAATGAGGCGAGTGGAGCGCGCGCGCACGTCATTTATCCCGCGGAGCTACAGTGGCGCCCTCAGCGGAGTATGCAGCTGCTACCGTAGCGTCTCTAACCCTAAGCTGCTTCGCATTATCGCACGCCGAGCCGCAGGGGTTGCCATTCGTTGCGCAATCCCGGAGAGGAGAGAAGCTTCGGAGAGGAGAGGAGAAATGCGGGTGAGAAGAGGTGTGTCAGAGAGGAGAGGAGGAATGCCTCGCATACTACTAAGGGTTCACCTACGTGAAGATGGCGACGGTGGTTGAACGCGAAGCTATCTCGTGATGGATTCTTGGGTATGACTCTTTGATTTTGTTATTCAGATCTTGTTTACACGATGTAATAAGAGCATTGTATTAGGAATAGGTGGGTGCAAGGGTATACAGAAATTACCTCTTATACCTCAGAGTTTCTGGTGACATTACCTTGCTAAGTAACTCGGGGAACGAACTGTAAAGCATGATTACCGCACTGGACAACAGAGCAAAATCGTGTGCCTAAATGGAAAGTGCACAATACTAAAGTAATGCCCAATATCATCGGGAGAGCGCAGCAGTTTGAGGTAGGTTGCGAGGCAGTGGAAGCGGTAAGCGTATATATCTACTCAAGCCAAGTAGTGACACTCAATCCCAAAAAGGAGGCAGAGATAATTAGAAGGACAATGATGGGCAGAGTTTATTCTGCAGGCGTTCTCAGATGATGAATGGCAGCCTACCATTGTCTCTGAAGTAGAAAGTAACAGCTGCATCTTACACGTATTCACCTACCGGGAAAAAGTTGGAGGCTCACCTAAAGGTCCAACCTAAATTGGGGACGACTCAACGTGCAGTGGAACGGATGGAGATAGGTATAATTTTATGGAACAAAAAGAGAGCGGAGTGAATCAGGGAACGAATGGCTGTTAATGACTTATCAGTATAATTTAAGAAGCAGAAATGGGGGCAGGCAGGGCATGTAATGCGAAGACAAAATAACCGTTGGTCATTAATTAAAGATAACAGTGGATCACAAGAGAAGGAAAGCGTGGCAGGAAGCGACTGTATATTAGGGGCGCAGATGAGATCAAGACTTCTGCGGGGATTTTTTGGTCGCCCTTAGCACAGGACCGGGTGATTGAGCTTTCAAGAGCATGATAGTATCACCAAAGACGCCTATCGCAGGGTCCCTCGTCCTCCAGGCCACAGTATGAGAGAAATGATAAGTGCATCAATGCACGTGGACTTATAATTGCCTTTTAACGCTTCAGTATCACTCGGTTATTACGCGGCTGAATCGGCGAAAAAGGAGTTTTCATAACCGACGTAGCGAGGACATCGCTTAAAATATCTAGTCTTCTGATTAACCTGTTGTTGGAACAGATATTTGTGGTGTGTGCTTGAAAAGGCCTTAATGAACATTCCCTATTTGCAGAGAAACCGCGATGCGCAAGTTTAACATCCTCTGTTACAGTGAACGGCGAATGGGAAAGTTTGACATCAAGTGGCTGCAATGAGTCATGCAGCTCTGAAAGGATGTATGGGTCATCGTGGTGTCACGAAACGGCATGCGACGCAACGACATCACGTGTTGAAGTCTCGCGTCGTCGGCACCACATACAGACTGCTCCTCAATGAGTGCGACGTTCCGTGCGGTGTCGTGAAGATGAACACTAAGGTGACCTACAGTTTACGCTGAATAGCCAATTCAATTTCATTGGGCAGTGAATATGGCCGATGGTGTGGTCACCTTATGTCCAATGTCCCCCAACGTCGAGGCAGCAAGTCACAATTCTCGCAGACTTAGTTAGACGAACAGGTGTCAGTCGGCAACGACAGCTGCCAAAGTCCCATTCCAAATGCCCATTCCAAAAGCCAACGTGGGAATACGCTAACTTTCACAAATCAATAAGAATTGTCGGTTAAGACTAATCACCTCACCCGAGATAGCTCAGGCACAGCCATTCCTTTTCTCTGTCTGAGAGTGCCTCGTCTTCGCGCTGTTCTTAGTAGAAACATAATTACTCTAGTAAATTACTCTAGTACTCTAGTACTAGATTTCTCTTCTCTCTAGTAGTCTAGTATTCTAGTATTCTAGTACTCCAGTGCTCTAGTACACTAGCAAATAATTATAATTACATTATAATTACTCTAATAATTACGTAACAATTACCACGCCTCCTGTATTAGCGAATCAATAATAACAACTTCTCACCTTAATCTCACCGTGTTTGCGGCGTCAGGACAGAGCCGCTGATGATGAATGTGGGAGCTAAATTGAGCGATAATGCTATGGGCGTAACACGTAGAAGGATCAATAGTCGTTCTTTACAGTAAAATATTGCCTGAAATACCGTTCTAACTAAAAAAAAGAGCGTTATTGCCCAATCATTGTTGTTCCTATTTCAGTAGCAGGGCATTTTGCCTTGCAGTGGTGATCGAGATAATAATTTTGCGTAAATACGCGGAGAGTTCTTGTGATGTGACGCCCAGATATGACGCTCTGCTATTTGTCATTGAAGCGTTACGCTATATCTTTGATAATTATGTGATAAACGGTAATTGGAGGCAGAAAAAACAGAAATACACGGGAAAATGCGTGCTTCAGCGAATTTTGCTTTTGTGACTAGAAGGCTAAAAGCCCACCACAACGGACTTTGCACTGTTGCATCAAGGATGCGTCTTTCTCTTCAATTTCGCGTGTTTCCATTCCACGCGAACTACCCGGACATGCGCACTCAGCGTGACGGCCACGCAGATTGTTTCAGTGAGGGCATTCTATCTCGTGCGCCTGTTCTTGTCACCTCCCGCTGTCCAAGGTCACGCAATTTTGCTAACATATTCAATATGTTTATCATTTTTAATACAGCTATGTAGTTCTTGTAGGTAAAAGCTCGTTGCACAAATTTCAAGGATTAGTGAGGAGTGTTCTTGTTACAGCAGGGTACGACATCTGAGATGGCCATTTGGGTTCTTGCATGAAATGCTTGCTTTCTGGGAATGTGCTGAGCAGCACATCTGCGCTCACTCAAACTCAAACTCACATTGAGCGCAAAACGCAGGACTCACTCGGTCCCAAAACTCAAAATGTACTCAGAATTCAAAATGTACTCAAAGTCAACATGTACTCAAAACTCAAAATGTAGTAAGAACTCAAAATGTACTCAAACTCAAAATGTGCTCAAAATTTAAAATGTACTCAAAATTCAAAATTCACTCAAAACTTAAAATGTACTCAAACTCAAAGAGTACTCAAACTCAAAATGGGCTCAAAACTCAAAATTTACTCAAACTCAAAATGGACTCAAAACTCTAGATGAACTAAAAACTCAAAATGTACTCAAAACTCACAATGTACTCAAACTCAAAACGTACTCAAACTCAAAATGTGCTCAAACTCAAAATGTACTCAAACTCAAAATGGACTCAAAACTCAAAATGTTCTCAAAACAGAAAATGAACTCAGAACTCAAAATTGGCTGAGAACTCAAAATGAATTCAGAACTCAAATAGCCTCACAACTCTCTCGTGCTAGGAGTTTACCCGGGCTCAGATGGACTCTGATTTCATTAGCATTCAGTGTTTTCAAATTCACGCGTGGTAAAAATATTACGGGTGCAAATTTCTGAGCTCAAACTCTTGCATTCGAAACTACATGACACTGTAGGTCCTGTGAGGGCGGAAACAATTTTCGTTGCAGATTTATTACAGCTATACCTGCTGCCCATGATGACTAGCGCTGGTTGCAAGCAATTGTACGTATATATTGGATACCAAACTCTTGATCTGGGCTCCGTGTTCGTGTTTATGACAGAGGCGGTCCAGACTCGTTGGTGTGCTAGGTCCCTAGGTCGAAACAAGCAAGATTGGGCGAGGGGACGTGCGCTCACTGCTCCCTTCGTTTACGTCGAAGCTGTTTAGGGTTACTGTTCCTTGCATTCTTGCTCTGAACCTGAAAAAACGCCTTGTGTCAAAGCGAAGTGTCCCAACGAATCTCTTATGCGCGAGGCGTAATAGATATGCCTTTGCTTTTTTATGCGTTTCATTCCTTGCCGAGTATCCCCGTTCTCCACCCCCTCAATGATCGTGTAAAGCCCTGCATTTACACAAAAATGCAGATATCGTAGAAGTTCACCCCGTAGTCATTATAAAAGCGTGAATGTATAGGATTGATCAAAATAAGTGCTAAAAAAAGAAATAATAAGAAAAAAATCGAAAATGGTGAACCGTGTAACACGGGAGCCATGGATAGTCTCAAATTTGGTTAAACTTCAGAGAGATGTGGCGCTAAAGAATTTGGGGTATCAAATTGAGGGTCTCGAGAGGGAAATCAAATGGGACAAACAGAAAAGTTCGTCGTCGTTTGATGAAGCACTTGTATTAGTTTTTATTAGAATTTGCTAGGTGGGATGAGATCTGGTAGCAAGGAAAAGCACCACGCTATCGTTTTAAGAAATTACCGCCACCGTACCCAGCTGTTAAATTCCAGCATGCACGCGTGTGCGTGTGCACGTGCGTGTGCGCACGCGTTTCCATGTGTGTGTGTGTGTGTGTGTGTGTGTGCGTGTGTGTGTGTGTGTGTGTGTGTGTGTGTGTGTGTGTGTGTGTGTACTTGGCGTCAGTCATCTGTTCTTTCCTTGTGTTTGAGATGTAGTCGTTGGAGAACTGCAGAGCCCGAGTTAATTCTTTTCCTTTACATTGTTATCATGTGCTAATTTTGATATCTTGGGCTGATTTCTTATTGTAATAAAATCAGTTCGAGCGCACACACAAACTGCGCTTGCTCGTTTTTCTGAAGTGTTTTCGTTCTGTCGCAATGTCTGTTTATGTCTTGGTGGCTCTGTTGCCTCTCTATCTCTTACAATCTAGCAAGGAGTTAGTGTCTCACGTGTAATTGGCCAATTCTGGATTTGAGTGCACGTTGGTACACTGTGGCAAGATAATAAATTACGGACACGAAACTCAGCCGCAAGGCTTATTCATAAACAAATGGGAAATTCGCCTTTCTGATAAGCTCTGATGCCCCCTGTTACCTATGGTTGTGCACAATTTCCACGAAACCATACGTGTTGTAGGATTAGCTTGTTTGTGTGGACACGGGGAAATGGAGGAAGTAATGTTTGAATGGCAGTTATTAGCAGAGTGTTTTGAGTGTGATTATTTAATTTTGAGAGCTTGGCATGGCTTTTGTTTTTACCCAATGCCATCCTGCCTCGATGATTCAGCATTTAGACGCCAATATTTCTATTAGTATAAGCCGCATTGGTTGACATCTCTGGACAAGCCTTCGCATGTATATAGCACGACTGGCTTACGGGTTGGCAAGGAATTTTAGTTACATCGACCCAGCTATTAAAGAAAGATACGTTTTGTTTTATCCTTATAACTATAACCAGAAAGCATTTTTATATTTCTTCCACGTGATCCCCCTCGACGAGACCTTTAATTTGATACTCCACACACCCTAGCAGGATCATATAGAATTCATACCAGTCAAACTAACCATGACTCTTATGACTGTAACCAGGACGCATTATTCAAATATCCGACGTGATTCCTCTAACTGAAACATTCAATTTGACACCCCACATGCTTTAGCAGCCTCACCTTGAATTTAACCCAATCTATTGCCTAGCGGTAGGCACTAGAAGCGGCTACAAGCAATCAAGGTGGGTGGAAGCCTTTGGAAAGCGGTAGGCGGCAGCGCATTGGGTGAAGTGGCTTGACGAAACTTCACGAGAACGCCCGATGGTGTAATAGTGCCACAAGAAGTAATTTACGCTTTAATAGTTTTGCATTCATGGTCCTCATGCAGGGCTTAGCTGCCTGAGTACTGTATTGGCTTAGTGGCTTCGTTTAACTGACGCTACACTAGGGTTGTCGAGTGTGGTTATAAATTGTTGCAGGGTAGAAAATTGGGCAGCTGAGACACATATTATCGCAAGAACACGGTACAAGCGGGTATACTGTGAACGTTTCTTCTCTTACGGTTTGCAATGTCCGTTTGTTGTGAATTCACTGTGGAGGTGTGCTACGGGAAAGGGCGTTAGTTGAAGCGTATCGTGTCGGGAACATATCGCCCGCCATCCCACCATGATCCCGCTAAACAGACTTCCCGGCGATGTACATACATGCAGTTGATACCCCTTAAGATTATGTGTGCAGTTTTGGTTAGGCCTATTAGTGTATTTCTGTGTAAGCCATTTGGACTGCCATGAATAACTTACGATGAGCGAAGCAATAAAAGCCCTACAAGTTTTTAATTGCAACCTTTATACCTTTTGTGGTCATTTACTTCTACAGGGCTGATTTGGCCTGAATTTTCATAGTAGTGAAAATCGAGGTAATGAGGAAAGGTTGGTTTTTCACTGAATGCACAGCAGACTCTACACGCAGAAGCAAATGCCTCAATGATGTTGGTCCTTTGCAACAGCTCACGATGACGGGAATTAGTGACTATCGCTAAATGCATTTTTTACTAACCACGGAATAGTGACTACAAGGTCGAAACGGAAAAACATTTGAAAAAATTAGGATGGTGTGGCTTATTCATAACTCGAAATTATTTAAGTTTTGCTAGAAATGATTTTACCAAACAAATCGTTTTGAATAAACGTAGAATGCCAATTCTTGATTTTCAATGTTTTTTCTACGACAAGGGTTTTAAAAATGTTTAAAGTCTCGAAACATCACGCCGCAGGGAATGGTAAATTTGTGTGGCAGCTCTGGAACACTCATAGTAGTTTCCAAGGTACCGTCTTAAGCAGCGTTTGATAGATGGAGCGTAAGAAATAAATGCAATTATTCATATGTCACATAACCCCTGAATATTTCACTACAGGTGCACGCCACATGACTAAACAAACACACGCCCTACCTTAATTCAGTCATACATAGGACATTACAAACTCGGATATTAAGAATACTTATATTCTATCCAAAGTGGAGTACGGCGAGAGCTGGCAACATCGCTCCTGTTTTCGGAAGAGCGGCTATGGGCCTCGTGCACTGCAGTTTCAAATAAACGTGTGGCGCCATCTGGGAGCGGCGGCGAAATTTTTTCTGAAGAACAAAATAAACATATACAGCAGTTCGCTACGCGGTTTAATTTAAACAACAACCGTAAAATAAGTATACAACAATTACCACGTTTTTTTTAATTCACAATCGTTATATAAATAGAAATATTACGCTGACGAGTTGTGCGGGAATACAAGCTGAAATAATTTAGAAAGCGCCCCTTCTCCAATCAAAGCAGACGACAGTACACGGATCAGCTGCCTGCGACGCCGACGTTCACGAAGCACCTAGCACCCGAAAAGAAATAAAAAGAACACATCCATAGGTGCATTTGCCTATGTGCACGCTACTTGGCGTAAGACCGCTGAAAAAAAATGCCATGTATCCAGTGCATATTTTTGCAGCGCCTCAAATAGCCTTTGGTGTCAGTATAATCTGTGCACGCATCAGAAAATACATGGACCAACCCACGGATATGAATGCTTGAACTGTACGTAGTCATACCAACAAAATATGAAGCTTTAAAATTAAAACAGAAACATAAATATTCACGCTACACTGCGACACAACCGTAAACAGATGGAAACATATCAGCCACAATTCGGAGACTGGCATCTACACTTTTATTGAAAGTACTCTCAACTATCTCCAACATATGTTCCTGTACAACTTGTAGTTGGCGTTTCTGCGACGGTCGGTGAAAAACGAGTTCAATTGGGGCTTGTTGCGCAAAATATTTTTGCTGAGAAAGATAACTAGCACCAGCACAACTATTCACGCTGACATGTAGCCATGCCAGCGTAGTCACACAAACATCACGTACAACTCTGTCAGTTTTGAAACAATCTCCATTATTCAAAATAGTCTTATTTTATCAAGGGCACTCCGAATGCGAGAGGAACCATTCGTGCAAAATAAAGCTCCCGTTGTGCGATCTACCATATCTGGGCCTTTGTCTATGTCGAGCGATAAACAAGGTAAATAAACGTTCAGAGGCTTTCATAAAAGCCGCGTCTCGCGCATCTACGTCCAAAAGTATTCGCACATTAAGTACGCATTTAGAAACCTATGAAAGCACTTCAAAAAGCATTGCGATATTTTTATAAGCCCATCCAACGAACTTATCGTAGTTTCAGCAGTTTGAGGTAGAGTTTACTCAAGCAGTTTGCATTTTCAAATACCTGCCTCTACAAACCTGAATCTTCGGGCTCTTGAAGCCGCTTATCCTTAGTGTCACAATATACACACAAACCTTTCACCGCGGTTTCGCACACACAACACATAAAATCACTTCCTGACATGTACAAGGCACAGTGGAGTGTATACACGGGAGAAATTCGCTTCTGCAAGCACTATGAAGTCGCGTGGTCGGTCTTCTACTCACAATAAGCTGTCCGCCAACTGCTTGGTTATGCCAGCAGTTCTAACCCAGCCGTTCTGATCTAAAGCTCAATAAATCAAATCCACCAAAGCGACCACAGCAACCAAGGCGTTGCTGGTGTCGTTGGGACGTTATGCCGTTATTTCATGCTCTTCGGGGGCCGGCGGCCCCACAAAAAATTTTCCACTGGTGGAGAGGTCACACCTTCCCTCACACATTCATTATCGCTTCGGAAAGGCGATGCACACACATACGCACACTCCTGCACTCCTCTCGTTCTCTTGGTAACATCGCGGGCTTCCGTCTTTTTATTTTTATCTTTTATTTGGGTGGCGCTGCTGGTGTTCAGTGGAAGCCGTTGCGAAATGACAGCGTGACCTCGCGCTTGTATAAAACTGGTTTTTGTGTGATGAATCGCTTTCCTGTCGCCTTTGCGATCCATATTCTATTTAATAAAGTACCGTTTGGCTGTTCGTATCGCAAGGCAACAGAATAGCGGTCATTTCTTCTTTCTCTTGCTAATAATCGTACTGCGCGGAATACTATGCTCCGGACGTCGTTTGCTCACGGACTTCAGAAATTATGCATCTGTTGTCCGCAAGATGGCGCTGAACACAGCACATCAGTGGCGCCTCCATACAAGCACACGAGGCCCATAATGCCAAAGGTTTTTTTTTGTTTCTCTTTTAACAAAACTGAAAATTTGTCATGACTGGCAGGGCCTTATTTCTTCTTCCGCAGGCTTTCGGTTCGTTCGCTTCGTTTCGCTTCGCTTTCGCTTCGTTCGCTTCGTTCGCAGAGGGGTAACCTTAGCAAACATTAGGCGCGGAATACAGCGTCGATGCTTCCGTGCCATCTCAGCGTACAATAATGTAAACAAGCTGGAGGGAAGAAGAATATAACGAGATGGCGCACCTGCTTATTACCTTTATATACAAACGTTGCTATCATTTGCGCCCGTCATACACCTCCTTACCTCACTGTAAAGAGATTCTTATCGTTATTTATACATGCATATGCAAATATATACAGACATGGTGATAACGTTCGGCTAGCTATTGGTGAGACGGTCCCATTGTATCGCTTGAAGTAGTCCCAGGGAGAACAATGGACACGCGTTGTCGCACAGAGAAGGCACACCCAATTCAATTTCTTCCTTCTGGTATACAAGACGGAACGTAGCCATTGAGAAACTTCCGAAGCAAGTGTCTGTCTTGGCAGCAATTTTTTTTGTTTTGTACCTTTTTTTTCGATTGCAAACAAGAGTCTAACAGTGAATTCTGCAACCCAGTATTACAAAGCCTACCTGAGCCCACATTCTGGACTGTATACCCGCGTCTTCAGGTAGAGTGTTCGATGCTGTAACATTTAAAATATGTGCGCGACTTTTTTCTCTACACAGTTATCCTTTTTTGTGCTAAACGCGCTAATATAGTGGTATTTTGTGTCTGACGGGAATAACCACAGCCTCTCCGACCGTAGGACGTGAAGCGTACCTTCATTCTTATTCGCGGGGCGTCGCGTCTCTTTCAACAGCCTGTCGAGAGCCATCGGACTGCAGATCTTCTTTTTATATTACCTTTGGAATCAAGGTCGCCAGACCCGAGACCGTCGCTACGCACATAGCGTAATATGATTGCGAATAAGGTGCTTCTTGAGGAATTACGCAAAGGAAATAATTAAAGGCAAAGAACACCAAGGCAAGCAGAAGTTTACTAGATTGATTAAATATTTTTGAACACATCTATTTACTCTAAATTAGTTTAAACAGATGGTGTACCATATTTATGCTTTGTTTGTTCTTTAACTAACTTAGTCATCATTTAAATTTTTTTTGAAGCGAGTTATTACGAACAACTGCGCTGTTGTAGCCCCTCCTTAAACTGCTAATTTTTAAAGTATACGCAATTAAAATGCTGTTATAGTTCTAGTGAATACTGTGATTGATCACGTCGTGGACAAGGGATAGTCGTTATTTCCATAGAAGCGCAGAAGCTATGGGGAAATATTAGTATCATCTAACGTCTGTGCTTTTCAATATGCTTAGTTAATTTAAAGCATCAGCACTCTCCAACATGTAGTGAGAAAAATTTCAAAACTTTTTGTTGATTGTGCAAATTTTATAAACGTTGAAACTTGCAAATAACATTAGAGTACACGCTAACACACCTAGTTTGTTATTTGCAGAATATGTTGTCCGCGAATTAAAGCATATTCTTGGACTAACCAGTAGGGCAGAAATGAAAGTCGTGTAGTAGGGTTATCGTAACGCTATCAAAAACATATCAAGGGGACTGGACAGTTGCACTTAAAATGAAAAACCGTAGCATTTCAGTCTAAATAGAAAATACCACGCAACATTCCGGACGCTGCAAATAACCAGTAGCTTTTGCGAAAGACAAACGGTGTCACACAGCCCTGCGTTATAAATCACGACTTTGACGCCGTGCTTGAGTTGGCCCAGTGGCCAACGAAACCATTCTTTGATGAATGTTCATAGAATTGGGGTCGCACGTCCTCCGCCTTGCAAATTCCTCTGCATTTTCAACTTCTGCCGTCATTTGTCATCGCCTTTCTCGAAAAAACGCCTGGTTCCCTCGGCTTCCCTTTGGTCAATTTGTGTGGGGCGATCACTTACGCGTATCTTATTACTCGGTTGACTCAACATCGAAATTGAGAGCTTTTGGCTCCGCCGTTACACTACGGTCGCTGTACTGAACAACACAGAAACACATTTTTTTAATAGGGTGAAAAAACCTCTCATGTTAACGTTTGCAAATACACAAGTAAACTATGCATCAAGAGGAAAAGAAATCTATGTCAGATAGGGCGTCAAAGGGTAAACAGAAGAGAAGATGTCACTAGGTAAGCAATTACATGTTCACGCAGCAGGAAAACCCGTCCATCCGTCTCTAATGACAAATGTGTCATAGCGATAGTTTAACCGCATCAGATTATTCTGCATTATTAATATAAAGGCTACGTTAAAGTTCCTAGTGAATACAAATTTGCGGTGTACAACGGATGTTCAATGAAGGCAGCCGGCCACTACACTCCCGCTTCGTTCCTTGTAAGTGACGCAATAGAGGTAGGTTCCTGTCTATCACGTTTGGCGTGAAATGTGTTACCGACGTTCTAGCACCACGGCGAGGCCTCCTAAAACAAACCCGAAGGTGGAACACTTGACTACATTGATGCGGGGCTGTTTAGCATAATCATGCACTGGTCATGGCGCTTATTAAAATGCGGATGAGGATGATGATGATGATTCTAATGGCGTCGAAGTGTTTGTCATCGTGCGTAGTTCCTGCGGCGCAAGTATCTAAACGTTCTCTTGTCTATCGCACTGGTTCGCAGTGGTAGGAACTGGCAGTACTCGATTGCATAAATTTGCATTCTAATATATACTACAGGGGAACATAGCGACACTGCCTAGGACCGCCGCGCTTCTGCGGGCGTTGAGTAATGTACCGGGGAGAGGTGTTCCACTTGTCGTTGGCACGCCTCAGGTACATGCTGAAGCGTTGCCTGTGGCTTTAAAAATGGGCAATTTTTATTTTAAGAGATTATTTAGGTGTAGGTAATATAAAAATGCAGTAACAAAATAATTTTGGAAAACATTATTCAGACGTTTTACGCTGGACAAAGAAATTGCAGCTTAATTTGGCTGCAATAGCAGAAAAGAAGACATGTGGCTGCCAATTCAAGGAGGTGGGAAACATCGCTCTTTGCTACGGCGGCGCCCTGCGATTGAACGTGACTCAAGCGACGCATTTCCTTCTAATATATTTGAGTATAGAACACCATGATTAGTTCTGCTACGCCTACGACATCCAATTCCGCATGACAAACCGCTCACAGAATAATTGCGCGAATGAATAAACGCCGTGCGGATGGGAGTGTACAGGCTGCGGCTAAAAAATCATGCACCCCTCCGTCTAATGACGACGACGCTTGAAGGCGAAATTCTCTGGTGATGGATTCGTTCGTTGGGTAATCCCAAATTGCGGGTGTGTGCTACCTTGTTGGTACGCACAACTTTTCTAAAGTACTCAACATACCTATCAGGTGTGTAATCCGTAGGGCGAACTTTTTTGTTTCTCTGGTCAACGTGCATCGGTAATTCCTACCTCACATTGACTTCAACCATGTCAAAATGGAGCAATCGGATAGACGCCGGCTTCATATCTGGAGGACGCAGGGTGGATTCCCGCCACGGTAAGCGTTTTCTTTTTTTTTCTTTCACGAAACCCAAGATCATTCATCATCATCGCCTGAGGAAGTTGGCTTTCTTTCCGTGTGTATAAGTGTACTCTAAACGTAATCAGCGAGCACAATGAACATTCGCTCTAAAACACACTGAGGACACACTAAGTGTCAGGAACGCCGCCAAGACTGACTAAATAATATTACAGGCGAATATTGCAATGCAGCCACAAAGAGAATATTCCTTGGAAAGCCGCAACTGGGAGGACGACGGTTGGATATCTACGGACACGTTACAACTGATCCGTTCTGAATAAGAAACCAGTCACGTTAAATTGAACGCTGCTGAGTTGCGATTTCGGTTTTGTGCTGAATGTAATTTTGGTTCTTGCGACACTGTCCCAGGTCAGTGGGCGCCCGTTTGACAGCACAGCGGCCTCTGTCTGGTTTATAATTGACTGTTCGTTGCCTAGCAGCGTCATCCCTAACCCCTGTTTTTGTTCTACATTTGCGTACTATAGAAACAAACAATAGGAACTACAACTGTAATGAACAAAGCGCTATTACATCCTGGGAAAAGTGATGGGACAGAAACATATGAAGGGGTAGAGGCCCTACAGAAAAGAGGGAGAGATATGTGTGAGGTTGGAGAAGACGGTCGTATTTCGAATACACTTGCTGCTAAGTAAGGGTGAAAATGTCACAGCGCCGCTTTTACAACGTCGCTCCTTCCGATGGCAATAGTGGGGCGGAAAACTCGCTACATTGATTTCGATGGTGACCATGCCAAATGGTTTGAGAGAGCGTGAGCGCACCGCGTACTCTATGCAGCACCTTCTCCCTTATCAAATGTACGTACAAACACGGTACACCTCTTTATTCTGACTGATCCTGTAAAGCGACAAAGTGATTTGTACAATAAAAGAAGCAGCCACACAGATTCATCCATAGGCAACCGGAACCCTCCAATCTCCCTTAGTAGGTACACAGCTATTACCGATGGTCTGCAGCCGTCCCCTCGCAATAAAAATTCATGCGTCCGCTGGCATCGTTGAGTGCCAATATCATGCTGCGTTCACACTTGAGGGAGGAAGTGTTTTTGTCGATCCTTACGTGGTAGAGGGTGCAACTGTAGGTGATCAATCCGATATGTTGTGGGACATGGAGCGCACAGCGCTTCTACAAAAATAAACGCAATTCATAACCGGTTGACTGTGGTTTACACCACTCCAGCGGAGTTAGTGGAGCTCTCCCCCGTAAGGACCATCGGGCAGGGATCATGGTTAATCTAAATTTTCAACATTGGTTATATGTTAAAATCACTGTTTTCTCCGTGAAAGTCTCACGCGAGGCACACTTCTTTCATCTTTTCTTATTAGGGTTTCGTCCTACGCCGTTCTTAAGCATTGTTTTAAATTTTGGAATGGAAATACGTGCACCGTAAATGCTTAATATTTAACATGGTAGATTTAGCGCATGTATTCATATGCGACTTCGTAAGTGCCCATTATCTTCTTTAAGCGGAATAATAAGGATATCTGTGCTCCTTACTACCAGCTTAAGCCCTGTATAATGATTGTGGCCACATATGCTTCCGGCCTCCAAATGCCACTTGGGCAGGTGTTGATCAGGGTTTCGAAAAACGTGGACATAAAAACGCAGCCCTGTCAATGCAGTGCCGTACAATCGGAGAGAAAAAAGTGGAAGAGGTTCCCCAATATATGCTTCAAAAATAAAGGTTTGGGTAATATCCGGAAATTTCGAACGGGATATAATGTACACAATTTGTACTTCGACCGCGGTGGTCCTGTTAAAATTATCAGTACTGAATTGTCACAGGGCATCATTTCGCAATGTTTTGTGGAAAGTGGTTGTGGCCTGCAAGACTCCTGGTGCCGCTTAGGGCTTCTTCTCATGTGCTCAAGAATTTTTTTAGGTAGCTCGGTGGGGCTTCCTTCGTCGACATGGGTATCCTAGCCCCCCAAGTCTATAAATAACAGCTGCATTTGCAGATAGCAACTCCTTTTTAATATCCATGCCAGTGATACAACGTGACCCTGTAGCGACGTGATGTACACTCATGTGCAAGTCAACATAGCAAATTTTCTTATTTATAACCACGCTGGACATGAGTTTAAACAATAAAGGCACAACACAACGTCAATCTTCGTTTCACAACGGCAAGCCTAATTTGTATGCACCCCAAGGAGTTTCTTAATGTTTGCCTGCGTGTAAGTTATAAAGAAGATTTATCGTTGCTCTTCCTCGCAGTGGTTTGCGCACACATATTTTTCTTGCGCCATGTTCGACACAGGCAAAACGGGCATACGTGAAAAAAGTTCTAAATCTTGGTGCGCGAAGCGCTTTGCTTGACTCAGCAGCTGCGACCATACTTATGACTGCCTTTTTCGGACAGAGACAGTTGCTTCACAAGGAAACAGAGGGGTAAAAAGATGGCGCAAAAAAGCCCCTCGCGAGTAATTTTGGTGATGCCTGAGCAGCTGCCCATATCGCTCAATTCAGTGCGTGGATGAAAAGTGGACATCTTTTTTCCGTCCACTGTAAATATCTGGCGCAAAACTGCAAGTAGTCAGGTGAATTTTACCGTGTAGTGTGCGGGAAGGCGATTCAAGAAAAACTCAACCGCTTCCAGATATTTTCAAGAGAAAAAGATGAAGCGGGTCGCGGACCCAAGCATACCTGTTGCAATAGAGAATGCGAGAAGTTTCGCTTTCTCAATTGTGACCGTTTCAATGTTCATAGTTTTTTAGACCTACAGTGCGCGCACATCCTTTTCACCACCGCGTTTTTTTAGTGTTACCAAGGGGCGCCACTCTACTAACGTATAGAAGTTTTTAATGGTGCGCGCTGCAGGGACCAGGCGCCAGGGCAGCGCGACTTTGATGAATCATCACCCCAGGCAACGTAGTCGATTACGATTCGGTTATATGTCGATCTTACGCTACACGCCTTATTGCTACAACTGCGTGGGCATATTTGTGCCGGCGATGATAACACGTGGAACTGTTTTACGTGGAATTCAATGACATATTAGTCAGGTCGTAGGTAATAAACCCGGATTCAAATTAATTATATTGACGTCGCGATTTATATCGGTGACAACCTCGTTTATTTCTAAGCGCAATCTTAGCCGTACCAGTATTGCTTCTTTGCTGTGCAGCGAAGGTGGGATGCATTGGGCCTAGAAGAAGAAACGAGCATGAATAGATATCTTTCTGACAAAAACAGTATTCTTCTCTCTCTCCAATCAGAGAGGCTTCGTAGTTTTAGGTCATGCAGAATTTCTTACTATTTTGAAATCGTGACACAAATAAAATGATATTGGCGGCCAAGCCCGCGAACAATTTATGACCCCAGAACCTTAAGCGAAACAGAATGAAATGAAATTGGCCTACAAGATTTCAACGCGCATATTCTCTCAAGGCTTAAAGATTTTCATATTTGGCAAACATTAAAGCATAGTAGGCGTTCTCCTTTGACTATGACACAAAATACTTGGCTTTTTACACGTGCAGATATTCTGAGAGAGGCGAAGGCCTACGCTGAACTCTGTTGAGAAGCAAAGAAACACTGTTCAAAGGGGAGCTGTAGAGGACTCCAGCTTTGTTGCTTTCAAAGTGCTAATTCTACGGGTGCTGATTGAAAGAAATGCAATTGTTTTTCCGGTCACTTTCAATCAAGTTTATTTGACAACTGCACATTCATACAGGTGCCAGGGGGAAGACAAAAAGCCTGCGATACGCGGCTTGACAAAGTCTGCGCCCCCTTAATAGTAATACATTGCTGCATCATGTAGCAAGATAAAACAGAGCTAAAACAGAACATAGAAAAAAAAAGTAAAGCAACTGGCAACAAGAATTGTGTCAATCTGGTTATTATACAACGTTTAGAATAAGAGAATAGGGCAATGCACAACTGGAGCATTGAAAAATTGTTTGAACACATTTTGTATTGTACATAGTGCTAGTCAGGCGAAATATGAAATAATAGTACACTATAAGACATCGAAAAATTGCATGATCAGAATTACAGGTGAAGTTCATACAGGTAACGCTGAAGTTTTACGTTCAAAGTAATAGCGAATTCAGTAACAATGTTAACGCATAGCTCAACATCTGGGTGCCATAGTTAGACTTCCACATGGTAAAAAGCGCACTAAAACGAGGACACAAGAAAAAGGCGGTGAAACGGGACGAGCGCTAGACATCAACTATGGCTTTATTCACAAGAAAGGCTATATATACACACATACAAATGCGCAGAAAAGCGAAAAGATACACAGGGCGCAGCTTTCACAGAACATGATATTGACGCTGTAGATAGGCTTTCTCTTTTGTGTGCAAGGCCAGCGACGGAGTGCTCACGCAGTCATCTTTTTCCTTGAAAATACAAAACGCCTCAAAGATTTCCCTTTGTAGCGGTGTCCTAAAGCTGCGCAGGACGCGGGTATTATGAAAGTCAGGCGTGCAGGTGCACCGCCGGCAGTGATCTGCCAAATGTTTTCCCCCCGCCAATGAGTTTACGGCTGCGCGGTGCTCTCTCAGTCTATCATTAAAGCAGCGTCCCGTCTGGCCGACGTAGCATCTTCCACAATCTAGTGGGATCCTGTATACCACACCTACTTTACATTCCGTAAAGCGTGTGGCGTGCTTAGTTGTGCAGGCAGCTTTCCCAGCTTCATTATTCACGGCTTTGCACATGCGTGCAAGCTTGCCTGGGGCCGAAAAGACAACCTGGGTGCCGCACCTTCCCGCCACTTTTTTGAGCCGGTGGGACAGGTTGTGCACGTATGGCACGATCACGGGCCGCACCTTCAAGCGTTCGTGTTGATTGGCTCTAGGCTGGTTCTCTGAATTTGCTTCTTTTATCAAGCTTTCAGCTATGGAAGCCAGCAATTCTGCTGGAAAACCGGCATTTCTCAATCGTCGAGCTTGGTGCTGAAGGCTGCATGCCACCTGGTGACAACACGACTTTTTGAGAGCAGCGCGCATGCAATTTTTGGCAATACCCCTTTTCACAATTTTGGAATGGGCCGAATCGTAGTAAAGGATTGGTTTTTTGGGTCTGGGTTGGTATCTCTAGCACACCTGACCGTCATGGAAAAAGATGCTTAAATCGAGGAACTGAAGGCATCCCTCTTCAGGTAACTCAAAAGTGAATTTGAGCCCTTTGCCACATGAATTAAAAACGCCTAGAACTTGGCTCACGGTTTCAGTCAAATCCTCAGCACGCACATCCTTCAACATTACCAGGTAGTCATCTACGTACCGAAAGACGTTTAAAACCTTTGCACCGCAGACTGTGTCAAGGCACGTGTGAATACGCTTGTCACAAAAGGATAAAAACAGATCACTTAAAATTGGGGCAATACAAGAACCAATACAAATCCCTTACTTTTGAAGAAAGGGTGTGTCATTAAAAGCAACTGTTGGAGAGGACAGGTAAAATCGTAATAGTTCCATAAAATTGTCAATATTAAAACCAATAGAATTCTGTAAGGCAAAAGGGCCAAAGTCGTCGATACTTTCACGAACGGCACAAAAAAGTTCACTTTTTGGGATTGAGTAGAACAGGTCTACAACGTCTATAGAAAAGGCATTCAGCGGCTGCTGAGGATATTCGTACTCTGTAATAACGGTCAAAACACTGTCTGAGTTAGGCACTAGGTAAGGGTCATTCACCTTAAGCAGCTTAAGATGCCTTTGCAAAAATCTAGAGTGGGTTCCTTGCCATGAATCCTTCTCCGTCACAATCGCCCTGAATGGAATTCCCTCTTTGTGCGTTTTTGCTGAAAAGAACATATCTAAGAAGTCTTTTTTCGCACCAGCGATGGTTTTCTTCAGGCTTTGCAAGTTAATCTCATCACAGAGAGCCATAGCCTTATTCCTTAATTGTTTCTTTGAGCACTTAACTGAAATAAAATTCTTCGTTATAGCTTGCTGTGCTTTCTCAGAAAAGTCACCCTTGGGGAGCACAACAAATTCACCCTCTTTATCAGACACCATGAGCGCTAAGTTATTATTCTTCAAAAAGTTTACGGAGTCCCGAACTTGGAGGTTAGCGTTGCTGCTCGGTTTTCTAGACATAAGGCAGTCGGCACCTTCTGAAAGAACCCGGTTTTGTTCATCTGGCAGAACTCCATTCAGGGCGATTGTGACGGAGAAGGATTCATGGCAAGGAACCCTCTCTAGATTTTTGCAAAGGCATCTTAAGCTGCTTAAGGTGAATGACCCTTACCTAGTGCCTAACTCAGACAGTGTTTTGACCGTTATTACAGAGTACGAATATCCTCAGCAGCCGCTGAATGCCTTTTCTATAGACGTTGTAGACCAGTTCTACTCAATCCCACAAAGTGAACTTTTTTGTGCCGTTCGTGAAAGCATCGACGACTTTCCCCCTGTTGCCTTCCAGAATTCTATTGGTTTTAATAATGACAATTTTATGGAACTATTACGATTTTACCTGTCCTCTACAACAGTTGCTTTTAATGACCCACCCTTTCTTCAAAAGGAAGGGATTTGTATTGGTTCTTGTATTGCCCCAATTTTAAGTGATCTATTTTTTTTTCCTTTTGTGACAAGCGTATTCAGACGTGTCTTCACACAGTCTGCGGTGCAAAGGTTTTAAACGTCTTTTGGTATGTAGATGACTACCTGGTAATGTTGAAGCATGTGCGTGCTGAGGATTTGACTGAAACCGTGAGCCAACTTCTAGGCGTTTTTAATTCATGTGGCAAAGGGCTCAAATTCACTTTTGAGTTACTTGAAGAGGGATGCCTTCAGTTCCTCGATTTAAGCATCTTTTTCCATGACGGTCAGGTGTGCTGGAGATACCAACCCAGGACCAAAAAACCAGTCCTTTACTACGATTCGGCCCATTCCAAAATTGTGAAAAGGGGTATTGCCAAAAATTGCATGCGCGCTGCTCTCAAAAAGTTGTGTTGTCACCAGGTGGCATGCAGCCTTCAGCACCAAGCTCGACGCTTGAGAAATGCCGGTTTTCCAGCAGAATTGCTGGCTTCCATAGCTGGAAGCTTGATAAAAGAAGAAAATTCCGAGAACCAGCCTAGAGCCAATCAACACGAACGCTTGAAGGTGCGGCCCGTGATCGTGCCGTACGTGCACAACCTGTCCCACCGGCTCAAAAAAGTGGCGGGAAGGTGCGGCACCCAGGTTGTCTTTTCGGTCCCAGGCAAGCTTGCACGCATGTGCAAAGCCGTGAATAATGAAGCTGGGAAAGCTGCCTGCACAACTAAGCACGCCACACGCTTTACGGAATGTAAAGTAGGTGTGGTATACAGGATCCCACTAGATTGTGGAAGATGCTACGTCGGCCAGACGGGATGCTGCATTAATGATAGACTGAGAGAGCACCGCGCAGCCGTAAACTCATTGGCGGGGGGAGGACATTTGGCAGATCACTGCCGGCGGTGCACCTGCACGCCTGACTTTCATAATACCCGCGTCCTGCGCAGCTTTAGGACGCAGCTACAAAGGGAAATCTTTGAGGCGTTTTGTATTTTCAAGGAAAAAGATGACTGCGTGAGCACTCCGTCGCTGGCCTTGCACACAAAAGAGAAAGCCTATCCACAGCGTCAATATCATGTTCTGTGAAAGCTGCGCCCTGTGTATCTTTTTGCTTTTCTGTGCATTTGTATGTGTGTATATATAGCCTTTCTTGTGAATAAAGCCATAGTTGATGTCTAGCGCTCGTCCCGTGTCACCGCCTTTTTCTTGTGTCCTCGTTTTAGTGCGCTTTTTACCATGTCGAAGTCCCATCACCAACTAGCCCAAATCTCTGCCCTGAGTAGCCATAGTTAGTACGTGCGTGCGGTATATAATGTAGATAAGTAGCTTTATATTGGTGGGTAGTAGAAAACACAACTTGGTGAGTGCACCGACAGTTTGCGATAATGTGTTAGCGAGAGAATCGAAAAGCTTATTCCACAATAAGTGTTCGTCAAAGATCACGCCAAGACTTCGAAATGTAGTGACGATTTCTACTTCAGACGTTCCAATCGTGAGGCCAACGTTAACACTCACAGTCTGTTTTTTTTGTTTGAAGAGTACCGCCTTGGTTTTATTAGTGTTAATTGTTAGGCAGTTGAACGTGCTCCACTGGTTTAGTTTAGTTAATACGTCGTTAGCATGAACAATAAGACTAGTAGCGTCGTTCGAACAGAAGAGTAATGTAGTGTCATCCGCATAGATTACATATTTGGTAGAATGGTCAATTCCGACTAGGTCATTTATACACATATTATATAGGAGGGGACCGAGAATGCTTCCTTGCGGTACACCACATTGCATACTCATCACGTCAGACATTTGGCCAGTTATAATTACCTTTTGGCAACGGAATTTCAGATAGCTACTCAATAGATCCCTCTGAAACCATAATGTTCAAGCGTCTTTAAGAGAGTGTTGTAATTTAGGCGGTCAAATGCTTTGTTGTAATCCACAAAGGCGCCGAGTGTTAGCAGTTTGTTTTCAATAGCCTGGAGACTTGTTTCTTTTTGTGTTAAAAACGCGCATTCCTTGGAAAGACGCTTTCTAAAACCGACCTGTGATGCTGTTATTAGTTTATGCTTCCCGCAAAACGAAGTCATTCGTTCATTTATTAGCTTTTTAAGTCCTTTTGAAAATAACCGGAAGTATCTATATCGGGTTATAGTTACATTAGCACTTCAAATCGCCGCTCTTGAAGATGACACTTACTTTCGCTATTTGCATGTTTTTTTGGAAATACGCCCTGTGAGAAGATAAGGTTAAATACATACACAAGCACAGGGCAAATTATATCTAGTGTGTATTTGCTGGTCGTATCTGTATGTCATCTGCATCACGGGCCCTGCTATTCCGAAAACTGAAAAAGGTGCGATTGACTTCGTCATTGTTTGTGGGTGCCAAAAATGCGCTGGCGCAGATTCGGGCCGGCATGTAGTCTAAGACATGCAAGTCATGAGCACTTTTATCGAGGGACGCAAAAAAATTATTAAAGGCGTTGGCAAGCGGCGCGCCAGATGTCAATGTTCCATTCAAGTTCAGCTCCTGCTTATCTTGCGTGTGCTGCAGTTCTCGCGCAAGTACAGAGTTCAGTCTTTGCCATACAATGACGCTTCGTCGTATGGTTTCTGCAATAAATAAATTGTGTAAATAGTTCTTTTTGGTTTGTCTTAGGATCCCAGTTACTTTATTTCGAAACACCTTAAGCGCGTGTAGGTCGGCCTTATCTCTAGTATTCAAATAAAGTTTCAAAAGAGCATTTTTCTTTTTTATTTATTTTAAAGATTCCGGCGTAAGCCAGGGTTTGCGCGAATTTTTGGGTTTGAATGTCTTGCAGGGGAAGCAGTCCTGGTAGGCCGATGTAAATATTGACAAGAATTCGTCATAGGCGCTGTCAGGGCAACTTTAAGCATGCACTACTTTCCAGTTTACTTCCGAAAGTCTGTGCCGGAACTTTTCTAACGTCGAAGAGTTTATATCTTGAAATGGTATACTGTGCGCCTGGTTAAAAGTTTTACGAACTACATTTTGATCTGTTATTACGAATAAAGGAAGATGATCACTAATATCAGCTGCGATGACGCCTCAAACTGTTTCTGAAATTTCAATGTTCGTGATGAATACATCGATTAGTGTTGCAGACTCGTTTTGAATACAAGTGGGTGTATTGATGGCGTTAACAAGCGCATTTGAATTTAGTAGCCTTAAAAGGTCGCCTTGGGCTGTTGATTCGTTTAGCAGGTTTATATTTACATCACCGCCCAAAACCAGATGGAAATTGTGTTGATTAATCTAGCCAAAACACGTATCCAGATAAGCGAAGAAGTTAGAAACGTTCCCGCAGGTGGTTGATAAATTACAGAGAAGATATTTTGATGACATTTGAGGGTTAGGGCTTCAAAATCATCAGTCATTTGAGTAAATTTATGCATTATTTTACACTTTAAGTTGTTCTTAGACATCAGTAGTAAGCCTCTCCCTTTTTTACGACAGTGGTTTATATGACGAGTTGTGTATCCAGCCATTTTAAATACTTCATCCTCTCCCCGATACCATGTCTCAAAGAGCATAACGACATCAAAGCGAAACTCAAAGCGAGATAACAAGGCATGCAGCTCGTCATCTTTTCTCCGAGCTGACCGAGTGTTCAAATAAAAGAAAGTTGTGCATTTCTTCTTGTTTTTGTTAAGCTGAGATACATCAGATCGTCTTAGAACATTGATGGCCGTCATTGATCAATGAGACATGGCTGGTGGCCTACAAACTTCGCGAAAGCTTCATTGTATTTTTTCGATGTCTTTCAGAGAGGTCACACGGAGAGTACGCGACTCGTCTGTCTTTCTTGCGTATATTTTGCCTTCCTTGGTCCACGTGTATTTCCACTTTTTCTTTCTCATTTTTTCGAGCAATGACTTCGCCGAGGAGTTTCTTCAGTACTGGGCACAAATGGTCATTTACAAACACATGCGAGTTTTCTTCCAGCTTGAACGTCGAAGCATTCAGTCGCTTCTTACGTGCCTTGTCTATTACCGCGTCTCGCTTCACTCTCCACTTGAATTCCACCACGATGTTTGGGAAACCACCGTCTTTCTTTGGCACGCGATGACAGATGTCAACATCAGCCTTAGTTATTGTTTCAGCAATTGCATTACCAAGCTTCTTGAAACTTTGGCACTCAGCTAGGAGGGCAGCATTGTCTTTCTTTAATGCAGCGTTTTCTTTTTCAAGCTTTGCACAGCTCGTAGCCATTGAGTCGAACTGCGTACTGAAGAAGTCAATTGAACTTTTTAGTTCTTTGTACTCCTTCCTGAACACTTTTTCAAACGCTGTCTGCATTTCGCGAATTTCTTGCTTGAAATCTTTCTACAACTTACCTATTTCAGACGACATCTAGGAAACACCAGTGCATAATTTCTTTTCGGCAGCAGCGGCGAAAAAAAAACGGTGCAGGCACCAATACTTACCTGTGTGCAAGTTGCAGACGTTATTTAACTTGTCGCTATTCGCCGCTGCTGCCAAATGAATCCCAGGCAACCGGTGAACGAGCTTTTGTAGCAGAGGGGTGTGCAGCAGCCAATCGAAAAATCAGCCAGTGACGTCACAAATGAGCTGCGTCAGCAGCCGATGCGATGCGCCACGTGCGGTCAATCGAGGCGCTGACGGGCAGACTAGGTCACCAGTGATGTCCCTTCTGCGCCGAATCACAGTCCCTTCGTTGATGCTACCGAAGTTGGAGTAGCCCGGTCTCAGCTCCGGAATCCTGTGTGCAAGATGCAGACGTTGTTTAACTTGTCGCTATTCGCCGCTGCTCCCAAGGGTGCATTCAGGCACGTGAAAGAAAACAGTTTTGCAAAGCCCTTTATTCTGCAGCTGAATAAAGAAGACAAAAGTTAAGAAGTGCTTTTCAATTAAAAGTCAAAAAGTAACACTTGGTTACATTTTTTAACCAAACGTTCATAAGGAAATGGGGCTGCTCTCTTTAAATATAATGTAGTACCCCATTTGTCCTCTTGAAATGTTATCTTGACTTTTTTCTTTTCTAAGTTTTTAAACAACTGCTGTTTGTAACAAGTTATGAGCTGGTAATTGGGTTAACGATGCTTTTCCTTGCCAGGGCCCAACTGTGCAAATATCCTCGCACGCAGAGTACGGAAGTCATAAACAAACTCTGACGACAGGTTTGCACTGCTTCCGAAATGTTAAGGCTAAGATTTGTAGAGTTGAACTCCGCTGAATGCTTGTTGAGGTTAACAGTGTGGTAACGTAATTGAATTTGTCGGTGATGTTTTTTGCGTGTTTTGTAATGAGGTATTTTCTTGCCAGGTTGAATGATTCATGTGGTAAAATGTTCGCTTGTATGCTAAGCTCCATAACAAAGTAAAGTTTTAGGAGCCGTTTCGCAAGTACACAGCTTTTGCCCACGCCATTTAGTCACCTATGCTATGAAACGCGCCGCAGCCAATCAATGCGTTTCCGTTCGGACCAGCAACAATGAGGCATACCATCCTGCCCTGCGTGAAAATAGGTCACCCCACTCATCCCAAACATTATTCCTTTTCTCCTCTTGAGATGAAGCACCACAGTCCACCGCACAAAAGACCCCTTACCCATTCTTACAGAGACTAGGAATGGTAACAACTACGGCAGACAGAGATGCCACCGTACGGTGGAATGTTTCATTGAATCGCCATTATTGCTCACCGCTCAAACTGATGAGCTTCAGGTAAAAAGGTTGTGGAATGTCAGGTCATATTTTCGTTGACTCTTTTTACCTACAAGTACAATTGAATATTGAAAAATAAATTGTTATCGTTGTTTATATCGCGTCGTCTTTGTACGCTTCTTAATCAAACGTCAGAATCAGTCATTGGTTGGAGACACTGTGTGGAAGAATGGAAGATTTGTGTTCTCCTAGGGCTTGGGGGAAGAAGTCCTGTGGAAGAGGCTTCAAACCATACTCCGGAAACCTATAAGGCTTGAAAATAAAAGACAACAACCAGGGCTACTGCGCTGATGTTACGAGTTGGGAGGCGGCCACAAGAAGTCTGGGTAATAAATCCAAAGGGATTCCTATTGGAAGCCAGGTACGCGCTAAGAAGAGGAAAGCCCTACTAACCATCATAGTGTGAGCGATGTTTTTATACCGATCGCTACAGTTGTCATTCTCCCCATTCATAGCACCCAGAAACACTCCCATCATCAGCAGCATCTTCATTCACGCGCCAACGGCTGCCACCCTGATATCCCGTGCCTCAGGCTACCGTCATCTTCGTCGGAGTCTCTGCGGGTTGTTCCTTTCGCGAAGCCGGAATAAACGGTGTGTACTTCCCCGTGCCTTTGCCCTTCAATATTAACGTGACAGTGCTTACACACGCCACATCACAGATACTAAACCCAACACCCAGAATAACATATCAATTATCGGAGCTATATGATTGGTGTTCACTCAGAAGACTGGCTTCTTTAATGAAAAACATAACGTGGTACGACGCTTGATAAGACGTTGGAAATGGCCACTTTTTCGAAGTTGCTTCAAAGGAAGGTTTACTTTACAGAATCTACGGTATTTTTGCGCACATGTTATATGCGGGATTTAAGAATACCCGACGCTCAGAAGGAATAAAGCTGAAGGGATTTCTGCGGGCGTACATACAAATACTGAAAAACAAAGCTATTTACGGGTCAAGCACAGTGAATCGAGAGAAATCTTCAGTGATGCCCAAAAGCACAAACAAAAGAGGTTAAAAAATGCCCTCGGGAATGCCCGCGAAAACATAATATAAATGCACAACACGAAACGTAAGTAATAAGCAGCTTTTAAACTTCTACAGAATGATATGAAACAGGCAGTACGTTGTTGGTATGATGCATTTATATGTGTTTAAGCCGCATTTCGGAAAATGTGTATAATAATACCTTTATGTATGCGTTAGGTTTTATTGTGCAGACAACGTGACCTGCCCTATGACACCTGCGCATTGTATAAATTTTCCTCAATAGGTGCGCACAGCGCACGATGATGTCCTGGGTGTATATTTTGTGAAGCGACAAGAAGTCATGAGGAGGTGAAAAAATGGCCCATTTTTCAACGTCAGACCCAGCGTGCCATCGACATTAGTTCACAATTTTCCTTCAGCTACATACACAACCTATGCTTGTCTGTATCTTTCCCGAATACGCGGGCCTTGAACTGTAGTACGAAGCAATTTGGCTTACTAAATGTAGATTTCAAGTTTACTAAGTTCTTTGCGCGGCAATGATTCTTTCGTATGCTCTTAAGTATCCTACTCCCTCAGAGTCTCGCTTCCAAGGACCCAAGTTTGTGTTTTTAAACACAGCGTTATTGAGTGAAAGGGCAATTCAATTTCTCTTACCGGTGAATCCAGAAAGTCGCTGACCAGTCACTTTTTTCGTGACCTTTTTCCTGACTGCATATCCCAGTTCCTGTGTCCTCCTATTTTAAGATACATTAAACTTTACTACTAAACTCAAACTACCTTCAACTTTTCTGCGTACAGTGACGCAAAACAGACACAAAGCAGCGTTGATTCTGTATAGAACAAGATTTTACAAAGCGAATAAGAAGTACAGAACGATATCTGGACCGATAGTAAAACATTCCATTGCATGGCAGAAACACCTGCTAGAATTGAATTCCTCTGAGCCCTAGAAATCAAAATTTTCTTCGGGGGTTTCTACAAGAAATGGTGTTTTTTTCTAATTCGAAACATATTTCAAGCCCCGAGGAGTGTTTTATGCTCGATTTCTCTCAAGCCTTTTTAATATAATTTTGAAGGTGGCTGATTTCATGTCCAAGCCACGCGCCATGACAGAACGCAGTACTGTATATACCTTGGCATTCCTTCAACATTTTGTGTACTGTAATTGGTGAGCCTCTAAGGCTTTTCTACGTGTGCACGATAAGTGTATGAGCAGACTTTTATGGCGGTGCGATTGTTGAAGAGCACAATTTACCATACACATCTGGTGGTTTCAGCGGCATATGAAGAATATGAGGGGTGTAATCATGGTTGTGTTTCGCTTGAAAGAAACACAATATTATAAAGTCTCGCTCTAGAATGAATACCTGCGCTAGTTCCGATTACATGTTTAAAGATAAATGTATTGTACTTGATATCACTTGGTGTTCATTGGAGAGTAATAATTAAACAGCAGCTCTGCTTATTCCTGAGTTCCAGCACTGCCGGGCGTTGCTCAAAATTCGGCCCAGCAATGTGGGGAAGAGGAAAATGCTAGGCCCGGCAGTGTAGTGGAAGTGGCGAGGAGGAAAGAAGCCTGCGACCGGGTGTGTCGATTGCGAGTTGGGGCACAGATGTTCGGGTGGGGAGGTGTGCGTCAGAGGCTGTCTGCACCTAGGGATCACGTCACCTCTTTTCTTAATGGGTTCTCATAGTTGCGAGAGACGGTGCGTGCTCGGTGCATCAGTGTTCTATCCATCTATAACATGGATAGGCCTAAGAAACACCTAGTTAAAGCAAGTGGTGCCCTCCAGCTCCACAAAAATTTTCTCAGTCTCCTGAATTTAAAATGTGGCCGATTTTGTTTTATTTCCATTTCTACGGGCCCACAGTGACGGCTGCCCATATGTTTGGAAAGATAAATTGAGGCTTCATAAAATTTGGATCTAAATTGTTTTCCTCTTGCTAGTGCTGAATAATATTGCTTGTGATAGATATTATTGCTGATGTTATGAAATGTGTTCGCGTATGACAGCGCGTGGTTCTCGCCGTACTGTGAGCGTTAGTGATTGCGTCTGATTATTTTCCCAAAGGCCCAAAGGGTAAAAACACATTTGCACCAACAATAAATATATAACAATTTATCTGTTATTTGAAACTTGCGTAAAAACATCATGCGAAGAGCTGGTTTGACGACGAAAAAATGTACAGACGTAATGTGAGCTACGGGAAGATTGGAATTAGGGGGTAATTCTCAAAAGACACGTGGCTGGATCTTCAAAAAATTGTCGAAAGTATGTGGTTGTCCTGTCTTTGACTAGTACTTTATCATTTGCGTGCTTTGTTTGCTTTGTGAATATGACTGTGTACCAAGCGGGATCTGATCAGTCGCAAACATATTAGAAGCAACGCATCTCTTTAACTCGCCTTGTCCCGCGTCATTGTCGCGGCGTAGTCCGCATCCCTCCCCCATTCTCCTCGCAGCGGCAGCTGCGCGCTCCTCCGCTCTTACCGCAGCGCCATCTGTTCGTCAGCGTGGTCAGCGCGCATCTTGCGCTCGGCTGTGCTCGCTCCCGTCGCCGTGCTAGCTGTGCGTTAGCGCGCAGCTTGCGCTCGGTTAAAAATTTACTCCATCTTCCCGCGAGGGGAACCATGGGGTAGATGCGACGCATCGGGGGTGAACATGCTGCGTAAATAGAATACACAACAACAGCAATCCACACGCTGACATCCCTAACATAACCGAAACGCAACGGCAACCCCCGATGCGGTGCATCTACCCCATGGTACCCCTTGCGGGAAGATGGTGTAAATTTTTTTCGACACTCTTGGAGGGCGATTTGGTGAGTCTGCGTGTTATGCGAATGCGGGTGCTGAGAATCATGTTTCTGATAAAAACTCCTTCAAGATTTGCACCTCTTGACAGGGCTCGGATGAGTCGTTACTGTACAGGACATACCTCACTAGCCGTGGAAGAGCTAGTATTTATCAAACAAAAGGCAGTAGCCGGGGATGGAAAGTCTACCCAAGAAAAGTTACTTCACTCTTGTTGCACAGTACCGCATAAGCTTTAAAACAAAGTTCAATAATTCCCAAAAACACTTCCTTCCGCTTACACCATGTCCAATTTGACGTTTTTCTGGCTGTAAAATTTGTGCGACGCGACAACAAAAGCAAAGTATGGAGCAACAAGCCAGTACCAACAGAGGCAAAAAAAAAAACCCAACGCTTCACTCGTCACGTGGAATGGCGCTCGTCTTATTTACAAATAAAATCCTTTAGAGAGGTCACTCCTCCGCGCCGCCTCTTTAGACACCACATTTGAAAACATGTAATTCGATTGCTTGGAAACACACGCACACATACAAACACAAACGGACACACGCACGCACGCGCACACACGGATCCGCACGAGGCCACGTACAAATTATATTAATAATTCTCCCAGACCATAGTGGGGATTTGGCGATAGTGTGTCGCTTATAGAACGTTTAGCGTTGCTCCGTTCCACATTCCTCTCGATAACAAGCCACTCCTTCCATAGAATAGATGACGCATCCCTCTCCTTTGCAAGTGTTACCAATTATTGCCCTCTTCATTTATTAGCGGAGTTGCGCCTGCCGCTCTTTGTCACGGCGCTAGGCGCAGCCTATGATAGACTGCATGAGCTACCTAGTGTTTGAACTGGCCTCGCAGTGCTGTCACCACTTTTGGGAATCAGCCATTCCGATGCTGTCACCGCTGTTGCGAATTGGCCATTTAGCCGCAACCACCACTGTTTGCCTTGCTCCGTCTGCTATCGACGCACCGCGGGGTAGAGCGATGAAAATCTGGAGCCGACAAAAAGTTGAGCAGCATTATGTAGAACAGTATGTAGAAGGGTAACAAAGGCGTTACATGCCTCGCACAAAGGCGGCAGCACGTCTTCACTAGGTGCCCCTGAAAATAGCCGCCGAAGAGTGCCGCACTCGCTGTCCTTCGGGGCGGGTTTTATACCCCCGGGAGTCTATTGCATCCGGGAGCGGTTTCAGTCACTCCAATCAGGACTCTTGATGGCCGAAGTTTGAAATCCGACAAATGGAGGCGCAGTGGTTGCGTCAGCCTACCCGCCACGACTGGCACCCTCTCCAGGCATGTGACTGCGGCTCTACCGCCGGCCGTTCTTCCCAGGCATGATTCGGCCCAGCCTTTGCGAAGGCAAATTGCGAGGCGACTGGTAGGTGATTTCAAGTTTGGGCATGTCTGCTATGGGCGGTTTGGTGCAGGCGCGAATCGGGCCCGCTGTCGGCGCGTCGCCTCGTGCAGCGAATTTGGGCTTGGCGCTCTGGCACAACAGCACCCCCGCCGCCAGGCAATGCGTATGGAAGACGAGCTGCCTCCACGTGGTTCGGATGCCGGGCTAGCACTTTCCCCCGGCTCATCCAGGTTCTCCTCTAGTGGTCCAGAAAATGGGCGGCTCCACTCTCGTTTCCACGAAGAGGTACCACCTGCCAAGTATGGATCACACGTACATCATCGTGCTTCACAGGTGTATCGACCAGCTTCCCCCGCTTCCTCCGATCTCGTTTCTCAGCACCAGTCGCTCATCCCAGTGCAGCTTGCAAAGAACCGACCATCAACAGGTAATACCCAGTGCAAGAAAGAACCCTCTGTCCTCAGTCTGATATATCAGACTCCAAAAAACGTGTTAAACTATCCTAGATATATGTCTATCCCCAATTAGGACCCTTTACACCAAGAGGCCCATGCGAGACGCAAGACTCTTAAAATAAAATCTCGAACTACTTGTCAAATATAACACACGACATAACATTAACATAACTAGGTTTATTATTTGAAATCACGTGGTTCGGAACTAATCAACTAAGGCACCAAATGAGGGCAATAATTTTGCTCACATGTATAGTTGCTAGGCTAAAAGCTGTCCACGAAGAGTTGAAACCGAACTTATGGGGAGGACGAACACCGCATAACTTTGAACCCACGTCTTAGTTACCCTTCAACTTTTCTTTCTTATAGCGAATGAAAAGATTGTGCTCCTTAAGTATCACAATCCAGCTAAGCAAGCGACCGCTTTCGGATAACAGGTTATTTTCCCAGGTTAACGGGCAATAATCAGTTTAAACAAAAACTGGGATCCGGGTACGTATATCACGCCAAATTCTGCACTGCCCACACGACGAAGCCACATTCCTTTTAGGATGGACTGTACGCCTCTTCTCTGCTTGTTAGCTTGCTGCCTAAGTACAAATTTGATCTTTCCCGGCCTTTCGCATCCTCTTGACAAAGTACGTCTCCATGCCACGATCGCTCGCATCGCACTGAATTACGAAACCCTTTAGAAAGTCGGGGCGGATTAGAACTGGCTCATCGCTCAAGGCTCGTTTCAGCGTTTGAAACGCGTCCTACTTATTTTGTCCTTTACACTTTTACTGGCTCAGTCTTTCTAACAGCGTCATTTAAAGGACTAGCAAGGGTTGTGTAATATTTCACATAATGCTGGTAATATCCAGCCAAACCTAGAAAAGCCCTTATCTCGGACGTAGTGGTTGGTCGGCGATAGTTCAGAACTAAGGCTACTTTGATTTCCGACGGTCTGCGTCGGCCGCACTTCACCACATGTGTTAGATACGTCACTTAGGCACATCCTATGTGACCCTCCGACGGTTTGACTGATAGGCCTGCTTCTTTGAGCCTCCTAAGTACTACTCTAAAATCTCTACATACCCCTCCCATCGGTTAAGAAAGATGGAAACGTCATCGAGGTAAGGAAGCGCGTACTGAGACGGGCCACGAAACACGTGATCCATTTGTTTCTAGAAGCAATGCGGCTCGTTTTTGCGATCGAAGTTCAACTTGACGAGACGGACTGTCCCGAATGGGGAAACGAAGGCAGCGTTAGAACACGCGCTTCGCCACAGGCTCGTTCCATCATTCGGAAAGCGTTCTCTCTCCATGGTAATATACAAGCTTTGCAAAGCTTACGCCTGTAATCTCGTACGGAGCTGACTTCGAGGCCAATAAAGCGGCAAGCACGCATACCTCCCAATCGCGCTGTCGCTCAAAGCAAAGAGTTCTCCACTTTGGCTTTCGCACTGAGTGCCTTCGCTCGGTCCACTGGGTTAGAATGCAGGTGAAAATTACCACTGTGCGCTACCTTGGCTGCCTACCAGCTATCGAAGAGTGGGGAAAATATAGAGAACCCCTTGCATGGCGCAGCAAGGTGGTTTTTTGCACTAATGGGGATGACGTAACCCGAAGCGGCCGTTGGCGGCTCCGACTAAGCTACCGCCAGAGCTTTCCGCCCGCTCGCCGTGCGGGCTTCCCGTCTCACGTGTTTTCGTTTTCCACTCACAGGCTGCCACAACATCGCTCCAGTTAGAGCCCGCACACGAAGGAACACTTTCTTATTTCGGTGCTCGCCGAATTCGTCTGTGTAGCCTCACTGTTCACACTCTACCGCAAAACCTTGTTATCCCGCGCAATGTGCCCGCTCCGGTTGCAAGCCGCCTCCAAGGCCTCCAGTGATATTGTGCCATCTGCGGAGATCGACAAAACCGATGCCGACACATTAACTCGATCAGTGGACTCGTACGGTGATGTCTCGGACGTCTACGTTATCTCGTGTAAGTACCCCTTTACTCTCCGAGATGGCGGAAACATCCCTGTTAGCGTCGGTCGCTACGAGCTGACTGGATATCTTTCTCGGCAGCGCTTCGACCTTGAACTCGTTTTCGTGCAACAGCTGATCGGAGACCGGTGACAACGTACTGTTCGTCTCGCAAAGCGCATCCAGCTGAGTTTCTCCAGCCAAGGGTTTGATGCAACCTTCGTTACCCGCTGGTTTGGCGAGTAGACTACCACGGGAGTTTTCCTTCGTCTCGTGGTTCGGGCTACGCTGCTCGGCGTCCTTTCGAGTGTCGTACGCTGCAGGAAAGTCAAGTTTCTCCGAGAGCTTCCTTACTTGCAAACTCGCGAGTGCCCTCCACTGGCCGGTACTCGCCCACACTTTGCTCGTATCGAAATCTTTTTTTCGACGTGGCTCCTCTGCCTCTGCGCCATTGTCGTTTTCCTGCCTGGTTTCTCTGTCCAAAACTACGATTGCGGTAGCTTCGCGTTTTAAATGTGGAGCATTTCTTAGGCTCGCCTGGTCATCCGTCGTTGATGGCGGCGCCGTCCACACGCTCACTGCGCAAGCGCAACTCTCCCCCTTACACCCACAGCTCCGCAATACTACACTATGAAAAAAGAAATAGTTAGCGGAACCCGGTTTCGATCCCACGACTCTCTGGCCGCAACGGCAGGTACCCCGAGCTCTTCTCACTACGCTACAAATCCGGGACAGGAGCAAGTGCTACGAACGCGTCTTATGTCCTTGACTCATTCAAACTATGTCAAGAAGCTACTGATACAACAAAAGCACGCGAATCTGAACGTCAACGGAAACGACGAACTTAAAACTTTAGAGGGGGATGCTGAATTACCCGTGGGAAAGCTGTGGCGGGAAGCGCCACGCGCCTTGCAGCTCAACCAGCCCCGTGCGCAGCGCCTCTGATGCTGATTGTGGCAGGATGCCCCTGGGGATTGGCTAACCAAACAATCCATCACGAAATAGGTTCGCGTTCAACCTCCGTCGTCATCTTCCCGTAGGGGAACCGCCGAAGAAGAAGAAGAACGAGAAGACAAAGCTGCGAAGAGGAGGGCGTGTACATTGCTCTCAGCCGGTGCACCAATGTCAACAACCTTTACCTCACCAAAGCTGACGGAGACTACCGATTCCACCACAGAGACAACATCGACAAGAACATGATGGACGAGTTTCGACGCCTCGAGAACCACCGCCTACTCACCGTAACACAACCGCACTTGCGTGCCTTTTCCACCGTTGTGGGCCCGGACGCAGAATTCCCTCTGGCGCTAGTAAAAACCAGATCACTCAATATAACGGCAACGCAATGTAACCACACGGAACCGCCACGATGCTTCGCATCCTCATCAGGGTTCCCCACGGGAAGATGGTGTAATTTTTTTCCTGGGACGTCTTTGCACCCTGCCCTGCCAACAACGAACGACTGCAGTTTGTCCCGAATTCTCCGACTGCTCGCCTGAACCATTGGAGAAGTCACGCTAGACGCCGGCGAGCGCTGCCGAAGCTTCAACTCTACCGTCATCAACTCGAGCCGTTCTTGCCTTTCGGCTTCCTCTCTCCGTTCCTGCCTTTCGGCATCTTCGCGCACATGCTCACGGCGATCTTTAACCTCCTATGCGCTCATGCTCACGGCACTTTTTCGCCACCTCTCGCTCACGGCGCTCTTCGATTTCAGCCCTGGCATTACTAAATTCTTCAGCCGTTGCGTTCTCCTTCCGCTTGACCTCAACAATCGCATGCTTCCGTTTCGCACGGTATAAGTCAAAGCCGAGCTACTCTCAAATTTCGATGAGATCCTTTACTTGAGGTGCTACATTGTTTGCATTAGCCTCTTTCTGCTTCGCCAGGTTAAAATTCCCTTGCCGCTCCTATACTATCGTGGTACTAGTATGTCACACACAAGTAATTCCCCACAGTTCTTCGTTTACACCCTCCACCCCAGATCTGGTTTGAACACACTTTCCCTAGGCTCAAAACAATCAAAGCTATACACACTGCTTCACAGAGCACTTCGCTAAACTAGGATAACCTGTGTTAGAAAGTCTGGTGTAACGAGAGCGAACATTGAGCATTTCCAACACTAGAGAGTAGCCGTTGCCGGTCGACCGCGCAGCTGCCATTAACTGTTGGGACTCGCATCCCAGCACTGTCACCACTGTTGGGAATCAGCCATTCCGATGCTGTCACCACTGTTTGGAATGGGCCATCTGTCCGCAGCCACCACTGTTGCGACGGGTCATTCGAGCGCCGTCACCGGTGTAGCGAAGTTCCCTTGCTCCTTCCGCTATCGACACTGCGCCGAGCAGAGCAATGAAGTTCTCGAGCCGACGAAAAGTTGAAGCAACATTTATATACAGTATGTACAAGGGTAACAAAGACGTTACATGTCTCGCACAAAGGCGACAACACGTCTACACTCGGTGCCTCCGTAAATTTCCGGGCTCGCTGTGCTTCGGGGCGCGTTTGGTAACCCCGGGAGTCCGTTGCAGCCGGGCGCTCGCTTTGAATCGATCCAATGAGGAATCGCAGTGGGCAAAGTTTGAAATTCAATGAATAAAGGCGAAGTGGTTGCGTAAGCCGATCCGCCGAAATAAGGAAAGAGAAGGCGACACAGCGTCACCCTCCCCAGGCATGTCGCTGTGCGTCTGCCGCCGGCCGCTCCTTTGAGGCATAATTCGGTTCAGCTGTTGCGAAGGAGAATGGAGAGGTGACTCTGAGCCACCTTCGAGACTGGGCATGTCTGCCGCGGCCGTTTTGGCGGAGGCGTGAATCGGCCCCGCTGTCTGCGCGTCGCTTCGTGCAGCGAATTTAGGCTGGTGCTCTGGCACAACACAAGGCGCGCTGCACTGTTGGAGGTAAAACCAACTTTCGCGTAGTACTTCCCTGATGTACAAAGCTATCTACCAGAAATACTACGCCAATAATTCCTGCGCTGGCACAGGCAAAATCAGCTCACTGCTTCTTTTGTTGCCACATCCCACCCATCCTCCTCGGAGCTTCCAAACGCTTCCGACGATTAGGTTTACACCAGAGGAAAAGGCTTCGCAGCACTAAGTCCGTGGACAGCGTCGTTTAAACTGCTTACGAGGTTACGACGCTCTGCCACTTGTGGGTTCACCGATGCTATTATGAAGGGGGATTTGAAGTCAAGGCCTTTTCTCTTTAAAGTTATACACCTAGTAACAAGGAAGCATCCACCACCGCATATAAAAATGGGTAAAGCGAAATGCGAAGATTGCGTGTAAACGTCTGTGAGCACGGCGAACTGTAGGCTCACCTGCCAAGTGGCGCCCCACTTTTTAAGCTCCTGTGCACTTAAATGTGTGCACTTTTATTAAACACTGCTGGTTAGGGGCGCTGCTACGAATGCGTGGTCCTGCACTACCTTGCCTTTTTACTGTGTCGTGGCTCATTGAAAATCCCAGAGAGTTTAGAAGCGTGAAATCTGTTTTGTGATTCCGCAAATCGACGCCGTAGAAAGAAGTGGTCGGGCGAAGTGATTGGCCGCTGTGTTGGTTTGTTTTGCACTAACTTTATTTATTACGTTTTTGTCTCACCTATTCCTAATTCGCCCTTAATGTACTAGAAGTGGGGTTGCCAGTGCTTCGAGATGGAGGGCCGAGTTGCATGAAGCCGACGTGATGGAGGGCCGGGCGGCCAATTGGGTGGTAGTGGGAGGGGGCTTTCAGGGCATAGAAAAAACAAGGACGAGCGACTTGCATATTCTGGGTAAGAGTGAATATGGGGGACAATTCAAGTGAAAGCGATCAATTCTCAGTTCTTCTCTGCTGTCTAACACAATTTAACGTTAAAACTGGGGTGTCAGCCTTCATATACAATGTGGCATTCGAAGGGGTAGGCACTCTGGCGACGTGCAGAGGGCCGCATAATACTGCCCCGCGGGTCCCATGACGCCACGGCTCTGGCTGGCTGACCCCTGCACTAGAAGTCACACAAGACTTGTTGCGCATTTTAGAGAACTCTTATTGCACAGTACAGGTGTACTATTCTTTTAAGCCTAAAATATCCAAAATATTTACAAATAAGCCCACTAACGCTGCTGTAAGCACACGTATGCAACATTGCTTAACTTATAAGTAGACATTGCCAGCTTTATAGAGACGCCTTCCTGCTACTTGCACTTGATGGGGCGGCGGGTGTTAACGGAAACACAATTGGCAAGGCCAAGTCGATAAGAGTGACAGCAAAACGAAATCCGCAGCATTTATTTTTTTTTTATTTTGCCTCACATCTTAGACAGGAGCCGTGCGCGGCCAGCATTCTGTACACTTTTCGTTTGATGTGTACGAACGTCCCAAGCACACTTTCGAGGCTCCTTGTCTGTTGCAAGCGTGAAGTGCCCCTAAGAGCAAGGCGTTTCCATGCAGGTACTTCTACTCGGTAACAGCTAAATGTAGAGGTCAACGCAAAAAAAAAACAGAGATAAGGTAAGGCAACGGAGGGACGCAGGAAATAGACCGAGCCGAACCGGCACCGATACCTGCGATTGTCATCAACTCTCTAAGGTTTGGCGGTGGGAATGAGACGCTGCCACACGCAAGCAAGTCGGGTGGAAGACATTCGAAAGCGTTAGGTGGGAGCGCATTGGCAGCGTACCTTCCGAGTCGATGGATCTTCCCTCTCGTTGGACATTCACACTCTATTGGAATCCGTCTCGCCGATCATGTGACGAATTGGACCTTCCGACTCGGTGGATCTTTCGTTTCGTTGAGCATTCACGCTGCAAGCGTTCGAAAGCGTTAGGCGGCAGCGCATTGGGTAAAGTGGCATAGGTTACGAAACTTGTCGAAAACATCTAGTGGTGTATGAAGTGCCACAAGACATAATTTACGCTTTAATATTTTCCCATTCATGGTCATCAAGCAATGCTTAGCCGCCCGCGTACAGAGCTCGCTCCACAAGTTCGTTTACATGACACTACACTAGTGCTGTCGAGTGTGGCTCTTAAGTGTAGCTGGGTAGAGAATGGGGCAGTAAGGATTCATTAGTAATTAAAGAGCACGGTACAAGCTGTCGCATTAGAACTTTTTCGTCTGATCGATTTTGCGCCGTCCTGTCCTTTTGGAATTCAATGGGGATGTGTGCTGGCTGAAGGTCTGAAGTTGAAGTGTGTGTTATCGCAAACATTTCGCCTACCATAACACACCGATCCTGCCCAACCACGGCCCGGAGGTGCATGTGCATCTATTTACAATATACAAATATATTTGTGCAGCTTTGAGTAGGCGGATCTCTGTATATGAGTGCAGGCTGTTGGGACCGCTCCGAATAAGTGACGATGAACGCAGCAATAAAAGCATTGCAATTTAAAATACACCTTTTTAGTTCTTCTAGTCATTTACGTTCGTAGGTATCAATAGATATTAATTTTAGATGCGAAGCATTTCATGGTGCGGGCTGTGTCCCTCCCTTGTCGTTTTTGCGCCGTCCACACACCCACTGTGCATGCTCGGCTTGCTGAACGCCCGGTGGTGTCTTGCCCTTCAATGGCTCCAGGAGCGACAATGTTGCCGGTGTCTTCCTGGTCCGGCATGAGACGAGCACACTTCTGCTTTAAGGGCTCCTGGAGCGACAGTGTTGCCGGTGTCTTCCTGGGCCGGCAAGAGCCGAGCAAGCTTCACGCGCCTTCGACGTTTCATCGTCGTCGGCAGCGGCGTGCGTCGGCGAGTCTCGGCGGGCCGTGATTACAAGCAGCCAATAACCAACCGGAAAACACGCATCGACCTCATCTTCAGCAACCTTAGGATTCATCCACTACAATAGCCCTTGACTTTACATTTCACAGACCATAGGGCGGTCATAATCAAAGCGGAACGCCAACCACAGCTCTACGTCACCTACGTTAAACATGATGATGATAATGCCTAAATAAAGACAAACTCCTAACACGTACAACGTCTCTCTTTCTCTCTCTCTCTTTATTGCCTCTCCACTCGAACACCCCCACCCCCCTCCAATTAAATTACACCATCTTCCCGTAGGGGAAACCTGAGTAGTATGCGAAACAGCCTTGCCGTCAACGCAATTTCCCATTTCGTAGTTCCGGTAAGTGAAAAGTGCAGTAGTTACCAGGGAAACCAAACGGTAAATATAATGGTAGCTACGCACCTCAACCTAATCGAAACGACCAACAGATATCTAATGGGAACTTGAACCGACCCCATAGCTGCTTCGCATACTACACAGGGTTCCACCACGGGAAGATGGCGTAATTTTTTATACTAGCGAAAACGCAGCTCGTTAAAATTTTTTTTTTCAATGGGCGCACTGCACACGAAACTCCCGGAAGCGAAAGTCTCCAGTAATATTGATTTTTTCAAAGGTACGACTGCTGCTCACAATATCGGTAATAATTCAATATCAATGACAAGGGGTGTATCATTATGACATATTGAACTGGTAGAAGCAGCGGACAAAATAATATTTCACAATATTTGGTTTCTAAAGGAAACAAAAAGGCATAATTAAAAAATATATATATTGCAAAAATAAATAAAAAACTAATTTCTTTTAACATGCGTACAATAGCTATTTCTGATTCCCATTTTCTATTTTTATACAAAAGCAACCATTATATTAAGGGGAATATGTTTAAAAATGTCTTCGAAAATTATTATGCTCAAACGTTAGCGTTCTGGGCTTTGTGAACAGAGCGAGAGCGCTGAAAATATCAAAGTAATGTCCGAAGCACGAAGACGTAAACAAGGGTTTATAGGTTGAGTGGGACAAATAAACCGAATAGTTATTATCCCACACAAGCACTGAATAATTCTCTATGAGTGCATAATAATAATAATAATAATAATAATAATAATAATAATAATCAATCAATCAATCAATCAATCATGTTTATTTACGTGCCCAGGAACAGCCAGAGGCCTGAGTGCTGGCGCACGGGTAGTTACATGAAAAAAAAAAATACACAAAATACTAGAAACATATAGCAAGAAACAAACAAGCGACAAGACACACACAAATTGAAGTAGTGAAAATAACAGAAATAAAGCACAGGCGGAGCCTGGGTACAGGTAAAAAATAAAAAAAGAAGATGCCTATGTTCCTCTGCCCGTCGTAAAGGCCACACGACAGGCAGAGCAACAAAGTTTGACAGTAATACAACAAAAACAACGGCAAGAGTGTAGAGACAAATGAAAAAACGAACAAATGACAGTAAACAGTTTCAAAAATAGGCAACTATCAGTTGGATAGACACAACCGCAGAGATATCAAATTCCAGAAAAAAAAGAACGACAGACATATCATAGGTGTTTAACATACTGTATTCAACAGCGTTGTACGGTAAACTGTAAAGGATTTCTGAAAGATGTCAAGGCGTTCAAAGAAGCGGTTGTAACCATTCTGTATTCTGCGCACAGGAGAATGATTGGAGTTGCGCGCAGAGGTCAAGAACGGGCGATGCGACCTGGTGGGCCTTTGTGGTACACTAAACTCTAAACAGTTAAGCAGGTCTGCGCAAGAAAGGTCACCATGAACAATTTTGTGAAGAAATGTAAGGTCTGCACGCATACGTCTGCAGTTCAAGGAAGGGATGGAAGGGACTATGGATAAGTCAGAATCAGGATGAAAACTGTGATTGTGATGACGGTGCTTAAATATGGATAAAAACTTCTTCTGCACACGTTCTATTAATTCACTACTAGATTTGGAGATGCCGTTCCAGGCAACAGAAGCATATTCTAACTCTGGTATACATATTGCATTGTATAGCATTAGAAATTGATCTGGAGAAGAGAATTCCTTTGTAATCCGACACACATTTCCAAGGCTTCGGAGTGCTCGCCGGGTGATGAGCCTAATATGAGGAGAAAAAGAGAGGGTACTGTCGAAAAGCACCCCTAGGTCCCTAATCTCCTCAACCCTTTGCAGAGGAGCTCCCTCAATACTGTAGGAAAACAGCAGACGGTGGGTTTTCCGGCTGTAGGTGACAACCTTTGTTTTAGTGGGGTTTAAAATTAGGCAGTTTTTCCTGCACCAGACCGATAATTCCGACACATCCCTCTGCAAGGCACAGCAGTCCTGAACACCGCTAATGTGCCTAAATAGTTTGACATCATCAGCATAAAGAAGAAAAGAAGAGTTTGTTAACACTGTTGAAACATCATTGATAAAGACAGAAAACAGTAATGGACCCAGCACGGAACCCTGGGGTACACCACTTGTTGCAGGGTAAACACTACACTTTTTGTAGTTAACATCTACATAAAAGGACCGGTCAAGGAGATAGTTGGACAACAAGGCAACAAGGCTTGCGTCTACACCGGACTTAGCAAGCTTGTTAATTAATAACTGATGGTTCACCACATCAAACGCCTTACTGAGGTCAAAATAAATAACGTCCAACTGGCCGTTTTCACAAACTGCAGCCGAAGCCTGTGTCATAAAGCTTGCAAGATTTGTGACCGTCGATCGACCCGAGAAAAAGCCGTGCTGATTTGGTATCACAACGTTCTTGACGCAGGCAGCAAGAACTTTGTGCAGAGCTGACTCAAAGAGTTTTGAGGCGACACAAATGAGTGAGATCGGGCGATAGTTAGAAACGGCTGACTTATCACCAGACTTAAATATTGGAAAAATTCGAGCGATCTTCCATGCACGAGGAAATTTACCTAAAAGTAAGCAGTTATTATAAATGGAAGTTAAGACAGGCACAAAAATGTTCCCATAAGCCTTCATGAGGGCTGCTGGAATTCCATCTGCACCACAGGAAAATGATGGTTTCATCCGTTGAAGGCTATCATTGACAATTTTTTCATCGAACCTAAGTGTGTTAAAATTAGAGTTATTAAACGATAGACGTTCGTCGTTGCCATCTGGCAGTTGAAAGACAGAATGAAAGTACTGAGCAAAACTGGTGGCAACATCCTCAACCTCTTCACCATCGGAATTAAGCAGGCTAACGTGTTCTTTAGACGCCTTAGAACGGCCGCGTACATACCTCCAGAATTCAGCCGGTTTCTGAGACGCAGCAGCCTCTAACGATTCTATATAGAGCTGGTGGTCACGCCGGTAGAGGCTTTTACAAAGTGAGCGATACCGACTAAACTCCGCTTTCCACTTGTCAAGCCCAGAACGCTTGGCCTTTTTGTGGGCGCTATCCTTAAGTTTAAGCGAACTTCGAAGTTCTTTAGAAAACCAGTGGGGAAATTTGGAAGGAACAGGCTTATAACAGGGAATATACTTTTCCATGCCACTTCTGACTATTTCGGTAAAACGTTGAACCTGTTCGTCAACATCATTGACATCCAAAACACTAGACCATTCAGCAGATGAATAAAAGTGATACAGCCCAGCATAATCTCCACGCTTGAAAGCATATCGCGGGACTGAACAATTGTCAACACCGCCAGAGCGATGCTGGGTCGCGACCGAGACAGAGACAATAAGAGGGGGGTGAAACTTGTCGGGGTGCACAAGGGATATTTGGGAGGCACACACTTGTACGTTTTTTAAGTTTGAGAAGCACACATCTAGAACATTACCACAAGAGTTTTCTATGCGGCAAAACTGCTGCATGGCGGTGAACGACTGAAAATCTAACAGCACGCTGCATTTCTGCGCTGCATAATGGTTTTTGTGCTCAAAGGAAAGACTGTTCCAGCGAATACCTGGGGTGTTGAAGTCTCCAAGTATGATGAGCTTATGGTTGGAGTGTGCATTTGAGACATTTTCTATGGATGTGAGTGTTCGATTAAATTCAGAGGGTAATACATCCGGGGATATATAGAATGCACCGATGAGTAGCTTCTCGCCCTTCGTGAGGCCTACCTCAAGCCAGACTGATTCGTCTAGTAATAATAATAATAATAATAATAATAATAATAATAATAATAATAATAATAATAATAATAATCTTTATTTCAAAGCACTGAATACATATTCGGGCCAGCCCTAGCCAAAAAAGGCTTGTGGGGCCGTGCCCGGCAGTTGCTGCCAATTACGAACGCCGCAATACAAATATTGTCGTCTTAAAAAGAAGGAAAAGGAAATTTATTTATTTATTCGTTTTTTTATTGTACCTCAAATGACCCGAGTAGGGGTATTACATGAGGGGTGGCCAGATTCATTAGTTAATAAGGTGATCGATGAAACCCTTGATTTAGTAGGGTCGGAGTACTGGATGGCGTCGGTGGGCAAGCTGTTCCAGTCTTTGGCAGTTTGCACGAAGAATGAGTGCAAATGGGCAGATGTACAGGCTGCTGGAGGATAAACAGCTTTTGCATGGCTAGTGCGGCATGAAGTCCGGTGGGCGGGTGAGATAGCAGGTGAAGGATGCGATGCGTGGTAGAATTTATGAAACAGGCAAAGGCGAGAGATTTTTTGTCGTGAAGCTAATGTTTTATGGTTGGCGCGGCGTATGAGGGCAGATACGTGAAATAATGTGAATAGTCGGAATTAAATGAATCTAATCGCACGGTTTTGAACGGCTTCAAGTGTGTACGTATGATTAGATTGAAAGGGGTCCAAAATTGCGCACGCGTACTCTAGCTTAGGCCGAACTAGTGTAATGTAAGCTTGGATGTTTAGTGAAGGGGGAGCAAGTTTTAAATTTCGTCGAATGTAGCCGAGTGTACGGTTAACTTTGTTAGAAATATGCAAAATGTGCGATGACCAAGAAAGATCGGAAGTTAGATTGATGCCTAGGTATTTATAAGAGCAAACAGAAAGAATTGCGGAACCGCAAATGGAATACGTAGATGTTTGGTGTGACTGCTTCCGATGAAATGAGATGAGTACAGTTTTTTTAACTTTCAGGCGCATTAACCACGTTCCGCACCATGTTTGAAGGAGGTGTAGGTCGGACTGAAGGATTGCTGAATCGAAGGATGACGTATAGAGCAGTATAGAACGCAATCATCAGCGAAAAATCGGATATTGGAATGAATGTTAGTAGGAAGGTCATCAATGAAAAATCAAGAATAGCAGAGGGCCGAGAACAGTGTCCTGCGGAACTCCGGAGAGAACGGGGGAGACATCTGAAGCAATGTTGTTGACGTAAACAAACTGTTGGCGGTTAGTCAAAAAGTCATGGATCCAACGAAAATCTGAATGTTTATTTTCGGTGGGATAGTTATAAAATCAAGCGTTTGTGTGGAACTTTATCAAAAGCTTTTTCAAAGTCTATGAAAATGGCATCTACCGGTGTGTTAGTATCCATGCTAGAGCTGACATAATTCACAAATAGCTCGAGTTGGATGTCACGGGAAAGCCCTATCTGGAAGCCATGTTGGTGAGGGTGGAAAACTTTATTGGCAATTAGGTATTTTACACTGTCTGGGGGAGTAGATTATATGGTCCATGATTTTCGAAAAAACAAAAGTTAAGGAAATGGGATAGTAGTTATTATTGGAATTTGAAGTACCTTTTTTCGCCACTGGGATAACTCTACCCACCTTCCAGACCAGCGGAACCACACCACATACAAAAGACTGCTGAAAAATGTGCGCCAAGATGATACTTGAGACATGTTTGGTGTTGTTTAGTATTTTTGAATTGATTCTGCCAATGCCAGAGGGAGATGATAGCGACAATGATTTTGTAACTTTCAAAATTCCATTAGGATCAAACACTAATGATGCCATGATGTCGTGGTCGAAGAAAGAGTGTCAGATAACTCACTCACAGGTTCTCTGGTAAACACCGAGCTGAAGGTTTTGTTTAGAATTTCGGCGACATCATGTGCTGGTACAGGGTGGTTACGATCGTCGGTTAGCAATAGCGAAGTGGAGTGGTTAGGGTTAATAGTCTTCCAAAATCGTTTTGGGTTATTACGTAACATTTCTGGTAATGTTGTAGAAAAAAACGAAAGTTTAGCCGTTTGGGATGGCGCCGTGAACGTCTTGTCCGTCGCACAATATTTGGCCCAAGCATGCGGGCTGTCAGACCGTTTAGCCGACCGGAATAGTCGTTTCTTTTTATTGCTCAGACGTTTAAGTGACGAGTTGAACCATGGGGAAGATGATTTTTCTTTGATGGTAATGGTGGGGACGTGTTTGTGGGTTAACTGCTGCATTTTATTTTTAAAAAGGGACCAGTTGAATTCAAGAGAGCGCTGCAACAAATCAACGACGAACCACCCAGAGAATGTTGTTAGCTCTTCATTGATAGCCTCGTAATTTTCTTTAGCCAAGAGCGTGATGGTTTTTTTTATTGTTTGCTGATGAGGTAACTTGAGTATATTTGAAGAGTGGATTACTACGTGGTCACTTAGGCCAGATAAGTATGTGAGTGGTGATATGCTTTCAGCGTGCGAAGTTAAAAGGAGGTCCAGAATCCTTGACGAATTACAAGATTCTGGAGTTGGCGCAGAAACAAGTTGTGTTAAGCCAAACGTTAGACACGTGTCGACAAAATAAATAAGAACAAAAGTAAAAAGCAGGTACAAAAAGAAAAAAGAAAGCCTGGGAATAAAACAAGCACCAGAAAAAACATTCAACAGCTTCCACCACTCAACATTCAACCACATAACACAAAAATGGCATCTCTACCTTGAGCACGAGAGGTAAAGGAAAACCGTTCGGAGGGAATGGAGTTGAGGATAGAAGGGACATAGAAAGTACGCGGCCGCTCACCATATTTAGTGCGAACCCTCGGCACAACAAAGCGATCTCGTAAGCGGAGCTCACGTTGCGGCGTGTAGAATATACAGTGTTCGCGGGACCAAATATATTTTAACACCACAGTTTGTTTAAAGAACACAAACAAATCGGGCATCCTTGACAATTCAAAAACGTGTGCATGCGAATCAAGCGATGCACCGTACATTACAGACCTAAGAACCGATTTCAATACACAGTTAATTTTGTTTTTCCAGAAGGCGATACAGAAGTAAAAACTGCAGATGCCATACCGCAAGACGCTGTAAGCAAGTGCACGAGATATTTGTTGCGTATGTACACCGGTCATAATGATTTAATAGAAAACAGGAGACAACCTTTCTGAGTTCGGTACATACATACGCTTCATGGCTATTCCAGGACATATCAGAATCAAACAATAAACCTAAGTACTTAACAGTAGATTGTTGGGAAACAGGTGTACATGCACATTGGACACAATTACTAGTATGCAAATAAATTGGAACGTCGTGAGGAATAAGCTTAGCTGGATTATAGAAACAGACTAGTTGTGACTTATTGTTGTTTATTGCAATTAGATTATCGCTGTACCGCAGCATTACTTGCATACAGTCATGCTGCAGGTATTATGTCGCTACATCATGGTTATTATGTCTGGATACAAGTACCGTGTCGTCCGCATATGTGAAAACTCGGCAATAAGTGCAAAAACCATTGAGGTTGTTAACGTATATATAAAATAAAATAGGAGCAAGAATAGACCCCTGATGGACGCCTGAGGTTAAATGTTGTGGATTGCTCTTGATCGAACGCAACACAACAATTTGGGAACGATTGGATAGTTACTGGTTAATTAGGTATAGATACGGGCCTCTGAAACCATACGGGAGCAGTTTATCAGATAAAACGGAGTGATTAATAGAATCGAATGCCTTGGAGGCATCCAAAAACATGTCACAGGCAAATTCATTATGTTCTAAAGCATTGTTTAGAAGATGAGAAAGATCTTCTAGAGCTTTCTGTGTTCCGCGCCCTGTGACAAAACCGAATTGCTTGAGTGAGACCACATCATGTGCATCAAGGAAACTCAGCATCACTGTTGCAATGTGTTTTTCTAAAATAAGGGCAATGGTAGGAAGCATAGGAGTTCCCCGATAGTTTGTAACGGAATTTTTTGGGCCAGTTTTATACCATGGGGTTACAACGACCTTTTTTAAGCCCAAAGGTACAATTTGTATATCAATGATATTGTTGATTATAGGAAGTAAAACATGTTTAAGACGCGCAAAATGCCTACAGAGAACTGCCACAGAAACACCGTCAATTCCTGCAGCTTCATTTCTTTTGAAGCTGAATAGGATGCAACGCAGATCATCTTCGGTACGGGCGGCAAAAAAGCTGATTCAGATATCGACTGCAGCCTGTGAGTGGGGTTAAAGATCGTTAAAGATCCTCAGGGGGACAAATTTAACGGGGAGCCCTTCATTACGGCGCGCCTCATCACCTGTGTAGCGTCGGAACATTGAACCCCACAATCAATCAATCAATCAATCAATCAATCAATCAATCAATCAATCAATCAATCAATCAATCAATCAATCAATCAATCAATCAATCAATCAATCAATCAATCAATCAATCAATAAAACAACCACTACGGTCACGTCCAATAGGTTACACGGACGCTAAACTGAATCCTACATGCATAAGACTAACAAAATTGTCAAAACAGACAGTTCAGTTTGATGTGGTAACACTTTACACAACTCATTGAAACGCATCGCTATCCACTTTTCCGAATAAGCGCACTACACCTCTTGTTCGACCTTTGATTCCGTGGATCTTTCATCTCTATGGACATTCAGGTTCAATTCGACCTTCCGACTCTGTGTATCTTTCGTGTTGTTGGACACTCAGGCCCGATTGGACCTTCGGACTTGGTGGATCTTTTGTGTTGTTGGTCATTGAGGCTCTATTGGACCTTCCGTCTTCGTGGATCTTTCGTATCGCCGATCACGTGAGGGATTGGACCTTGGAACTCAGTTGATCTTCCGTCACGTTCGACATTCAGCCCACAAGCGGTGACAGTGTAGGTAGTCATGTGCAGGCCCCACTTTTGCGTGAATATAAAGCGTTGCACCTGAAGGTGCCGTACTGGATGGCGCTCGTCAACACCCTCAAAATAATGTCTACGCTAAATAAACTTAAAAGTGTTATTTTTAGTATGAAAATCTATAACGGTAGTGTGCTTGTTCGCCGCAGAGAGTACCGCAGCAAGATTAATAGCGTGTGAAGGCTGTCCCGGAAGTCACAAAATTTCTCCAATTTGTTTTAGGCTAGAAAAACGAACGTCTTCTCAATTTATTTTTTAGAAATGTGTGAGCTGTCTTTTTTATTTGTCTGGTGCACTCCTTAATTGTTAACTGGAATTAACGTGCACGCAAAAGCATCTGCACCGCTATGGAAAAAAATAATTGCATTCGAGCAGCATCGCTGTCCGGCGCACTCTCTTGTTCGTTCTTTTGTTTCAAATATAGTTGTTATTCCACAAGCGGAAGACGGCAGGCTATCCGAGAGTGATAAACATTATGAAAATACTTAACATGTGTTACAATTAGGAAAGTCAGAAATAAATATGCTGCCAGTATTCTGCGGACAGTCCTGCATTTGGGAGGGCTAGGAATTGATTCATTACGCCTAATTATCTACAACATAAGCTCAAATGTCGACAAAGTGATGCTTTTGCGCCTGCTACGTTTTCCTGCGAAGTCGCGAACCGCAAATTCATGCTCAGTAGCGCAGGCAGTAGCTTGGACACTGAGCCGCCGATGCGTTGTAGTAGTTTAACAAAAACGGGAGATGTGCTCAGTAAATTAGGCATAGTGTGAAGACATGCGCAATTAAGCCCTGTGGTGCTCGTGAACCGAAGAACCCGAGTATTTCTCTATTACATCAACACTGCCCTCGGATAGCGTAAACGTTTAATGTTTTTGAATAGTTCGTGCTGTTTTTAAAATAAAAAAGCGTCTTCCAGGGCTGGTATGGAGTTGACTGAGTGACCAAAGGCTGGATCCTTCGAATAACACAAAGTTTCATTTGGCCTTCATAACCACTTTGAAAAAATAGAGAGATAAACACCCACTGAAAGAAGAAAAAATGAAAAACAAATATAAACACGTGGCAGCAGGAGTTTTGCTGAATTTCCGAGTATGCAGGCACACAGGGTGCTATTTCCTTTTGTATGAAAAGTGCCAACATGTAATTTCCAGCGACATCCCTATTGCTTTGAAGCGTGATTGGGGCCCCTTATTGATCTCTATTGGAAAAGCATGGCTGGCGTTGTTATTATTCCGCTCTGCAGCTTTCGTGCTACACTTAACTGTCGGAAGAATACTTTGTGGCACGAAGACGAGCTGTCAACTACGTGGAAAGCTTCCAATTATCTGTGCCCTGAAGCAGAAACCTTTACAAGTAACGCGGAAGCGGCGTTCGATCGGCGACCAATGTTTTCTTAAGACGAGGTGGCGGAATTATGAACACAGTGAAGTTAGTGGGGAATACAAATTGATGAAATCCACCTTGTGGCAAAGAGTATCATGCCGCTGTGTGGGAGAGCGAAACATTTCTCCAGAGATTGATTTATAATCACGTTTTCGGCACATCAAAGCAGCGCCACTCTCGATGAGTTCTTTTGAAGTGCGGCTGAATTTCCTGAGTGTCCGGGGCAAAGCTCATTCGTCTTACCCATTTGAATCGGTTGGGGTGACGCTGAGGGCGGCCCTCCGGGAGTTGGGAATAAATGAGGCCTACAAGGACCGATCATTTAAACTTGCGTGCAGCTCGCTATAACGGTTTGTAATCGCTTGGAAAAAGCAATCCGGCTGTGGTTGCTATAATATTATAACCGTGATTTTCGGTCTCGGCTTATTTGTCAGCAATCACTTGCACGAATATAAACTACGACTGTACCAACACAAAGATTCGAAATTATGCGTATAATTATATACCGGCGGTGGCGGGATTCTAATGAACAAATATGGTAATAAAAAGTAGAGCTGATAAAAGTAACTTTTATGTGACGCTGTCACCTACGGTTCCAGGACGCTCCAACCTAATCCAGCTTTGCAAGCAGGTGCGACTCAGTCATGACCCTTTTGCGGTTGTCCGGTAATTTTAATTTGTATCAAGTTACGGAGCTGTTCCAAGTAAACAATAAATAAGTTTGTCCCCTAACGACGTGGGGCGTTCTCTGCCCTGAATTTAACAAAGTGTTTTAATGTGGCCAACGGGTCAATTCCTATTTACTGTCCCAACATCTCGAATTCCAGTAGTGAAAATCGGTTTGTCTACACCTACTCTTTCACTCACCTTGCTCGTCAATTTCTTCCTCAAATGTTGAAGCCGAACCCTCGCACTTGTGGCACAAAATCGGCGAAACTTACTTTTCAGGTGACACGTAGAAAGGTGTGCCAAAATGTACTTTGCGACTGAAGTTTGAGCCGAAGCGTTGTTATGCTTGTTCACACAAGAGAGACAGTGAGTGTGTGTATTTGAGGGGGGGGGGAGGCAGGCGGGGTTGTTCCGCGAAACTCCTAAGGTGAGCTAGGCTTTATGGTTACAGTGAGAAAAACTGCGGCTTGTTAAGGGGCAAGAAGTGGGCTTCATACCTGGAATACTTGATAAGACCATGAAGTGGTATTGGATATGCGACGTGCAACGCTGCTGGCGCGAAGCGTCGGTGTTAACGAGAATCTTTTTTATCTTGCCCAGGAGGGGAAGAAATGACCGTCAATGCTTTCTTATTTCCAGTATCTAAAGGGAAGATGAAGTGGCATCAACGGCCTTCGTAGCTGTGTGCACATTTTTGTCCAGACGCGGCGCCTCCGTTCCTCAGTGCGTACAAAAACTGTAGGAGTGGCCAAACTGAAATTCAAAGTGTAGGCAAAACAAAAACCAATGAAAGCCCACGAGTAATATTGGACAATATGAATCGGTTGCGAAACGCATACATTATTAGTCAAAAGAATGAAGGAGGCAACAAACGCTTTTTCACTGCCTTCCTCATTATACAGGTAAGCCAAGGTAATGGACATCCCACCGCTGCCACGAAGCGTTTTCCAAAAATTGTTTGAATGCTATCAAGTTGCTGCTGTGGTGTGACAAACTTTTTTCACTCTAAACAGGTGGAGCCATGGCGACTCGAAGTTCAAAACGCCAAATTGCGGCATGGCTTCCTTGAACCTTAGCATTTTTGCTTGTGTAGCGCCACCAATTTCCCTCCATTCCGTTCATCGTTCCGGCCGTCCTTGTTTAGGAATAGGGTTTCAAAGACGTACCAAATTTTTATCCCCAGGAAACCGGCTTTGTTTGTGCCGTTCGAGCGAACGTTTCTTCCAAGGGACGAAAAGAAGCGAAAGCCATCAGGATACACGGGCCCCTTCAAGAAACAGAAATCCAACCCACCAAAAACGTTTAAGCGTCTGATCGGACCGGTGCTGGGAAGGCAAAACACACTAAACCGTAACGTTACATTGGCATACTTATACCCCTCCTCCACCCACCAAAAAAGGTGTACACGTCTGTTAAACCAAACTTGACACGCGTGCTGAAGGAAAACATTGACGTGTTTCTAAACAACCGAAGCCTTCTATGCGTTTATGGGGCCTTTTTCAATGGCAGTCACGCCCCATTATTTCTATAGCATCGTAAACACGCCGATTTTTGACGGTGCAGAGTGCTGAGCATGGCGTTCACTAAGTAGGTACAAGACCATCACCGCCAACTAAAAGCACAGGCAGGCAAAAACACAGGAATATGAAGAATTCGCTGCATTTGGCTCGGGACCATTAGCACTGACCCTAAAACAAACGTACTTTGTCAGAAACACTACCTTTTGTGGAATGTTCCTTTCTGCCATTGTACGCTTTCCCGTATATAAGTCCTCCCTCCACATCGAAGCCAAGGACCACTAGCTCCGCAAGGAGGTCATATACTAGGTGTAGTAGATTGTTCTCTCAGCAATATTGGGAAAATGGGACTGGTACAGGGAAAAGAGGTAAAGACGAAAAAAGTTAGAGACGAGACCTAAAGGCCAAACAAGCCAGTCTGCCCGTTTCTCCCCGGGACACGTGCCGCCATTAGGGGCGGTCGTCTGGCGCATTCTTCACGCTCTCCCCGCCTGGTACGATCGAGCACTCTCTCTCAAAAGACCAGCTACTCACACTCCGGTGCCTTCCACCGTCCTGAATACGATGCTGCTAGAACACAATTGCTCGTCTTTCTGTCTGTTCGAACGCCACTCCAGACGGTACAACCGCGCTGTTTACGTTCCACCTTCGCCCACTTTCTTTTCTGTGTGGGACACACAATTTTGGATTCCCTTCGTATCTCAAGGGGGTTGATTCGTTTGTAACGAAGAAAACCGCGTTGCTCCTTCAATACTTAACAGGTTTCTCGTGTAGGCAACTTTGTTGGTGTTTCTTCTTTTGTTAGGTTTGCGGCAGTCCCTCGCGAAATACTTCGCTGAAGAAAGAAAAACAGGATCATAACCGCGTCCACGTTACAGCGTCAGAATTCGCCGAGAAAAAATTGCTTCGCAAATCACGGAACACTCCCGAAACTTTGGAGTTTTATTTGAGTTTCTCTCGCCCCTTTGGGGCATTAAAAGCTCTGTTGAGACGTCGCATGGCTTTCATGAAATCATAAGTCACCACCATGGTGTCCTTACAAAACATTAAATTTTAAAAGGCTCCAGTATTCCCCACTCTTTCGCATTCTTTCGTTCCTTTCTTTTGAGTTGCTCCTTCTGGATGCGTTTTATCACAGCCCATCCATTTCTTCTCATCTGAGAGACGGCGGCTCAGGAATTCCAACATTTTTTCCCCAAGTGCTACAGCGTGAATGCAAAGGTCAGCATAGCCTTTGCGCCACGCCTGATATACATAATAGCCGCGCTTGTTGGGAATGAGCGTGAAATGCAGATACGAGAAGTGGAGCTCTGGGGAAATATTTTCTAGTCGGTCATTTTTTTAACAGGATGGAAGGAACGGAAGGTGTTTTACTCACATCACGTGGCGCTCCTGACACATATATTAGCTCAGTTCAGTGGACGTTTGCTGCAATAAATGAAAACTATGACTCATTATTGCAAACTTTGAAGTATCCACCGCCCAACAAATTTTTTCATGTTTCGAACTGACTACTCAAAACTGCCCCTACCTGGCTCGAGTGGATATCAGCGAAAAACTCGTATTACATGCGACTGCATCTCATTCCCTCGCCTTGTCCATGCAGCATCGTCGGCGTTGTTGTCGTCCGCCCCTCCCCCATTCTCCTCGCCGCGCGAGCTACGCTCTCCGCCGCTCACCCCCTCTCCTCTCGATGCCCCTCTCTCGCGAGGGGCATTGGATTGGATTCGGATGGATTGGCTTGGCTTGGCTTGGTTTCGCTTGGCTTGGATTGGATTGGACTGGATTTGATTGGATTGGATTTGGATTGGATTAAAATTGGATTGGATTGGATTAAAGTGGATTGTGTTGGATTGTGTTGCGTCATAGCCGCGGCAGACACACTGGCGCCGGCGCATGTGCAGTACTCTCCCTTCCGCGGTTTCCTCTCCTTCGGGCGCGCAGCGCATATAACCGGCGTTCCGCTCTACGGCGGCCTTTCGGTCGACGGTTTCTCTCCGCTTGCGCTTGAACCCCCCTCAGCGTCGCATCACACCAGGGTTCACGCGAGGGGAGGTGGGCGTAATTTTCTTGAAGTGAAACGCCGTTGGTCCACTAGCGACCCAAATAGTCACTATCAGTGGACTTCAATAGTGACTTCAATGGTCGTCCAAATGGACTCCAAAGGTAACTACAATGGTCATCACCAGTGCACTCGTATGGCCATGACTAGTGGCGTACGACTGATTTATTTTAGGAGAGTATCCGAACCCCCCAAAAAGGGAGGGAGAACACAATACTCTAAAAAATGGCAGAAATGGGAAAGCGTAAAAATAAGTATATTCGGGGAAAACTTGGAGGTCCTTTGGGCAAATTCCATTAAAACCCCCAAATTGCTCTCGGGTTAGGCATTTCTGCCCTTCGGCGGCGGCATTGCACAATCGCTCATTGTTTCACTAACTGCATACGTCGTATTCGCAAAAGCATAGCGATTGTACCCCCATACTATAAAAAAACCGTTGTCACTTGTTATTCGACAACACGCAGAAGCTATGATCTAGTTCTCACCCCCGGCCTTCATCAAAAATGGAATTTTTGTGACCGACCGCGACCCTCGTGGCCCCATTTGCATACGCCTCTGGTGTTTACCATGTACTGCTACATCTAATTACTAGCTAAATGTCTTCACTGAACGTGGCCTTGTATTAACACGACCAGCAGCGACTGTTGATGCTTCAGATAATTTCTCGCAATGGGAACCAGAACTCTTGTCGCGGATCTTTTATGAGAATTGCGGCAATGGCACACAGCTATTTGTTGCCACCAAGACTCGATAATAATTGTAGGCCAACATTTGTTAGGTGTCTTAGCAACCAGAGCACCCCTCCTGATTAACAGTGCACTGAAGCGTTCATGTAGGCACGTTATGAGCCATATATGGCTCAATCTGTTCCACCCTCCATCTGCGATAAATATTTTGTCAATTGGCTCCAGTAGTGGAGCTAGGAAATAAGGGGAGCATCTGTGCTTGAAAAATATTGCTTGAACAAAGCATAAAGGTATATGCGAATGGAAGTAGGGCAGCATCGTTATTTATGTTCCTCTATCAAGCCTCATAAATTTTAGAGGAGCATTCCCTTACCCATTTACAAATCTGCGCTAGACATCCAGCACGTGGTTCAGGTTGTGCATTACGCATTATACAACGACCAAGTTGTCTCTCCTCCAGGAAATTCATTCTGGAAAAATCAGTAATTACCGCCAAAAGCAAGAAATGAACACTCATTATCATGAGCCTGATCAAGACGAATGCCCCCGTAGCTTTCCACGTGTTTTTGTAGTGAGCTTGTAGAGTCTATCCCCCGAATCAGAATGTTTGTTGTTAATTTCTTCATGGAGTAGTGGTGTGCCGTTACTTTGGTCTACTTTTCGTCATTGTAAGGCGAGTAGGGCAGTGTTTCGATGGGTCAGTTGCTGAAGCTTCGTGCTGCTGAGTGCCACCCCTTTTGTGGAAAACCGTGTCAGTTTGTATAGGTTCGTCTTTTCAGCACCAATTCAGCGCGTGTCGTTCCTTTTCCTTTCCAATCGTTGCCTCCTTTTCCCGCTATGAATGTAACCTTGCGAATTCTATACAAGCAAGCGCTGCTGCTTTTATGCTGGAGACACAAACAAAACACCCTGTTATACACACTAAAATATTCACGAGTTCTTTAAAATTTTTCTGCAGATATTCCCTCTAGGGCGCTTTAAACAACCATTTAACAATGCGGTGTCAGCGCATAAATCAGCAGTGACGGCTGAAGAAAGAGATTACTTGAAGTACAAAAAACTAAGAGCTATGCTCTAGGGCTATCACTAATATTCACTGCCTGAAAGTAAACGCTTTTATCATTCCCGCTACACTCTCCACATTTCAAGACGTTTTTTTTATTCGGAAAAAAAAGGGAAATTTTACCCCCAATTGTTTTGTTATATTAAACCCATCAAACGCTAGTGTGCGTAAAGTTTGAACGGTGCACGGTTAGTAAAGGGCTCAGGAAAAGTTTGAAGTCTTGTCAAATATTTTGTCGACCACATGTGCAGTTTTCAGAATGGGTAATTTCTTCCCGGTAGTCCTTGGAAGGAAAGCATAGTTCGGAATTGCATGGTTATATTTACAATACTCTATTGCTATGGCGTCTTTGCGAGCCTCAGGTCACTCCCCATGAAACACGAACACCGTGTTTATTTTTTTAACGTTGCGGATTTTCTACCCTAGAACGTGCGCAGAAAAGTGCTGCGGTATTTACCCCGGGTACAGAATGCAATTTCGGCGGAGTGTTTCTCCCCTCATGGTTTTACCGAAGACGATTAATTAAGGTTGCGTTGACAACATAAGGTTTCCCAAGACATGTTGCAGTTTTCGGCAGTACGAACGTCCTTGGGTGCCCTGTGGAGATGCATCCGGCCATTTCCGCAGCACCTCGTTCTGTACTCAATATATATACATTATGTGCACACTGGGGTGTCGCCAATGTTCTCTTGTGCTATCTTACTAACAGTCCCTCAAGCTTGCTTTTCACCCGGCAGGCACGGCAATACCAACCGCCTTTTCTCTGGTGATGAAATCGTACGCTGGAATGCAAATCGTGCGTTTGTAAGCGGGCACCTTTCAACAGAACAAGATCGACCACAAAAAGGGCTACATCGGCCCCAAGTAATAAAGCAAATGCTTTCTTAGAAGGGCCGGTGGCGTCAGGTAACAAACCTGATGCATCTCCCCAAAGACCAGTTGCTCTACTGAAACAGTGTGATAAGTTCTCTGGACACAGGGTGCGTTCGCGAAACCGGCTGTTCATTGTGTGCCAAAACTCTTGTTGGAAAATACCGTAAAAGAAGCGGTGTTTGATATAGACAATACCCGCATCGATCAAGAAGACGATGGAACGCATTAGTATACCTTTATATCATAAACAATTTATCGGTACACACTTGGATATTTTGTAGATGTGTTTACTCAGCGCCCGAAAAATCGTGGCATGGGTTCTCTTTTCGTGAGCTATTACAGGTTTTAAATGTTTGCCAATGAGTGAACGTACCTCCAGGGAAGGTTGGCCGCACGAAGCTTTCGCGCTTTTCTCAACATTGCTTAGGAAAGGATGGTTAATTTTTTTTTGTTCTCATGCACATAGCTTGCTCTGTAGGTCGAAGCTCCAGCGTCTCTGGTAACCATGCGGCGTAGTAATTCACATAAAAACGTCTCAAGGAATGCCGGGCTTGACGCCAAACCAACCATTAAACCTGCCCTAAGCGAAGAATAAACGAGTTTTAAAGAATACGGGACACAGTAAGTCTGGCTGGCATTCCAACCTGGGGCCTTGAGATCATAAGGCAAAAACTCGTCCCCAACACCCTTTTGAATTGAAGTTGAAGTTGAAGTGAATTTCACCACAAAAATACGCGGTGCTTTGCACAAAATAGAAACAATTGTGGCATGAAAAGTTGAAAAAAAAAGCTGCGCTACAGCAGCTACATGTAGCTCATTTAGATAGCTACATGTAGCTCACTAATGGTGGACCCAGTGAAGATATTGTAGCTCGCAACTCTGAAACAGATGTTCGTATGTAGTGAGAACTTCATGAGTGATTTCAGTGCATTTATTACAAGAATAGCAATTATGGAGTACAACGTGCCCCCGTTCAAGGTGTTCTTTGCTTGGAAATGAAAACCCGGGTGTGTACCAAGTTATACAACCATAGGGGCAAAAAAGACGCACGGAAAAAAGGCGCGACGCAAATAATTTCAGATTATGTCCGGCAACAGGACACCATTTCTTTCAAAACACTACTCTCAAGAGAGATGCTGAGGTTGTAAACTATTTTTCTCATCCCTTTTGGAGAAAAATAGACTCAAGCAGTTTAGTATTCATTCCAAATTTACGAATTAAAACTTTCAATAATGTTTGAAACCACCCGAAATGATAGGTCCCTGTCCTTCTGTCGCGCCAAAACTAATCGTGGCTCAAATATTCCCTAGTACGCGGCACAGCTTGATTATACGCTTCATCAAGGGTTGCACATCTGGAACGCTGTCCAATTCGTTCGCGTAACTCGGTCCGATGAAGGGATATGTCGAGTAATCTTTGTGGCTAATATAATCCTCCCGTGGACACAACTTTCTTCCTTTGCTTCATTTGCCTGTCCTGAAAGGTCATAGCGGTGAACGACGTGCTCCAGCGCTCTTAACATGGCGTGCTGCGGTAGTTCTGCCGTGGATACAAAAACTGACCACAGTGTAGGAGACCTGAGGAGCCACACGTAAATGACTCTCATTCTCATTATCCCTGACCTAGCCGACGTTTTCTTTCCTTTTGAACAAAGGTTGTGTAAGTGTCTGGACAAAAAACACTCAGTGAAGGATTCGCTACAGGAGAACAAAGGGCGCCCCGGCTGTGCGGTGGCTAGAAAGAAGGGCTACTTATCTTAGATTAGGAAAAAAACGAATGATGGTACGTGAGCAAGGCAAGCACACGTAGTAACGCCAAGAGATATGGAGAAGAACGAACGGCTGCAAGCGGAACGGGCTTGCCGAGGTGTAACGGAGATAAAACCAGGGGTTTGGTACCATGGCAACTGGGATAAAGACCGGTAAAAAAAAAAAACAGGCATTCCTCCCGATCTCCAGCGTCGACGAGCAGGTGGACACGCTGGGAATCTCGCAACCGAGGGTGCAGCTCTTTCTGGTTGACCTAACCGCCACCATCGCTGCCAGGCTTCGGCCGCCAGCTACCACGCGTTCCTAGCCAACGTTCTTGAAAAAGAAAGTGATTTCTTTCTCTCTCTCTCTCTCTCCCAACGACGAACGCGTCAGCACGCACTACAGCCGCCGTTAACCCACTTCACGAACTGGACGTCTGCAGCGCGAGCTGTCTTGGGTAGCGTCTTGATGCGCGCACACACGTGAGCTGCTTTTTTTTACAATTTTTTGCCAACAGCACGGCGCAAAGCTGGCAGACATCGGGCGCTGTACGAGAGGCGTGTGATCACGTACGTCGTAAATGGCGGGAGTTACTATGATTCTGTTTTATTTTGTTGACGCAGCGAAGATTACGGCGCACAACAACAGCCCCCGCCGTTACAAAAGGCCGCTGTTAAATCGCCAATTGAAGTTGGGTTCAATCCACAATAATTCATCCGCCTCGCGTGCAGAAAGGGCCATGGTTCGAATTCCGGCGCCGGACCATTTCCACCCGATTAAAAAAAGGAATCCGCGCGTTGATGGAATTTCAGATTGAGGCATGGGGTGCGGCGTCACCCCGGCGACCATTGCACGTAAAGAACTCACTAATCAGACCACGATCGGCCACCCTGGTGTAGTAATGAGCGCAACCGCCAAAAAATGAAACAATTTACACACGTGACCTCAGTCTCCAGTGGCTGCGAAGAAATCACCACGGAGGCGGTCAGACCTGTGACGAAGCCGAGCGTGCTAAAAATTCCTGTAGCCGGACAGGCCGCCATTGGAATCTGAACCTGGCAATGTGCAACGGTAGAGTCTAGAGGTGTTGGAGGAACTAGAGGGCATTAAATGGGGTTTCATCGGGCTTAGTGAGGTTAGGAAGACCGGCAAAGCCTTTAAGGTGCAGAAAAATGGATACGTCCATTGTTATCGTGGTCTAGTGAACAGAAGAGGGCTGGGAGTGGGACTTCTTGTCCATAAAAGCATAGCTGGAAACATAGACAAATTCGTTAACATTACCGCAAGGCCTAACGGTCTTGTAATTAGGCCTAATAAGAGGTACAAACTCAAGGCAGTACAGCGCTACGCGGCTACTTCCACCAACGAGAGACCAGTTTCCTATACGCCTCCATGACCATGAAGAGGCAACATCAAAAGTATAAAAATCGTCTACCGTAGCAATGAGAGACTTCAATGCTAAAGTAGGCAAGAATCAGGCTGGAGACAAGAGAGATGGGAAGTATGGTATGGGCTTTAGAAATAGCAGGTTGGACCTACTAGTCGAGTTCGCAGAACGGAATAATCTACGCATCATGAATATTTTCTTCTGCAAACGGGAAAGCCGGAATTGGACGTGGAGGAGCCCGAATGGGGAGCGTAAAAATGAAATAGATCTCATATATGCGACAGCCCTTGCGTCATGCAGGATGCGGAAGTGCATCCCCGGCATGTGAGATCTCGAATTAGACTAGAATTGAAGAGGCACCACAACAAGCTAGTACGAGATAAGCCGATCAATGAGCTAACAGTAAGAAGAAAAGTTGAAGAATTCAGGGTCGCACTCAAGAACCGATATCCAGCCCTTACCGAGAAAGGAGAGTTTACGACACATGAATCCAGTGACAACCTTGCACGCATTATCACACAGTGTTCAGTAGAAGTTGGGGGCACGATGGCTAGACAGGACACTGTTTAATCTTCCCAGGAAACGGAAGATCTAATTAGCAATCGGAAAAACATGACAATCTCCATCTCAGCTGACAGAATAGAACTAGCGGATCTATCGAAGTTTATCTATAAGCGTAAAACTGCTGACATACGGAAGTATAATATCAAGAGGATCGAATATGCTGTAAACAACGGAGGCAGCATGAGAGCAGTATAGAGGTGCATGGATAGAAATAAGATGTATGCACTTAAAGACAAGAAAGGCAATGTCATCAAAAATAGGTATAAAATAGTCATAGTAGCCGAGGAGATCTATAGAGATCTGCACAGTAGCCGGTACAACAGGGATAATCCCGAAAGAGAAAGTATTGAACAGGAGATTGACATCACCCAGTAACGACCGAGGAAATAAGGAAGCCTTTGAAAAAAAATGAAAGGGGCAAATCACCTGGTGAAGATCAGACAACCGCAGACCTCTTGAAGGGTGGCGGGCAAATTGTACTCGTAAAACTGGCAATCCTTTACACGCCTGCCTAATGACCACGAGTGTACTGGAATCGTAGAAGAACGCGAAAATCATCCTAATCCATAACCAAGGTAACATGAAGGACCTGAAAAATAACAGGCCGATCAGCTTACTGTCACTCGTCTACAAGGTATTTACCAAGATGACCGCTAACAGAATCTCTGCCACCTTAGAGGTCAGTCAAACTTAGAGCAACGAGGGTTATGTACAGGCTAGTGAACAGTGGACCATATTCGTATGATCAATTAGGCGATAGAGAATTGGGCGGAGTATGATAAACCCATGTATATAGCCTTCATAGTTTATCATAATGCATTTGAATCGGTCGAAACCTCAGCAGTCATTCAGTCATTACGGAACCAGGGTGTAGACGAGCATTATGTAAGAATGTGACCGGCGGGGCATATCGACCGGCAAACCGGCGGGGCATATCGACCGTACGGACGCCTGTAACTTGGTTCATCACTTTTATAGCCATGAAGACGACAGATCGCGAACGACTGCCTGCCGACAGGTGACGGCTGTTCCTGGAGCATGCGCAGCACGGCGGAGGACAGAGCCCCCCTTCCTGTTCTTCTGATTGCTGCAGGTGCTTCCCGTGCTCCGGCGGCTATATAACCCAGCACCGACATCGACCCTTCGCAGACAGGCGGGGCATATCGACCGTACGGACGCCTGTAACTTGGTTCATCACTTTTATAGCCATGAAGACGACAGATCGCGAACGACTGCCTGCCGACCGGTGACGGCTGTTCCTGGAGCATGCGCAGCACGGCGGAGGACAGAGCCCCCCTTCCTGTTCTTCTGATTGCTGCAGGTGCTTCCCGTGCTCCGGCGGCTATATAACCCAGCACCGACATCGACCCTTCGCAGACAGGCGGGGCATATCGACCGTACGGACGCCTGTAACTTGGTTCATCACTTTTATAGCCATGAAGACGACAGATCGCGAACGACTGCCTGCCGACCGGTGACGGCTGTTCCTGGAGCATGCGCAGCACGGCGGAGGACAGAGCCCCCCTTCCTGTTCTTCTGATTGCTGCAGCTGCATCCCGCGCTCCGGCGGCTATATAACCCAGCACCGACATCGACCCTTCGCAGACAGGCGGGGCATATCGACCGTACGGACGCCTGTAACTTGGTTCATCACTTTTATAGCCATGAAGACGACAGATCGCGAACGACTGCCTGCCGACAGGTGACGGCTGTTCCTGGAGCATGCGCAGCACGGCGGAGGACAGAGCCCCCCTTCCTGTTCTTCTGATTGCTGCAGGTGCTTCCCGTGCTCCGGCGGCTATATAACCCAGCACCGACATCGACCCTTCGCAGACAGGCGGGGCATATCGACCGTACGGACGCCTGTAACTTGGTTCATCACTTTTATAGCCATGAAGACGACAGATCGCGAACGACTGCCTGCCGACAGGTGACGGCTGTTCCTGGAGCATGCGCAGCACGGCGGAGGACAGAGCCCCCCTTCCTGTTCTTCTGATTGCTGCAGGTGCTTCCCGTGCTCCGGCGGCTATATAACCCAGCACCGACATCGACCCTTCGCAGACAGGCGGGGCATATCGACCGTACGGACGCCTGTAACTTGGTTCATCACTTTTATAGCCATGAAGACGACAGATCGCGAACGACTGCCTGCCGACAGGTGACGGCTGTTCCTGGAGCATGCGCAGCACGGCGGAGGACAGAGCCCCCCTTCCTGTTCTTCTGATTGCTGCAGGTGCTTCCCGTGCTCCGGCGGCTATATAACCCAGCACCGACATCGACCCTTCGCAGACAGGCGGGGCATATCGACCGTACGGACGCCTGTAACTTGGTTCATCACTTTTATAGCCATGAAGACGACAGATCGCGAACGACTGCCTGCCGACCGGTGACGGCTGTTCCTGGAGCATGCGCAGCACGGCGGAGGACAGAGCCCCCCTTCCTGTTCTTCTGATTGCTGCAGGTGCTTCCCGTGCTCCGGCGGCTATATAACCCAGCACCGACATCGACCCTTCGCAGACAGGCGGGGCATATCGACCGTACGGACGCCTGTAACTTGGTTCATCACTTTTATAGCCATGAAGACGACAGATCGCGAACGACTGCCTGCCGACCGGTGACGGCTGTTCCTGGAGCATGCGCAGCACGGCGGAGGACAGAGCCCCCCTTCCTGTTCTTCTGATTGCTGCAGGTGCTTCCCGTGCTCCGGCGGCTATATAACCCAGCACCGACATCGACCCTTCGCAGACAGGCGGGGCATATCGACCGTACGGACGCCTGTAACTTGGTTCATCACTTTTATAGCCATGAAGACGACAGATCGCGAACGACTGCCTGCCGACCGGTGACGGCTGTTCCTGGAGCATGCGCAGCACGGCGGAGGACAGAGCCCCCCTTCCTGTTCTTCTGATTGCTGCAGGTGCTTCCCGTGCTCCGGCGGCTATATAACCCAGCACCGACATCGACCCTTCGCAGACAGGCGGGGCATATCGACCGTACGGACGCCTGTAACTTGGTTCATCACTTTTATAGCCATGAAGACGACAGATCGCGAACGACTGCCTGCCGACAGGTGACGGCTGTTCCTGGAGCATGCGCAGCACGGCGGAGGACAGAGCCCCCCTTCCTGTTCTTCTGATTGCTGCAGGTGCTTCCCGTGCTCCGGCGGCTATATAACCCAGCACCGACATCGACCCTTCGCAGACAGGCGGGGCATATCGACCGTACGGACGCCTGTAACTTGGTTCATCACTTTTATAGCCATGAAGACGACAGATCGCGAACGACTGCCTGCCGACAGGTGACGGCTGTTCCTGGAGCATGCGCAGCACGGCGGAGGACAGAGCCCCCCTTCCTGTTCTTCTGATTGCTGCAGGTGCTTCCCGTGCTCCGGCGGCTATATAACCCAGCACCGACATCGACCCTTCGCAGACAGGCGGGGCATATCGACCGTACGGACGCCTGTAACTTGGTTCATCACTTTTATAGCCATGAAGACGACAGATCGCGAACGACTGCCTGCCGACCGGTGACGGCTGTTCCTGGAGCATGCGCAGCACGGCGGAGGACAGAGCCCCCCTTCCTGTTCTTCTGATTGCTGCAGGTGCTTCCCGTGCTCCGGCGGCTATATAACCCAGCACCGACATCGACCCTTCGCAGACAGGCGGGGCATATCGACCGTACGGACGCCTGTAACTTGGTTCATCACTTTTATAGCCATGAAGACGACAGATCGCGAACGACTGCCTGCCGACCGGTGACGGCTGTTCCTGGAGCATGCGCAGCACGGCGGAGGACAGAGCCCCCCTTCCTGTTCTTCTGATTGCTGCAGCTGCATCCCGCGCTCCGGCGGCTATATAACCCAGCACCGACATCGACCCTTCGCAGACCGGCGGGGCATATCGACCGTACGGACGCCTGTAACTTGGTTCATCACTTTTATAGCCATGAAGACGACAGATCGCGAACGACTGCCTGCCGACCGGTGACGGCTGTTCCTGGAGCATGCGCAGCACGGCGGAGGACAGAGCCCCCCTTCCTGTTCTTCTGATTGCTGCAGGTGCTTCCCGTGCTCCGGCGGCTATATAACCCAGCACCGACATCGACCCTTCGCAGACAGGCGGGGCATATCGACCGTACGGACGCCTGTAACTTGGTTCATCACTTTTATAGCCATGAAGACGACAGATCGCGAACGACTGCCTGCCGACCGGTGACGGCTGTTCCTGGAGCATGCGCAGCACGGCGGAGGACAGAGCCCCCCTTCCTGTTCTTCTGATTGCTGCAGCTGCATCCCGCGCTCCGGCGGCTATATAACCCAGCACCGACATCGACCCTTCGCAGACCGGCGGGGCATATCGACCGTACGGACGCCTGTAACTTGGTTCATCACTTTTATAGGTGGGTGTTGATTTGCAGATTGTCAATTTAGTTGTATTCGCCCCGCTGGTCTGTGAGGGTTTACTATGTCTGATGATGATTTGCTGTGTGTTGCGTGCCATAAGCAAATTGCTGTTGGCTCGGCCTACTTGCACTGTTCGCAGTGTAAGAACGCCTATCATTGCGTAAATGTTCCGGGATCACAAAAGCTGTGTTTAAGGCAATGCATACCGATGAATGTAACGCATGGACATGTAGTACCTGCGAGATTCATGCTAAGCGACAGTCCGAAGCCAAGGGCTCCCCCCAAATAGACCAGTCTACCCAGACAGTCGCGGACGCATTGTCCTTGCTTACTAAACCGGGCGCCGAATCTCTCGAAAAGCTTGCTGAGTTGATAGTAGGAATCGAGGAAATTGAAAAACAACTCTGCACTCAAAATTCCCGACAAGAAGAAATCCAAAAAACTCTGGACGATCAAACAAAAACTATTGAAGGTATTGAGAAGTCAGTCGAATTCCTTGGGGAAAAGTATGACAAAATTTTAAGCCGCCTAGAACAGGCGGAAAAGGCAGCCTTAGACGTAACTGGGCTAGTTCAAGAACTTCAAGCGGACGTTCGAAACAAAGATCGTTAAATCAAACAAATCAGGATAGCTTTGAATGACACAGAACAGTATTCACGGCGAAAAAACATCGAAGTGCACGGTGTCCCGATAAAAGATGAAGAAAACCTCATGGACGTCCTGACTGAAATAGCGGGCAAACTTCAACTGTCCACGCCCACTGTGGAGACAGTATCAATTGCGTATAGGCTCAAAGCTAAAGAAGAAAAAATCCCGCCCATTAACGTGCGCTTTCGGAAACGAGATGACCGCGATAAATGGTGCGCGAAAAGAACCACGCTCAGAGAAGAAGGAATTTTCATCAAAGAAAATTTGACTCAATATACCAAGCAGTTGCTTTGGGCTACAAAGACGAAAGCTCGTCAAAAGAATTATAAGTTTTCCTGGACACGCAACGGAAAAGTTCTTGTCAAAGAAAAAGAAGGTGCGCCTAAGATCTGGATTAAATCGGAAGATGACTTACACCAACTGAAATGAGCACAAAAACATTCTCTAATTTTGAACAATGGCATCGTTACAGTGAGGAATACATCCAAAAAGAAAATCTTCTGAATTACCTGGAGATAACCCATGTAAATATCCGTAGCATTAAAAACACTGGAATGAATTGCTAATGCACCTTACGGAGGTAAATACTCAAGTTGATGTGCTAATTTTGACCGAGATTGGTGTGAACCACGATATGTGTAACACTTACAGTCTTCCAGGTTATACTTCTTTTTCCGTGTGCCGTGAGAATAGAAGAGGTGGTGGGGTCCTTGTTTTTGTGAAAAATAATTGGAAATCGGAGCAAATTGTACTCTCATTTCAGATGGCAGAAAGTATAGCAGTCAGCATTTCCAGCAACCACAATACATTTGTTCTTTGGGCAATTTACCGCCCGCCGAATGGCATTATTCATGACTTTTTGACGGAGTTTGAATTTATGTTAAAGAAGTTTGATTACGCAAGCAACGTTATTATTGCTGGAGAGTTAAACATAGATACTCTTAACTTTTCCAAAACTGGTGTCAACGATTATTTAGATATTGTCTCATAGTTTTGCTTGGAAAGCACAATAAATGCAATAACCCGAGAAGAGCGTTTAAAAGATAAAATTACAAAATCTTGCATAGACCACATTCTTAGCCGCACAAATAACTTTACTTTGTTGCCAGCTATTATCTCTAAAAAACTAGCCGATCATTTTTTGTTACACTAAAGTTACTTGGAGAATGCGTTAGTGTAAATAACAAGAATCCAGTAAAATACATAGAAATCGCTGAAAATAAAGCATTCGATCAGAAGGTGCCAGTTCAACTGAAATGATCTGGTGTCAACTGATCACTTATAAATATACGACCTTATAGTTCAAAAACTACAGACATTTTATGAAGCTTCAAAAAAAACAAGTGAGAGTTAAACAAAGAAAACCGGAAAATAAGTGGATCGACGATGACATCCTAGCATTGTGCCAACTTAAAGAACAAGCCTGGAAAAAGTTAAAACAGCAGCCAGGGGACATGGCGCTAAAAGAGGAAGTTCGCGTGCTCAGAAATAAAGGTACAGCGAAGCTCCGACTAGCAAAGAGACGTTATTACTCTGACGAGTTAAACAAGGCCAAGGGAAACATGAAAACAACATGGCTGAGGTTAAACGAGCTTATGGGCAGGAACACTAATCGTCAAGCGGACTCGGCAATTCGCAAAGGCTTCGGAGATTCTTGCCAGACTACCTCATTGTGTGACACATTTAATTCGTTGTTTATTGGTAGCGCCGTACTTCTTAATGAAAATATAAGGGTCCCTGAATCAAAAATTACCAATGTGCCCAGCATTGTTCAGTCAGCCTTTCTCCCAGACATGACCCTGGGGGACCTCCACAGTATTGTGGATACGATTTCAATTACGAAACCAGCGGGATACGATAAGATCCGACCGCGAGATGTAAAAGTTCACATGACGATTAGGCTTGGTGATTTTGACGATACCTGGTAGTATTCCAGAAAAAATGAAGATTTCCGCAGTACGCCCTATACATAAGAACGTTGCTAAAGACGATCCTGCGAACTACAGGCCAGTAGCCATCTTGTCTGTTATGTCCCATATTCTCGAAAAGTATATTTCGACAGTCATGATAAATTTTTGTTGCAAACATTCCCTTTTATCTGAAACGCAATATGGTTTTCGACAGGGCAAGAGCACAACATTACTTTTGGAAGACTTTAATGATTCTATCACTGAAGCGTTAGATAGCAATAAAATAGTGTTAGCTCTGTTTCTGGATATGTCTAAGGCTTTTGATACTGTTCATCATGAAATATTGTTACAGAAATTAGCACACATGGGATTCAGAGGAAAATATAGCCAATTATTCAAGAACTACTTTACGGGAAGGTACCAATCTGTTCGAATAGGAAATGCCATGAGCGAAAAATTACTAATTAAAAATGGGGTTCCACAGTACTCTACAATTGGCCCTTTACTTTTTAATATTTATACGAACGACATTACAATTTATCTATTTCGTCCAGGCTGTATCAGTATGCTGATGATACAGCATTAGTTTTTGAACATTCGTTGTACGAACATGCCGTTGAAGCTCTTCAAAAGGATATAAGCAAAGTACTTCATTGGATGCTTCAGAACTACATACACGTTAACAAAGCCAAAACAAAACTTCTTTGCATCAGAAGCCCCTATAAGCAAATTCAATTGAACAGAAAGGTATTTGTACACTTGAAAACTGTAATGATTGTTCTTGCTCGACTTTAGAGTACAGTCAAATTGTAAAATATCTAGGTTTGTGCATAGATGAGTTTTTTAACTGGGATGAACACATAAATCACGTTTGTAAAAAACTGAGGACAATATCTGCCTACATGTATAAATGGCGAGACGGCCCTAATATAGAAACACGATATCGTGTTTACCAGTCACTTGCGGAAAGCAGTCTTCGCTACGGCATAACTCTGTACGGAAGCTGCCCAATAACTAAACAGAAAAAGATAAATAAGCTTGTTCGCCGAATCGTCAGGAACATTGTATATGCTACAAGCCTGCATGAAAAGAAAACAACAGATATAATGAATGAAATGGGAATATTAAATCTTGGTCAGTTGTTTCGTTATACCGTCTTTATTAAGCGCTACTATCTCGTGGAATTCAAAATGCCTGTAGCTAAAGCTAGAATGTTGAGGCAGACAAAACGATTCCACATACCTAGAATTTTTACGAATTATGGGAAAAGGAATAGACAATATTATGTTCCATCCATGTTTAACTCAGTCCCAACAGAACTTCTTAATTTAACAAGTCTTAAGCAAGTAAAAAAGCAATTGAAAAACTGGTGTCTAGATGTTTAAGTAGACCTATAGTGGAAAAAAGAACTTCGCGGCCCATTTTAATGCATCGTGGTTGTCGCGGTTGGGTTACACAAATTGTGATCTACATTTTCATCAGTGTGGCATTATTGTGCATCATGGCAATTACCTGTATACACGTCAGTATATCTCTTTTGTAATCTTTTGTAATTTTTTTTCTTCTCTCCCTCCCTCGCATATTTTTGCGAATTGTTGCCTACCCTTTCTTTCTATACCGTCCTGGTTCATTCTTTATGCAAACATTGTCTTCTTTGTTTGCTTGCAGCTATGACGTTATGTTTTCTGCTCTTAGTGCAGCATACATTGATATGCGTCAATTGTGTCGTACGCCGCTGAATATTTGTGATATCGGTAATGTGTAATCTTTTTCGGCATTACTGTTCTTGTTGCTGATTTTGTTTCACTAGGAGTGTTTTCTAAGGGATGAAATGCTGTTTGAGGGCATACATGGATGTATTTTCATTCTTCATTTTTTTCCCCTTGTTTTCTTTTATTTCAATTTTTTTGCGTTATCGCGCGGTCGCTGCGCCTCTGATCTGTCTGGCCACTCACAAGCACTGCGTGCGTAGGTGTGGCAGTAAATATATCATGTATATAAAACATTGAATAAAGCTTATATTATTATTATTATTAAAAGAGGATATTTACAGATGGTCGTCAGCTACCATCATACTCCATAAGGGCAGCAGGAAAATACCTGTGTTAGACAAGGGGACACAATCTCTCCGATGTCACTGACAGCATGTTTACAAGACCTATTCAGAACATTGTATTGGGAACAGGTGGGAGTAAGGGCTAATGAAAAATAGCTGAGTAACCTCAGATTTGATGATGAAGTTGCCTTGCTAAATAACACAGGGGACGAATTCCAAACATGCTTGCCGCACTGGACCAGCAGAGTAGAACCGAAGTCCTGAAAATTAATCTGGGGAAAACTAAAGTAATGATCAGTAACCTTGGGACAGAACAGCGATTTGAGATAGCTGCCGAGGAAGGGGAAGTGGTAAGCGAATATATATACTTAGGCCAAGCTGTGACCCCGGATCCCAACCATAAGGCAGAGGTAATTAGAAGGATAAGAATGGGGTGGAGTTCATTTGCCAGGCATTCTCAGATAATGAATGGGAGCCTACCATTGTCCCTGAAGGAAAAAGTGTATGACCGCTGCATCTTACCGGTACTAACCTACAGGGCGGAAACTTGGAGGCTCACTGAGAGGGTTCAATTTAATTGAGGATGACTCAGCGCGCAAAGGAAGCGAAGATGATAGGTGTAACATTAAGGGACAAGACGAGAGAGGAGTGGGTGAGGGTACAAACGCGTGTTAAGGACATATTAGTAGAAATTAGGAAGAAATGGACGTGCGCAGGGCATGTAATGCTACGGCCAGGTAACCGTTGGTCGTCAAGGTTAACAAAGTTCGTCCCTAGAGAAGGCAAGTGTGGCAGGGGGTGGCAGAAAGTTAGATGGGCAGATGAGATCAAGAAGTTTGCGGGGATACATATGTCGCCGTTGCGCACGACGGAGATAATTGGTGATAATTGGGAGAGGTTTTTGCCCTGCAGTGGGCATAGATAGGCTGGTGCTGGTGGTGGTGATGATGATGATAGTAATGATGATTCTATCACCAAATACACTGCCCAGTCACTCATGATTTTAAACAGGAGCTTTTAGAGTTCCTCGCTTTCACATGGTTCGAAATCATACTAGGAAGGTGTTGTGCTAGGCGGGTTTCCCACAATTATTTATGCTCACAGTCCTATTAACATCATGTAGTTTTTCTATAGCAGTTATTCGCCTTTACATTTGTTGTCCGATGTCTCGAATTACTTTTCTAGCCTTCAGCTCCCCGACAGCGTAGGTGGCATGCGCCACCGCATCACCCCTTCAAACATTCGACTATAAATCATGCATCGCATTTTCCCTGCCTCAGACAATAGGCGTCGATGAGTACGAAACGCCTGCCAAGATATCGACCTGAACAAAAATTTCAGAAGTTGTCTTTGGGCAAGTGGCAGTATTTTATAACGGCAGTAACGGTTCATAACTGATTATTAGGATTAGTAATGCAGACTGCACTTTTTCATGAATGCGTTAACTAGCACACATCTACAGAGACTGACCATGAAATTCGGCTTATACTTGTCCCACGCTTTAAACCTTATCAAAATTGCTTTTCCTTTCATCCATCATCAAATAAGCAAACTCAAAATCACGTTTCTGTAGTCGTCGCTGATATTATTTGGTCTCTCCCCGAGTCTTCACTGCAGCGATTGTTGTTCTGCAGTTGCACATATGTCTTGCGCTCTCCAGGTGACGTACGCTGGAAGACTACATCTGACAGTTCAAAAAGCGACACAGCCGAAGTTCATACTTCTATGTACGTATAGTCCTGTTGGTTCCTTTCTTTGTAAGGCTCGGGACTTGTGTCTTTGTTACTTGGCCCAAAGCGTGTGTTTTAGGGTAATGAATGTCCAGTGCATGTCTTTAAACTGCTCGACATCCATAGTGCAAAAATGGGCACGCACTTTACCCTTGCAGTAGTTAATAAAATAGTAGAAAAAAGAAACGATATCTACCACCTCCATAGCGTGATGGATTGCTCCCAATAGCATGTGCATTTTCGGATCCATCTGTGAAGGATCAGTGGCAGTAAATATATCATAAGACCAGTGAGGTGAATACTCTTTCTTGTCTTCATAGTTGTCGTTCTGAACACAAGGTTATTTTATCGCGGATTTTCCTTCCCATAGATTTATTACAGCTTTCATTGGAAACCAGGGCACGTCTGCCATCACAAACCCCTTTCTTCTGAGTGAAATCTCTTCCCCAAGTCATTTACGCCTTTGGTGGAGATATAAAATCGGGTCGTGCATAATTGGTGGGTATTTAAATACTATTCTTTGTAACCACTGATGTTGAAGATGTTATGCATTTTCACCGACATAGTCGAAACTGTGTAAGGTGGGTTTTCGAGCATCCCGCACAATATTTTGTGCCACCGGGGTCCTAACGCCCGGCCGCGGCTCATGATAATGACACCGTGTCACAGCAAACCACACCTTTAGTGAGATCCCAACCCGTCTTTCCATGTCCGATTTCCCCCAAGCCCATGCACGCACTGCCACATGCCCTGGTCCCGTTCCCTGCAAACACGGTCCGTTAACCCTAACTCCCATCTGTTCCCAATCCAAAGTTCTCAATACTTCTTGTACACGTGCTGTAAATAACATTGGATAGATTGTGTCTCCTTGTCGGACGCCTTGTGTACTTACATTCATAAATACATACATAAATACCTGCATACATGAATATTTGCATACATGCATACATACATATGCACATACATACATACATACATACATACATACATACATACATACATACATACATACATACATACATACATACATACATACATACATACATACATGCCCGTGTGGCCATCTAATTGAAACCAAACCAAACCGACAACTGGAACAGAATATGGAGGTTTGCAGAAACTGTTATCCTAGCAAGGTCTTCATTTTTGGAGCCCTCTAAAGCTGAAGCTGTTCAGCATCAAAAAATAAAGAACAGTTACCGGTGGAAGAAACACGATTAGAACTCCATTCAATGCGAACTTTTCGTCATTTGCTTTTTCACGCAAGATAAACTTCGCAACATCTCACGCACTAACCTCTACAACACTTTGAACAGTCTATACGTGTTGGCAACATGGGAATACGTAGGCGAACCTACGCCTCAATGGTGTGTTGCTGCTTGCTGCACATGCAGAGTGCAAGGTTGAGCAATAAAAGCACACATTTTCTCTATCCTGTGAGCGGTATGAAACACCGACTTCGCCATTACTTTCTTACGACTATACAGCATGACGCAGCTATAATGCAACGAGACTTTAACAAAGAGCAATGAGTTTACTCGAACAAACCTAGTGCATAATGTTTCCAATATATTGGAGTAGCGGCCTGTAAATATTTCTCAGACGATGTTTATTTAATCATTTGCAGTGAATTGTCTAACTGGCGAAATTACTGTCGTAATCATTAGTGTCAACGAAAGATTTGTAGGTATCCATGAGAGGTATCAAACTGCAGTGTTTTCAGCGGCGAACTAATTGCGTACTGATTTATTTTTGCAGATAAAGAAAGTCCACGGAAGATAAAAAATACCTCGTGACGGCGATGGCAGTTGCTTCGTAAACCAGCGCCCTCGGATATGCTTATTCAAAGCAACTGCTTTGCCTGTCATACACCAGAAGAGACTCCGCATCACCTTGATAATTGCATTGATAGGAGGAGCAGCTACAGCAAGTTTCGCCGGACGGTTGCGGCCGATAGAGCACAAACTCAATCGAGATTTCGCCGTTTTTCCTTTTAATGTTCCATTCTGGCTAAATCATTCGCAGCCTGTACAAGGAAATTGGTTTACAAAACGGGTGCGAGCGCTGTCACGTGCATTTTTTGTTTACTTTTCGCGGGCCTTCTCTGTCAGTCTGAATAAATGAGTACGAAATTAGTTCGTAATTTAGAATACTGCAATTTGATTCCCACCATGGGTACCTATGAGTGCCGTTTTGATGGTTTAAGGATTATGAGAGTACTGGAGTTAGACAAATTAATGCAAGTAGTTAATTTGATTTAATTAACGACAGATTACTGCTCGACATTTTACGTTCCTGGAAACGTTTTGAAATCGGTTTTCTTGTCTTGTGCCATTGTTATTTATAAACATCTTGTTGTATGATAGCTGGAACATCCTGTATAATGTTATTCAGGCTGCAAGCTTATTGCCCTTCGCAACACTGGAGCCCGCTACCTCAAACTAATCTGCTTGTTGTATTCCAAAGTTTGCTTAGAACGGTCGCAAACCTATAACGTTTAATTACTTGACAAGTGTAATCCGCAATAATGTAGCGTGGCTAAGCCACTGGAGCGACGCATATTAGAGCAACGCCCCTCCTTCGAGCCTTTTTGTAATGCACGGGACAAACAACAACTCCTGTGTATGTATTTACTCGTTCAGCACGTTCAGTAAACATTTTTAGGTAGTTAACACGTTTTTTGTAGTTAACGCGTTTCTCCGACCGTAGCTATTTGCGCAGGAGCGTTTCTGCGCTCCTGTCACTACGGAGCAGCAGTGGAAAGCAATGAAAGATGTGCACGACTCCTCCCCTCCAGGTCCAAACCGAATCCCGGCGGGGTTTTGCAAAGTATTTTTCTCAATCACTCAAGAACAGCCGCTAAGTATGGACGAAAGCATTATCGGCCGAAGCAGGGAGCCCCAACACGTATCGCGTCGAAAGGGACTTGTTATACTAGCTAAGCGCCGAGCTGGACGAACTACACTGGACGCGAAAATGTGCCAGGGACACGACAAGCGCACTTAGCGAGCCGGACCGTCGCTGCGCAGGTGGTAACGGCCACGAAGTGGCGCAGGCCGGTGCAGGTAGCTCGAGTGATAGGTTGTTACCGCTGCACGAAGTGGGACCGAAGTCCCAAACATTGCAGCACATGAGAAAGGAGTTAATGATGCCATGGCGGCTTGGATAAAAACTCCCAATCTGTATCGCTTACGAGAGCGGCAATCAAATATCCGCCGCAGTGCTAGGCCGAACACGTCTCTAGGAGAACCTGTAGGCAGACCAGCCGGCTGTTCCAAGCGCGGGTTTTAGGGGCGATGCAATTTAAGACCTCGCTTTGTCCGGGGCTTGGCGTCTGTGTACACCGTGTTGCGCTTGCCCGAGGAGCATTGGCCTGGATTAGATTGAATTGCATTGGAATAGATTGGATTGGATTGGAGTCAAAATAATTGGATTTAATTGGATTGGAATAAATTGAATTGCATCGGATTGCATCGGAATGGAATTGGATATACTGTGCATAAGCGTTGTCACTCAAGATACATGTGCGAGTGGGCTGTGGCATGAGTGATTTACGCTAAGAACGATCCGCAGTGCTTCGCCACCTCGTCATGATTCACTTCGTGGAGATGCAGTCTCGCGCGTCGCGCGTAGTTCTCTAGCCGTGGCCGCAATTTTCACTCGAAGCGCTTGCGCCAAGTCCACGGTGGTTTTTTAATTGGGTAGCTCTTGAGATCAGTAGCGTATGCCACTACGATAGCCCACGAGTAGGTTTTCCTTGCCTCCATGTGCAGCTTTTTTACAAAACAAATTCTCCCAGGGGGGAATGTTTGAAGTCCCAGGTAGCCCAAAATTTTATTTAAACTCCGATCTTGGGGAATACATTGGTCGGAACAGATTTTCGACCATGGTAGACGCACCTAAAACGATTCTGATGAGACAGATTTATGGTTGCCTCGAAATTGGTCCCAAAGGCCCAATTTGGAATTCCTGTTTTATCTGAGTGCTGTTAAACTCGTTTTCTTGATGTGTTCTCGACGTATGAAACGGTTCAGATTTTGTCAGTCCCGATGAGCGGCCGAAAAGACCGTTCTCTAGACCGTGCCACTGGCGCGTTACAGGTCTGGAGGGAATCAGTGGTTCAAGCAGCATGTCGTGGGCGAGGGGGTGGGCAACCGCGCATGAGCAGATCTCTTCGAGGGACAAAGGAAAGGCAGTCTTGTGACGGACCGAGCATTTCGCGCCAGCGCTTGGCAAGCGGCGAATCAGGGCAGGGTCCGGTGTGTTGTTGTTTTGGGTTTTAAATAGGTTCATAACGTTTCAATAGTGCTTTCGCATTTCAATGAATGGTACGGTTGTGTTTTGTTGACGTAAACTGGCGTGCAGCGTGCCACACCGCAACGAGCTCTTAAAGAAGTACACAAAAAAATTCTGTGCTTGAAGTTATTTCTGGTTTGCCTCTTATACTTTCATGCGTGTTGTTTGTCACGCTGATATATATCTGAGGCCGGTCAGAAATGGAAGTGTCGTTTGGGACAAGAAGGGCGGTAAAGGTTTCGCCAGTATCTGTTGCTGCGTAAGGAGAAACATAAAACTGCTCGTTTCTTGCTGTGTTGGCGTGTTTGTTTTCTGCTTTGGGTTGGTGTTTGCGTTATCAGTGCTAATCGTGCAATGTTTCCCAGCTGTTACGGCGTAAGGCGCAGTATCTTTGTTTTGTGTGGAAGTATCTTCGACGCCCTTCACTTTGCGCTATTCGATTGGCTGGCTTTGGGCTGCTCTCTTTTCAGAAAAGGTGTTTGGATGACGTTTGGGGGTTACGCATTGCATAACACTGGGTACTACATTTCAAGTTTGGTTCTGACCTAGACGTATGCGCGAGGTTCACAAGACTGGTTTAGAACATGGCTGTTAGCGCTTCTGCAAGAGTCGCGCCTTAGCATGAATTTGTAGGTCAGCTGGCACCCTTTCTGACAACTTTACCAATCCGAGCATTAAACACTCAAGTGTCTTTTCAAAGATTTCACCATCATGTTTGCTTCATAGGACCGTGCTATATAAACCCCGAGTGTTTTCGTTGGTTCAAACGCCTGCAGAGGCGAATAACGTACTGTACGTGCATATTTAACAAGATTCGACGGATCCCGTTTGTCGAGCGGCTAAAGCAAGCACTGGGCACTTTATACGCAGCAGGGACGTATCGCTCGTGCATGTCTCGATAAATACTGGCTGGAGAGAGCAAGACGTCGCGCAAGACACGGGTGCGCCAAGCACGTCAGAAGACAAAAAGTTATTAAACGGCGACACTGCAAAAGCGTGAGGCTTACTCATTAAAAAAATATCTAAGTGGGTCTCGGGGTTACTGTTCTTCATGACGCTGTCGTGTGAGAGTGCGCCCGCTTGAAATGAACAAACGCCGGCATGAAACTACACGAAAATTATAATAATATGGGTCACGTGCTAGGGTTGACTCCGACAGCTCGGGAAAAGGAAACAGCTATAGGTCGGCGTCGACGGACGCGGGCTTGCGGATGCTGGCTGAATAACTTCGTGTCATCACCAAACTTTCTTTTGCGTCCATTGCGCCAACGAACATTCATGCACCGACGTTTGTGAAGGCAGAGTGGGCGGAACACATTCTGCGCGTGCGCCCTCGACGCCGGCTTGTGGGAAATCCAGTGTTCTTCAGAGTTAGTGGCGCTGTTTTGTATGTTTCTACTTAACTCTGGTTTGACAACTGCTGTGTCGTATGCAACGTTTGGAAGTTCGATTTCCGGGGATCACTGTTCTTCTCTTTGTGCGGTTGCACTGTGTTTGGGAAGTGTCTGCAGGTTTTACTTCTGTTGTCGCACCCCAGTGCGCTGATTTTCGTGTTTTACGTTTTCTTTTTTTAAGGAACGTTCCATGAAGTTATCACGGCTGTCACGCCAGCGACAGACCGATGGGAGAAAGGCCGGGTTGTTCTGAAGAAATATATTGTCGCCCAAAAGATACTAATAATTCTTAGTCAGAATCTACCCGTGAATCGAAAATTGCAGTGTTTGCTAGTGTGTTGCAGTGAATTCAATAATGTGTCTGGAGTGATTGTATTTCGATTATCTTGAAGATTGTATAACTTACGGAAGGAGTGCGGTGTGTTGTGGTTTGTAGGGCACTGCATTTTGACATTATTTCATCGACAATAGAGTGTAGAACAAAAACAAAAAACCCGTGATGGTCGTTTATCAGGCTACCAGTATGCGTGCAATAGGAAAATAGAGATGTATTAGTGGTATCTGAACGACAAGATATAAACCATTTTGCCGGCGTTGACAAGACGTCTTATAAACCAATTCAGTACTATACCGAAAACGAATTTTACAGGTACTTTTTATTCCCTATTCTAAACCATATTTAGTCGGTGTTTACAAAACCCGTTTTAGATCGTCTAAAAAAGTTTTAACCAGGCGGACATTAGCAGAGATATAATACGCACTCGCGACAACGGGCGCCTTTTTCCGGTCGTTTTATAGCCATTTCTTTCATCTGGGATAAACGCAGTATATACGTTTTTTACCCTTTTTGTGCTAGCTCGAATGCGGGTACTGTTGCGACGACGACAACAGCAACAACCTCGCGGGAGCATACCTATGCAGTATCGTGAGAGGATTGCCTTAAGTGTGGTTGCGTCGAGAAGAAAGAAGTGGCAAGCCACACGAGGAGAAACTGCCGAACAACCAGTTTCATCAGTATTGCGTGCCTCGTACATGCACTAAATCGAAACACCTTCTCACACTTAGGGCCACCAACCATTATCACAAATTTTCTAAAATGCGTGAGCTGATATAGCACTAGCGGAAATAATTTTTTGTATCATATGATGTACTTCTTCTGTTTAGTTGGGTTCGTAACCACTCCCCTATGAAATACCGTATAGTCCTGAGGCTACGAACAAATAAAAATGTATCTTTGAAAGACGAAAGTATTCTGCAAGCAATGCTACATAAGTGCTGGTATATTATCCTTGCGTTTTCTCGGCCTGTGTTCGCGTCTACACTTGGCAATTGATCAGCACTGCCGTCGTAGCTGAAGGGTCGAAAACCGCGTTTTCAGGCACCACTCTTTGCCGAAGTAAGTGCACTCCGTACACAATGTCTGCGCTAATGCACGACTAAGTAAAATTTCGCCACCGCGTGCAGTCATGAAGAAAACGAATACCAACCCCGGATCGTACCTCCCAAGATGCTGCTGGAGGCTCTGATGGCACACACTGCCAGTGGCACAGGAACACACATGATCGTGAGCACGAACCGTTTCCGCGAGACGGAGCCACCAGCGCCACGGGAATGCGCTACACGATTCGTAATTTTACAGGGTCTGAAGTATTGCATCTTCTATCGCAAAAATCAAGCATTCGTCTACTTCATAATACAGAAATAATGCAAATATCACTTATGTGTTAATGTTCGGCATGAGATAAGCGTAATCTTTTCTTTTTGCTCTTCAATGTCGACAATTGTGGACAGTCTGACAATATTTAGATGTTTAGAAATAGATTTGCCTATATAAACGTCTCGTTGAACAATAGCCTTAACTTTTCGGGACGGCTGAACCGAGGGATCGACATACAGATAGACAGACAGATATTCCAAAATTTCCTTGTCCCAGTAGCACAAGAAAGACTATCATCGTTTTTCACGGCATCTTGAAAAGTACGAAAATTTGTGTGCTTAGGATGCACTCGAACATTCCCGCTACAGGAGTAGTACGAAATCACTGGAATGGGCATTCGTGCCGCAGTGGACGCAGGTGGGATGTGAATTATGATAATGATCATGATCATCTCCCTGCTCAAGTTGGTGGTCATAAAAAGTCCTAAATGCGAGACACTTTCCCAATTCACCAATTTAGTGACATTTAAGACGTTAAACGTTCTCGTAATGATAAATCACACTGTCCCTTTTAAGAGCCAAAGACTACAGAAAAAAGACGTCATGGAAGAGATATTATACATATATAATATCAGGCATCCCCCACAGCAGCTTCTAGTGGTTAAGAGAGTAGATGCGATAGATGTTTGAATTTATTTTAAAGATGAAGAGACAATCATTGATTAGTGCGCGCAGAGTAGCCCAGCTTTTTCGCTACCCACTTTAGGATAAATTAGGCAATATCAAATACAGAAAAATATGTATATCTCAAACTTGTAGTTTAAAAGCAACGTTCCCGTCTAGAATAGATCTAGAGGTTAAAACACCGCATTGCTGTTGCCGCAACAGTGATGTCTCTATGAGCACCCGTTAGATGCCTTGGGTTAAAGTACAGAAAAGGTCAAGCACCCGAGCAAAAGTGAGGAAGTTCAAAAGCCACCTCACTCGTGCCTTCTGCGTGATCGCCAATCCGAGTGCGGCTCGTCTACTTGCGCTTTTTTCTTGTTACTCAACTCCACTCATCCGCTATCCCTGGGGAAAGTTGGCGCTTCTCCATTTCCGCCGTTGCTCGACATGCTTGCATTTTTCATGACGCCCGTTTCTGAGTACAGACAGGAAAACCGCTTCCGCTGTACACCAGCCTTGCCGAAGCACCTTCTTCACTTCTCTCCCCGACCGTCATAGCTGAAAATACAGGCATAACGGCGGGGTATGTAAAGTCGTTCCTTGTATTTTTTTTTCATGTAGCTGTAAAAGAACATGCAGGAGCTCTTTTCGGATTGTTTGGGTTTTCCTTCGGAAGCTGAAAAAGTGTGATAGTATTACCAAGGCGTGCTTATATTCCAGTGAGCCATCTTGAAGTCTGAGCTCCGTACTCGGTTGGAAACAGGCCGCCAGTAAGATAAACCAACAGTAGTCTTATATCCTACAGGTTACTACATTTACGATAGTTGACCAACTACATTTTTTTAGTTGTACGTAACGCATAATTATATTCTATCCAAGAACTTCGCCGACTTGCACGTTTAAACTGGAACACTTACAATAAACCTCTACACAGCAGTTCTCTACTCTAAAGTTGTTGCATTTTGGTATAATTTATTGGAACAGATGCTAAAAATTAGCTAACCTCGCATGTCCAGTTATAAGTAGCGACCAGATATAAGGCAAATTCCTGTTTTGTTCCTTGCGCTCCGCTCGCCTCTCTTTAATATATGGACATGAATTGTAGACCGGAAAGGTTTTTATGGTGTTTGTTTAGTTCCTATACATGACTATTTTGTCGTTTGTGCTTACCTGCGTATAAATAAAAATTTTCAATTTTCGCGTCTATATGAACACTTTTTACCCTCACGTTACTCTTTTCAGTGAAATTTCGGATCATTATTGACGTTGCCGGCAGCATTGACTGTTCTAAACTCTATGGGGTTCAACCTAATTGCTTAGATCGCCAAACTTCCGCAAAACAACCCCTCGGAGCACTGAAAAGGGGTGTACCGGCCAGGAGAAGCCCCCACGCTTACGGGCCGAGTGCAGTCAGTCGAGGAAAGCAAAACCACGGAGAGTGGACAGGGGAGAGGGAGAGAAGAGCGGATACTTGTTACTTGTTACTTGTAACAGATTATTTCTTAAAGACTATCTGACAATGGTCTTGGAGAAAACGAAACATTTTCTCTCCTTTGAGAACACTCGTGGGTCCTTCCTGTGGAGTGATGTGCGACCATTGCGTCGGTTGAGCCAGCACATTTCTTCAAGTACAACTACGCTACAAAAAACGTCTGTCTACGTGGAGCGTTCCTCCTCCTTGTAGAAGTCTATTCTCAGTCAAAAGACTCACATTACGCAAATAAAAGGTGTGGATAATGTGTTTGATCGTTATTTTATAGCGCCGCACATAAGCGCCTGCTTCTATGGTTTCACAGCACCGTCGCCATACCTTGTAACCTAGCTAACGAAGAGGGAACCCAGGACGAACCACATAGAAGAAGCAAGAAACCGAAGCAGAAAGGTAAGGCGAAAATGTGAGGGTGAAGATGTGTGTGAAAAGGTACGAGACATTCTCTCCGGCGTCCACGCGTTAAAAGACAACGGAGAGAACGTAGAGGCCACCGACAATAGGGAGAGCAGGAAAGCGGAGGACACAAGTATAGCGAGAGGCGCGACACTGGACCACCAGCGGCGACGCGCAATAATGCAATGCCAAGGTATATCAGGCGCTTTCGAATGTTCGGTGATGCGGCAATGAGTTCGTGACACGCAGCAGGTATGCGGCATCAACCAGAAGACGGCAGTCTGCCGTGTGCATAAATTTTGCGTTGCTGAGTATTGTAATCGTAAGCTAAATGTTTTTCTACAGGTTTCACATCGAGTTTAAGGTTACGTTCCGCGTGCTCTGTCAAAAACGATATTCAAACATTTGCCGTGGCATCCTAGATTCAAGAAGCATACACAAATCCAACGGTATTTTGAACGCAACGGTTGAGCATCAAACACGCCATGGTTCGCAGATAACACCTGTATTGAAGTGCCAACGACGAAACACTACGGCGCAGCTGCATTTCCTTACGCCTTAAGCATCACTCTGCCATCCGGCATTAACATATACTTTCCCATAAAAATATTTTAGCCTTTAGGCTACTAAGGATATTTTTTAAAAATCAGTTCAAGTGTGTTTAAGAGTTCTTCCCAGTGTTGAGAAGTCTTGCATGTACAATTTCGGGAACACCATTTTATATAAGACAATTGGAACAGGTGGGCTTACTGTGTTCGTGTAAGGACATGTTACCTTCTGACTCGTCGTCTCTCCTGCGTTTATTATTTGGTCTGTTTTTGTTGCGTCGTAGTGTAATGCGTAATGCAGAATGAAAAAGTGCATTCTTAATCAGTATTGCCATCTTTCAGGTATTCTTGTTTTGCGGAGACTATATGCGACGCTCCCGCAAGCGACAGTGTTCATTGCAATCTTTGCAGAGGACTTGTATAGGGTAAATTGAGCGTTGTAAGTGTACAAGTTCTATGAAACATTTAAATGGCTCTACTCACCTTTTGGCGCCTTTCTGCCGACATAAAAGAGATTATTTTTGGTTTTCGAATAGCAGATAGATATCACGAACGTGTTCATTCACACATATTCGCATTTATATTTTTTACTTTACAATGGCAACATTTTAAACGTTGGATGTCTAAAATGTTGCTTTTCCTTCCAGTCTGCGGCTCCTAAACCCCCCTTTTTATTGTCTAAAAATCGGGCCTCAACTTATCATGTAGCAACGATGCCGGGAATGTCGACTGCTTACAATCCTGAAGAAAATTTCCTGCATTTAAATAGCTTTACGTAATACATGTGTGTATATAAATTCCAGCGGAGGGAAACTTAGGAACTTCAGAAGACTCGGTGCAGAAAATCTTACTCATTGTAGATATTACCAGTTGCTCTCTACATCATTCCTCATCATTATCCTTGTCGTCGTCATCAGCAAATTCAGGTACACCGCAGCCCGAGACCCCTGCCATTGACATCCAAACGCTACCAACAATGGTCGAGTTTGCTGTTTAGTCCGGAATTGCTTTATTCATCCCTCGATCGCGTTAAGTGCCTTCCCCTTCTTCTGGACCTATCTCTTGGTATCCACTGTGTCACCGTAATTGTCCATCGGTTTTAGGTTCGTCCCAACAAAATGCGAAGACCATGTTCATTATTTTCCTTTATTTGCGCTATGATATCTTCTACTCCAGTTTGTCGGCTCGTTTAGGTAGCTCGTTTTTGTCCCCAAGTCTTTCTCCTAGTGTTATTCATTCCATGCGTCGTTGAGAAGATGTTTGTCTTTTAGTGGTTTAGAAAGGCGCCACATTCAGCTCGGTAGTTTATCACGGCCAGTATGCAGTGGTTGGATATTTTTTCTTTTGAGGGACACAGTTAGCTTACGTTCCATTATTTGGGAGTGCTTACCGAGTGCTACCCAAACCATAAGTTATCTGCGCCGGCTTTCTCTCTGGTAATTGGGTTAGCACTTACCATCTGTCTGAGGTACTTATGTTCTTTTGCTTCTTCTTGAGTTTCGTTTAGTAAGCTGACCAGGCCGGTTTCTGGCATGCTTATACCTGATTCGTTTAAATTCATTCGTATTTATTGTTAGCCCTATGGTAGTGCTTTTTAATTGCAGTTCCTCAACATTGTTTGCAGGTGTTCAGCAGTCTTACTCAGCAAGACTATCGTCCGCAAACCTCAAATGGCTCACGCATTCCCGTTTATCTATAATAATGTGTTTTCCCATTCAAGCTTTCTAAATAACCCCTCCAGACACGCTGACCGTAGTTATGGTGAGATGGTATGTCCCTGAAGTACCCCGTTTCGGATCGTGAATTCATCGCTTTGCTTGTGAAGGATCATCCTTCCCGTGCGTCCCTTATACATGTCTTGTAGAAGTCTTATGCAGGTCTCTTAGATTCTATAGTTGTTAAGGCTTCTAGGATGGCTCTTCATTGTTTTCTCTTTTTTTTTGCTGCAGTGCAATTCATAGCACAGAAGTTGAACATTTACAGCAATGTGCGCGGCGCGCCCTTGTTCGATGATGTGGCATCAATCGCCATTAGTTGTCTTTCGTAACGCATTTATTACCGTGGCCTTTGCGTATGCGGGTCCTCATCTGCTACAGCCGGTTAGATTTGATGGGGACGAATAATTTTTTTGACCGTTTTTATGACTTGGGTATTCTTATTCGACTGGCTAGTGTGGGCCAAATATCAGAGATTACGAAGTCAAAAAACATTGCACACAAATATTGTCTGAAATGTGTTTAATTAGCGTCAACCGCTTACTTTTCTGTGCATGCGTTTCATTAAACTCAAAGTCGATGGAAGAATTTACATTTTTCGAACGTTCGAGCACTACAAAAAAGTAATGGCTATAAGATCGCGCAATATGTCAGAAATCTGTATGCAACAACGTTTTCAAGCTTGTTTATTAATATTTCCTATCAAGAGTACTATAAAATCGTTAGCGGGAGGCGCGTCAATTTAGGAATATCAAAGAGAGTAAAACGATACTTAAACCTGCGCTGGTGGAGAAGTCGTGTTTCTCCATGACAGCGTCTTCAATTTTTTTATTTGTGATCCTAAGTCTGCAGTGCTAAGCGATGTTGTCCGCTGATTTTAGTTGACGCGGTCAGCCTTATAGTTCCTTTGCTCGTTGTCAGCTGTCGCCTATTCGGTATGTGCTAACCTTCGTCGGTATAAAGACATGTTGACACTGCCATGTGTCACATACAGTGGAAAGCAGCATCCCTTATATGTGGCTGCTAACGTGCACAGCGTTCGTGTAAAATTGCTAAATAATCGTAACCGTGTGCATTGAAGTTTCCACGAGTTGATATGAAGAGATCAAGCTTCGGTAGTGCAGAAAAATGTTGTTATAAGCTTGCACCGAAGTCTTTGGCGTGAGCAATGTTTGGCATTTTTCTACTACTACTACTACTTTGTTTAAGCCGAAAAGAATTGTTTAATGCATTAGAGGATGTTTGGGAGAATATGGGACGTTAAATATTTGGGCGTCCTTATTTCCTTTTTATGTTTGTTTTTTCTCTACTATGCTTGACAGACCAACGATGCCTGTATTACACGCTTCGCATGCTCCTACCTGTTCCAATACGCGTGGCACGCTGTTCCGCGTGTGGGGAACCTAACTGCGGGGGTTGGATTCCCTACAGAAAGATACTAAGCTCAATAACAACTTATGTAGAATATGACTAATGACCTTTGTTTTGTGTAAATGTAAAATAATATCCTTCAGCTGTAAACTAAAACTTGTGCATTTTATTACTTCATATATAACTGCAATACGCAACGGTTACCCTTGTATAAGTACCTTGTCGTTCGGGTTCCTTCTAACGTTTAATGGGCAAAACATGCAACACATACATTTGCCAGCCGATCGACAACTCTCAAATATTTACTTCGCACCCACGGAACATTCCTGATAACGTCGAGAAACGAGCTTTACTTTGTTTGGAATTCGCATCACCCATATGGTTTCCTTTCCAAGCATACCACGTTACCTGCTAGAAGCCGTGCAAGACCCAGCGTCGCTATTTCTTTCATGGGTTTACGGTCACCCCTCTAGTATCACTCAAATAAAATTTGACCTTTCATTACCGCACCTGGAAAAGCAACGCACAGCTTTCCCCTGTCTTCGCTCTATAAATACATTTACACATCCAGGCAGCCATCGTCTCCACTTACAGCATCATTGCACATATGTAAACCACTAGACAACCAAAGAAGTATCCTACGCGTGTTTGGCATAACAAAGTCATTCAATTCATCGGCGTTGTCTCGCGCCATTGCAATCTTCAATGATCTTCCCGATATAATTTGCAATTAAATGTTCATGAAATTTCCCGCTTGCGACTACTGACACATATGTAATAATAGCATTCAATCAGCCCCTTAATAATAATTAATTTATAATTACGTTTCTTAATTTTTAATATTGAAATATTTATAAATAAATAAATATATAAATCAATAAGTGATCAATTCACACTTCATTTGTGTGCAAGCTAAGAACGGCAACAGCTCATATGGTGAATCGATTGGTTGTCTGAGGCGAAGAACGTGTACGTCTATGTGCGTGGGCGTTTTGAAAGGAGATGGCGGTTACTTCGTGGCATTGTGTACAGTCCCCGTGGTCATTTATACCCGATTAAGTCCGAAATATCATAGAAACGACTGGTTTCGTTTGCAAATTGCTCGCAATAAGAAATATTTACTCCACGTGACAAAACGGACGGTTCGGTGAGGATGCAGAAAGACGACTTTGGCTGTCGATCAGCTCTAACCGAGCATGGTGTTGCCAATGTTGTTCACAGCATATTTACAACTTGGTATTCAGAACATTGAAGTGAGACCAGGTGGGCGTAAGGGTTAATGTAGAATAACACAATAACCTCAGATTTGCTGCGGACGTTGCCTTGCTAAGTAACCTGGTGGATGACCCGCCGCGGTGGAAAAGTGGGTAAGGCTCTGCGCTGCTGAAGAACGGGTTCGGGAGTTCGATTCCCGGCCGCGGCGGCCGCTTGTCTAATGGAGGCGAAAAGCAACAACGCCCATGTCTACGAGATTTCGGGCACGTTAAAGATACACAGGTTCAACTATTTGGTAGCCTTCCACTACAGCGCGCGTTATCGCCCGCACTGAATCGGTGCGTCAAACGATAAAATCAATCAATCAATCAAACCCGGGGGATGAATTTCTAAGCATGAATACCGCACTGGACAGACAGTAGAATCGTGAGCCTGAACATATTATGCAGAAAACTGAAGTAGTGCTCAATAGCCTGGGGACAGCGCAGCGGTTTGAGATATGGGGCGATGCAATAGATGTGTGAGCGAATATATCGACTTAAGTTAAGTAGTGACCCCGGATCGCAACAATGAGGCACACTTAGTAACAAAAAATAACAATCGGGTGGCACGCATTCAGCAGGCATACCCAGATAATGAAAGGCAGCCTACCATTGTTCCTTTCAAGGAAAGTGTATGACCGCTGCATCTTCCCTGTTCTCACTTACGGGGCGGAAACCTGGAGGCCAACTAGAAGGGTTCCGCCCAAATTGAGGCTGAATGGGCCAGAAATGGAACGGAAGATGATGGGTATATTGTTATTGAACAAGAAGAGAGCGGGGTGGGTCACGGAACAAAGGAGTGTTAGGGACAGATTAAAAGAAATCAAGAAAATGAAACGGGTATTGGCAGGGCATAGAATCCGAACGCAAGACAACCGATGGTCATTAAGGGTACAGAGTGGATCCCTAGAGAAGTCAAGCGTGGCGGTGGGCGGCAGAGTGTTAGGTGAGCAATGAGATGAAGAAGTTAAGCGGGAATGAAGTGGTCGCAGTTAGGACCGATATAATTCGAGATCTATGGGGGAAGCCTTCGACCTGCAGTGGGCAGATAGAGGTTGCTGCTGCTACTGATGATGAATATCATGATAATATTGTGGGCGCGGAGGTACTTCACAAGTTTCCATACAATACAGCACTTTCAAGCCCTTTCATGAACCTTTCGTTTCACGTCGAGAAATATGAGCCCCCACAGCGTTGGCAATAGTTAATGATGCCTTTTCTATTGCCCTCCATACTTTATTATGGCGTCCTTCGCAGCGCACATTACCTCTACACGACGGAAAACGACACCGGCAAAGGCCAGTAGTGGTTAGTGCAGTGCTAGCGCCATCGTGTTTATGTTCCGCAAACTGATTTGTGCAAACTGTTTATGGCTGCAGCGAGAAAGGGCAATTATTTCTTGTTTTTCTAATTTCCAAACTTTTTCAGCAAGTTGCCATTTGTATCCTTGGACAGATGTGCTGCGCTTCCGTTATTTCCTGCTGTTTTTCGTTTCTATTTTATGAAGCACACTTTTCATCTAACTTTATTTAGTGTTTCGGTTACCGAATCACTCGGTTTTTATCTGACTTTATTTGCTGCTGCAATTCCGGGTACACAACGCCTATTCGTGCTAGCAAGAGCCCACAGAACACTCCGTACATGCATCGCCGAAGTCGTCGAAGTTTTTGTAGTTCTTTTCGATATATTTACATGATACAAGTCTTAAGTAGCAAAAGGAAAAGCCGCGTGAACTTGGTATTTTCGTTTGTAGCAAATGCTACAACATTATTACGACGTCTAGGGCATCTTTTCAGTGTGCCAAAAGGTCACACGAACCGGCATGTTTACATTTCGCCTTAAGGAAACAATACGCTTAGTAATACTTAGTAATACTTAGTAATTCATAGTAGCTCTAGTATCTGAGGCGGAAGCTCAAAGGTGCTCCAGCAAACACTAAGCTTATGGCGTACAATGCATGTGTTCGAGTGAAATTAGAATATGCTTCAGTGGTTTGGGGTCCCTCTACTATAAAGGACATTTCTCAGTAATAGAAGGTACAGGGAAAAGCCGTCCGATTTATTTACGGGAAATACCGCAGGCATGACTCACCATCTCTTCTGATGAAAGAAAATAATATTCGAACTTTAGATGATCGTAGACGGGTAAGTCGGCTGATATTTCTTCATGATTGCTTGTCAGGCAAAATAAAAATAACTCTTCCTGGCAGCGTTAAACCACGTGTAACTAGGGCTACGAGACCCACTCATCAATTCGTATTAACACCTATTTTCGCTCGAACGGTTGCCTTCAAAAACAGTTTTTTTACCCAGGACCGTTGAAGAGTGGAATTCTTTACCTCTTGATGTTTTAAAAGCAACAGATTTTGCGGAAGCGTTACAGCGTCATCTTTTTTCAAAAGAATGGGTTCTATCGTGTTGATTTTGTTATTCATGTGTAAAAGATGCAGACTACCCTGAATTGTTTCTAATATATTTTTTTGCCTGTGTTCCCTTTCGTACTTTATTCGTACCTATGTTTTGTATAAGGCCCTCCTGCTTGGGTCAAATTCTTGACCTGCAGTATCTGTAAAAAAATAAATAAAGTAAATACAAACGCGAGTCCAATACTTCTGCCTTAGTTGCACCCCGCCTCATTCTGAATGACGTTGGTGCCTTTACAAACCCACATTTGAGTTACTGGAGACACTACACATCTCGGAGGATTGAAAAGCTATTATTGTGACGGCTTTTGAAAGGGCGCAGGGCAGCATTATGTTCGTAAGGTGTCACTGTGAAAATATAGTCTTAGCGATGTCTCAATTTTACGAAATTTTTACATCTTTCCCGGATAGGCCGATCCATCGCGTGTACGATGGGATAGTTTTTCGTTTTTTTCTGACACTTCTTCTTGGCTGATACGGCCATCCACCGAGGTGTTTGTTTTTATTTCGGATAGCGACATATTTCATGTTGAAATTCGGGTTCCTGCATTTCAACACTGAACTATTAGTACTGGCATTGCTGCGGCGCTCTTATTTATCCAATAGGGAGCATAAAAACTACACTCCTCCGAAATTTTGGGTCGAGAAGGTTTAAATAAATAGTGTTGAGTGTATGTTTCTGGTGTGCCAAGAAAACCCTACTGCACTGTCATTGAGGAACAATATGCCATTAGCCAGCCTCGGCTCCCTCATCTCTTCCTAAATGTAGAGTGCTTCTGGGGACCGTATCATGTCCCAAACGGCCTATGATGTCGGTTTTGATGTGGAAGTCATGTTCGCTTCCCTCACTGAAGGATCAAGCTCCGTGTTTAGGCTGTGAAGCGGCATTACGCTTCGGGGGCCTCGAGAAAGGATTTCTTCCGTTGGTTCAGCTTACTTACATGATAAAGTAGTGCGTTCTTGGGACCCACATAAGCTATCATTATATGCCTTTCTGTTCTTGTACATTACCGACATGCGGAACCTATATTGCCAACTCTCCAACATAAAACGGCTGAAACTTTTTTGTAATATACGTTTTTATAAACAGTTTTACGACAAATGGCCGCCAATAAAACTGAATCATTAGGGCAAATTTAATTTACTTGCCATGCGTAAGTACTCCACAGAGAAGATGGAACTATTGCGGAATTATTTTGCGCTGCAAATACACGGGCTTTACGGTCAAGAAACTGAACTGTCTGTCTGATACAAACAAATGTAGTAATTTCAGATTGCTTTTTAATAAACAAAAAGCGGCATTCTATACCAAAAGCAATTTTGTAAAAATAAAACAATACGCAAACGTTTAACAAAGTGTAATGATAGTGCGTTTTATTAAATTTTATGGTTTTTTATTTTACAAAAATGATGTAATTTCTAAATCTTTTGAAAAAAATTTGTTTAGTTTAAGAGAATATAAATTTAGCGTTAACCCGCGTAGAATAAACACTCTTGGTGGTGTACGTACATTTCTGTTAATTGTGATGCACCTCTTTGTGGAATTGTAATTCAGTACATTCCATTTTCGCTGCCTAACTCTCCATGTGCGACAGCAACGGAGGTGTTCCACCGTTTCAGTTACATTGTTTCTTCATGCGCGTATGAATGAGCGAGGAAGTTGTATGTTTCCATCTCTTCTCTTATCAACCGCGTGCTCTCCCCGCTGTCATTTCCATCGACAGTTTGGAGTGTAACAATTAAGGCGTAGCAGTAGTTCGTGTGCACAACATGATGCATGAGAAAATTGGTAACTGCAGTCGGCTTCTGTCCTCGAAGACGGCTGCCAGCACCGTTGCTTTAGCGAGTATGATTACCGAAAGGCCTAATCTTCGAATACTGGAAAGAGGAATAACTAGCGGGCTGTATTCTATGCGGCCGTAGCTTCCGAGCAGGCTACCCGACTGCGGCTGCGTCCTCATCTTGCTCATTCTTACCTGCGAATGGCAAGGATAAGTAACATGAGGACGCCTTTCATGAAAACTGTCTTTATATATCACAGCCCTGCGGGCCACTGAACTCGCGCCTCAATGGATGTACTCCAATAATAATTCTTCTGAAACGACTGACATGTGCTTGTTGGATTCATTTTACCTGCTTTGCTCTCACCGTTCCTCGTTCCTTCCGGCAAGTGAGGCAGCCTTCTGTATAGGCATCGGGTACATTTCTCTTGCCGTGTGGCAGGCGGCAAGGTAGGCCAACGAGCTCGAACCATGGCGCGTAGTTCACATTACCCGTAGCAACACCTACTATTGAACTTCCATGAAACCTGGCCGTACCCAATGGCGCAATTGGAATAATCTATAAACTGGATATTTCGCTTTCCAAAAGGCTGATTTCACTCAGTAAGTCCTATTCAGCCCGACTTGAAACCGTTTTTATATTAACAGCTCATTAAGATTTTACTGCTACCACGCAGCGTCATCATTTGCAAGTGAACTCGAATATATTCACCAATTTACAGCAATACTCCGATATCTCCGAAACAGTCTTTGGGTTCCTTATAGCGCCAAATTCAAAGTACGTGGACCACGTTCTGTGTTAGATTATAAACATGGCTCACCATTAAAGACGAGTCATCCATTAGCACCCAGCAGTTGCGGTATTCGCAGTACGGGGCCAGAAGCCAAGGAGCCACTCAGTAGTGCTGGTCGCTCGTCACTAGCGAGGATATTATCCAGCACCACCCTCGTTCCGATCGCATATGCTCCTTCCACGAAGACCGCGAAGTCTTTGATGAGGCCTATTTGCAGATCCACGTTGTTGAGGCGGATTATGTGCTCGTTCTCTAGAGTGAAGAATACCGCACTGAGCACGGAGGTCAGCCAGATGGCCGGCAGAAAAGATTGTGATTTTCAGAGTAGAGGGAGCGGAATGAACGGGGCGAAGCGAAGAAGAGACAAACACAAGCGCTTATTAACAACCAAATGATTTGTTGCATCTGGGCGCCAGATTTATACATTTTGGTCGTTCACCAAAAGCAACAAAGAAGAACGAGGGAGGGGTAGGGGATAATGAACAAGGGAAAGGCGCACAAAATTGATTCCAAAAAACGCACAGCAATGGTCACAGGAGTCACGTGTCCGGTTTTGAGATAGTGAATCTCTTTCTCGATGAGCGAGACGCTCGGTGTACTAATACCGCCTAGTCCACTTACAGCAATATCCAAGCGCCAACGAAATCTCACCGTTATAACCCATGATTTTTATATGCGGGTTGTTAAATAAAAAGACGGAGCAGAGCTCAAAACATTTGATTTGCATGCAATCAAGATTGTACTGCTACCTATTTTTGGAAAAGAAGCCTTACTCGGTCAGCTTTGTTCGCTGCACATGAAGCTGAGACACATCTTTTTCAACACCATCTATAGGGGCTTCACCTAGCTGAGCGAATAGTCTTTGGTGCAAACGAAGTCCCTGAAAGACTATCATGCGTTGGGCCTCCTGCGAAGGTGCTACCCCCGTAGGCTGTGCGACAGCGTCGTCAGAGTTGTCACTGTCCCCGCTGTCCGCAGCACGTATCCGAGCAACGATCGCCTCTCCAGTGAGGCACTCAGACGTTTCAAAATCATCGGCCCTGACGGATGATCTGCGGAAAAACAGAGGTAGATGAAGAGGCACCAATTCAAATTTAAACCAGCGGGCACGGGGACGGTGCGAAAGCCGCGGCATCGGGAGGGTTGTTTGAAAGAAGAACTGTTCCCATCCTCCTATGACCTCCTCAGTTGACTCGTTTTGTCAGGGGTGGACGAGATGCGCCTCGCATCGCGTTGTTGGCGTTGAGAGCCGGCGGCAGCGTGCGTTTTCGGTCGGTAACCAAATTCAATCTTATATCCGATACCGCGGAACTGGAGCATTGTAATAAAAGGTTTACTTCCCATGGAAAGCATACGAAAGCGGACGGTGCCAAAGCGGTTCTCGTTATATCCGATATATTGCTATAAACGGTATCATTAAAAAGGACTCGAGTGTACAATCATCACTCGAAACAGTCTAATTACAGTCGCAACAAGCCGACGATGGCAGCAGTCATACTCGAATTTACCCTACCGGCCGAACCGCTTCCGCTCACTGATAAGGCAGAGTCGCTGTTAATAATAATGACTCTGGCTAGTCAGTGAGCGGAAGCGGTTTGGCTGGTTGGGTAAAAATAAAGACAGACTGCTCCCATCCAGCACAGCAATCCTAGCTGGTGTCGTTTTGCAACTGCAAACTGATCAGTCTCTCTTGATTTTACCCAAGGGGGTAAACCGCTACCGCTCACTGACTAGCCAGAGCCATAATTATAATTAACAGTGACTCTAGGTAGTCACCGAGCAGCAGCGGTTCGGCGGATTGGGTGAACTCTGAGTGCTTCCTTCGGCGCCATGATGTGACACGAATTAGACCATTGCCGTATTCAGATTGCTCTACAATGCAAAAAGCCTCGTAAATCTCGCGTGCCTTCTACTCCCGATAATGGCCCAATATACTGCATTTTTCAAACAAAGGCGTGCAGCCACAACTGCAAAAGTAGCGGCTACACGCCTTTGTTTGAAACCAATGACCACTCCCTACATAACCGCGCCCTGCTACCACGAGCATTCGTGGTCGCATGGAGTACGTCTCAACCGGAAAGCACCTGCAACGACGCCAAGGATGGCCACCAGGAAAGACACACGGAGCGACAGGCAGCCAATCCGAATGGCTGGCCAGTTCCAGACTAGTAAGAAAGCCGATTCGCAGCAGTCGTTGTCTTCACCCAGTGTTTCTTTAGTGTGGCCGCCCGAGCAACGCCCTGAGGTCTCGAGCAGCGCCGTGGTGCTCCCGGTCATATCGAGAATTCCAGAGTCTCCACGTGACTCCACTGTTGTATTACCGGATGATGCGAAGTCGAAGACCCGGGCGAGAAACGTATACATACTATGGCGAATATCTAATCGAGGCTGAGTCTTGTGTTGGGCTTGATTTGAACAATAGGTTCCAGTTAGGAAAAATCTGTTGAACTGGTTGCTGCATTGGTATTTCTACAAAAATCATTCCTGCTGGTTGGGAATTCTTTTGCTGACTTCTGTGATACTCGTAGCGCGCTTTTTGGTTGTACGGATTCCTGTGGGCGTGCTCTTGTCAGAGCTTCTTTAAGTTTCCAACGAAACCGGTCGGCGTCGATGTTGGGATTTGGAAGATGTCACCCGGGCTGATCACCACGTCCCAGAGACCACCTTCACCTTCTCATTTGTCCCGATCACCGTGTTTCCTATAGTTGCGGACTTTCGCAATTTATATGATCCTGGAACCTGCGCAACACTAAAAAGAGTGGAGTTTACGGAAAAACTGCATAATAATTCTAAGGCAGGAACGAAATTGTTGCCTTCTACTAATTCGAAACAAAGCTACTGTCGTCACTATATATGGAATAAAACTCTGCATTTATTCATTTCTACTCCACGCTTCTGTGCCATGTCTCAGGGCATATCATTGCGACGCATCCTTTCCGGAAATTCACAAATTTTACTGCTTCACAGAGCTTTTGATAACACTCGGATGTACCGCGATCAGTGTGAATTACCGCATAGTTGAACGAAAGGTGTTTAAGCATTGAATCATGTGGTGTTTTGCGCGTTTCTGATATCACCCAGGTCACGTGAACCGGAAAAGTAAACGCACCGCACAATACAAAATCTCTCATTCTGCAAATATTTCTGTCCTCAATATCATGCAAACAGCATACCCCTAATTCATCGCATCAGTGAGATAAATGTTGTTGACACCCAGGCAAGCTGGGTGCGATGTTCGAATGGCGCCAGGCAATATATGAGCCACAAAAACATCTTTTGGTTTTTTACATGTTTCCAAGCACATATTTTCAGGCGCTGATGCGCTTCAGTTTGGGACTTGCCGCCCCTTTAAAGATTGTTTGTGTGATGTTCTAAGGTGTGCAGTCTTGTGTAACTCGTTATGTCGTTAGTTCCGCTTTATTTTTCTAAAGGGAAGGAACCTCGCGCGCGTACTGCAGGCCAGCCTTTGTTCATTATCTACTGCGACATCTCGCCGAACTAGAGGAAGGCTGGTGAGCCCGTTAGCAAAAGCAGAAAACTTAAAACAATGGTTCTGTTCTCGGGAACGAAGCAAGACAGGCCCACTTTTGTTTCAGTTTCTAGATAGACTTTGAGTACATAACAATGGTGTATGAATGACTAACTAAGCAGCCCGCCTACTTTGGTAGCGTAATTTGCCTGCCTCCAAAGAATCAGCCTTAACTGACTTCAACCGTTGTCCTGCAACTAGAAGTAGGTCTTCAGACAAAATTCATGCTTAATTCATCCATCACTGCCCAATATGTTGACGCCCAGTTCGCATTGGATACACTAATTGTCTGGTTTTCTTACCAACATTTACATAGTTTGCCTTACGTACCTCAGTCAGCAACCATTCAATTTTCTTCAGATACAACCGTCATTGCATGCACCCTTCACTATATATAAAACAGATACCGTAAATTTCTCCGTGGATGCATGACTAACTGCTTATTGTGTAACAGGAGCCGTAAGGCTAGGCTCCTCGAGCTGTCGTATTAGGATGGTCTGCAACACAATGGCCAGCGGGTTCTGTCTGCGCAGGCGCTGTGAGCTAAACTCAATATTTGTTTGAAACAGGAGATATTGATCACGTGTCTGTGACGTGCTAGCGAGATTCCGAGCTCTTTTACGAATTCATATTTTTCAATTGGTTCATCCCTGCGTTATATATTTTAGAAGTTACTTTACAAGTATGTTTCAAGCGTGAAAATTATTGTGCCTTACTGTCATTGTGAATAGTAATACATGCACTATATTTCAGGGTTGCCATGAAAACACCAATGAGTAAAGCGATTGGGCCCAACAACAGTGAAATACCAGTGCGCAAACGCTCTTGAAAAGAAAAAAAAAACTCAGAATTGTTACCGTCTCTTTTGAGGTCCTCGGAAAAGGTTAAGTACTACAATCCAGCACATTGCTTGAACGTCTCGTGCGCACCGTGACCGTGTTTGTTTTAACGCTGCTCCTTAATTAAAACTCTACCAACCCTGATGCCGCGTAAAGCCTCTAACAACAATTGCTGGAGATATGTGAAATACCTGTGAACAAATAAAATTATTCTACAACGCACAAACCCGCAACGTTGCTGGGCAAAATAAACCACCCACATAAATGTTTTAGAAACGCCAGGCACAGCCAGGGCTATTGCTATCTTCTAAAAGAATGTCTGTCTCGCGTACAACGGGGATACCATGCACATTAAATAACTGCTTCTTGTAACCGTACTCTGTCTGCAGACGACCCTGTATTGACGGCAAACGAGAATTCCGTAACATTTGTAAATACTGGGTGAACTAAATAATTATAAAAAATAAATTAATACCAGCGTAATTATACCGTTTATTAGCGGGAAATTTCAGGTTAATCTTTAACAGCAGAGGTTATGAGCTTTTATTGTGGTGTACACAGTCACCAGAAAACAAGAACAACAGAGCGCATGAGAGGAGAACCATTCTTCATCCAGCCTCGCGCCTGGCCTAGCGACGCGTGAGGAGCTCGGAAAAATTGCCTAATAAAAGACTGCCCCCATGAGCGTGCGCATCGTGAAGAGGACCGGCGTCAGGCATTTCGACTTTCCACTACACTCTGCTTAGCGTTTGTGGGTCATCTTTGGAGTGTTTGTCTCTACGGCAGTTCACGTGCAGTCCCGCCAGAAGTAAAGAGGAAGTACGCCAATTTATCGCTATACACACCGAGTTCGCGAAGCCGGTTACGGCTGTTCTTGAGCGTTCTCATGGGGTTTAATTAAAGGGGAATGTGATTGCCTGATGAGAAAAGGATAAGGCACCCAAGTAAGGGTTATTGCACGCCAAACGCCCCAGAGAGTTCGCCCAACCAGCTCCAAGTACACTTCAAAAATTCATGGTTGATCCCTTCCCTACACTATTACTTCTCCTAGGTGATTTCTGATGGGAAAATGTTTTCTGTATCTTACCGCCATTTTAAAAGAGGGCGGTGACGAAACCTTAAAAAATTCCAGGAAAATAAGTTATACGGAACACAGTGAAATAGTTACAGGCGATAGGAAAAGAAGCTCGCTTCCTGCGTACAATGCATTCACGGTTTCTAGTGTGTTTCAAAATGGGCTTTGCTGTGAAGCAAAATGGCGTTTCTGAGGAATTTGTACACTTCTTTACAGCTATTGAAACTTTTTCAGAGACAATGAGCCTGGCAATATTGTTGTATTGTTGACGATAAAGGCGGCAGCAAAATATCGGAGGCCCGAAGCGGGTGGTTTGATAGCGATAAAGGCATAAACTTTCAAAAATTTCCAAAATTGTCTATGTTCAGAATCTTATCAGGCTGTGCGACATTCCATGTAAAAATACAGGCTTAGGCATATTCTAGAGGGTGTACAAAAACATCCCCCTCGCGAGGGGCACGATCAAATGCACAGCATTTCCGAGGGGGTGCGCCGGCAAGTCGTATGGATTACGTATTGGTTGTTGGTTTTCTTGTTACACGCTGCACGTCATCAAATTTGCGGTGGGCTACAGCGGGGCGTCCCGGCAGCACGAGACGCGACCAGCGCTGCTGGTCTCTCGATCATAGTCTCGATCGCGGGACCTGTGTCGCCATCTTGCGGAGGCGCGTGACAACTTATGGCGGGTCTCTCGATCATAGTCTCGATCGCGGAACCTGTGTCGCCATCTTGCGGAGGCGCGTGACAACTTATGGCGCTTTCGAAACAAACCATAAATGAGTGAAGGATATAAGGCGCTATCGGTGCATCGAAATCCGTGTTGGTTGCGTGGCTCAATCGGTAGTGCGCCCGGCACTTGCCGTTCCGCCCGCGCCGTCATGGGTTCGAATCCGGGCGCCGGAAACTGTTGTTTCTTTTATAGTGTAGTGGCCTGGCTGCGGACTAGGCCGAACGCCGCGTGACATTGTGAGTTACTAAAATGCTATGCATTTAAAAGTTTATTGTTGCCTAACTTAGTTATGTCTGGGTGCGCGAATTGAGAGGTACGGGTAATTTTATTGCTTAGCTTGGTTCTCTGCGTGGTTACGACGCTTCTCGGGGCGTGCGGCTCGTTCTTCCTCCGTCTCCTCGGCTCGCTGCCTCCTCTTTGTTTAGTTCCAACATCAGAGCTTGGCTTCCTTCAGCATCTCCGACATACTTTCATATCGGACGAGGGATCCCACCGAGCCGCCCCTTCTTTGTATACGATGCCACACCAGATCCTCCCCGGTTGCTGCAATGCGGTTTCACCGGCTCCTCCACTGATGTCATGACAGATGGCACGAAAAGCGGGCAGACGGCTGAGGTGGTTTCTGGGCAGCCTCTCAGCTCGCGGTGTGGCCACCGGCCTTAGCGAAACGGCGAGATTACGGGCATTGTAGCTATCGCTACGAAAGATGGATGCTTACCAGTAGTACGACTTCATTCCGCCTTTTGGATAGAGTATTCATGGTGGGTATGAGTGCTACGTGAAGGATTTCCTGAAAGCAAAGGGGCGTTACAAAACATTAAACATGGAGGCCCTCATTCCGCAATTGCATCAGGCTCATACGCCGAGGCCCAAGATGCACAGTCATAGGCAACTGAAGTACGAATCGCGGAACGCATGGCCCAAGTTACCGGTGCCGTAACCTGGCAGCGGCAGTGGAAAAATTACGGACATGCGGAGTTAAGATGTCCGGAGTGAGAGGTCGTGTCCCACAGCGATATGTTGCCCTTTCGTCGCTCGCATGCTTCCCTTGTCGCCATGCGCAAGAGCACTCCAAGCACTGCCACCACCAGAGCTGAGGGTGCTGGCCTCACTAAGAGCAATAAGGCGCGTAATTGCTTGCAGCTGCGGCCAGTGCTTTTGTGGGAAAACCGTGCATGCTGTCGTAAAGAAAGTATACTGTTGAGTTTATCATGATTTGTTGAAGAAAACCAGGGCACAAAAATGGGGACAAAAAAGCATTCCGCCTATCTTCTGATGGCACTGCATTGTGTTGCGCTTGGGGTGCCGTGACTCGAGAATTTAACAATGAGCTGGCCGCGAAGAACACGCTTTGTTTAAAGCAGTCATGGCCGAGGCACTTTGCAGATCCGGTGCTTGTAGCACAAAATGAATATTACACCACTATTGGCCGCCAATATCATACCGGCCCCCAACTGCAAGCGTGGTGGGGGCTGGTATAATTAATTGCGGGATTTTGATATTCACAGAAAGGAAGAGGTTAGCATCTCCAACCATTCTACAGGCCAGTTTGCCCTTGCGTAGCAATGTTAGCAGCCCGATTTTTTTTTACAGGCCGCTCAGTGCTTGTCGAACCCGAGCGCGCAGCACTGAACATCGTTTTGGGCGTAACCCGGGTGTCTACCGTTTTTGTTGAAGTTACTGCACCAAACATGCAAAACTATGTCCATAATGTGACGCTGGCACAGACGGGGAGCGTTCGCTCGTGTGCACCGCGCCGCATCGCTAACAGTTGTTTTCAGCCCTCTTGGGGCATGGCGACAAGGCAAGCATGCCAGCGAGGAAAGGGCAACATATCGCAGTGCGACACGCACCCTCGCTCAAGACATCTCAACTGCTCATGTCCGTGTCTTTGCCACGGGCACTGCCCTGTGACGGCAACGGTATCTTCGGCCGTGCGTGCCGCAATTTGTATTTCAATTGTCCATGGCTTCAATTCATGGGTCACGGATGGGGTACTGAATATAACTCTGAAATTTTCTGTGGGCACCTGCACGCAGGTCCCCCGATTTATCGCATTTTCAAATACGTGTTGTTTTAGGCGCATTTAAAGTTCATTTTTTAATTTACGCAATTTTTTCGATTTTATTCGCCAGTTTATCGTAGAGTTGTACATTTTACAACATTTATTGTTGATTCAATTTGTTATTTTCTCTTTGCGAGCTTGTATGCAGAACAGTTCATGAAAGACCGTTGGGCATTGTTAAATACTGCTCGCGCAAGATAAGGACACAAAAGTGGTACTCCCAAAACTGCAGACATTAATCTGAACAAGAAATCTCGAAGTCTTTTCAGACCACTCTATTGTCCCCTTACATGGGCCATAAAGGCAAAATGCAACATTTTTCCGTTGGAAATATTTTGCGGCTTATAGTGCACTCAGGGTTTGTCTGGCAGGAAACGGTTTTGTATTCACTGAAAAGTAAACATTTTATGACTAAATTTCAATTGCCCCGCTATATCGAACGTGTTGTATGGCTGGAAATGACGCATCCAGGGAACGGGCTTAAAACAAAAGATAGCATGCTGATCAGGCATGCTCCCATCTGTCTCGCATGCGGCCTTTGCGTTGTCTTGATTACCGCTTAAGCGCCAGTTTTCGCACTCTGCGTCTGACGGCACTTCTCTATACCTGCCATGTTTTTATATGGTTGATAGTAATCTTTTCCTTAACCGTTTGCTATGACTCGGTCAACATGCACACGTATGTGACCGCATTGCTTATGTCAGGTGGCAACTGTTGTGTTAGATAAAGCCAATGCGTCCGCTCTTTGTTTCACGGGAGGTCAAACGGCAAGGGTCGCACTAACGTGTTCTTTCGTAAATTTATTTGTTTACGCCACCATTCTTACTACTCTAAAAATATTCAATTAATGTAAAAATGAGCTTGCTATGCAAGCTCACAAGCGCTGTGAAACTCGCGTTTGATTTTGGAATCCTGAGCTGGTCGCACAGCTGCCCATAGTACGCCATATGTTCTAGTGCGGGAAATGAGCTAGTGGGTCGCATGGCGATTCCATTCTTTTTTTTATTATTCATCTTATTAGAGTGATGATTGCGTCAAAAATGAACTCGGTGTTATTATAACGAGGCAATGTTTAAAATGAACCAAATTTCAAATAAAAGAAGTACTTGATTTCTTGAAGTGCCGAGAAATTCACACTAAGAAACATCGGTGCGGTTGGACAAGATGTGGTCAACGGCCAAACTGTCAGCGGCAATTACACTAAGGCAAAGCCACGCTTTTATTACGATGTAACCGGTATATATAACGAGCTGATAGTGGTTTACTGGGCATGAGGGCTGAAGTAGGTTTGGTGAAAACATAAACAGTAACAACGAGGATAAGCACAAACATGTCTCCTGGAGCAATCCTGGGCCTGCTAGCATACTTACAGCTGTTGGCTTGTTCGGCCGCGTCAGTATATCTTTGGTAATGACACTACAACATCGCAATACACTTCACGTCTTCGCCTGGAATGACATTTTTGTTTACACCCCCCTTGCGTTCCTCATCATTGCCGCTGTTCCAAGGAAGGCGAAGCTCCATCCCTGCGGCATAGTTCTTCTAAACATTGCTTTTGCAAACAATACGCTTCAACTCGAAACACTGATGGATTTTTAATACGGGTCTAATTAATTATCACTGTGAACACTAATAATTCTCAATTAAGAGATTTGTAAAACAGTTACTCGGGCATTTCGTCAAGCACTAGCACAGAAGAAGGGTTACTGCAGACAACTTCATGCAATAGATTGTCACGGCACCCTTGCATGGCGTGAGCGTAAAATTGACTAAAAGGAATGCAAAGTTTAAGGGAGTGTAAGGACGCAGATCGATCGGATAGCCACAGAGACACATTTTCTGCCTTCAAGGTGAATAAGAGAAAGTTCGACAGTATATATTTCCTGAAACGTTTTTTCGTTACCTCTCCTCGCCCGGCTCTAAGTTATCCTCTATATCCAAAGCCGTGGCCTCGCCTTCTGAGAGTTAATGAACACACGCGGAATTCATTTATCTCCGTAATTAGCACTCATGGGCTCAACGGGACGGCGCAAATCGCCAGCCACCATTTAGGACAGCGTTAACCTCAGGGTGTGTTTCTGGCGAATGGTCTGCCCTTGATCTATGGCGTAATAGGAGATCGGAACAATCTCCGGAGGGGATGGCAGAAAAAGAGCAGAAAAACCGCATTATTACAGTAGGCAGGCGCCTATTCGATTGCGGCGATGTAGTATTCTGACGTCAGGTTGTGTTCTCCATACCTCGCATGAAAAAACATAAACTACGAAGCGTAATGAAGTCAGCTTGTACACAACAATTCAAATTGTAGTGCACTTTAAAATCACTCATTAGGGCTGCGTAAAATCAGTCTTAAAACAAAAACCAACACGTCGTTTATCCGAAATTAGGTGCTGCTTTAAAATCAGGCTGCTTTGTTTCGTGTTTTCTCGTTAAAAGTAATTTCTGGAGTGGTTCAGGCTCCTTTGTAGGCCAAGGCCAAGGGCCTTGGCTTAATTTGTCAGTAATTATTTAGACGCTTTATGCACGATGCAGAAGAAATAAAGCCACCTTTCTGGCTTCGAGCCAAAAAAGAATCCATATGGCTAGCTTAGCTATGGTGGCTTAGCCAAGTAGCCGAGGAACGTCGCTAGCTGAATTGGCGCCGCCCATGGCGTCCAGCGATCCCAGCGCCCGATTTCCGTCTAGTAAATATTATTATGGAACTCTATGCCGCTGCAGGAGGGAATCTGGGTCTCTGAAGTTACCAAGCCAACGTCTGTTAAATTATACATCTCGGCAACACGACGAAAAGCCGAGCGCTACTTAAATAAATATACTGTTTTCTTTGCATGATAAATTGATGACACCCAGAGGCGTAGCCACCGTGGTGTGTCAGTGTCACTTCACTACCCTAAATTTATGCATGCAGAAGAATGGCATATATACCTCGCCCATTCGGCGCAAGCTCTGTTTGATTATTTTATTTAACGGTGGAGTATAATCCCCCGTAATATATTTCTGACTACGCTACTGAAAACTCCGCAGACATTATCGCGTACAACTTAAGCCTGTAGAAAACATGTGACAAATCGTAATTAAGTTAACACATAGGCCGTATCATTGTCCTCTTCAGTGCCCTTTGGGGCATGAGGGCAAAATATAATGAATAAATAAATAAAAACGTAAATTATAAGCGTCGAACCAGCATTAAAACAATTCTTGGCAATACCAAAAATTCTCTTGTGTTAGCGTTGCCGTGAATGCAATTACCTGCTGTAATTTCACCCAAATATGCACATTAGGTGGTTAAATAGGCCGGAGAAGCGATGTGAAACCAATGAAAAATTTTCGTCGGCAGGCTTCATACAAATTTGCGAATACGACACGTAGGAGGCACTAGCCAGAGTGGGTGCCAGCAACAATTTAAGGTTTAATAGATCTCAGTAAGAAACCGGTGCGATGCTGCCGGGACTATTATTAACTACGACAACTGCGCAACGGCTCCAGAGAGTTTTAGCACAACATTTCCATGTTTAAAACTCTGTTCATTGTGATTTCCCTCAGCCCCTCTGAACGTGGGACTCTCACTAAGAGTAAGCACTTCCGCATAGTTCTTCGGCCACTATCACGTTTCCAGCGCCGACTGACCCCATTGGCGTCTTTATCCATGTAACTTAGCACTATGGACCTCTAATGCTGACTAAAATTCATACGGCAATCCGCCTTAACGTTGTTTACTCAATGACTGTCGTTGAAAAAACCTCATAGACGATACAAAAACCCGGTCGTTCACCTGAGCTCAGATCGTCGTAGCTTAAAATGTTGTTACGGGCAGCAGCTGAGAACAAATGACATTATTCGCGGGGATCGTACCTTGTTCGTAGTTCTTCACGATCATGCCCAGTAGCGTTGCTCTGCTTCTTGTGAATTTCCGAACCCATTGTGGTTGCTCAGTAGATATTCCCACTTAGCATTTGTTATTTGTTTACCAGAATGTCTGGCGTAGTCGCAACCTTTTTTTACGTTTTTAGGCAGCGCGGTTTTCAGTTCAACAGCAGATGCTCGCAGAAGGGGTGGTAAAATATTGCTAATAATGTGAATTGCTAATTTGCATGTAAGGAAGATCTATATTTCAAAAACAAAACAAGAGATTTACAGAAACTCCGAGGAGTTCCATTTTTTTGAGCAACTTGTGAGTGATTCAGCGTATTTTTTGAGTAATTTCTATTTGAGTTATTCCGCATTGCCTCGGCAGTCAGTGGCAATGAAATCGTCATTTCAATGCTGTCAAGTGTTGCTTGAGCAGCTGCTGATTTGAATCTTAAAACTACACCTGCAATGAATTTCCGGAATTTCTCGCTGTTACTTGCCAGGCCAAGTCAGATTCTATGATGATGATAGTGGATTCTTCACCAAGTCATGCCTTGTACCATCGGAGCTAACTTTTCTACGCCATAAACGTCACGCATGTGCCCTCCTGGGCATCCTTTCGCCCTGCTAGACCTCTTTTAAGTAAAAGCGGTTCCTCCGGGTATTGATATTTTCGCTAAGCAATTGTTTGTCGGCCAGCAAATACACGTTTTTGATCTCCCCTGATGGATGTTCCTGATGTTGCTCCCAAGGCCACCCAAATTCTTCTGAAGTCGGGGGGTATATTGTAGCATACTTCACAATGATATGGCAAATTATCGACTTTATTTGTGCGCACCACGTCTTTTATTGATTGATTGTTTGTAGGGTGGAACGCGCCGACATAATGAGGCGTGGCGTAGTAGAGGGCTCTGGAATAATTTAGACCACCTGAGTATCTTTAACGTGTGCCGCAATCTCGTACAAACGGGCGTTTTTGCTTTTTGCCTATATCAGAAAAGCGGCAGTCGCGGGCGGGAATCGAACCCGCCTCCTCGTGCTCAGCAGCACAACCACTTCATTTATCCTCCCAGATAATTTAGCCGTGGAGGCATTTTCCCAGCTTGCACCACGAAGCATGACGTCTGGCCGAGAAGGCGGGCAGTTTCATGCCATCGTGAATGAACAGCCATTTTATTTACCATTCCTCAGAATAAATGTTAAGAAGACTTGGGTTACTTCGAATTTAATATTGTGAGCACTCCATTTGTCATGTCGTATTCTAATAAAATATACAATGCTGACACATGCGTTGTATGCTACTGCACCGGGACCCTCGGTGCAGTTGATACTGTACCGAGGATCCCGGTGCAGTATCAACTACAGGACCCTCGTCTGGATATATCTACTCCCCCCTTCCCCTTTTACAAGAGTCCTCAAACTTCTTCTTAAATACTGAAAAGTACATCCCAACAAATGATGAAAGTTTTAACTTTTGTTGCCACTGCAGTGATGTCTCGATGTGCACCCGTTAGTTGCCTTGGGTTAAAGTAGACATGAGGTCAAGCACCGCAGCAATGGTTAGAAACTACAAAACCCAACACATGCCCTCCTGCGCCGTGATCGCCATCATGAGCGCGGCTCGTGTACCTGTGGTCTTTTCTCGTTCCGTGACTCCGCTCAACCCCTATCCCGGCGGCAGCTGTGCGCGTCTGCGTTTTCGCCCTTGCTTAACATTGCCAAAATTTCTATGAGGCCGTTCTCTGGGTGCAAACGAGAAAACCTCCGCAGCTGCGTACCAGCCTCGGCGAAGCACCTTCTTCCAGTTATTTCCACCACTGTTGTTGCTTAAAATGCGGGAGTAATGGCTAAGCGTATGCACTCTATTTTTATTCGTTTTGTACTTTTAAAATAACGTGCAGCAGCGCTCTTGCTCCTGTTCTTGTTTTCCATAGGCAGATGAAAAAGTGTGATCGTGTAGTATATCGTCCTGACTTTCCAGTGAGCCTTCTTGAAGTTTCAGCTCCGCATACGCTTGGGAACAGGCAACTCCGAAGACAAAGGAAGAAATGTGTTGAAGGCTAATGGGTACTACGTTTAGGAAAGTTGAACGCCGGAGGTTTTAAGTAATAGGTGGTGCATAATTACGATTTTACAAAAACTTCCCAGATAGGGACGCTTACACCTAAACAGTTACGTTACGCCTCCCACCAGTAGTTATCGCATGTGTAGTGGTTCCATTTTGGTATCACTTATGACAACACGTACATCACGTTTTAAAATAATTGCTGAATTTAACACATACATCTGTGCTGAAGCGAATACTTGCGGTTTGGACGCCCAACAGCCCTGCCAAAAAGGGGCTTTTTTTAAACAGCTTGAGCGGAATGCACGCATGTGTATAAATTTCTGCTGAATGTTACTTTGGAGAGCTAAATGCCCCTGGGAAGATATTACCACTGATTGTAGAGATATACAGGTGTTCTCAAAATCCCTCGTATTATATTTGTTTGCAGAGCCGAAATTCACGTCACAGATGTGCGCCGCTACTGCGCTGTTGCCCTGCACGCGGCTTGGTTGGACGACATTATGTCATTCGCCACTGGTGGTTTTTGGATCGCATTTCTCACCGTGGCCTTCGCTGGTGCCGTGCGCATCGACGAGCGCTGGGCCGGCATGATGGGCCATTTTACCAATATCTCTGAGTTGCTATCAATGGCGATTTCGCTTTCGAGTGGCTAATAGGTTCTGACCTTCAAAGCTTCTTTTGTCCCAAAAACTGGCCCAAACATTTGAGTTTGAGTTTGAGTTTATTTTGTTGAAATGGTACATAAACGGGCAAGAAAATGTTGGGCGAATAGCCGAAGCCAGTGGAGGCCCATATACAAATGCGTTTGCAGCAAAAAACATGAACGGAACATTTACGCTAGTTAATTTAAAAAGAGTAAATACACATCAGCATATATGTACCGATACAGATACGTACACTTGAATTCATTCTGCAGAATTTATATATATATATATATATATATATATATATATATATATATATATGTATATATATATATGTATATATGTATATGTGTATAAATATCTATATTTATAATAAATAAATATATATATATATATATATATATTGAGGGACGACGGTTGGCGTGGCCGTTTCTTCCAACGCTCGGGCCAAATAATACACTTACACATACCAAGGAATATACACATACATACACATATATACACACATACATACACAACATATATACAGGTCAGGTATACACACTGCACTCATCCATTTATTCATACATGCATAAATTTCCGCGTGCATACATGAAATTCTACATGAATATTATGCCAGTATCGGCGTACACGCAGGCATATTATCTACACAGGAACTACTAGAGAAACGGGAATATGCCGGCATATTTGTGTACACACAATACAAGCATATTCTCGGGATGTGTATACATATCGCACACTGAATACATGTATTATACACAAAAGTACAGCACTGAATAGCAAGCCGTACACTGCAATAATAGGAAATACTTGGCATGATATTTCGCAGACGCACATATTGGAAACGCAATCAGTTTTTAAAGTTTACACTAGAAATATCTTTCACTGTAAACACAAAATTACTACATAGTTATTTTCAGTGGAATCGTGTTCTATGTTTTCGCTCCGTACTATTGTATGAGTCTTTGGCCGTGGTTATTTTTAGTGATTGGTAGGTTAAAGTTCCATGGTTTGCATGGCGAGTATTTCTGCTGGAAATTGTGAACAGATCGACTGGCATTGGGTAGTTTTTGTGTATCACCTTATTTATTATAATTGCAACTTTCACTTCGGCTGTGAGCGCCAAAGAAAGAAGAATCTGTAGGTCGCGGAATAGCGGGGCACTTGGTGCGCACCAGGGTGAGAACGTTATGATGCGTAAAGCACGCTTCTGCAATCGAACCAGAGGTTCGAGATGTGTTCTGAATGTAGATCCCATAATTCGCAACAGTGAGTGAGGTGACAGTGGAACAGGGTAAAATAAATTGGTTTTATTATAGGACCGGTAAAATAGGTTCTTGTTCTTAGCAATAAAAAGCATATAGAGGCAAGTTTTGAACAAACGCTTTCAATGTGGGCTTTCCAATTCAATTGTGAATCTAGTGTGACGCCAAGGTATTAAATGCAGACTACATGTTCCAGTTCGCAGTTGTCTACGAATATTTTAAGGGCTGTATCCGTTGCAGGCCTCGGATTCGATTGAAAGACAATATATTTTGTTTTGGTTCCGTTTATTGTTAGTTTATTACCGTTCGACCAATGACAAATGCGGGTTAATTCTAAATTAGCAATAGCTTCCGCCTTAGCTATTGTTTTCTCTGTAAATATAATTGCAGTACCGTCGGCGTAAAATATAGCCTGGGAGCATGTTAGTATGCTGGGAAAATCAGTTCTGTAAAAAGAAAACAAAATAGGCTCCAGCACTGACCCTTGTGGAATTCCAATATTAATTGCCGAACTTGCAGTGGTCGAGTGAAACGTATTGCTTTCTGCCAGATAAGTAAATTGAAAATAGGTCATACGCGCAATTGCTGAACCAGAAGATTCGCAATATGCCTAATACTATAGCGTAATCCACAGTATCGAATGCCTTCTTTCGATCAAAAAAAAAAAAAAAAAAAAACTATCAAGGCCGTGTCACCATTGTGCAAAGACGTGTGTATTTTTTAGGTTAATTCTATTACAGCGGTGGACGTCGACCTATTTGCCCGAAAGCCATGCTGGCTGCTTATAATTATATCATCCTGAACTAAATAGTTTCGCGATTGAATTGAAATTAGTTTTTCAACGATAGTGTTAATGACACTGAGCACTAAAATTGGGCGATAACTTCCGGGGTCATTGACATCGCCGGCTTTAAATACGGGAACTACCTTAGCAAGTTTTAAAATGTTGGGTTAAACACTCATATGCAACGCATGCTTAAAAATTCTTAGTAGCACTGGAGCAAGGACGTCCATGCCATCTTTCAATGACCTAATGGTTATCCCGTCCTGTCCAGTAGCTTTTTGGTTTACCAAGCTGGTAACTACAGATATCAGTTCGCCATGGGTAATGTCACGCAGCAAAAACGTGTCCTGCAATTGCGGTAAATTTATTTTAAATGAGGTAGCGGTATGCTACGAACTAATTCCTGACCAATGTTGACAAAAATGGTGTTAAAGTACTCTGCGTTGTCAGAGTTAACTATATCCGGGGTGATGTTTTTCTTATCAGGGCGTCCTATGGCGTTGTTAATTATCTTCCATGGTTGTTTGGTGTTTCCAATGGCATATCGCATCAGTGACATATAAAATTCCTTTTTCCGCTTCCTGGTCATGCCAACCACAAGGTTACGGGAAGCACGAAAACGCTGAATATAGCAGGGGTTATTTTTGTGCTGTTTCCACCTATGGTACCAAGTATCCTTTTCTTTGATAGCCTCAAGTATCGAGTGTGTGATCCAGGGACAGAACGCTACAGTGTCTTTGTTAGTACTTTACGTAGAACCTTTATCTATTGCGCGTTTTAGTAACTTCATACGGTTGGAGTGTTCTTTGTGGACGTCAGAATCAAATATAATACTTGCGTTTAAATCGGCTATTTTTCTTTGAAGTGTTGTGTAGTTAATTCGTCCTTTGCCAGAAGCATGATTTATGTTAACAGATGACTGCTTTCTACCCAAGAGCGCAAACACTGGTGAGTGGTCAGTAATGGGTACATCCTTAACACCAGTACAAATTTGTTCCTCATTGCTCAGGATAATGTCGATACGTGTGGAGAAAGTGCCAGTAGTTCTGGTATGTTCGGAAATCAGGCTTTTGTAATTGTACAACTGTAGTAAAAGGAGGTAGTCTATATTCTCGTTATGGGCAGTGTCTAGATTAAAGTCACCGCTTATTATAAAAGGGCCTTGATGAATCTGGCTTAAAGTGCCTGAAATGGTTCCCATTAAATATAGGAACTGCGCCACACTAGAATTTGGTGGCCGATAAAGCGCGCCAACAATATGCCATCGTGTAGTCTGATAAAAAGGGATTCCAGTGGTTGATCGTTTATCAGCACCTCATTCAAAACAGTGTACTGCAAGGATGACTTAGTATAAAGGGCAACGCCCCCTCCTCGTGAGCTGTTGTTTGTGGAACTGCAAACGGCACTGTATCCAGTGATAATTAAAATTTTCACCTGCTTTAAGCCAGGTTTCCGATAAGGCAATAACATCGAACGTGAAACTGTGCTTGGCTAAAAATGTCAAAAGCAAGTCTTCCTTTTTTCGAACACTGCGTATGTTGCAATGAACCACACAAAAAATCGGACTTTTGTGTTGGGTGTAGTTCACTTGATTAATGGAGAACGTTGTTGTGCAAAAAGTCGGAAATGCCAAGCGGTCTTGCGTCACGAGTTTACACAACCTTTTCGAGATCCTCCTCGGATAATATACGTAGGACTCGTGAATTTTTTGTTTTTCTCAGCAAGATTTTCCTTCATTCACCCACGCAAACCTCCAGTTATTGTCCCTTTAGCCTGGATGAGTTTGCCCAAAAGAACCTTGTTTTCTGGGCACAGGTGATCGTTTACATATATCGGCTCATTAGACTCCAGACCTAGCACGGACGTGCTGAAGCTTTTGGGCTTTGAGTTTGAACTGTTCACGCTTCTGTCGAAATGAACTTGACAACAATGTTCGGTTTGTTCTTGTGTTTTGTGAGGACACGGTGGATAGCGTCAATGTCCTTAACGCTCAGTTCGGTTTTCAAACAACCGGCTTGTGTCAGCATGATTTCTGGCATCGACTCCTCAGCGCTCGGCGGAACACCTGTGATTTCTAAGTTGTTCCTACTGCTGTACAGGCTTCAATTGTATTATCTCTTGCCGCATTTCGCTAATTTGTACTTTCAGCTGCTTCGCATCAGAATGGTCTTCTAGCTTTTTCTGTTTGACTGGGGAAACGTCGCGACACATATTTTGAACGTCAGTCTTAAATTGTTCAAACTTCTCGCTCATATCCGTCACGGATTGATCAAATTCTGCATTTCGGTGTGGGAAGCCTTGTAGTCCGTGGCAATGGACTGGATGCCTGCCCTTATACAATTGGTGACCTGTTCAAGGCGAGAGGCCTAATCCACTAAGGCTTTTGCCAGTTCTTTTACAGACCCAGGTGGCTTTTCCGCAATGGCTGGCGGATCGCTGTGAGTGGATTTGCATTACTGGCCATGATGAGTCAGATCGTGGACAAATTCTAATATGAACACTTGGCAAGAAAACAGAAATCGTGTGATAAATTTGTGCGGCCATCTAGGAGCCCATAGGCTATGTACAATCCAATTACAATTGTTTGCACGCACCTGGAATTACAAAGAAGATTCAGCGTCGTGGCGATGCTTTCGGCTGCCTAAATCGCTCTGGTATGTGCAGAGGGATGGTCTTGCAGTCCTTATATATTGGTGGCCGATGCGCAGATCATTCTGGTTTCTCTGAGGAACACGCAGCCAGCTGATCTCCCGGTGGGGTTCGCACACTTGCCACGTGCCGACTCGTTGATCGTACAACACCACTGTTGTGTGCAGGCTGCCGCGAGCTCCGAGCAGTTGATCTGGAATTAAAAGAAGATTCAGCGTCGTGGCGATGCTTTCAGCTGCCTAGACCGCTCTCGAATTTGTCGAGCGCTCTTTTTTATTTCGAGTCTGCCGCCTGGTTTACGATTCCTGCTATCAGGTCAACATAACGCCGACCAGCAGAATTATACTTCTACGTATTCTGCAACAGAAAAGTGTAAGGGCTGTAATATTGGGCAATGTGACACAATTCTGCATTTTCATAAAACTTTTAAAACTTGCTCGTAAAGCTTCGTTTTCCATCGCATGCTATCGTGGTTGGTGGTGAACGCAAGGATTTGTAATAACAAAGGGAGTAAAATGAAATATAAGCATGCATGGGTGTGAAAGTTGTGTTTTTCCGTGAACACCTTATGTTATGGCGTGTTATAAGAAGGGTGCAGCACACAACAATAGTCGTCAGTTAACGTGCAGTTGACGTGGTCTGCCTTATATGCCTTGTGCTCGTTGTTGGCTATTGCCTGTTTCGTGTGCGTTAATTTTCCGGGATATAAACACACCTGTCGACACTGCCTGACAGTGCATACAGTTCACGGCAAAATCGCTCATACGTGGTCTCAAGCATTGAGAGCGCTCGTGTCCAAATTGCGAAATAATACTGAAGGGCACATTGAAGGCCACACACGCACACACCGACGTATCAAACGTTCCTCGTGCTGGGAAATGTTTCCGCGAACTAGCACATAGGGCTATTGGTGTGAGCACGGTTTAGCGCCTTTTTTAATGCATTAGAATATTGTGTTATAGCATAACAGAAGGTCTGGCAGCATATGGGGCATGGTAATATTTGGCCATCCGTAGTTAACATTTTTATTTTCCCGGGACTTTATTTTCACGGGACTGATAGGAAAAAGTCTTGCAGCCAAAAGACATATTTTTTCATTGCTTATTCGCTAAAAGTCACAATTGGGCATGTCGTTAACAGGAACCCTGCGTAGTGTTATATTGCTGAGGGTTGAAGATTAAAACTTCACCTTTTTGGCATCCTTTGACGTGTTGTGCGGCACCGTGCAACATTGAAATGCAACGAATAATTTGTTTCAACGTTAACAACACTCCCGCAACCAAATGTGTCGCTCAAGATTTCACGTATGCTCGCATCCTGGAGGGTGTATTTCGCAAAGCCGTTAATGCGGCGGAGGGCGGAAACTGAGAAAATGCCTTCCTAGCCGCCGTACTAATTGAATAAACGCAAAACGTGGTTCGTTGATGTGCTACGGCCGCTCGAAGAAAACATTTCCATTGAGCGGCCGTGGCTGGTACACATAATCTATCCGTGTTAATAAAGTGACACACCGGTCCAGGAGGGGGTGAGCGGGGGGAGGACCTAAAGTGTCGGTGTTTAAGGGTCATATCAAGGTAGAATCATGCACAAGTTAAGAACGCCTGTACCTCACGTGGTGTGTCAATTCGCCGAAAAACAGACCCGGAAACGCGCGGAATTTTTGAAAGGAGATTGCAGGTAATATGTGGCATTGTGTGTTCTGCCGTAAATATCTTTGTCACTGCCGTAATTTGTAACCAGAGTATAGCCAGGTACAAAAGATTGCCAGTTGGGTACACGTGAATGTAGCGCATAGCGCTCCTCACAAGCTCATGAAATTTGCCAGAGACACTACAAAGACAGGTGCGAAGAACCTTGAGTGCCACGTTAATCATCGTGTGCGTTACTTCCCACGTGTGAAGCGAGTGGTTTACCGCATTCCCCCGAGGAAATGTGGTTTAGTTTACGTCGGTCAAACTTGCAGATGCCTTAGTGGCCGATTGAAGGAGCACGACAACGTCAAAAAAAAAAAAAAAACGAAACGATAGGCTCTCAGCCTTGCATTGCCAATATTGCGGGTCATTGCCAATATTGAGGAAAATGCGAAAGCCAAACTACGCGAGAAATAATTGAAGCACACGAAATTGAAAGGTAAGGCAGTGAATGTGTTGTCCGGGTGTCAATCACGTTGTCCGAAAAAGAGCTAGTTTTTCTTTCTAACACTTGCTGTATATCGTGTATGGCTCACGTGGTGTCTGTATAGACGTTGACCAGTGCGTGAACGCGTGTTCAAACGGCGGTGTGGTACCAGAGATTAAATATCTATTTTCTCTTGTTATTCTTGTTCTTTTTTATTTTCTACTCGTCTTAACATGAAGAGTGCGTATAAAAAGCGCAAGGATTTTGCAATTAAATTCACTTAGAAGGCAGCGCTTGTGCCGCCGTCTTTCGGTGTCCTAGTTTATATTCGCGCTCTCGCTATTTTTAAAATGAACTACCAACTCGCACAACAATACACTTTGCTCCCTCTGAACCATAGAATTTAGCCATGTCATGTTTAGTAATTGAAGGTTAATATAAGAAAAGTTAGCAAAAAAAAAACACTAGGCGCCTACTGGGAAGCAGTAATGCACGTTCACAATTTGATGGTTGAAAAAGTGGGTAACTGTTGTCTGCTTTTGTATTTGAATGCTACAGCCAGCACTTTTGCTTTAACGAGTGAAAGAAGCAGATAGCCACCTCTTCGAATTCCTTAAGGCGAACTAACAGACGGCTGCATTTTTTACGACCATATCTTCGAGCAGACGGCAGCACTGGAGCTGCGTCCTTCGCTACCATTTAAACCTATTAGAATTGGCTGTTCCCCCTTTTCCACCAAGGAAAAATAAAAATAAAGTGCGAAACAATACGAAACAAGTACGAAACAATAGCAAGGCTATGACATGTTTAAAGCCCATATAAAAAAATGAACACGGCTAGAAACCATTTCTTTGCAGAAGAGTCAATATGCAGGGTAGCAAAAACTGATCTCATCACCAAGAGCACTACAAACATTTGCACTCGCGCTTGTATAGATAAACTGCAAAATATTGCATCATCTAAAACGTGCGTCTGTTAGATGGTATTCTGCCAGTTTTACCTGCTCTCAATTTTCATCGCTCCTTTTCGCAGGCGACCCAGCCTTCTTTGTAGGCTGCGGGTTCATTTCTGTTGCCGTTGGCATGGCGCGAAGCCAGGTTAAAGCGACGGCGCTGTTGCACGTAGATCAAATTATACGTAGAGACACATACTAGCCCATTTTAATGTAGCCTGGGCGGATTCAATAGAGTACTGTTGGAATATTCTATCACGTCAATATTTCTCATTCCAGTTAGCAAGGCGTAACTGTAGATCTGCTACCCTACACATACGGAAGCCGATTTTATCATATTTCCGTTCATTATTTACTGCTAGCACAGAGGAGTGAAACATCGTACGTTAACTAGAATACCTTCACCTGATAACAACAATTTTCCGAGTGCTCCGATATATCCCTCGGATCGTAATTCTGGAAAACTCATTGGATGAGACCCACTCTTTTTGGGGAATAGTAACTTTCACTCACCACTAGAGGCGAGTCATTCTAACGCCCGTAGTATTTTCCGTACTCGCCATACGGGTCAAGGAGCCAATCAGCCACCCAGGAGTGCTGCTCTCTCGTTACCACCAGGTGGACACCCAGCACCACTCTTAATTCGGTCACATGAGCTCTTTCCAGGAATAACGTGAAGTCTTCGATGTGGCCAAAGTGCGGGTCCACGTTGTCGAAATCGGTGATGTGCCAGTACTCTAGCGGGTAGTCAAACGCACTGAACATAGACCTCAGCCAGATTGCCGACACTCCTACTCTGTTTCATGTATAACACAGGCGTGACGTGAGCCGCTGGAAGTCGCTGTATCCGTCCCCGTACGAGTCGACGAACGAAGCCACGAACACTTCGTGCATGACCGCGCCCTGCCACCACAACCGTTCGGGGTCGCTGGGACTAGGTCTCAACAGGAGGACGCCCACGACGACGCAAAGCACGCCCGCAAGACAGGACACGCAGATGAACAGGCAGCCAATTCCAATGGCCGCCCAGTTCCAGCAATCTAGGAAGACCGGCTCGCATCACTCGTCGTCTTCACAAGGCCTTCTTTTTGGTCTCCGCCCGAGCAACGTCCCGTGGTCTCGAGCAATGCTATGGTAGTCCCACTCGTGTAGAAAATGCCGGAGTCTCCGCCTGACTCCGCTAGGGTGTCGCAGAATGTTGAGTTGAGGGCTCGGATGAGACCGTGTAAGCGTGGCTACCTCCTGTGGAGACAAATTTACCGAGGCTGACTCTTCTATTCGGATTGCCGTCGTGGATTTGTTCTAGTGGGAAAAATCTGTTAGACTGATTACTACGTTAATATTTCCGCTTGATTGATTGTTGCGGGCCAAGAAAGTCTTTTGCTGACTTTTGTGGTACGTGTAACATGCCCAATGGTTGTGCGCTCTCCTGTGGGCGTGCTCTTGTGAAAGGTTTGTTAGGTTTCCAACGAAAACTGGAGGCATGGATACTATGATTTGCAAAATGCCACCAAAGGGGATCCTCACGCCATTGAGACCATTTTCGCTCATTCTGTGTCCCGAAAGCTGTCGTGCTGTAGTTGTGCTCTTCAGCATTAGTTCCTAAGATATTAGAACCTGTGTGGAAAGAAGAAAAAGCGACAGTTTTTACAAAAAAAACTGTGGACGATTCCTCGTTCATGGGAATCGGTAAAATACGAAAGTAAAAATTGCAGCGAAATCTGCAGCTAAGCTGTCTTGTGGGTGTGCTTCGCAAGAGATGTCCTGATGGCTGGTCGCTTCGGCAAAGGTGTACTGGCGTCATTTCCTTGACGGATGTGAATTCTTGGTCAGTGAATTCTTGGTGCATCCCGGCATAATGCACTTTCGTGTAAAATATAACACCCGAAACGATCAACCCTAATATAACGTACTGTTTAGTACTAAACGTGGCTTCCCCGCAAGAAGACCCGGCAGGGGTGCACCCGTTACAAGCCGCTTGCTTAGTTGTACTGGCGTCACTTTCGTGATGGATAAGACGTAAGTGAAATCTTCCTGAATCCCGAAATAAAGAGACAGCGTAGAACCTGTGAATGCATGACACTGTTGGCTGCTTCTTTAACAATATGCAGGAAAGAAACTATAATTGCTGGATGGGCGAAATATCAGCTTTTATCAATGTCTTCCTACGCTCCTGCGCAAGGTGCCAGTGCTAGGTATTGTGACACAATCTTTCCGGAAATCCGCAGGCTTTACAGATTTGCACAAATGTCTTTAACGCTCTCGTGTTACTGCATCAGTGTGCTCATCCCGTAATTGTTCGTCCGTACGCTTAGATTCTTTTTACTTTTCCCGGCGTTTGTCATAATAAGTAAGCCACGTGAGCCTTAAAGGTAAAGATGCCGTGAACAATATATTCTCTCATGGCCGGCGAATACTTTCCACCATTGACTTCAATCATTAAACTCAGAAGTCCTACCACTAATCCATTCACCAATTATGAAAAACGATTCCGATACTGAAGCAAGGTGTGTTTACCGTCCAAGCCCCACGCAATACTGCGGCCGCAAAACTAAAATGTTAACAGGTTTTTACACGCATGGTTCGAGGCCCTGTTGTGGTGAACTTTGGAACTAGCCGCCACCTAAAACATCTTTTGTGCGACGGCCTATGGTGTGCATTCGTGTGTACCGTGTTATTTCAGTTGTGCAGCGATAATTCAAAACAGGAAGGGACCTCGGGGGCGTAGTGCGGGCCAGGCTTTGTGCACAATTTTTTTTTTGACATCTTGCGGAACAGTGAAAACGTTCGCTAGCCCATTTCAAAAAGCACCAAAGCAAAAACAACATTTCTCCTCCCGGGAGCGAAGCAAGACAAGTCTAGTTTCCTCTCCATTTCCAAATTAGGTCTGAAGACGAAAAAAATGGTCATGCGTTAGCAGATCAAACAAGCATTCTGCTCTGTTGCGAATTCTTCTGTCGAGAACAAATCCGCAGCATTGGACGTTCACCGTTTCTGTGCAACTAAAAAAGCGTCGGCAGGCACAATGCGTGCTTGTTTCTGCCACTCGTTCGTAATATGTTGACGCCATGTTCACAGTGTATAAAAATGATTGGCTGATTTTTTTCTCGACCATTTACGTAATTTTCTCCGTCTACCTATGAGAGCAACCATAAATAATTCTTCCGGTGCAGCCATCACGATATGCCCCTATTCCTTTATTACATATTGGTCTTCTCTCTCCTCCTCCACCCTCACCTAAAAAGAAACCGTCATTTCCTCTTTCACTGAATTCGTACATTTTGAGTTACACAAGGACCACGATGCTCAACTCCTCGCGGGGTCCTCGCGGGAGGATGTGCGAAACATCTCCCCGCTGGTTTGCCTCCATCGGCGCAGAGAGCGAAATGTAAATTGGTTTGAAACAAGAGAAACGGAACATGTGTCTGTCATTGGCAAGGGAAAGTGCGAGTTCTTTCCTGAATTCATATTTATAGTATTTTTCTATATTTTGGATAAATATTCTGGAAGTTGTTTTGTTTATGCGCTTCAAGTGTGTTAATGCTCTTGTTTCCCGCTAACGGTCAATCGCTGATACTTCAACTATGCTTCTGATTTGATAAGGGAAGGCCGATGCGCGATTGAACCGTGTTGTGCAGCGTTATACAAATAGCGCGGGAAAGATCTTCTACGAATCTCAAAATTGTGAAGTCACTGTCCTTGTTCGATGGCACAGAAAAGGTATGACGCTGAAACTCAATGGTTAAAGCTCGCATACGCACCGTGATTACGTCTGTGCTGATGTGCATTTTCGATTAAACACAGCACGGGAACACACCATAGTAAGGTAGGAACCTCGCAGGCCCCAGCGTTTGCAACGAGAATGTCCTGAGTATGGTAAGTGTGGATGCGTATATGGGTATGGTAAGTATGGTAAGTATGGTAAGTGTGGATGTGTATATGGTAAGTGTGCATGCGCCGTGCGTAGATGTTAGACGCGCAGCGTGCGTAGCTTCTCGCGTAAAGAAAGCGCGCGGAAACCAAATAAGCTGTCGCATGCATCTTCTGGCCCTCACCGATAAGCGAGCTTACATGGGGCACAGAAGGACAATGCGTACCGTATAGCAGTACCCTGTATCGTTATACAATATATCTCGTGTATAGCAGCTATCTTACGCAACTGCTCTGTAGTTATCTTCTTGCATAATCACCACACTGTATAGCATCCGTGCAGTATATGTATACTTTATATAGCTGTCACTCTCTATTGTTGTAGCCCTGTACCATTGCTGTAAAATTGGTATGTCTCATACCGTTGTATATAGGAGCATATTTTAGCAGGTGGCATGATACATATCTGGCATGATACATGATACATGAGACATTATCTATCCATTCGCAGACCCAGCATAGGTTGACTTTTCCAGATTTCTGCTTTCGCTTGATTGGGGTGAACTCTACTTGCCCTAATCATTTTTCTTATACCTGTTGGAATTTACAGTAGCTTGACGCAGAGCGGCGCAGTTGCACATTTTCACATCTTGTCCCAAATCAACAGTTTTTTTTCCTTTGACTTCTCACCTTAAGGCCAGAGACAGGCGAGATGAAAGTACACTGTAAACGCAAACTAGGCGGAAATGGAGTTTTAATCAAGTATAGTGCCCTGAAAAGTACTTATAGCAAAAAATGTACTCCCTAGGCATGGTCTAAAAAAGTGGACGAACCTCCATGGTAGTACCGTTGCCCATCCGTGTAGCAAAAGGGAGGATTCAGAACGACTTAACACCATTTGTGAGATGGCGTTCGGTTCCTTGTATACAACCACGTCCACAATAAACTCCCCATCTGGGATAACCATCTTAAGCGGGCGGTCGCCATGTTAGTCTTGTGTTGTTTCCGTGTGTCACCACTTCAACCGTGGACTAATGCTAATTAGAACGAGAAAGCAGGACGCGACGGTTGCATGCAGCTACAAAACCGATACCGTACGTATACCCGTATAGATGCTTCAGCCAGCGTGATCACAGGTAGACAGCGCGGCCGTGTTGTTTCAATCTGTTTATTTTGGCGATAGGTGTTGTCAAACTCTGCTGAAAACAAAGAGACAGTTCTCGCCGTTGCAAACAATTGCAATGCTCATCTGCTTTGCTTGCTTGCGCATATATAGACGATTGAAATTCTCGTGCCAGCGCGCCAACGCACCCGACTGCAGCGACTCAACTTGCCCTGGCGGCACGACTTGCTGCCCGGATGTAAACAACCTCCGTGCTATCAACGCAGCGCGGCCGGTGACTCGGTGCGGCCGGAGCTTCAAACCTCGCCTTGGGCCATCGTTTTTTCTTATTTGAGGACTAGTAGTGCCATTTGGTGGAAAGATTTTTATGTGCCCCTGTCACACGAGGAACGGCCGCTAACAGCATTTGGATACGGCGACAGCTGTGGACAGCTCGCTGGTAAGTGGTCTGTCATCAGTCGATGCGTTTGTCAAACGTTTGGATAGGGTTAACTGCGATGTACCCGGGCCGCACACAGCACGTACACGCACGGGCAATGAAAAAAGCGCACACTCATTTTATTGTCCTTGTTTGTGGCTTTTGGGGTATGCATTCGCATTCTTTTGTAGGCCGGTTTGTATCAGGGCATTCGAGATGAAATCCTTTGTCGCTCGCGGCGTCGTTTCAAAGCAACGTGACGGTTACTCAGGTAGCCGAATCGCCTCCGACAGCGGTGCATCGTCGGGCCCGGTCGATGAATATTGTGGGACTCTGTCTCTCATATGCATCGAACTGCTCGTGTTCTTTTTAGTTAACTGCTCTACTTTGCAATATCTATTTGTTAACGCTCCTGATGGCTTGCCTGTCCAAATATAAGTCTGTGTTGTTTTCGTTCAAGGCTCTGACTCATTCTTAGCGCTCTGGTCGGCGAAAGCCGCAGATCAGACGGCCACCCCCTTCGAAAACTGTGCCCTGTAGATTCGGTGGGGTTGTTTGCTCGCTAGAGTCGACTCTTCACATGTAACAGCGTACCCTATTAAGGAAACGGTGACATGCGTAAAAGATGCTATGAGCCTATCGAACGATTAAATGCATATAGTGTGGACCACGACGGCGACGTGGTTCGAAACCGAAATGTTTTTAATTCCCTTTCGAATGATAATGAGGGGTCTATATACAATCGGGGCCCGTCAGTAATCAGCTAAGGCCACGTAATTAAAAACACAAATTCATGCCGTTATAGAAGAGAACCGAGTTTGCCGTAGCATGACACAAGTCTGCCGGTCATAAAAAAGGATATCATTTTTTAGAAGAGCAATGCACGCACTCTTCTTTTGTAGGTAATAACTTTGTCATAATCAATAGTAAGACCATACACAAAAATTACTCGATTCATCTGACACTCGATTTTGACACGGAGCTAGCAGCTCCAAAAAGTGCACTGTGGTTTTGCGTGACGGAAATTTCTACAATCACGGTAAATTATATCAGGCACGTGTGTGTGGCATGCAGCGTTGGTAAGTTTGCGAGAATAGCGTTTCCATTTCAGCTGTTTTTTTTGTTGCCGTGCAATCACCTGTAATTTGGTGCCATGAACGATGTTAACAAGGTAATTTGGTGCCATGAACCAGTAATTTGGTGCCATTAACGATGTTAGCTAACAAGGCTGTAGTAACGGTTGCGGCTACAAATACTTATGCACCAATCATGCTTGTCAGCTCGGTGACACAGAATATTAAGGTGTCAGAATACGGATGACTGAGTCGCCTAGTTTATCACTACTGTAAAAAAAGAAAGTGTTTTCTGACCCGGTGAAGGACTTTCCTGTATGACTAGCTGAGTTATGACAGATGACCATACTTAATGAGACAAGGCGTAACAAATTAGCTTTGGATGTAACACCAGGAGGGAAATAGGTGGAGGTATCTGCAAGTATAACTGAAACAGTGGGTGCCTGTCCGGCATGAATTCATTATTTCCTGACACGATTTTCTTCTGCAGATCCTGATACATGATCGAGTTGAATGACATCATAGATCTTAAGGCAGGATAGGCTGTGCTGTACAAGGCAAGGCTGCATTCGGAAACCAAGTTGGCCCCTCCAGCAGAAGTAAGTATTGCCACGGCTTGCAACAGCCGTCCAGCTCGCAAAAGCTGCACTTTTTCTATGAAAGTGAGCCACCATGGTAGGGGAGAGGCAGTGTAAGGGTTTGCATCTTTAACTGTGTGCCCACTCACTTGAATAGATGCAAGCTGGCATCTTAAAGCAAGAAACAGCAGTTAACAAAATCATGCAATACCAAAGTGTTTTTCAGTCAAAAACAAAAACTAATCTATCAACCTACAGAGACTGGCATTTCATCTTCACTCTCATTTAAAGTTGTGCTCGAGTATATCGGCGGAAGTAATATCTTTTTTTATTGCTACAAAAGCCACGACGGTTAATGTACTGGCACTTGGTTTTATGAAGCCTTTGCGTTCCTAAATTAGGTACTGGAATTCGGAGGGAACCTGGCCTTACAATTTTATTTTTGTACCGAATTATTAAGTTCATTCAACTACAGTGTCTGTTTTGAATTTTACGTGTGGGGCATTTTTTTTCTATTTTGCTTTTTCAGGCAGATGTTCCTCTGACTCCCTACCTGCATTCCGTGAACGGGGAAGTTAGCCTCCACATCGATGGCCAGCGTGTCTGACTGCATCATCTTTACTGGGAGGACTGTGTAGTCTGTTTGCATCGTTCTCGGTTTTCAACATTCAATATCCCAAGAAGGCACACAGAGCTCTAACGTTTGTCGAACATGCCTTTTTGGACCTTGCCAGCACCAAACCACGTGTGAAGGATTTAGAACTAATTAACTTTTATCGCATGAATATCGCTTACTAATATTTGTTTTCAATCCTGTAATCATTGGATAGTAGTAAAAAAGAATTCCGTATTATATTTCTGACTTTTTTTTTTCTTTTTTTACTGAAAAGGGGATATTTGATGAGCCCTTCTCTATGCTGATAATGCAGCTATCTTTCAGTGAAGCAATAATATTAACAAACCAATTTAACTTGAAACAATCATCTAAATAATATTGGCAACTGGTGCGAAATGAATCAACTAAAAATTATCCGAAAAACACGAATTTCATGGCTTTTTGTTCTCACTCTAAAGAAGCTGTCGCGATACCACCCATTCTGTTCTATATCATTGCAATTAACCCGTCAGACTCGGTCACTTTTCTTGGCGCATTTGTGTCTTTGTCAAAACGCACTGGTATTTTCCGCAGCATAGTTTTCGTTCTTTATATTACTCATTTATCCATAGCCATCTCACTGCAGTCTGTCTCCTACATCATTTATCTCTTGTGCCTTTACCACCTACAAAATGCTTGTTACCTTTCAATACCAAATCGTTGCACAGCTCTCGCTCATTTCACCACAAATTAAAAAATTGTTTTGTTTTTGTAAACCACTGCAACCATTTTTTCTTCACTTGGTGTACTTAGTACTGATTCGTACTGATGAGGTCTGATAAATACTGACGCGTTCTCGATCCTCTAGTATTATATAATGGTTTCACTTACCATGCGGTTTTGTTTGTGCCTATCTGTTTTTCAAGTATTTCCAGTTCTTGTATTATTATTGTTTCTACAATTTGTTTAACTAGCACACAGCTCTCGCTCATTTCACCACCTACAAAATTTTTTTGTTGTTGTTGTAAACCACTGCAACCATTTTTTTCACTGTGTACTGAGCGCTGATGAGTACTGATAAGTTATGATAAGTACTGACGCGTTCTCGATCCGCTAGTATTCTATAATAATTTCACTTACCATGCGGTTGTGTTTGTGCCTATCTTTGTTTTTCGCGTATTTCCAGTTCTTGTAGTAATATTGTTTCTACGGTTTGTTCAACTAGCATCGTATTGCTGGGTTCAATTCCTAACTGGCGTGTTATTTAGCAATGTACCATTTGTGATTTCCAATATGAGGTCGCCATAAGTATTTATTTCGGAACCTCCTTGTGTTCACCATGTACTATGTAAACTTGTCTGCGAAAGTTCGTTTGAAATAAACCTGAAATCGAGAAAAAACCGTGTGAAATCAGTACTCCCGCAGGGAACTAAAAATTCTCCCTTGAGGCCTTGAAAACCCCCTTTCGAAGGCCTACAAAACTCCCCAAGCTTTCGTCAAAATCCATTCAAAAGAAGTAAATGCTTCCCTTGAACCTCCTAAAAACGCCCCTAAACTAACATAAGTACTTCCAAAGGGAGCCATAATAGGCTCCTATTCAACCGCCTAAAAATTCCATAAACATCACTTAAAAACGCCCTTCAGGAAGTAAATAATACTCCATTTTGACCTCCATAAATTTTCCCGAACATTTCTTAACACTCCCTAAATACCTCCTTTCTATAACCTAAAAACGCCCTGTTTTGAGGAGGTAAACAAAACCTCCCTGTTCCATGTAGTAAAAAAACTCCTACAAGGAGGACCACTAGAGGACAGGCGAAAAAGAACCTCTAGCCTCTTCAGACCCGAGAAAAGGATAGACACGGCAAACTCGTTTTAACTCTTTATTGGGAACATGTTAGAGGTAATAAACACTTCTTTGAAGCGCAGGAACCGAAAACTGTAATTTTGGAGGAGGAAATGGCGGTACCCATTTGGGTACATCAGGCCTAAGCTGAGTGAAAATCAACAAAGCAGTTTCTGTTGAGAAGGCAAAGAAAGAGATCACATTTTGTGCATCTGATGCGGGTTTTTCCGCTGCAACCTTGGTTGCGGCACCTCATTTGAGACTTCATGGGCACATGCTCTGGAAAGTGCCCATGCATATCCAAGCGCACCTCATTTGGTGGTATCGCGGTCACCTTTGTGCGCTTAGGCACTGCAACACTTTCGCCATTTTCAACTTCAAGGTCTGCTTCATCTGCGACTTCTGGAATTTCGTTGACGTGGGTGCGGATAAGTGTTTCGGCAATCCTGTTCTTGAACTCGAATTGGTCCAGCATGTCTTTTGCAGCAACATCCATGAGCTTGCAGTCATTCCTGTATTCGATACAGGAGTTTGCGACCGCTAGATCGAGAAAATGGGCAAACACCCGTACGGTCCACTTCTTTGTACGGATCTTCGTCCTGTAATAGGACACGTACCTGTCCACAAGGTCGACGCCACCCATGTTCTTGTTATAGGCTTTTACGCAATATGGTTGCGGTATATCCACTTTCTGTTTTTGCTCCTTTGACCACCTTCTACACGTTCCTTCAGGGTTAATGCCGAAAGCGGTCGAAAGAATCATGACTGATTTTCGATCCTTCCACTTGGTGACGCACATTTCTCCATCACTGCGGACAACGGAACACGATTCTCCGCGGATCATGTTGTTTTCGTTTGGAAGCTTGGAAGCCGCGCCTCCAGTTCGGTTTGCCACAATTGTGCCGGTAAGATATGCATTTCGTTTGAGAAGGAATTCTGCCAACTTTATTCCCGTAAAAAAACGGTCGGTAAACACATGGACAGGCTCGTCCATTGGCACTGTTTCCAGAAGCCGCTTTACAACTGCGCCGCCAAGACCAAGATCCTTCATGTCGTCATCCGGAACCGTTCCTTTGCCTGTGTAGATCAAGAAATCTAGCACAAGTCCATCACTACTTGCCAAGACAAAGTTTTTGAGGCCAACAGGATTTGGCTTGCTTGGTACGTATTGCCGGGCAGGACAACGTCCGCTGAATGGAATCATCTGCTCATCGACAGATAGTATTTCCGGGCGCGGCAGTTCGAGACATGCCTTTCGAAATGAGTCGATGATAGGCTCCACTCTGAACAACCTGTTCTCAGTTTGTGATGCTGTTTGGGTGATGTCGACGAAGTGCAGCATGCCACGTAACTCGAAAAATCGGTCCCGTGTCATGTTTTCCGCAACAAGAGGTATAGCGGATATACGGGACCAGTATAATCTAGCTCGAGGAAGCGCAAGAAGGCCCATTAACAAATGGATTCCAGCGAGTTTTTTCATCTCTGATGCGGACGTGCGCACAGATCTGTGGGCACGCGTCTGAACCGAATAGAGGTTTGTTTCCTCCGCGCATAGCTTCCAAAAGGTTTCGGGAAAGTACTTGGTGAAGTAGGCAAACGGAGAGAGGCGATTTTGAGTGTACTTGTGGTGGTGTGGTGTCCAATGTGCACCTGGGAGAGAAGCTGTGAAAAAAGAAAAAAAAAACCTGTTAGTCAAATCTTGAATTGAAAAGTTTCTTTCGAATAACAGCCTTAGCATCGAAACAAATTACAGAAACTAAACACTTACTCTGCCACTTTCCAAATGGGGCCACGGGCCTGAAATTCGCGGCTGCTTTGTGTGTCATCATCTTCATTTTCATCACCATCAGTGCTGCTGTCTGAGCATTCACTGCTGTCGTCTAAGTCATCCAGATCGTCGTCTTCATCAGACAAGTCGATATCACTTTGAAAGAGTAGCTCTTGTATTTCCTCGTCGCTTAGGAACTTGGCTGCAAGACGGAACGAACGATAATATTTTTTTAGCGTAATGACCTGAAGTACCCCATTGGGTACAATTGTGATTAAGTTGCCCTGTATCTGAGACGAAGCACTGCAACTAGCTCAAACTTTTCGTGCCCCTTTTCTAATGTCTCCTGATTGTTCAGCTTCGCATTTTATCTATTATATGCAGCATATTGGGAAGTAAGAAGAAGTTAAACTCACCTGGTCGCCGGCGCGCGCTTTTCGTGCGTGTTGCCGCCGTCCCTGTGTTTACTGCGAGCGCGCAATTGGACTTACGGCGACACCTTGCGGGGAGTTTGTTAACTGATCCTTCCTGAAGCAGAAATTGCCGTTCGCGCGCTGCAATCTTCATCTAAAGCCGCGCAGCGCGCGTTTTTCAAATGTACCCAAACGGGTACCTACGGACTGAAGAGGCTAGGGAGTATATGGGAGGAAAAAAAGTTTAGAGTGTAGTGTTTGCTATTGAAATGTGCACCGTGAGGAAATCCTTGGCTGGTTATCGAAACTATCTCTCAGGAGAACGACATTTCCGTGGTTATGGCAGAGAGGTTTTTCTTTGTCAACTCTCCATTCCTCAAATCGTTCATGTGACGCACCTAAATAATTTACTATCGCAGATACACTGACACAAATTTAGTACGAAATTCGTGCGCACACGATGAGTAATAATAAATCTTTATGGCAGACCCATGAAGCGAATATTTTCGTGGAGTAATAAATGTACTGCCCTGAATGCCGTTGGGGCACAATCAGTCTTAAGAATATGAAAAAGGGTGGAAACTTTTTTGCCTTTGTCGTATAATTCCAAGTAACTACAGAGGCAGAAAAAGGATTTAGTTTTCATGTACACGTGTGACATGTTTGTACATAAGTAGTAATAAATACGAATAAATTTTAAACATGCATGACGTACTGCTGAAACGGTGTTCGCACGAGGTAAATTTCTGCGGAATATTCCGGTCGAGATAACTTCACTAAATGCGCACCTCTGTTCTGCGGGCTCTTTGGCTCACACGTAGGAGGGGCCTTCAGTCAAGATATTACGTCTGCAGGCCTATTCGACACCAATCCACACTCTAGAGGAGCAGACGTAGCGCGGGTGAGCTCCAGTCAAAAATACACCAAAACGTACATGCACGAAGCCGTAATCAAGAGCGACTGCAATGCATTCGCAGACGCGGTGCAACAGAATTGATGTTTTTGTAGCGTAAGCTACACTGGCCGAGGTTGAGCAGTTTCGCGTGGATCTTGAAAGGCCGTGCTGCGCAGCGCGTGGAGCATTGGATTGGATTGTACTGGATTAGATTGGATTGGGTTGGATTAATTCGGATTGTATTGGATTTGAAATCCAATCTAATTGGAGTACGGGTGTGTAGAAAATTGGGTCGGCACATTGGCCGGTAAGGGCATTCTAGAGGAGGGATGTCATAGCCGCGGCAGACGCACTGGCGCCGGAGCGTGTCCAGCGGTGTGCCTCCGTTGCGGAGTAGCCAACTCTGATGCTGCGCCGGAGCCGCTTGGTGGCGATTTCGCGTGGCTCCTGGAGAGCCGTGCTGCGTATGCGCGTGGAGCAGTAACTGGACTGGACTGGACTCGATTACATTGGACTGTATTGGATTGGACTGGATTCCTGAACCTTAGCTCATGATACTATATTCTGGCATAGCCGAGCTAAGCGACTGCTAATTTTTTTCTAGGCGCTCATGCAGCGCAGAACAATTAGGTGATAAATACAGCTATAGTGGGGACAACCACCAGGTTCTTTGTAGCCATTTCACTAAGCTTCATGTGGCACAGCAAAAGTGCAGATAAAGCTTACTTGAACTGTAAAAGCTATCAACGATAAAAAAAAGGTCTGCCTATACAATTACCATTGTAGTTTTCATATGTATTTGGTAAATTTAATTGCCATCTGTGCCTTGACTTAATCGCGGAAGGGTAATAAACAGTAATTTATGACTAATGTCCTGGCAAACCTACTATATCCCGTCGTCTCTGCCGCCAACGCTGGGCTCGTTCTACGTTGCGAAGGAGACTTCTCACGCCCGTATCAAAGCATCAAACCGTGGAGAAACACTGACACAGAGGTTATCATTTGTGCCATTTTTGGAACAACACTACAGATTACCCGGTCTTCCCAAGAGTGCTTTAAATAACTGAAGATAATATCCCCCGCTTCCTCTTTCGAAGTAACGGAAAACACGAGTTCACCTGCCCACGGCTATAGCAAATGGACATTCCAGATGTTTATACGATATTTAAATATCCAAAGCCGCGCTGCGCTCGCGATTGAATAGGCCATTCTCTTTGAAGTCATGCCGCTCCAGCAACAGCCAACTGGGCAACATACCTAATCAGTGCCAGCAAGGTTTGTGTTATTCAAGGAGGTTAAATGGGGCCGACACATAGCTAACATAGACACGTCGCACTTCACTGCATATCCGTGTAACCGCTCAAACTTATTTCTGGACGTACACCTCGCGGCGGTTTAATTAATTCATATTTAGAAACTCATCCCATACAAGCAACCTGCCCCTATGTTCCCCAATCGGCTAATGGGATGACATTCGCCACCTTTTTCGGCGGTACAATCTGCAAACACGAGTGGTCAATTACAGACGCCGCCCAGCCACATAATCACCGGCCGTAATCGGAAAGGAATTCAGGACGCGGCGCCCCATCCTCTCGTATTAGTGCGGATCGCTTGTGTACACAAGCCCAGAGAGGGTTGAACGGGAGCTTTCTCTGGCACTGACGTTACGGTAGTCTCCTCAAATAGCCCCGAGGCACGTGGAGCTAATCTACGTGATAGCTCGCTGGCAGGCAATCACTGCAGCATGTTGGTTAATGCAACAATATTTTCGCCGATGCTGTGCCGCTTCAGGGCAGCTGGCGAGAGTTCCTATTGCGGATATAAAGAAATGGTCACATTTTTGTGCTCGGGGGTATTGCATGTACCAACCAGGATATGGAAATCGGATGGTTCAAAGGGAAAGTGGATTGCACCGGCAACTTCATAATACCAGTTTTAAAGCGTGTAGATGCTTGACTAAATTTTTGACTTTGAAATGCCTAAATGCGAAAACACCTAGTTTTTGAATAAGCACAATTTGTGATTACTACTGTGGTCTTTCTTTTGTTCAAAGTTCGCGTGCCTTCAAACTTTCTGTATGGAGCCCCAACTATCCCTCACTTATGTCCTGGTAAGTCTGGAGCTGCATTACCCGTCTCCTTTGCTTTTTTTCTTTGAAACCTCGCCTTTTATATGGGAAAAAAACGCTGGAAAAATATGCCCAAATGCTGCAAGAATAGCGTAGATGGAAATATTTGAAATAACATCTTATGTGACCTATAAGACCATTGGAACAGACAGCCTAAAATAGTGAAAACCTCCGTTAATTTTTTTCGTTTACTGTTGCATATAAGAAATTTTGTTTCATCTGAGTAATGTAAAAGTGTCTGCCCCTGCAAAGGCTCCAGTATGAATTGACAGTATGCATAACCAGCTCAACAAAAAAATAAGAGCATGGAACAAATATACATAGAATTTGTTATAATTGAATAAACGAGACTTGGTTATCTGCGGCTTAGTCACCAGATATATACAGAGGCTACAAGTGTGTCCTCCATGGTTGCCGTATTACTGATTGTCACACTAGGTTCGTTTTGTGCGGGCTGAAGGGACACTACAACAGTTTTTTCAAACTTCTGTTCGCAATTACATCGCATAGACTGGCTCAAAAAAACATGATTTTGATTTTTATCCGTCGTATCAGGCAGAATTGATTTCAAGAAGCCTGAAAGGAAACAAAATACTATGCAGCATCGGCGGAAGCCGCAACAACTACAACAGCGAAGCGAAATGACAGGAAGTCTTCTAGCTATGCAATTGTACGCTGTGTAAGAATTTAACTATCATGCATACACCCTTCCGTATATGTAAATTTTATTTTTTATACAAAGAGTTTAGCACCATTGGCAACCAACATGCGCTTTGGATTTTAGTTCTTGTGGTTTATTTTTGGATTGTACTTGAAACCGGAATAAGCGAAAGTTTAGGAATCGCTATTTTCTTTTTGCTGGCTGCAAAACCGAGCTGGGTAAGCCTACGAGCTACGCTGACGGCGACGAAGTATAGTACCATTCGGCGCCAAAGTGCGGGCGAAGGAGTATGCAGTGGTTGAGCGCCCTTTGCGCCATTGGGGATGATCAACTGAGAGTTGTGACACCCCAACCCCTCGAGCTCGCTTGTCTCATCTTCGTAAGCCCCACAGGGTCATAAAAGGGGGGTTTCTACCGTACTCGCTGTCATCCGAATTTAAAAAAAAACGAGCCCTCGCAAGGGATTTTGTTCCGCACAGTTAGACGGTACTCGCGTAGAGCTCCCTACGACTAAGCCATAACTTTGACAAATGCTTGGTATCCATGCCTAAGTCTACCCCGTCATGTTACAGAATGCTGTTTCCTAGTCGCGTGTAAGCACTGAAGGCTGCTGGGTGAGCATTTCTTGAAAAACGCTTGTACTATAGGCTTTGATTGATTTTGATTTGATTGCAGGGTTAAACGCGCCGACGGAACGCAGGCGATGAGGCGTGCCGTAGTGGAGGGCTCCGGATGAATTTTGACGACTCGGGGATCGTTAACCTGCGTCGAAAATCCATACACAATGATGCTTTTGCTTTTCGACTCCATCAGAAAAGCGGCTGCCGCGACCGGGAATCGAACCCGTGTTCTCGTGCTCACTGTACTGTAAGCTTCTCCCTATAGGGTCATAAATATTGTTACGATCATCAGTGACTGCCTTCCGTCCCGTAGCAAAAGCAATCTGAAATGCGTGGTGACGCTGCAGACTGGTCTGCTAATTCCCCCTCCAAAAATTATGCTATTGTAAATTGGTGTTGCGCTTCGAAATGAGAGATCAGTCAGTTTTAATTCCTCATTACGTAGTTTCAGGTGGCTGATTCTTCTTGCGAATTATTTTGGCCTTAGATTTTTCCACATGGGTATCAGGGCACTTGAGCATATTTAGCTCACAACTCCAGTAGGGGGAAGTCAGCCAAACGATGTGAGCCAATATACGTATCGGAGGAGCCCTAGTGTAGACTTATTTCGAGTGGCACAACTTTATCACGCTACATAAAGTCTGCTAACTATCAAATAAAGCCATATTTTTAGTGCAGAAATACAGTCAGGGCTCAGGTTTTGCTGGTTTAAGAATTGCGATGTTGCGCCTGTAACAGCCCGACTGATTTTGCAAGCACTGTGGTCGGCGAGCCACGCAATCTTCGAAGCCAATTCAGTAAGAACGGGTACATGTCATAGAAAAAATTATAATAAATATGCAGGGAGGATGCAGGAATGAGAACAACCCATTAACTTGATTTTTCCACTTGTTAAACTCATCACGCAAACGCCCTCAAAGTAGTCGGAACAGGGCCCATGGACTCTAGGCTTTATTCTGCACAATAAGAACAGTGTTCGCAAACCACGCAAACCAATGTTGTGTACATTTATGCAATGTGCCAAAAAAACCAAGTTCGTGAAAATTTGGTGTGGTTGGTCAAGATGTGGTCAGCGCAGCAAAATGTGAACGGCCATTACACAAACACAATGGCACAGTTGAAACGAGATTTAACCGGAGAATGTTACGTGTCAAGAGTGCATTTCGCGGAACGAGTGCAGAATTATGTCTGGTGAAATTCGAAAAAAGAAATAAAGATATTACAAACAGATATCTTTACTTACGCAATCCCCCCCATCCCACTGTAATGACGTCTGTTACTCGTTTAGCCTCGCCTGCATATCGTTGGTACTGACGCTGCAGTACGTAATCAAAATTGCAGTATTCGGCAGTATTTCGTAAAATTTACACCAAAAAAGCGTTCCCCATCGTTGAAGCCGTTCAAACAAGGGCGAAGTACTATCCCCAAAACATAGTTCTTATAAACATCACCATTGGAAACAAACCGTTTCAGCTCGCTACCCTTATCACTATTCATGGAGAGCTCACATGTCTCATGGAGGCGGCTTTTGTTAATCATAGATAGGAACCTTAATTTTGCCGAACAGAGATACTTTTAAAACATTTCCTCGGGCATCCTCTCAAGCGCTACCGAAGAGCCGCTACGACAGACACCTCCATCAAGTGTGTTGTTACGTGAGTTTAACATCGCGTGAGCGTACAATTGACCGAAAGAAATGAAAACCTTTCAAGTTTTAGCGACGCTGATTAATCGGGATGGCCACACCAACACTTTTTCTACGCACAGGGAGGATTGGAGAAAGGTCCACAGTCATTATTCTGCTAATGTTTTATTGGTCACCGATCCTTGAACTAAGTCTGCGTTACCCTCTATATATATGGCCGTGGCCTTGCCTTGTGAAAGTTAAAAACATCCGTGGGATTCATTATTGTTGAATAGTGAGCCCTCAAGTGCTCGCTCCGACAGCACGAATCCCTCGCCGCCATTTAGACTAGCGGGAAACTCTCGTCTTAATCCTCCCCGTATGTTCTGCGCTTAACCTCCGGCGTAATGTGAGATCAGAACATTCAGCAGAGAGGATTGCAGAAAAGAGCAAATAAACCGCACACATAGAGTAAGGAGGAGCCTTATCATTAGCGGTGATGTACGACCTTTACGACAGATTCTGTTCTGCATTATGTCTTGTAAGATAAAAAATAATATTATGAAGAGAAATTATGGATGCCTGAGTACAACAGTTAAAACAGAGTGGCATTGAAAAACTATTGATCAAGATGGCGCTAAAAGGAGCACCATCAAGTAGCAGCCCATACGTAGTTTATTTGAACTTAGGCAGTGCTCTATATTCGGGCGGCTTTAATTTCGGTTTTCTCTGAATAGTTACTTCTGGCGACGCCCAGGATCCTTTTTCTGTGGAGGCAGATCGGTTTCTGAATTGAACAGGTATTGTTTTACACAGCAGTTATTTTAAAACGATAGGTACATCCAAATGAACATATACAGGCAAGCGATTCCTTGATTTTCAGTTCTTTTATAGCAATATGGTGGCGCAGGTGATCATTTAAAACATCAGGAATCGAAACATAAATGTGATTTTGAAAATGTAGGCATGTTCTTAAAAAACAAGGGAGCGATGTCCATTTAAGACCAAGGGAGAGAGAGAGAAAAGACTTTATTGAATGTTCGCCTGCAGGAGGGACGAGCAAAGGCTCCGCGGAGCCAGCCCGTCTCTCGACGCTGCCTAGGGCGTCCTCGAAGCATTGCCCCGCAGGCGTCCGCCAGTTCGGCGCGCGAGGGGCCTTCGGGGATGTCCCCTCGAGCCCTTCGTCGGTGCCTCCCCGGGCTTCTGCCTGGCGACAGCCGCCTCGAGCTGCTGGACGGCTTGCAGCTGCTCCGTCAGGTCCGACGATGCAACCGCTCGTGCGATGGGATCCGGCAGCCGCCCCTGTGGCGCGGCCGCTTCCGTTGGGTAGCGAGAACAGTCCCATAGGATGTGGGTCAGAGTTGCTCTGGCACTCGCGCACACACTGCACACGTCACTTTCATAAATGTCTGGGCACACGTGGCGCGCGAGCGCCGGCGTGATTACCGATCTGGTCTGCAACTGCCGGAAGAGCACTGCCTGCGCCCTCGTCAGTCCCGGGTGAGGTTGCGGCATAGTCCGACGTTTGAGCCGATACCAGCGCAGGACCTCGGCATACTCGACGAGGGGCTCCTGCTGTTCGATGTCCTGGCAGCCGTCATCGCCTTGCGGTTCTCCGTCCCTCGGTGCCGCTGAGCCGGGGGGGATCCCGGTGGTGGTGGAGGGGGCCACCGGGCGAGCCGCCGCGCGGTTGGTGAGCGCGCGCGCGGCGGCGTCCGCCGTCTCGTTGCGGTTGGGGTGGCCGCTGCCGTTGTTGCTTCTGCCTGCTTCCCGCGTGTCCGTGTGCGCCGGGAACCACCTCAGGTGGGTGGCCGGCACCGAGTCTCTCACTGCACTACACTGCACCACGCGCACTGCACTGGTACACACTCTGTTGCGGGTGAAGTTCATGATGGCCAAGCGGGAGTCGCTCAGTATCGTTGTGCATTGCGGGTCCGTTAGCGCGAGCGCGATCGCGACTTCTTCCGCGTGCCGCGCGGACGGCGCGCGGACGCTGCACGCACTGTGCACTTCGCCGTTAGTGGCTTTCACCACCACCGCAGCGTAGGTGTTGGGTCTGTCCGGGTATCTGGCCGCATCCACGAACAGGGCGCCGGTGTCGTCGGCGTATGTTTCCGTGAGGACCCTGGCCCGGGCGGCCCGGCGTTCTTGGTTTCGCTCCGGATTCACGTTCCGAGGTAGCGGGGGGATCTTCAGTCTTCGCAAGGTTTCGGCCGGCAGGCTTCGCGAGTCGGCCGCCGCAACCGCCCGTTCCCCGAGTCCCAGCCGTTCGAGGATGTGACGGCCGGTCTTCGTGGTCGAGAGGCGCTCGAGCTGGGCCGCGCGCTGGGCCTCGCCGATCTCCTCTAGGGTGTTGTGAATGCCGAGCTCCAGTAGCCGCTCGGTACTGGCGCTGTTCAGGAGGCCCAGCGCTGCCTTGTAGGTCTTCCGTATGGCTGCATTTATCCTGTCTCGTTCTTGCGTCTTCCAGAAATGGAACGCCCCCACGTATGCCACGTGGCTGATGGCGAATGATTGGACTAGCCTCAGCAGGCTCGCCTCCTTCATCCCGTTGTGCCTTGTCGCCACTCGCTTGATGAGGCGGGTGGCGGCTTCGAGCTTTGTGATCGTTCGGTCGACCGTGGCACCATTGTACCGGTTCCCCTCGATGATCATGCCGAGTACCCGCAGCGCCTTCACTTTGGGGATGATCGTGCCGTCTTTCGTCCGCACCGTGATTGCTGCGGAGTCTTCTTCCGCCCTCTTGCGGTACGCGCCTGGCGGGGGGATGATCAGTAGTTCGGACTTCTGTGGTGAGCACGCGAGGCCAGTGTCCCCCAGGTGATCTTCGATAGCTTCCACCGCCGTCTGCAGAGTCGACTCGATGTGGCCGTCGCTGCCCCCGGGGACCCACAGGGTGATGTCGTCCGCGCAGATGGTGTAGCGGACCTGCGGGATCTCCGAGAGCCGGTTGGCCACCCCGATCATGACGAGGGACGAGACGTCCCGGTGTTCTGAAGGTGGTTCTATAAACAAGATGGCGGATGATAGGAGGATGAAGCAGCTCGAGCGAGAGCTGCTCACGAGAGATTACGGGCCCCGATGATGATATTCGCATCGGTGCCGCGATGATGATTAGAAAGTTTCTACATCTTCCCTGGCCCCACTTTCTCCGCCCACAAAGTAGCCAGGATCAGTTCGCGTCCAGTAGGTGCCTTAAGATCGTTCGTTCTTGATACTCTGAGGCAATCGGTAGGCGAAGCTGCAGCAGGGGCCGTCTTCGGAGCCCAAGCTGGTAGATTCGGTGCACACGATGTAGCCAGGCGGAAATTCGAAGTAGATCTTCGACGCCTCGGAACTGGGATGTGTATTAAACCAATTTATATACATCTCGTCCTTAAAACACCGTCTTCGCTCCTTGATGCTTCTTTCTGGATGTTTGCACTCTCTGGACCGTCATTGCGTGATGCATTCCGTGTCTTAAACAGGCGCGTGTCGCAAACTCTTCGTCTGTGTTGTAGTATGCATGCAACAGCAATTCTCTTGGGATTTCTCTCATGATGGTCACTACCTCGCTCTTCAGCGTCGACTATCGATTGTCTTTTAGTTGCCAACACCTGTCTCTCATTCTTCACTGTTGGTTCTCCAGGTGGTACGTCTGTAATCTCAGTTTGGAAGCAACCTGATACATAGTTTGTGCCGACGCCAAGGGAGTCGATTTGCTTGTGCTCACGATGGCTGTCTCTTCAATGGCACACGATAACAAGGTGCCTTGTGCCTGAAAATTACGTTCAGCCAACAAATCTGTCGCATTATCACGCACCTGGCGCCGGCAAGTATTATTTTTTTAAATGCAGAGCATTTCAGTAACCCACGATGTCACCCGCGTTGGCGTCCGTAGTCTGCGTCCGCATCGCTCCCCCTACACTATATAAAAAAATAATACTTACCGGCGGCAGGTTTCGATCCTACGACTCTGCGGGCGGAACGCAAGGTGCACGGTACTCTACCAACCGAGCCATAAAGTCGACACAGAACGGGAGGTTACGAACGTGCCTTATATCCTTGACTAAACCGTCGGCCAGAGGTGCGCCCTCTCCCCCGCGTCCTCCTCGCCTTCTCTCGCCGCGAACCGAACGCCCTCTCTCGCCGCGTTCGGTTCGGGCGCACAACAGGTGGGGACGTGCGCAACACCCTCTCTCGCCGCGTTAGGTTCACGCGCAAGAACAGGTGGGGCGCTCGCATCGCGCTCTCTCGCCGCGGTCGGTTCGCGCTTAAACCACATATGTCGTTCGCGCGCGCTGTGGTCGCTAACATCTGTGGCGTGATCGTGACGTCAGCATCACGCGTTCGCGTGGTGGCGATTTCGGCGCTATAACACTCTTTTGCGAGGGGCATTGGATTAGATTCGATTGGATTGGCTTGGATTGGCTTGGATTTGGATTGGATTGGATTAAAGTGGATAGTGTTTGATTGTGTTGCGTCATAGCCGCGGCAGGGGGTTCACGGCACGTTTCACCATCGACTTCATCGACAATGTCTACGCTGGAAGACAACAATTACAACAACAACAACCAATACGTAATCCATACGACTTGCAGGCGCCCCCCCCCCCCCCCCGCAGAAATGCTCTGCATTTGATCGTGCCCCTCGCGAGGGGGATGTTTAATCATTTTTATATAGTGTAGGGGGAGCGATGCGGACGCGGACTATGGACGCCAACGCGGGTGACATCGTGAGTTACTGAAATGCTCTGCATTTAAAAGAGATTGCTTAGGTGTAGCAGCCGGAAGCGATTTTTAGATGCGACGGTGAGAGGAGCATCTCTTGCCGGCGGCCCTGTCCTGCGTGCGTCCGTCGTCCACGTCTGTACAGCTGCATCTCTCCTCCGCTCGCCTCCTCTCCTCTCTCCGAAAGCGAACACTGTCTCCCAACGTGTGCGGTCGCGCTGCGCGCGGCTGCGCACTGTGCGCATGTGCAGTACTCTCTCCGCGGTCTCCTCTCCTTCGGGCGAGCTGCGCATAGAAGCGGAGTGCCGCGCTCCGGCCGGTCTCTCAGTCGACGGTCGTCCGCGCTGGCTGTGTTGCTGTACCCGACGATTGCCTGATGCGACCCCAATGTAACCCCCTTCAGCGTCGCATCACACAACAGTTCCCGCGAGGGGGGGGTGGGCGTAATTATTTGAGTGATAATTCCTATGCCAACATAAACGCATGAAACACTTCCGAAGCACCTTTAGTAGCAAATATGCGCGCTGGTGAAGGCGAACTTCTAGGGAGTGTAGATAACCTAACAAATGCTGCACTACAAAGTAAATTTGGGACCACACCTTATTAGACACTTTCTTTCCGAGAGTGTTATACAAAACGTCAGTGAGTGCAAGAGCGCTATGGTTCCTCCTAATTGTAAGGTATAATTTACAAAGCTACGTAGCGAACGTGCAGATCAAAAAGAAAAAAAAAAGGATAGCGCAAAAAATACCATTACCGGGATATTTGCCTTATTTTGAAACACTTTATTTCATTGTGTGTTAGGTTCACTTTCCGCACGTTAAATCAATATGCCAAAAGGTACAGGGGTGACTAAAAGAAATACGAACAACGGAGCACACAGCCTCGGAAGCATGCCGCACCGTCTGGCTGCACTGGCTGAAACTGCGCGCATGCGTAGTTCTTTCGGAGCGTTTGAGACAATTGCCTACTTTTAGATCAAGAAGGGACGCTTGATCAAGAAGAGATGCTGTTCATTTACTTTGAGGCGTCTTTGTATGCTCTTCCGCCACTAGGCATCCTGTTATCCAGCACATTCGCTTGCCAAGCCAGCAGCAAGCTGATTTCAGATAGCAGTTGCCACTCAACGACCATGCAGCTCAGTGGCGACAGAAAGTGCAAATGCGCCTAAAAATAAATGACGGGTGTCGCTACTTGACCAAGCATTCGCCATAAATGTCGGCCACACTCTCACACGCTTAGGAACACCTACGCATGCACGCAGTTTACTGACAGTGCAGCCAGACGGTGCGGGATACGTCGGAGGCTGGGCACTTCGTTGTTCGCATTTCTTTTAATCCCCCCTGTACATATGGTGAAGCTGCCTTGAGACGAAATGATGAGAGATATCGTTGAGGCAATGCAAAAGCAAAATGGCGCACCCACGCACGAGCCCACCTTCAAAAGTCTTATTGATCAAAGCACTAACTTATTGAAACAGGTGCGACAAATGCCACGTAACGTTGCTATCTCGGGAAATTTTACAAGTCTGTGAGGTGGGACAGAGTGAAATTACTTTCATTATTTTAGCCCTTTGTGCCGTAACAAATAGCGTTGATTGGTTGTGTTGCTGTGTCGGCTCGGCATATCTTCGCAATGAAATTTGGTTCCGAGTTCATGTTCTTCCGGTGTGCCTAACTTTCCCCATTGTGTTTTCCCCTGGATGTTGAGCATGGATTTCCTAATTAACGTGATATTGTAGGACCGCTGGTACTTGATTGAAATAATCTTCCTAGCGCGAACAATTAAACGAAGGACAAAGAGAGTGGCTACTCAGACAAGCGAGGTCCGTGTAGTCACTCCCTTCGTCCTTCGTCTAATTGGTCGCGCTGTAAATATTTCATCAATAGATTGGAAACTAGCCCAATGCTATTCTCTATCCAATGACCTCAAAATGTCCTGGTGTAGCTCTGGGAAAAACGTTGGGCTCACTTTTTTCGCTTTTGGCCTGTCATGCGAACTCTGGTACTCCTATGCGTCATCGACGCGACAGTTAGCCTCAACAGGATGTAGGTTAAACAGCTGCGTTAATACCATATGTTTGGTTAATAGGTGAGAATTAAGGACATCTCACTTAAAACGTCTGAATTATCAATTTTGTGAGTAATCTCTCGTAACACTTTATTCTTGCCCTTTCTGAACAGGCGAGCGTATTGTTTTATTTCTTGGGTATCGCAAAGGTTCTTGCTTGAACAAGAACTCCAGTTTCAGACTCAGTTTGATATCGCGCAAAACCACGCAGATAATGATAATGCATCTGCCAGTTTTTTTTTACAATTACGTCCACTAAATCCTAGCGGAGCTTCGGAGCTCATACTATCCACAATGGGCTATTGGTGGAAAATGAATCTCATCAACTGTGGCTTAGGTACTGACATCTCCAAAACAGAACAATAGCCAAAACGTTGGGTTTCTTTAGGCCTGTCTAATTAGCGGGAATTTTTAACCCGCGCCACGCATAAAGTAAGACGCCTTGATGCCCCTAGAGTGGGAGCGAGCTTTATCCATGTCCCATAAAAAATGTAAGGTTTCTTTCCCAGCATTTTTATATTGCCCAGCTTCGCAGATATACCACTACAATGCGGCCTCAATTGCTTGGCAGAGCAGCAGGTTTGAATAAAATGCGTGCACTTCAGTTCGCATTACCCAAAATTAATGCAGCCCAAACTCACAAACAGGCGATTTGCGAGAAATTCGTTCTGATTGAACTTTCTTCTTCTTAGATAGGGGTGCCGAAGGGTCTTCCTCTTAACCGTATTATTGGGTGTCATCGTTGTCTTGTAAGGAGTGATGGGTGTAAAAACAAATCTTGTGGACCTTTTTCAGAACACATTGTTTTTTACGGCGTTCTGCTTAGTAATGTCCTTACCCAGCCGGTGTTCTGCGTTTTGATTCAGAGTAGACGGCCGCTGGAAGTGCCAGCAGCTTGCAGGAAATTAGGGTTTCGCTTACATCGCTGTCGTAACCTCTTTAAGCCACTCGAAAGTTTCCACGTAAAGTTCCGTGCATAATATAAGTCTTGCCCACGTTCCCATTTTGGTTCAGAGAAGAGGAGGGCGTAAAAAATATAGACAGCACGAAAAATTGGCAATGGTTTCGGGGCAGCTGCTGCTGAGGATATGGGCATAGATTTTCTTACAATATAACTACAGGGGAAACTGGCGCTGCGATCGTACGCCTCAATGGGCGTCATGGGTAGTTCTGGATTCGGATTGACGCTCGCTGGCTTGTGGAACTTGCTTCGGGTTGCAGGCAGTTTCGTTCTCGTTTTGGATTTACATGAACGCATTTGCTTACGCGGGGTGTTGGGAGGAGCGATCAAAAATACGTTTCTCCTTGAACTGCATGCCTCGCGTGCACTGACGCCGCCCTGAGTGGAATGTTTTATAACCAGCATACGACAACCAGAGTTGCGAATTGGGTGGGTTGTCAATTCATTGCCGCACAGCGAGCACGAAAACACAAATGACGGCGCTTTGTGTGGCGAAGTTCTCTGCGAATAAGTAGTTGCGACGCTGCTCATTCGGCAGAGCAATGTATTGTCAAAGCTGACGACGGTTGCGAATCGCCTGGCACAGCCACACCTTTCGTGCGAACGCCGGGTCCTACGGCGTAGAACAGCAGCACCGGCGGCTGAAAACAACGCAGATTGATAAATGTCACTATATAACGTCTCCAAAGGTAAGTAATCGGTTTCTTTTTTCTTATGAGCACAAACCTTTTCTTACTAACACAAACCACCAGCGCCGAAACGTTTACAAGTAGTTGTTAAAAAAGTCCGCGCCCCGCGATAGTTGGCAGAAAATGGCTAACCTGCTCCACAAACCTCCTTGACTCCGCGTCTGCTTTTTATTTAAACGCGCCGTTTTATTTCATACAAAACCGGTTTTTCGTCACTAACTTTCTTGTTTGCCATGTAATTTGTAAACGCAGAACCGGGAAATGAATCGTTTTTGTCAAAAAACACAATTTGCGCAGCCAGAGGCCTGTTTTGATCCTACGCAATCCGGTTCCAGAACTACCAATCATTCCCATTGAAGCGAAAGCGCCTCTGCAGTGTTCGCGTTGACACTAGAGACAGTTTCCCCTCTACTTATTTGTATGAAACTCTATGGGTATGGGGAACACAGTTCGTGTTAACTGTTGCAAGACACGCCCTGCCACCTGAGAAACTTGCATAAACGGTCCAGTCTACAGCGCAGCGAAAAAAATACATCTTGGAACAACCTCTTGTCCACAACTTCCAATTTGGGATGGTCGCTGAAGTTTCTTGTCACATTTTGTGTTTAGATGCGGAGCCTCTTATAGTCTGGGCATGTCCCACGTCGGCGTCCGCAATCACACTGCGCATGCGCAACTCTCCTCCTTCCCTCTCTCCCACAGCTGCGCGATACTCCCGCCACTTCTTCTCTCGTGCAAGCTGCGTGCACTTCGCTTTCGCTTCTCCCGCGTTCTCACTTCTGCTTTGGCGGCGCATGCTCAGCTCTTCCGCATCTCTCCTCCTCTTGTTTCCCCTCCTTCAACCTTGAATGCAAATCGGGTAGCGCGCTGCACTCGCTCAGTTCAGCGCCTGCTGCGGTTGACTCCACTTCACTCGGTTCTTCCGATGAAGTGTGATGGAAGCAACAGTCCCGTCACTTAGTGGGATGGCGCAAGCAAGCGTCAGCACCACCCCACAAACTAACAGCAAAGCTACGTCCACTGAAGACAAAGCTGCGCAGCGAAGGGCACGCGACGCTGAGCGCAAACGCTTGAAGCGAGCGGCGGACCCTGAGCTTCGGGGGCGCAAATTCTCGGCACTTGCGCATCTCTCCTCCTCTCGTCTGCTTTCCTTCAACCTTGAATGTAAATCGGGTAGCGGGCTGCGCGCGTTCTGATCAGCGCTTGCTGTGGTTGACTCCACTTCACTCCGTTCTTCCGATGAAGTGTGATGGAAGCAACAGTCCCGCCAGTTGGTTGGTGCGAGCAAGCGTCATCCCCCCCCATAACCAAATTCGACTACGAATACAACGGAAACAGAACGGAACCCCGAGATGCTCCGCATCTACTCAGCGTTCCCCTCGGGAAGATGGGGCTAATTTTTGTGCGATACTTATTCCGCAGTGTTTTATGTTGAACGGGCATACAAACCGACATTAGCGCAAATATTTCATACTAAAAAAATGACGCGGGCTTAGCGTCTTCTTACCTATTTGAATAAAAAAAAAAAACAAGTCTTGCTATGCAGAAAAATTTGAATGAGCTCTCTTATTGAAGGCATAAGTACTCGGCTGGTGTACCTTTTGCCTACAATCTCTCTTCTCACAAAGCTGCACGAATGCGAATAAACGACGAGAATGATAGAACTACTCATGCTGACATGAGGTCTTTTTGAACCTAATTCATGCCCGAGCTAAAGCGGCGTTTTGTAAATAAACATTTAGCTATAGATTTCCATGCGTACCTATGTTTCTTCTTGCGTAATTGTCCGCTTGCACGTCTCACTGATATATTCAGCAGCATCCTATAGGAGGTCGGAGTGAAGTTTTTTGGCGCAGACTAATGTCGAAACACGGGGCTTGTTGGGGTTTTTGCAGCTGTCGTAAAACATGCCGTAAGAGTTATTAAATACACTGGTCATCTGTGTTGAACGAATTTAACTCTTTTTGCAGCCAGTGTTCTAGACAATCACGGGAGTTGCTCCACTGCAGCGCAGTAGTATCCTCAATTAAAGGAAAATCAGGTGTAATTGTGAGAATCTCTCGCTTTTATAACTTTTGCAATTCGTGGCGGCTGAATTGAAATTTAAATGCGGTCAGGAGGAACCCCATGCACATTTAGAAGGGGCATCGTGAAGTCTTTCGTAGAGTGGTTAGTGAGAACCTCTTTGATGGAGTAGTTGGTGAAAAACCAACGTTGGCGTAATCTCTGACTGTTTCATCTCATCTAATAACCTGTCACCGTTGCGAGTCGCTTGGCAGAGGCATTTAGGTTGCCCCACATGCTGACTATGAATGCGAATTACGTGTTGAAAAATAATGGCCGTGCAGTGCGGCTGCGACTGGGCCCTCGAACGCTCGCTTTGGAAATTGCGGTGGTGCTATTTGCCTATAGTTGAGAGAAGGATTGTGATAGATCTGTTACCGTGCAACAGTGCGAAGCACTCATTTTGGTGACTTGTGTGAAGGCGGATGCCATATCTACATGTCAGCATACTCCTCTATTGCTTCCCATTATGAAAGGCGAGACTTAGGGGACGCCTTGGCGTTTTTTTGACGATATGGGTTGAAGATACATATTAATAAAGTAAGGGCAAATAAGAGCCAATAGGTTGAAAAAATTGGCGCCAAAAAACACACTCGAAAGGTTCTGCAAGATTCCTAGGTGAAAGCCGATACCGTAATTTTAAAAATAGGGTAAACCAAAGAAAAATGGTTCAGAATGAAATTGCACGGCCATGGATACCGGGAAAATGCTGGAAAAAGCAGGCACAAATAGAGAGCGAAAGAAACAGACCTACGAAAAGCAATTAAATCGAAGGTAGGACGTGGACTGGCGGCAACGAAGGAGATGGAGCGGTTTCTTAATGTTCTCCCATGCGCGTCGTTTTTACCTGACTTTGTAATTATCAGCTGGTTCATCCGATCCAGTGCCTTTGATCCCCCCTTTGCAATGTCTCTGGCCCCTCGACGGATAGTCGGCAAGCAACAAGCTGACCCCTCGGGGACGTCCTCTGCTTCGGATCCCGCTAACCAGCCGCTAGGCCTGGCACCTCAATCCCAGTTCAATTTGCGGGTACAGCACTGCTCAGCTATGTCACGCATGTCCGCACCACTGGCCGCGACTCTCGCTGCTACAGATGCGACTACGCAACCGGCGCAAGAAGATTTTCCACCAATGAAGATAACCAACCGTTCTCGCTGCATTCGGCTGAGCCCTCCAGTTTATCGAAGCGTCCGTCTTACCAGGGGGCATCCTAAGTCATTACAGACGACTCAGCTTCACCCTTGGCCGCCCGGCGTGTGCGTTTCTCGGACACAAACCAGTACTCCAGATGTTGGATGAGCGCAGTGCACCCCTGGTCGCCCCTCCACCCCGTCTAGCGACCGCCGCAGGGCTTCACAGCGACGGCCAGCTCCTCTACGTACAAGGCCGGCATCAAACCTCGAGAGCGCTTTACAAACTGCTCTTCCAGCGAAGGTACCACGACAGACTCTCGGCGGCTGCTTCGAAACCTCTGCCTTTGAGAGAGAGAGAGAAACCTCTTTATTAGATGAAAGCAGAGAGGTTTTCCGGCATGTTCCCGTCTGCATGCTACTCTGTGGGCATGGGGAGATGGGAGTAAAGGCCCTAAAAGAAGTAGGGCAGAAGAAAGAGGGGAAAAGAAGAGATTAAAAGAAAAAGTGAACACGAAGCTTTGCTTGGTGACTTATAAGTCCACACGATCTCACATGTAAAGTTCTAAATTGTCTCTGCGAGGCCGATTTGGTGTAAATAGTGAAATGAAGCAACCAACACTTTTCTCTGGCACGATGGAGATCAGGAGATCTCCTTACCTTTCAAAGATATAGATGCGTTGTTGAGGCACTCAATGTTTTCTGCGAGGTGATTTCTTTCTTGGATGTATGCCTGACACTCTAGAAGGACGTACTCTACTGTTTCCGCCTACCACAATCGCACCAACAGTATATCGGTGTGCGTGTCTTCTCTAGAGGTTGTCCAGCTGCTATGCTCCATACACCGTATTCCTATCGCAAGGTCGGGAAGTGACATCCTGCGATATGTAGTTTGTCGGTTACACCCCGGAGAGGATGCCGAAGTCCTCCGTGCCAGCCTCCGCTGTGCCACTCACTAGAGGCTTCTTACCCGCTATATGGGCTCTGGCCGCACGTGCCTTGTTACTCAGCGCGGTCCGCTAGAGCCACGGGAATGACTTTTGTACAATGGCTGCGTACTTCCGCGGCGCCTGTTTGAGGCCGGAGTGGTGCACTGCTACCGATGCTTTCGTCAGGGGAACATGAGCACATTGTGCGCCTCCGTTGCATCAGAACCCGCGGCTACCCATGAGTTGAAACCACAAGCTACCCGGTCGGCCGCACCGCCAAAGGTTGCGCTTCTATGCGGTCGGCGTTGTAGTATTGACCATGACATTACGGACAAGAAAGGTTCTACGAAATGCGAAGCTGCACTTGCTAAACAACGAGCGTGGCTGTGCCGGTATGAGCCCGACGGAATCCATACATCGAACCGCTTCGAGTGTTTGGCGGAGGGTAACGGAGACGTAGTGAAGGAAGTCGCTTCAGAGCCAGCGGATTACACACAGCTCTCGTACCGTCATGTGCTCCGTCGCTTCTTCCGCCGACCGAATAAGCACAACCAAACTGTAAAGGCATCTCCGGTTACAGATCAACTAGTGCAGGTGCACCCGCAGTTGGCGGTGCTATAAGCTGAGGTCACCAAGCTCAGCTAGCGCCGTGCTCGACTAATTCGTCGGTCCCAACATCAGCCGCTATAACAACCAAGTCATTCAAGTCAGGCCCGTCTCTCACTACCGAGCCTACAGCGTGTGGTGTAGCAGTTACAGAACTTGGTGCCTGTGTTAGCAGCCCAACTTCGCTAGTCCCTTTGGTATTATTCCGGCCCCACAATATATTGGGGCTCACAACGAAGGTTGGTGAGCTTCGGGAACATCTTCGCCTACGTAAATTTCGAGCGTGGGTGTTCCTGCTGCAAGAGGTGAAGGGTTTACCTGGCCTCCCCTATTTTACAGCCTATGCTAAGCCTTCCATACCTGATGGGAATTGTGGCTCCACCTGGTCTCTACCAGGCAAATCCTCAAATAATGTGCACATGGCTTATCCAGAAACTTCGGTTTCATTAGAAGAAAGGTGCACGGCTCGGCAAGAAGTTGTTGCGGTAAAGGTGTAACTGCGCAGGTGCGCAGTATTTTGTGTATCGCGTTATGTGCGGCCACGCAGAGGACGTGCACCCCGTCTGCGATTGGGCTGGCTAACATCTCTGCGCCATTTTAACACTGCCTGTGCTATTCTTGTAACTGCCTACTTCAATGCGGCCGATTTCAATTGGGGATACTCAACCTGAAGTGAACGGGCACGTACGTTAGTCTAACATTTCAACGATCCTCCCTTCGCACTAATAAATAATATCGCATACCCCACGCGTCGACGCACCTATTCCCGGATGCCGCCCTACTTACCCTACTTAACCTGGTTTCTTAGGAGTGAAGTGGTACCTGCAGCGAGAGGCCGACAGCTGGGGCAGTGATCATCGCCCTATCAGGCTTGTAATTGTCCCGAACTCGACGAGTCGCCTACGGCAGAGCTACACTGTAGTAAACTGGGATGAGTTCCGCTGCAACATCAATGCAACCATGACGGTACTCAGCACAGACCCCACCACTGTGATTAAAGAAGGTCTGAGCAGTGCTATTCGGTGGACATGGGTAGAAGAATCCCGGCCGAAGCCTGACCTCTGACGTATGCCGCTGCAGGCCCAGCGCAAACCGGCTGAAGTGGCTGCCTCCCGATGTGCGTCACGGGCGCTGGCTCCAATGCGTTGGCAACGCTTGACCGCTGCGGCCAGACGACATGAGAAACGTCTTTCATGGCAACGATGCCTTAGCTGGTGTGAGTGGCTCGGCACTTCGTCTACCACATCGTCTATTTGTCGCACTTTTCGGGCAGTAGAATCAGGCGGCCGCACCCCGGATGCAGCAGGCAGTGCGTGCCTGGCCTCAATCAAGAACCCGGACCAATTTCCCTTCGATATGGGTGGCGCCTTCTACTCTGCATGTGACATCCTCCCCGTTAGTAACCCGTGGCTGTTTCTTCTATGGCGCCACGTCAGTGCCTCACCTTCTGATGATGCGGTCTGTGGAATACAATCGGGTTGCACCATGGCAGAGTTCCTGTCTGCGAAAGACCAGGCGAACCTTCGGTCGTCTGCTGGCCCAGACGGTGTTACGTACGATGGTTATAACAACCTCGACCTGATGGCCTAAGCCGTCTCCGATTCCATCAATGAGGTGTGGTTCATGGCCGAAATACCAGAGTAATGGCTCTGGATAGATATCGTCCCCATAGTGAAGCCAGGCAAACCACCTGAGCATCTTCCCAATTTGCGCCCAATAATATTAATGTGCACCTTGTGAAAACTGTTGAAACGAATCTTGGCTACGCGACTTCAGTGGTTAATGGACTCTTAGATGTGGTACTACCCGGCACAGATTGGGTTCAGACCTTTTCTGGGGACAGAGGAAGGACTTGACCACTTATGAATGGTGCTACATGGCGGCTGACCACACTAAGTGCGGACATTGCTTGCCATGGACATTCAGAAGGCATATGACAACGTCAGGAGCAGCGCTATCCCGGAAGTTCTAGAAAGCCTACTTGTAACGGAAAATGTCCCCTCTTTCATGCTGACCTTCTTGACAAAACAAAATCAGTTTCAGTAGCGATTGGTGGAGCTAGTTATGGACATTAAACGCCAGTACGTGGAGTGCCTTAGGGGTCGGTGATTTCACCCTTTCTCTTTATGTAGTTATGCTGGCGCTTGCCTGGCATCTTGGCTCCATATCAGAACTAAACCTTCTGGTGTACACGGACGATAATACAGTATGGACGGTTCACCCAGACATGCCTCGGCAGGCCACTAGCCTGCAACAAGCTTTAACTGACTCACAGAAATAGTTTTAATGCACTGGTCTTTCAGTCGTAAAGACAGCCATTCTGTCCGTGGCCAATGCTTGGGGCCGTCGCAGACTGGAGATGCCACCGGTCTCGCTACAACTCTCCGGCGAGCCTGTGCACACTTCCACCTCTCTTCGCGTGCTGGGATCGCAGATTTCGACGTTAGTATCAGCTGTCTTGTGGCTTTGATCTCCCCTCCAAGATGCAGGTCAAATGCTTCACCTTATCTGAAGCATTTCACAAATGTTTGGATGCTCCTGCTTCAAAATGGTCCGACGCTTCGTGCGGTCAATCCCTCATCCTCCAGTTGTCTATCAGGCTCAATTCCAGCATGTGACCCTCGAGGTGTGGTCCCGAGTTGAAGGAATTATAAGGGCTGCAATGCGGACGATCACCTCCCTCCCTCAAGTAATGCCTATACCATTTCTTCCGGCTGAAGCTCGACCTAACACCCTGAATGAGCTTGTACATCAACGCTGCTCCACCCGCCAGCACAAGCCTAATACTGTTCCGGAGGAAGCGGCGTTGGCGATGTACATGGGCCGTTCTCTACCCGCCTTACCAGCCCACCCTGTAGCTAGGCTACCCTGGCTGTAAAATCAAGCGACGGACAACCGGCAGCTCATTCGACTGTATGCTCGGTCGACGGGAAACGGAGACGCGCTATTTGCGGGCGTACAGTTACTGGCCACTGTAAAGGAGCCCCAGGTTGTAGAGGCATTGAGGGACGCTGGGGCCAGAGACGGCGTTTTAACTACGGTAATGCAATGTCGTTCTCATTCAGAAGCGAACCAAAACTGTGCCTATGAAACACTCCGCATCTGGCCTTCTATGCTAGTGGAGCTTACCGCCATCTCGGACGGACTGCAAGCGCTATTACCGGGCACTTCAAGCTCTTGGAAGTTTTCGGCACAAATTTACACGGACTCAACGGCGGGCATACATGATATGCGACGTGTAGACTACAACTCGTCTGTCTCAAGAGACATTCATAACTTACTGGACACGCACCACTGCCCTCTCCGACTGTCGTGGATCCGGTGTGATACTATCACCGCTCATATTGCGGCGGACAGTTTTCTTTCACCTTACTTCGGTTCTACGGCCCCTGCCCTTACTGACAACTGACCCACATGACCAATTTCTCTAACTAACGGAAGATCTGTGTGGCGCCACACGTGCTCTCATCCCACCTTGTGAAACAGTCCTTCCCAGTGGGCTCGCTCGCTGGGAGGAGGTGCTGCTGCGTAGAATAAAAGTTGGGGTGGCCCTCCCTCCTGCGGTAACTCGGGCGTAGCCACCGTGATACCATGTCCCGTTTACCAGCAGCTGCCCCTTCTGTACAGCTGCTGCCGAAGACACCGACACCAATGACCTCCTATGGACATGCCCTTCCCTGAGTGCAGCGAGATTCCGACACCTTCGCGCCACAGCCCTGCATCCTGGGAGGCCCTCCGATCTTCAGCGATGGCTGGGGGGGCCACACCACCACGGCCTTCTGTACTTCCTCCGGGAGATGGGTGCCAACTTGTAACTGCAGGACCTTATGCTAATGGGCATACTATCGCAGTAAAAAAATTGGATTGAAAAAGAGAAAGTAAATAAATATTTTCTGAACTAACAAATGATGTCCTTAGATTAAAACGTTGAACAGGTGACGTGAGCCAAGTTGTCGGTTATGCAACTGTAACATTTAACTACGGCTCAGCGAATATAATAACGCAGTTGACCCTCTTGAGCTGTTTTAGATAGTACCCGTCGTTTTACGTCCAATCCTCACAAAGTTGAAGAGGCGAAGCTTTATTACAGTCTGTGGAAAGATTAAAAGGACATACTTTATTACTCCATGCCTCTGTAACGAAATATTCTTATATTGATGGTAGCCCCTGTCACAACCGCAGTGTCATGGAATCATTCGCTTAAAGCACAGTGGCTCTCGTTGCTGTAGCATAAAAGAAAAAAAGTACATTAGGTAAACCACGCAGAGAATTTCCTCCGTATTTGCCTGCTTCGTGTAAGTATCGAAATAGTTATAAGTGAGTAATTCGCGACAAAGCGCAGACGGCGCTCATGTGCTCTGTTAGCCACATTAATCGTCCGGAGCGGGTGTACCACGTTCTGGCGTGGGTCTCCATCATCCTCATCATCGTCAGAGAAGTAACAAGCATAATCAGCACCGGCTAAGCCATACAGAATACAATGACGAACGCCTTCATGATGGCATGTTCTTGCTGTGTTCCTGCTAGCAGGCATCAGGCACCATCTCATTGAAATACATCCTCATTTCAGTTGTTCTGCGGGAGCTGATCTGTTGCTGCACCCTGAAAAAGCAATGATTTTTTTTCCGCTCGGCCACATAACACACTAGCCTGTCTCCCCCTCAAATCTCGAATTTTCTTTTCGTCTAGCCCACGTCCATCATGGACGAAATATAGAGTTTCGTGCGTTTCTGTTTGGTCAACTGCCACTGCGTGTCTTCTGCGGGAAGTTTTTTTTTTACCTGTTTACACTCGAACTCTAGCATATTGTATTGGTGTGCTTCCTTCCGACTCATTTGGCGCTGATTTTTACGTTGTTTCTTTTGTATACAATATAAAAATTTCAACTTCATGTACTCCCACCCGGCTCTGTGCACTGGGCACAAATATACCGCAGGTTTATTTTGGGGGGACGGGGGGTGCTAATAAATTGCTGGCGATTCCGATACTTCCTAATCCGATATTTGGGCGAAGCAGAATCGTGCTGAGGAAGCACTGACTCGTGGGTTCTCTCGACGGCAGCGATGGTGAGCCTCTGCGTAGGCCACGCGAAGTGGGTGTCAGGAAGGGACCCCGAAATGCGTCTTAGGCGAACGCACATCATAGTCGTGCGCACGCCTTCCTCACGTTTTTGCCAAGTGTTGCGACGTCGGGCACAGCATACTGCCTGCCCCAGACCCTCACCGCACTCTTTCGGAGGGCGCTGGTTCGCGTCGCCAAGATAAACCATCCCCCCACCAAATGTCACGACACTCTCCTCTTTTGCTTTCTTTCACTCGTCGATCTTCCCATCCTTCGCTTTCTTTCTCTTGCCGGTCTTCTCATCAGTCGCTCGGTTAAGACAACGACGACGCGGCTGAGCCCAGGGACGGGGAAGACCCTAAAAATTACTAAGGTCGCCCCAACTGCTCCCTCCTTCTCCTCCGCTCTCCTCCTTTTTCTTTCCCCTCACCTGCGGTGCCGCGCGCACTTGAACTCGGCGGCAGTACCGCCATTTTTTTGGCATCTTCAGAGCAGACGCCCTAGCAATGCTACGGGCCGCTCGTTGCAGTTTTTCTTCCAGTTTGCTCTGGTTTTCACGCCCAATCGGTTTTTGGTGACATTTATAGGATTCCTAGAGTCCTGTTTTACCAACACGCACTAAGTGAGGCAGTTGGGTCTTATATTTCCCTGTACAAAGCGATATTTGTGCGAGGTGGGGACCGCTAACGCGTACTCACAGCGCATTGTTTGTTTGCTTGTGCGGCATACTTGTAACATAACGAGATAGTTCGCGAACGCGCAAGAATCGAATGTAAACGTTTCGGACTCTTCAGTTACGGTAATTCCGTTCTTGCATTCGCGTGATTGTGGTCGATAAATCACTGCAAAGCGTGCTGCTGCATGCTTCGCGGGAGAATACAGAACGCTTCATTCACGTATGGGGGAATTCGAGCGCTGCGATGGCGTCCTGGCATTCGCTTTTCTTACACTGGATGTGAATCATTAGCGGCGTTCACTCTGCGCCCGCTTTTACTTCGGACACGCATTCTTCCTGAATTCCGTGCAGGTTAGGGTGTTTTCCCGGTTTTGTAGAAATGTTTCTTTCCCCTGCACGGTTTTATAAGCTGGTGTGACTAGATTAAGCAAAACCGCACACATGCTGCTGTGCGTGTGTGCACATAGAGCAACTTAAAAAATGCTTGCTGCCCCGACTTCGCAGCGGCCTACATTAAACTACACTTGCGGCCTTAGGATCACGCGCGAACCGAGTGAATAACGTAGACTTGTATTTCCGGGAATAGGCGCCAGAGCAGGCTGCGATCAATTGAGCAGGTCAACTGAAATCGCAGGTTCGTGGCTCCTTACTTATCATATGAACAAAGAATCCAGCCCCTCTAGGTAATACATACATATATATATATATATATATATATATATATATATATATATAGATATAGATATCGTTTAGAAAATGGTAGACGCAGGATTATAAACAAAATCAGTGGTTTACTGACATTTCGACTGGAGGACCAGTGTTCATCTTGAGTTACTCAAGATGAAGACTGGTCCTCCAGTCGAAACGTCAGTAAACCACTGTTTTTGGTTTTAATCGTGCGTCTACTATTTTCTCAACTATTTCTTCTGGCTCATCGAGAAGTTTCTTTTACTGCTTATATATATATATATATATATATATATATATATGTATAAAAACCTGCGCGACACCAGGTTTTTATATGTGAACCAGGATCAAACGTCTTAGGACCGGTAGACTCATCACGACGATTCTTCTGTCTCTGTCGGTCAGCAGTTGTAAAAGAACGACGGGCGAGTTGTCGATATTCTTCGACATTCTTCGAAGTTGTCGAAAGTGGTGTGTATTCTGAGTCATCATCCAGTGCGCATCTTTCCTCACGTCCGTAAAGCAAGAAAAACGGGGAAAATCCCGTCGTCACTTTCATGTCCGTATTCTGGGCGTACGTTATAAACGGGAGCACGAGGTCCCAATTGGAGTGGTCTTATGACATATACATTGAAAGCATGTCGCCCATGGTGCGGTTGAATTGCTCCGTGAGGTCATTCGTCTGCAGGTGTTATGATTAGCTTGTCTGATGAATCACGTGACAGTCCGCGAGTAGCGCCTTCACGACTTCCGATAATAAATACGTCCTCGATCACACAGGAGCTCCCGAGGCGCCCCGTGCCGAAGTATAAAGCGACGTAGTAGAAAACTGGCGACGTCAGGAGCCGTAGATGTCGGCAATGCAGCAGTTTCAGCATACCTTGTCAGGTGGTCAACGGCAACAATTATTTATATATTGCCGGAAGCAGCAGAAGGCAGTGGCCCTTATAGATCAATCGCGACGCAGTCAAATGGTTTTGCCGGGCAGGGTAGTGGCTGCAGGGGAGCGGTCGAGCGAGTAGGTGGCGATTTGTGGCATTGGCATTTCGGGCACGAGCGAACGTACTTCTGTAAGAAGTTATACATTCAACGCCAGTAATAACGGGGCGGAGTCGCTCGTATGTCGTGATGGCGACAGCATGGGCACAACTCGGGTCGCCACGAAATTAAGCGCATATACGTGCGCGCAAATGGCGTGGAATAACCAGAAGCAACTTGCGACCGCCCGCGGAATAATTACGGTGGTAAAGCAGCTCGTCGCGAAGTTGAAAGTGACAAGCCTGCTGACGCAGGGCAATTTATACACGGGTAGGTGACGCATCAGAGCGGAATCTTATCATGGAAGCTATCAATTGGTCCTTGCGCTGCTCAACCCACATGTTAGTAGGACTTAGAGACGACATGCTGCAGTCGGTATTGGCGAGGTGAGACACGTCAGCCGGGAGCGGAGAGCGTGAGAGGACATCCGCCTCTGAGTGCTTCCTACCTGAACGGCAGAAAACGTTTATATTGTACTCTTGGAGCCGAAAAGCCCATCGACCAAGGCGTCCAGAAGGATCTCTGGGGGAGGCCAGCCAACACAGTGCATGGTGGTGAGTGACTACCTCAAATGGGGTGCCATACAAGTATGGGCGAAACTTCCCCAACGCCCATATTGTGGCTAAACACTGGTTTTCAGTGACTGAGTAGTTGGACTCAGCCTTTGTCAGCGTCCGGCTCGCATATGCAACGACGTGCTCCGCAAACCAGATTTTCGCTGCGCGTACACGGCACCGAGGCCGATACCGCTAGCATCTTTGTGGACTTCTGTTGGATAGGACGGGTCAAAACCTCGTAATATAGGCGGCGATGTGAGCAGACGACGGAGTTGGAGTCTCGCAAATGACTCGTCACAGGACGCTGACAAAGCCGAAATGCCGTTGTGGCTGCTGAGAAGCTTTGTTAGTGGTGAAACGATAGACGCAATGTTGCGAATAAACCGCCGAAAAAACGAACACAGCCCGATAAAGCTCCTGAGTGCCTTTAGGGTGGTCGGTTTCGGTAACTCCGCGACGGCACGAAGCTTGGTCTCAGCCGTGGCACGACACGTCAAAACTTGCTCTGGGCGAATCAGGTGCGTCTTAAAATCTGGAGCGAAAACGACTACATTGTCCAAGTAACAAAGAAACGTCTTCCATTTGAGGCCGCCCAGAAGACTGTCCACCATTCTTTCGAACGCAGTTGGGTTAATGCATAGCCTCAATGGCATGACGTTAAATTCGTAGAGGCCATCAGAGGTGAGGGATGCCGTTTTTGCGTGATCAGTCTGCGCCATTGGGACATACCAGTACCCGGATCGTAAGTCGAGGAATGTGAAAAATTCGGCTCCCTGCAAAGAGTCAAGCGCATCAGCGATGCGAGCGAGCGGGTAGATGTCTTTGCGTGTAATGCGTTCAAACGCCGATAATCTATGGAGAACCTATTGGAGCCGTATTTCTTCCGAACAAGCTCCACAGGCAAAGCCCAGGGACTGTTTGAAGGGCGAATAATACCTCGCTTAAGAATGTCCGTCACGTTGTCCTCAATGGTTTGGCGCTCAGTCGTTGACACAGGATATGGTCGCTCTCGAAGTGGGGCATGTGAACCAGTATTGATGGAGTGGGTGACCACGGACGTGTGGCCCAGCGAGCTTTGCGCGTGATGAAACGACGAACAGAACTTCCGAAGCAATTCAGCAAGTCACGCTCGTTGGATTGCGTGCAGGTCTTCATCCATGCACTGCTGGAACGCAGCAGGTTGCAATTGTTCTGGCACGCTGGAAATAACGCTCAGTCCATAAATCTGAAGAGGGTGCAAACGGTTAGGTACGTCGATGGCTAGCCGGGTATGCACAATCTCAAAAAAACCAAGTGTTTACCCGCTAAATAGGGAACACGGAGTCACCGACGGATTTGTGACTATCATAGTATTTTTGCCATCACGAGTCTCCGTCTCCGTCGTAACATATTTCAGTCGGAAGACATTTCCGACGAAGGAAAATCGCTGAGGGTGTAAAGAGAACAGTTGCGTCTGGGACAGAGGTACAACGCAATGGAACAAGGGGAGAGGAGCCAGGCGGAACGACAGTCTTCAGCAATTAGTAGCTTGGTAGTAGGGGCACCATCGGAATGCCCTAAGACGTCAGTGGAAAATTCAACTTCGGCACGAGCACAGTCAATAATAGCGTTGTGGCGGGAAAGAAAGTCCGAATCCAGGATGACATCATGGACGCAGGATGGCAGGACGATGAACTCAATGATGTACGAGATGTACGAGGCAGCAAGCGGCTTAATGGGTTGCGAGTTGGCGGCTAGTAATGAAAGTCGAGAAATTGGCGTCATCACTTTTTGTAGAGAACGGCAGGGAGGGGCATAGATAACCGAAACAGCGGCTCCTGTATCCATTAGCGCAATAGTAGCAGCACCTTCTACACTCACGTCAAAAACTTTTTTTGGCGAAAATTGAGGGCTTGTCAAGTTTGATGGTGACGATGCTCGTGCCTCCGGAACTGCTGCTATTAATTGTCCTCCCCGTCACTGGTCGGGCGGCGACGCATGGGAGAAACTGACCGACGACGTGCGGACGAGGAACGGTGGCTGGTGAACGGCGGCTGTCAGTAGACTCGGTGGGCAAATTCTGCGGCGGAACATACGATGGGCAGTGGGGGCTTGCCTAAAAAGGCGCTTGAAAAATGTTGGTGGGCGGCAGCACACGACGGCGACTGTAGCGGGCGACATGTCAGGGTGTCCCACAGGGGAAACAGATGGGGCGATTGACCGGTTTGCACAACGTATTCGCAATGTAAGGACTGCAGATAAGGGTTGGAAGTAGTCGTTATGGTACGTGAGACGGCGCAATAGGCACCGCAGGCTGGAAAGCACGGCTGGTGGCGGCGCTGCCGACTGCAAGAATGGAGCAGGTGGTGGTGCTGGCCAGGCTGTCGCTCCAGCGTAGGAGAGAGGGGCCTAGGTGAGAGGGGAGAGGGGCGTATGGGCAGCGACTAGTGCGGTGTGTTCGGCTGGTGGTAATGCGTTAGCTACTGTTCCCGTATCATATTTCGGATTGTAGGCGCCAGTGGAGAAGGTGGCTGTGCAATGCAGGGGAGCAGGGACACTTGGCTGACCACCTCTTCTCGGATAAAATCTTTGATGCGGGAAAACAGTGCGGAATCCTCGTCACACGTACCCGCCACGCTCGCCACGGACTCCCCACGAGACATGGCCTGTCGAGTCAGCGCTCACTGCTTGCGTAGGTCGTGAAAACTCTGACTCAAGCTGACGACATCCGCAACAGTTTTAAGGTCTCTAGCTAATAGCATCTGGAAATCGTCGTCGTCAACGCCTTTTAAGATGTTCCGGAACTTGTCACCTTCCGTCATGGAGCGGACAACGCGTTTGCATAGGTCAATGACGTCTTCGATATAGTTGGTGAACAACTCGCCATCCTGCTGGCCATGTGCACGTAAGCTCTGTTCGGCGCGAAGTTTTCGAAGAGCAGGGCGGCCAAAAATTCTGATGAATTCAGTACAGAAATTAGACCTAGGCAGGAGATCGGATTCAATATTGTAATACCACGTTTCTGCGACTTGGGTTAGAGAGAAGGCGACGTTGCTAAGCTTGACATCGTCGTCTCACTTATTATACGCACTCACGCGCTCGAAGAAAGCAAGCCAGTACTTGGCGTCGCTGTCGCCTTTACCGCTAAACTTGGCCGGGTCCCACTCGGACATGTAGCCCCGGCAGATCACGGGCTCACTGGTTTCTCTGGACCAAGGTGGTGGAGGCGTCCGCGAACAAAACTCTAGGGCGGGATCGAAACTCCTGACCTCCACCACTTGTCAAGAAGACAGCCGACACGCTGGTAGCCGTTTGAGGTTGTTTATTCTGTGGAGCGAAACCTATGGGAACGCAGGTCTGAACGTTATCTATATAGCGAATCAGGATACGAAATGAGGGGCTCGTTGAAACAAGACAGAAATAAGGGGTAGAATTGAAGAAAACCTCGGAAAGAAAAGGGGACCTTCTATTTAACCCCCGGGTCATGACTTCAGAAGGTCCCCTTCATCCCGAGCACTCCTAGTTGCGATGGCTACCACCCCCGATAGAACGAAACAAAAATACCTTAACATAAATACCTCTGAAAGTGGAGCGAAAAAAAGCCCCGGTGGAAGCATAGTGGTCATCGCACCAGCCCGGTATTCTGGGGGTTGCGGGTTCGGATCTCACGCGGCAGGCATTGTGTCGCCACCTTCTTTCCATCTTTCGAAATTCTTGATCTGTTTCAATAACCTACCACATCCTCCCCCTTTCTTTCCAAGGCTTTCTTGACTGCCAACTCTTATATATATATATATATATATATATATATATATATATATATATATATAAGAGTTGGCAGTCAAGAAAGCCTTGAAGAAAGGGGGAGGATGTGGTAGGTTATTGAAACAGATCAAGAATTTCGAAAGATGGAAAGAAGGTGGCGACACAATGCCTGCCGCGGATCTCACGCGGATCTCACGCGGCAGGCATTGTGTCGCCACCTTCTTTCCATCTTTCGAAATTCTTGATCTGTTTCAATAACCTACTACATCCTCCCACTTAATCCAAAGCTTTCTAGACTGCCAACTCTTATATATATATATATATATATATATATATATATATATATATGTCGGCAGTCTACAACGCCAAAGGAGGCATAGGGGTGTGGTTAACCCGTTTTGTTACTACGGGTAATGAAGTTAATATTTTTTTTAAATATATGGAAGAAAGAAAGGAAGAAAAACACGCCCCCAGAGTGGGGACCGAAGCCACGCCTTTCGATTAGATCTCGAATGCCTTACCAATTCGACTATCTGGGCGACTGTGTTCTCCTTCACTTTCTGGGCTATTTATATTTAGTAGAAGTGTGTCTGACGCTTTAGGGTGGTAGCCAGCGCCACTCTGACTACACGGGGAGAAGGGGACCTTCTTTTCAACCCCCGGGGCGTGACTCGAACGTCTACAGACTGTCATGAGCGGGTAACTGGCGGGAAGCCCTCTTATGCTACCTAGGGTTCAAAGCTGCCTGAACCCAGACCCTCGCTAGGCTTTCGCAGATTAATATAGTAAGGAAATGAGGGGCTCGTTGAGGAAATACAGAAAGATACGTCGGCAGTCTACAACGCCAAAGGAGGCATAGGGGTGTGGTTAGGCCTTTTTTAACTACGGGTAATGAAGGTCGTATTAGGGATTACGCCAAATGAATAAAGCAGCAGCACACCTGGGGATGAGTAGCGTAAGTTGGCCCAATGGCTGAGCCAAAGAAAAAACGCCTCGCTGTGGCAGTCTTCTGCGTATTCTTTGCACAAACACCTGACCATGCATATAGCGCATAACCACTGCTTCCTAGCGGACGGTTCTCAAATACACGACATCTCCCGACTCTTTGCGACACACGCTGTTTGAGGACGCGTTTTTTAGGGGGGAATCCCAGTCGTTCTTAGTGGGCGAATGGCTCCCCGCAGCTGTTTGCCCCTTTTGCTTTCATTTAAAACCTTTCGCCAGCTGTACTGTGGCACATTGGCTTCTCTATCAACGCATAATACAACACCTTGAATAAAAAGACATGTATGAGACGCACTACAACACTGCTAGCCATCGCCTGAAGCCTTTTTCGAATTTTGAGCGCGTCGCAGCGCAGGGGCTCGGGCTGTCGGCGTCTCTCATATCGCCGTCGTTGTTGGACGTCGTGTCTCATGTGGTCACTGTGCTAAACCACCGGGGCACCTCGCACTAGAAAAGCACATAGGGACACTCGTGTTCCGTTACTGCTTGCTTGCTTGTATATCTTTCCAGCCGCACTTCCTTTATCATTACTATTTGCATTTATTGGTTTCAAATTTCACTTGTCCATCTCTGTAATTGGGATTTCGCGTATATAAGCGCTAGCGGTGGGGCAAGAGAAAGACTTACAATCATTGTGAACCCTTGTACGATGCATGATTCACCCATCCTAAGGTTTCACGTTAGTTGAGATAGCCCGGCTTTTTTGTACCCTATTTTCCTTTTTAGTCAGTTTAGTAGAATATTAGAAGAACTGAAAACCGACTAGCGTGTACTGTAAAGGGATTTGTTCTATTGAAATATATGTATTACGATCCCAATTAAAACTACCGTATAAACCGGAATATAGGTCGAGTTTTTTTCCAAAAAAATCCGCACAAAAGTCACCCCTCGTCTTATATAGCGGTCATTGGCAGAATGTAAATCATTGTCTGGCAACAATGTGCAAGCGTAGTCCGTCGCCATCGCCATTCGTGTCGGACTGCTCTCACGCACTGTCAGGCCTTCATTTGACGTCGCTTTTCTCTAGTTTTTCGTCTTTTACTCGTCTATTATGGGTGCGTGCGTACATTTCTGTACATCTCTATTCCGAGATGAGTGGCGGCAGTCGACGCCAGTTCGCCGCGGCGTTTAAGCTGACGGCGATTGAGTCACCGAGCAGAATGGGAATATGGCGCCGCAGCGCGAGTTAGGTTTTTCGGAGAAAAGGGTGCGGTACTGGTGGTGTGCGCGTGCAACCCCCGAAACCGATCGTTCCGTGGACGTCAAGCGGTGCACCCCGAGTTGGAGAACAAAGTGGCGGACTTCGTCCGGGAACTTCGCTCACGGTCGCTCCAAAGGCCATGCGCGGACCGGCTCCGCGAACTGTACAATGAGTGGATAGCCGGCGACAACAAAAAGACCTATACGGGTCTTTCGCTGTCGCTGCCCGACGACATGGTTACACGAGCATTCAAGAAGTGCTCCATCAGCAAGGCGCCGGATGGCATGGAAGATGACAGTGCGAAGCAGTCATCCTCGGACGACTCTGAGAGCTCGAGCGAGTGACTTCGGAAGGCATAGTGAGTGGCAGTGACGGACGGGCGTCGAAAATAAATATGGTCATTGTGAGTGCGCTTCTGTGCCGAATTATTTTTTTTTGTCAACTTTTCACACCTCAAGGTAGGGGGTCGACCTATATACCGGGTCGACCTATAATCCGGTTTATACGGTACCGTAAGCCCCCGTTTCAAGTCAGCGTGTTTTGTTGCGTTGTTTTTTGCTCGTGCGTATGCAATCAAAAAATATTAGCTGGAGGCAACTTTGAGAAAGAAAACTGCTACTACTACCAAAGAGCGCGAACACAACAGTGTGGTTATTTCATTTCACAAATATGAGGGAATTCTACTGTTCAGCGCGCAACTTTGCGCAGCTTTTTAAATCATGTTATGTGTAAAATCTAAGGAAGTAAAATGCAGCCTAACTATACACATTCTGTTTCTGTCATTTCATTTTTGCTAGTTATGCATTTAAGTAGAGTCCACTTCTAGCAACAAACCTTCACTACCGGATATTATCCAGGGTGACGTCCACACAATATACACGATAGGTGCAGGCCTTCAAATCCCGTGCATCTCACCAAGAAATAAACTGCTGCAGCAGACTTATAGTGGCTCGCGTGCTGTCTAAGCTGGTTGATAAAGTGGAAGTTTATGCTGTGTATACGGCCGAATTGAGGAAGAACGTTCACGCTACGCGTCGCCAGTAATGACAGACTTCCTGTGCTAAATCGATAACGGGGTAAAGCGATCGCCGAAAAGCGCGGAACACGTGGGCCTAAATCTGCAGCTACGAGTATCAGATTTTTTGTTGCTTAACACCAGAGATTTTTAGGATGTTAGTTCATCCGTGTAGCGCGTCATAAAACCGAGCCCAGCCGAGCGCACGTGAGCGTGTTCCTCTCGAGGAGCGCCAGGCATCGTCCAGGCCTGTGCGTGGGCTTGCGCCGTTTCAGGAGCTCGCAAAAATTACATAGGAAAAATACCAAGTGCAGGTTAGCGTGCTCCTTGAAAGGAGCGCCACTCCTCGACCTTCGGAACGGTTTTTCCATCGTTCATGGCGTGATCTCTAGCGTAATTCATTGAGCTTTTTTGAATTCCTCTATAAAATCGGCATCTACTATAAAATACACGCGGAAACGCATTAGAGGTGTTCGCGAATGCAACTAAACTTTTGCGATTACGTTTCCACTGCTGTTTGTAATGAAATGGGCCAGATCACACGAAACGGAGGGAACGCTCTTGGTGTGGATGAGGAAATGGCATATTTACAGACTGGACAGCACAGACGGTTTAAGCAATGACAAAAGGGAATTCACAAAGTGTTATGGAGAAACTCAGATAATAAAAACAGCCCACGCGGCCCGCTCCAGCGCCCGCAACTACGAAGTCCGCGCACCGTCCCTGCGTAAACGTCCCGAGGGCAGGAAACGCTCATAGGCGGTTGTATGGGACGCGGGTGCCGACGTCGTCCTCGTAGCGGTGTCCGCGTCGTTGAGGTTGGATACCCAGGTTCCGAAGCCAGAAGACTTTCAGCCGGGTTCACTGACGGGCTTGCGACCGCCTCGAGCCCGGTCACGCGCCGTTCGGAACGCCGGAGCCCGGTCGACGGTGGCCCGTGTTGGCGACGATGTCCCGGGCCTTGGCGGCGACGCCCGGAACCGTAGCGGAGACTGGCGACGGCCTTGCCTCACTGTGGCACGTAGACCAGACGTCTTGCCGTGAGGTCGCACAGAGCCGTGCCCCGTTCCGTCCGCCTCGTTCCCTGGCTGGGGTCTCGCTCCCTGCGCCCGAGCCTCGTTCACCTCTTCTTCTTCCAACTCATCAGCAGGCGCTTGGCCTTGAGCTTCGGCTTTTTTTCCGCGTAGAATGTGGCGTCATTTCCCATCGCGGGTATGTTCCATCACATTAACCCCCGCTTAAGAAAGTTGTTTGGGGAACAACTATTGTACAGTCCAAAGCAGAGTCCAAAACAGTCCAACATACACAAAAACATTGTCCTCAGAAAAATTGTGTCCTACGGAAGCATGCAAGTTGCTAAGGCACGTAAAAAGAAGATAATACGGTAAGCTCCTACAGTAGGAGAGCTCGTGACAAAATCAGTGAAAAATATTTTGGTACAATGCCAAGCTGCAGTGCAAACCTGTGGACAAGCTTAGCCGATTGTAGATATTGTCAAAATATGTTATTCCTGCTCTTTTGTTTTAGTAAGAGCCTGGGCGACAGGTTCCAAAAGATTGTCCCTACGGTGGCCTACACGAGAGGCGCTAAGGGTGGTGTCCGATGCGTGGGTTCCCGGTGGAGACAAGTCGTTTAGTCCTGTAAGGTGTTGGGAGAGCTTTTGCTTCAGGGTGTTGAATGCGGCCTCCTGAGACTCATCCCAAGCAAGCCAGTTTGTCTCTGTTGTATCCATCAGGTCAGTTAGAGGCTCGGCAATGGCAGCGTAATTCGGAATGAACTTCCGGTAGCACCCAGTCAAGTTGAGAAAGCCCTGCAGGACTTTTTTTGTAGTTGGTCTTCTAAACTCAAGGATCTTCTGTAAGGTCCGTAAACGAGGTAGGTTCGAGCCACTTATGCCGTGGCTTAGGGAAGACCCATTCGTTTCCAGGAAGTCGCACTTTCCTTGCTTGTACCCAGCAACGCGATGAGATATTCCATGTCGTGGTATTCCAACCCTGCCTGTACATGTTTTCTTGCAACCGTCGCATGACCTGACGAAGCGTTTGACGTCTCCGCGCAGACCTGGCCAGTAAAACTCGTCTAAGATGCGGTAGACGGTTTTTCGTAAGCCCTGATGAATTGCGCCGAAGCCTTCGTGTGCAAATCGAAGGATAGGTTCCCTTTTGGACTTGGGCACAACGACCTGTGTGAATCTTCTACCCGTTGAAAGGTGGAAGTGACGATGTAAGACGACGCTGGTCTTGACGAAACGGTAGCTCCCGCCTTTCCCTGATGAGACTGTTTGTCCAACCTTGCGGAAGCAGCTTCTGAGCGAAAGATCGCTTTGCTGCTCCCGGGCGAGCTGTTCTCTTTCGGTGTCCGTGGTCGGAATCACAAGCGCTTTCCAGGCCTTGATGTTTGATGAGGTCACCTGTGCGACGGCCTACCCCAAAACATTCTTGCTCGGATAGACAAGCTCCTTGGTGATACCCTTCACTAGATTGAGTGAACGCCCGCCTGGACCTTTCCAGTGAGGATCCGGGTTGCCCACCGCTCTGACACCTGGAAGGTTCCCGAGGACGAGATCGTAGATCGGCTGCTCCATACACGATACGGTGAGTTCACCTACGAAGTACGGAGTGTCGACATGGATCCTCGCCTGGGCTAATTGCTTCATGGAGCCGTCTATAAGTGATACACGTGTTGTTCTTCCGGTTAAGCAACCGTCTTCAACCAAATCTCTCCGAACGATGGCGGTATTGCTTCCAGTATCCCGAAGCACCGTAGCAGGTTTCCCTTGAACGCGGCCTTCGACGATAGGCATGCCATTCACACAAAACGCGTCCTTTCCAGTGACTTGCCCGCGGTCGTGGGCGAAAGGATAAGCATTTGCTCTGGAAGAACTCCGCTGGGTACACACCGGATGATTTGGAGAGGCCATGGTCAGTGCGCAAGCAGCAAACTGCTCTTCACCGTCTGACCCAGGTTGGCAGTCCTCTGTTTTGTGTCCGACGCGTACACAGGCGCTGAACTTCGGTGGATCCCTTGCGGTGCTGCGGCAGTCCGAAGCGCGGTGGCCCGGCCGGTTGCACAAGAAGCACTTGGGAGGTTGCTTCTTCTGCGCGTCTTGCGCATTCTTCTGCGGTTGATCTGCGTCATCTGGGCCTTTCCCAAGATTTGGGAGGTTTTGCACCTCCAGAAACCGGTCGGTGTAATCTGCCAAGTTATCCAGAGTTTTGCACTGGCGCTCTTTTAAAAAGACTACGAGCTTCGGATGGCAACAGTGGAGGAACTTCTCCGCAATGACGTGATCGCGGAGACCCTCAAATGTTTTTGGTATCCCGGTCATTTCAATCCAATGATCGAAATAACCGGATATCCTTGCTGCTAGCTGCCTCCATGTTTCGCCATCCTCAGCTCGTGCTTTGCGAAACCTGTCCTGATAGCCTTGGGCAGTAAACTTAAACCGTTGCAGCAGAGCGTTCTTGACTTTAGCATAGTCCAACGACTCTGTTGCAGTCATCCGGCCGATAACTGAAAGGGCCTCCCCAGACAAGCACATACTAATGGCAACAGCCCATTTGTCTTGGGGCCAACCCTGACCCGTTGCTACGCGCTCGAACCTTTGCAGATAGGCGTGCAAATAGTCTCGCCTCTCATCGAACAAGGGTAGCAACTTCTGAGGGTTGATCACAAGCGTGTTGGGGCCAGCGCTACTCTCTCCAGTAACTGCTGGAGTGTTTTGCGCCCCTTCCTGGATGCGCAGCCTAAGTTGGAGGAGTGCCAACTCCCTTTCGTCAGCTTACTTTTTCCTTTCCGCTGTTTCTCTAAGGGCCTCTCTCTCAGCTGCCCTCTCAGCCCTCTCCTCCGCACGCTTGTTCTCAATCCACTGCCGAAGTTCGGGTCCCGTCAAGCCTAACTGTGACCCTATTGCCATTAACTTTTCCAAATCCATCTTCAAACTGTCGGATCACTCGTCCGCACACAGCGTTCCACCAATTTTCGCAGATGTTAATGATAGGATCCTGGCAGGCTCGCCACTTTTTGTAATGAAATGGCCGGATGACACGAAACGGAGGGAACGCTCTTTATGTGGATGAGGAAATGACATATTTACAGACTGGACAGCACAGAGGGTTTAAGCAATGACAAAAGGGAATTCACAAAGCGTTATGGAGAATCTCAGATAATAAAAACAGCCCACGCGGCCCGCTCCAGCGCCCGCAACTACAAAGTCCGCGCACCGTCCCCGCGTAAACGTCCCGAGGGCAGGCAACGCTCACAGGCGGTTGTATGGGACGCGGGTGCCGACGTCGTCCTTGTAGCGGTGTCCGCGTCGTTGAGGTTGGCTACCCAGGTTCCGAATCCAGAAGACTTTCCGCCGGGTCCGCTGACGGCCTTGCGACCGCCTCGAGCCCGGTCACGCACCGTTCGGAACGCCGGAGCCCGGTCGACGGTGGCCCGTGCTGGCGACGATGTCCCGGGCCTTGGCGGCGACCCCCGGAACCGTAGCGGAGACTGGCGACGGCCTTGCCTCACTGTGGCACGCAGACGAGACGTCTTGCCGTGAGGTCGCACAGAGCCGTGCCCCGTTCCGTCCGCCTCGTTCCCTGGCTGGGGTCTCGCTCCCTGCGCCCGAGCCTCGTTCACCTCTTCTTCTTCCAACTCATCAGCAGGCGCTTGGCCTTGAGCTTCGGCTTTTTTTTCGCGTAGAATGTGGCGTCATGCCCCTTCGCGGGTATGTACCATCACACTGTTACTACTGTACAGCAGGCGACTTTCATTGTCGGTCCCAATCAACTGATCCCGTATGAGCTATCTGCGCTGCTGTGCCAGAGCCATGTGGCTTATCATTACGAATTTATGAAGTGGTGAATGAGTTCATACATTGCTACATTGCCTTATGTTCACCTGGACGCAAAATAATTCAATCTTTAAACTTTTCTTCCTTTCCTCACGGATGCATCGTACACTAACGGAAGCCCCAAAGAGAAGCACTGCACTGATAACGTTTTCTCCCCAGTCGGAAACTTTTCAGGGCCCGGAATGTCTGGGAAAGAAAAAAAAGACTATCATGCAGAAAAAAAACACTAACAGCGTAACTCATTGCTTTGCCCCGCACGGGGCACCTTGAGCAATCTTGGTGACGGTACTGGCGATACCGCGAACCCCGAGCCCCCATACTCTTGCTGTAATCTACCGTGGCTACGAGTTTTAAGGTGAACGGCAGAAACCACAAACGGTGGCCCTCGGAGCCCAGGTCAAGCTCTGGGGGAAGGGCTCCCTGTCTGTTTACCAGGCAGGGAGCTCCGGGACCTCTCTCGGTATCAGGGTAACCCGAGCGAAAGAAGTACCCCCGTCCCATGCTTTTATACATGCTGTATGGCTTTTTCTAAATTTCCCAAACCCAATGATCGGCCCCCTAAAAGTAGCCGCACCGAAGTATCCTATCCACCCCTTCCGACCATGACAACCCCAAAACCTGACAACAACCCACATTTCTTGGTAATTGAATCTCTCGAAGAGAACAGGCCTATTGCTTGACAGTCTGTGTTCCGGATTTCGAAGTTCTTAGAAAGTATTATAGGAGAATCTTACAAAGCTAACAAGCAAAGAACCGGCGAGATCTTGGTAGAGGTACACAATCAATAGCAGGCCACGAAACTCCTGAAGCAGATACGAATTGCTGATCTCGACGTCAAGGTCACGCCCCACCGCAGCCTCAACAGCTACCAGGGCGTGATTTCGGGGCCAGATCTATAAACGAGACAGAGGCCGATCTTCTGGAAGGCCTGAAAAGTCAAGGTGTGACGTCTGTCAGGCGCATAACCATAAGAAGAGACAATAAGGTAATAACCACAAAACATATGATCCTCACAATTGATCGTTCTCTCCTTCCAGACCACATCAATGCTAGTTTCATCCGGTGCTCCGTCCGAGCGTGCATCCCGAACCCGCGGCGCTGCTACAAGTGCCAGCGGTTCGGGCATGGTACTAACTCGTGTCGGGGCCAAATAACCTGTGCCAAGTGCACCCAACATGACCATCCCACAGATAATTGTAGTTCACAACAACTCCTCTGCATTAACTGTCAGGGCCCACACGCGGCGTACTCCAGGAAATGCGAGAAGTTCCAGCACGAAAAGAAAATAATAAACATCAAAGTCACAGAGAACATCACCTTCCCATAGGCGGGATAGAGGTTCGCGACTTTCACCCTGGAGAGGTATGCCGACGCTGCTCCCCCGGGGGGCAGAGCGGCGTCTGGTTTCGGCGGGGACCCTGTACCCCGAGTCGGGCTTGGTCCTGCCCCCGCCCCACCAGGGTTGCCCCGGGCAGCCCAACCAGCCTCTGCACTGCTCTATCACCCAGCAACGGCTGTCATGGCAACAAAGTCTGTTGGGGATGCAGCTGCATCCACTGCTTCCTATCCACCGGCCCAAAGCTCACGCAAGGGCACGGAGGAGATGTAGGCAGTCGCAGCGACCCCCTTCCCCGCCTCACTGCATCTGCCATCTGTGGTGCTCCCCACGACTTCAGCACTGGCAGCGCAGGCAAAGAGCACCTGAATGGGTACCACGTCAAGGGAGCCCAGTCCGCAGGGCACCCCCTTGCCTTCAGATGATAAAATGGACGTCGAGCCCTTCCGGCCTTCATCGCAGCGGAAGGAACGGGCTGCGACGTCGAGATCAGTAGAGAAGGCCAGAAAACCCCTTCCAAGAGTGCAAGCCCCGAAAGACCCGACATAGTCACACTCCAGTAGCTCTGAACACATAATAATGGGAAAAGAAAATATTGTTCAATGAAACTACAGAGGCCTTCCGAATAATCTTGACGACGTGTATGAGATTCTACATGTCAATCAGCCAAGTTTTATGTGCGTCCAGGAAACACATCTGAATTCCAAACACACAAATTTCTTGAATAGTTATCTGGTATACAGGAAAGACAGGGATGGCTGTACACACTCTTGTGGAGGTGTGGCCATAATCACCCGCAAATCCTTGGTATGCCACCCTATCACCTTGAACACCATCCTTGAGGCTGCAGCCATCCGCACAATAATATTTAATATGTTGATAACAGTATGCTCCATATACATTCCTCCTGATGTAGCACTTACGAGCTCTGACTTCGAGGCGCTGGTTGACCAGCTGACCGAACCATACATCCTTACAGGCGACCTTAATGCTCAAAACTCACTTCGGGGCTCTTCTCGCCGAATGCCCGAGGTCGCCTGATAGAGAAGTTTTTAACATTCTCTGGAGCATGCCTTTTCAACAAGAAACAGCCTACATACCATAACACAGGTCACAACACATACTAACATCTTGACTTGGCTATTGGTTCTGCAATTCTCTTTCCATGTCTTGAATGGGGTGTGGGCACGGACCCATATGGTAGAGACCATTTCCCCACTTCATTAACGCATACAGGTACAGGCTCGAGCAGTCCATCTTCCCATAAAAGGTTTAATGAAGCAAGAGCTAACTCGAATACATTTACAGAGACATCCAAACTACACTACACGTCCGGAACACACCTACACGTTGAAGAAGCTACCCAACTGCTCACGGCGCACATCCTCGACGCCGCCGAAAGGTCCCTTCCCCCCGCCTCTGTTGCCCCGAGCAACCAGCGGAGGCCGTGGTGGAATGAGGACTGTAGGCGGGCGCGAGAGCCCCAGAACAAGGCGTGGGGTATCCTTCGTCGGTACCCCACGTCGAGTAACCTCCTCTTGTTCAAACGGGCCAAGGCGTTCGGAACACGTGTGTGCCGTGAGTCAAAACGCGATAGTTGACGTACATTCATAACATCAATTAACTCCTACACAGACACACGGAAAGTATGGACACGAATACGCAAACTCAAGGGACATCAAACACACAGCTTGCCTCAGGTCAGTACAACAGGGGACACACTTGAAGACCAGGCTGACACACTCGCACAACACTTCCAACACGTTTCCTGTTCAGCACACTACACAAACACCTTCATGAAACACAAACTCGTGGCCGAACAGAAGCCTTTACATGACAATGACAGGTCAGCCACCTCTTATAACTCCGAGTTCACGCTTCATGAGCTGAGGGGTGCTCTGAGCACGTGTAAACCCTCAGCTCCAGGCCCAGACAACATTACATATACAATAATACAGAACTTACACACAGACACTCTTGTAACACTTCTTCACCTTTTCAACAAGATATGGCTTTCGGGGCGCATTCCAAAGTCTTGGAGGGATGCCATAGTTGTAGCATTCTTGAAAGAAGGAAGGACCCTTCTTCTCCCGCTAGCTATCGACCCATTGCCCTGACCAGCTGCCTGTCCAAGCTTCTCGAGAAGAAGATAAACCGGAGGCTCGTGTACTTTTTGGAGTACAACGGCCTTTTCGAGAGCTGCCAGGCAGGCTTCAGAGTGGGGCGATCCACGAATGATCAACTCGTAGCTCTTTAATCGTATATTAAGGATGCCTTCGTGCATACACAGTACTGCGTAACCGTGTTTTTCGAACTCGAAAAGGCTTATGATACCGCTTGGCGTTATGGAATCCTTACTGACCTCAAGTCATTCGGTGTTTCTTGTAATATGTTTAACACTCTTGCTAGTTGTTTGTCAGAGAGAACCTTTCGCGTCAGAGTTGGTTCTGCACTGTCAAGGGTACATGTGCAGGAAAATGGCGAGCCGCAAGGTTGAGTGTTGAGCTGCACGCTCTTCATAGTTAAGGTGAACTCTCTTGGAAAGGCATTGCCACCCACAATCTCTTATTCCATGTATGTAGACGACGTCGAGATATCTTTTAAATCATGGAACATGTCCATCTGCGAACGTCAGGTCCAGCTCGGCGTCAAGAAGCTTGCCGGCTGGGCAGACAAGAATGGTTTTAAAATTATTCCCGGAAAGAGCTCGTGTTGTATTCTCCAGGAATCGTGGGGTCCACCCGGACCCAGACATCACTCTTGCGAGTGTGCCAATTCCTGTGAACAAGAAGCACAAGTTTTTAGGCATTTTATTCGATGAAAAACTTACATTCATTCCTCATATCAAACAGCTCAAATGCAAATGCCTAAAATCAATGAATATTCTTAAGGTTCTCTCACATCAATCTAATGGGGCCGACAAACAACTCCTGCTGCGCCTGCACACAGCGTTGGTGGGGTCTCGGCTCGATTACGGCAGTGTCGTGTATGGGTCGGCGACAAAGACCACACTGAGAACCCAGTGCTGCATCTTGGCCTTCGGCTCACGTGCGGCGGTTTCCGCACTAGCCCTGTCGAAAGCCTTTATGTCGAGTGTGACAAGTGGTGTCTAGGGCATCAGCGGGAGTTTGTTGACCTTCTATATGCATCTAAGATTGTGTCCCTCAAAAACCATCCTTTTAATCCCATCATGAACAATACATCACACTTACAACTCTTTTTATACAGGCCATCTATTTCCCTACCTTTCTCTCCCAGAGTTACGGAGGAGGCTTCTGCACTCACGGTCGCTCTTTCATACACGCACAAGACACCCATCCATAATTTAATTCCAACATGGCATCTACATCCTATATCATGCGACCTATCATTCACATTAGTACAAAAAATAGGGTACCCAGGAGTGCAATTCTGCAGCACTTCCTGTTCCTGCAGGACAAGTACACGTGCGCAGAATTCTATAGCGACGCGTCGAAAACTGGTTTTACTGTATCTTGTGCAGCGCACGGACCAAATTTTACCGTTACTAAAACAAGGAATTTTCGTAGCAGTATTTACACGGCAGAAGCCTATGGCATTTTACTCGTTTCAAACCACATCCTCGAACATAAAATTCCAAAGTCCATCGTCTACGCAGACTCTCTAAGCGTTGTACAGCCACTGTCATCCGTAAAGTCATCTAAAAACTATGTGATCAATGCTCTTTTCAAGGTACTAAAGACTGCATATGCCTCAAATCTTCAAATAACTATATGCTGGGTACCAGGTCACTGTGGGATCCCTGGCAATGAGACTGCTGATCAAATGGCTGGTGCTACTGCTCTCATCACCACAGTTGACATAACAACAGCACCTTACACCGACCTAAATACACACATCAGACGACAGCTTCGTAGCACATGGCAATTACGCTGGAGTCAACAAACAGACAACAAACTACACGTAATAAAACCCCAACTGGGACGCTACATAACTGACTCACACAACAGATACACTGAAGTCGCCCTGGCTAGTCTGCGGATAGGCCACAGACATGTTACGCACTCCCACCTGCTCACTGGGACTTCTTGACCCACGGGTAGCAGGTGTGGAAAGGGCCTATCCGTAGTCCACATACTAATCACATGCAAGGCACTTGACACAACACGACACAAACATTTCTTCAATTATACAGACGACACATTCCTTTGCACCCATCATACGTTTTAGCCGATGAACCAATGTTTTCTAGTCAACGTGTTTTTAAGTTTTTAGCTGAGGTAAACTTACTGCAGCTCTTGTCATATCACGTGTAATCACCCTGGCCCTATACACCAGCCATCTCCATTGTCTTTTGTTTTGCATTACCTTTACTTTTAGTCACATGTTTTAGTACTTACGGTCTGATCAAAACTCAATAACTTCTTCTTTGGCGCTCTTTGCCCATAGTCGGCCTTGCGCCAATAAAGCCCAACCATCATTAACTCATTGCTTTGCTGCAAATGTCGTCGAAAGACGATAGTCGTCTGCCGACTCTGCCACTTAAATGGCTCTGTTCGCTTTCCCGCGCACCGCTCATGCTCTTCTCCTTGGTTTCGATCTTCGTACTGTAAACATATGGGATTTTTGCGGCTGTCAGTTTCTTTTTGCCGTGTTTCGCTGCTCATTACCAATCAGCAAGAACCTTGGGTTACCGCTTTACTTCGTCCAATTTACCCCCTCCCCTAGGTATGGGGAAAAATTTATAGTTTTATTCTAAACACATCTCTATTTTTGGGCATCATATTCTTGGAAAAAGGGGTGCCGATAACAGGAGTAAATACGGTTGATTTGCTCTCCCCATAGAAAGAAATTGGAAATAGCTAGATTGCGCAGAAGAGGATGGGTGTGCTCACGAATTTAGCAGAGTTTGAAGCTAATGTTTCATGTCTTATGCTTTATGTTTTTAGATGCTTGTGTTCGTTCGTCATCAACAGAGTTTCTGATTCGTCAGTATTCAGACCCCTTGTTGCTCGGTGAAGGATCGTATTTGTTGAGTAGGATGAGGGGATGTTCTTAGTGTTTTTCGGGGATAGCTGATTAATTAGCGATGGCTCCTCGCGACCACGATTATTGCGGTAATCATGATCGCGAGGTGCAAGTTTTGTCAGTTGACGTGCCGCTTTGTCGGAGCCTCGTTCTCTTCCAGACCCTTCTACCCAGGTGTCCAGATAACGTTAACTTTATTCCTGATTGGAGTAGATTACCGGAACGTTTAGGTGTTCTAACTGCAGCCAATAGTCGTATGTGGTTTGAGAGTCTGTAAATATGTTCACGCATATATCCGATACTTGAGCTACTCGGAATGTGGAAGGATTTGCTCGGACTAAAGCTTCTTCGTTCCATCATGCAGGGAGATCACGCTGCCACAAATATTGACGGTACAGTTGACTACGGCAACTGCTTCTTCGTACTTTCGCAAATCCCGGAATAAGTGTATTGTACCATAATTTTGAAATCGTGTTCTCACCCACCGTGGAGGCTCAGTGGCTAAGGCGTTGTGCTGCTGAGCACAAGGACGCGGGTTCGATTCCGAACGTTGGCAGTCGCTTTTCTGTTGGAGGCGAAAAGCACAAACGGCCGTGTGTACGTGATTTAGGCTTACGTTACAGATTCTCAGGTGGTCAAAATTAATCCGGAGCCCTTCACTACGCCGCACCTCATCGCCTCCGTTGTTTCGTCGAGATAAACAATACAATCAATCAATGAAAATCTGGTTCTCATAGTTTTTGTACGACTTCCACCCTATGCTTTGACCTATCGGAGAGCGGAAGAGATCTTGGACATTTGCGGCAATCTTAGAACGGCTGCGCCAACGGCGGTATTCCGAAATATACGCACGGTAGCATTTCTCGAGCGTAACAAACCAAGTAGGCGGCACATCGAACGGCTCTTTCCTGCGCTAGATAAATATGAACACAAAAAGGAAAGAGTTCTTAATACCCATAACAAAAATAACTCCCGGTGCACTGTCACTTATTATTATATCCATTCAATCCAACCAGTCAGGCAGTCAGTTATCCAGCTTTCTAACCAATCCTCAAATCAATCTGATTGTTCAACCCAGTCCTATATATAAGTCTGTTTCCGCCTACTTCAGCCGGAGTGTAAACATATGCCGATACACTCTGAGACGACGTCACCGAGGAATGTTGCTCTATTTTATATGTATTGTATCATAGTATTTTTTGCACTTTGACTGAACAGATAGTCAGCCAACATAATCAGCCAACTTCTGACGCACCGGAGCTAGGCAAGAAGAAATTCCATTTGAAAGTTACTTGCAAAATGGTTTGCAGAATACCCGAATAAACAGTTTCATTCTTTCTATCTATTCAGCATTAGTGTTTTTCTGCTCACTACAAAAAAAAAAACACGACGTGCATGCCAGCTTGCACGTCCTGATGGCAGTGTCCCTAAATGTTTTGCGCACAAATAGCCGACGGCGTGCTACCGCTTGAAAGGCGATAGATCAGCAATGGTGGCGTTGGCTCTGACATTTACGGCAGCGATGTGCTCCCTTCGCGACAGTTCGTTATAGCGATAAGCACAGGCAACGATTATCGTTTGCGTCGCTGACCGGTTGGTTTTTAAGCGGCTGCGTGCCTGTGCCTGTTTGCGCAACGAACGTTTGGGAGCACTGCACTAAAAGCGCGGAAGCCCACATGGCACGTACTGTTTTTGTATATCATGCCTGAGTAAGCTGAAAGAACTACAGAAGCTATTCGGAAGTTTTCCAAACCGGTGTGCAACTTTCTATTCCGAGTTTCTTGCCTATAGACTTGCTGCTTTAGAAGTTGGCTAAATAATCTACACTAATTATCTAATTAAGCAAACTAAAAAAAAAATTGTTGCACCAATCTACTCAGCTAATGTAGTTGGACTGCGAAGCTGTAAAAAAAGCCCTAACGATTATCAATGTCACGTCACTTGAAATTTTACGCCGGCCTCTACAAAGAGTGAAAGCAGCGACAAGCGAAATGTACTTAACCAATCTTTCTACTACTGCACAATCACATTCACAACTGCTTCATGTTCTTCTAATCTTCTAATTCCTCTACGGCCGTCTTTACTTTCCGTGGTCTACCTAACGTAGTCAGGGATGAAATTAGGGACGTGCACGCATGCACGCACATGCACGCACTTCGATGCACGCACGCACGCCGGCACGAACGCATTACCGCACACACGCACACACACACACACACACACACACACGCATGCACGAACTCACGCTCACACACGGACATACGCACACTCACGCACGCAAAACAAGCGTGAGCGCACTCACAAACCGACGATTTGTAACAGCACCGAGAACTCGTACGACCGCTTCGCTAAACCCTTACTTAAACAACGCACCTGTAACGCGCGTAGGTGTAAAAGAACTTGGACCTAGTAGGAACCCGGAGTGATATAAGGACGAGGCAAACCACCCACCGAGTGATCAACACGTGGTCTGCTCTGGGGACGACAATAGCTCTACCGCAATGATTGAAGATTATCCGCAATACTCACACTTTAAACACTTCAGGAAGCTTTTGGAACCAATATACTAACGCCATGCTTTACATACTGGTAGTACTGACTCCCAAGAAAAAATTATAAAAATCGCAGAAAATTTCCAAAATACTAAGCAATCCTGCTGAAGACATCGCCGACCTTAGAGTTACGCTGGTTCCTGAGCGCGTGGTGGCCCATGGCTGAACTAGGCGTGAGTCGGAAAGCTGGGGATGACTTATTAACGAAACAAATGGTAAAACGCAACTGTTTGACCTACATCCTGTTGAGCCTAAGTGTCGTGTCAATGAACCGGCTTCGTATAAGTGTATTCATACGATTGATTGGTGGATTGATGATACGGTTTTACGCGCCGACGCATCCCAGGCAATGAGGAGCGCCGTAGTGGAGTGCTCCGGATGATTTTAACCACCTGTGGATCTTTAACGTGCGCCGAATTCTCGTACACACGGGTGTTTCTGCTTTTCGCCTCCGTCAGAAAAGCGGCCCCGATGCCGTGCATCGAACCACCGATCTCGTGCTCAGCAGCGGAACGCCTTAGCCACGACACATACGACTAACAGAGTTTGCCACGATACGCCAAAAATGAAAACATTGACCCATCTTGTTTCCTCCCACTGCTACACCTCGACATTTGCAGATCATTGGGTGTAGAGTTGCTTTGGGCTAGTTTCCAATTCATTGAATTATTGCTCACAGCGCGCATAATTATACCAAGGACAAAGAGAGGGGCTACACGGACAGCGCTTGTCTCTGTAGCCACTCTCTTTGTCCTTCGTTTAATTGTTTTGCGCTGTAATAATTACTTCATCCGCCCAAAATATCACGTTATTAGCCAATTCATGGTTAACACGGAGTAGAAAACGCCATGTGAAAAGATAGGCACAATGGACGAACGTGAACTCGGAACCAAATTTCATTCCGAAGACATGACGAGTCGACACAGGAACACAGCCAACCAACGCGATTTTTCTAAACAAGAAGCGCTAAAATGTTCAAAGTTTTTTCACTCTATGCCAACTCAAACACTTGTAAAATTTTACGAGATAGCTAGGTTACAAGACATTCATCGCTACTGTTTAAATAAGTGAGTGCTTGGATGAATTACGTTTTTGAAGGTGGGCTTATGCATGCGTGCGCACTTTGGTTTTTGCACTTCCTCAAAGATATCTCTTACGATTAGGCCTGTAGGTCTCTTCACTCTTCACCATGTCCACTTAATGGCAGTTTGATTTAACTTGCGGAAAGTGCATCGAACACTCAATGAGATAAAGTTTTTTAAAATAAGGCAAATATCTTGGTAAACGTATTTCTTGCGCTTTTTTTTTCCTTTTGCCGTGAACAATCGGTACGTAGACGTGTAAATGCTACCTTCAAATTAGGCCGGAATCGTAGAAGCCTTGCATTCACTGACGCGTTGTTGCCCAGTCTCGGAAAGTAAGTGTCTAATAACGTGGGGTCCCAAATTTGCTTTGTAGGGCAGTATTTGTTTGGTGGTCTAGACTCCTTAGACGTTCGCGTTCACCAGCGCGCATATTTCCTGCTGAAGGAGTTCTGAAACTGATTGATGCGTTTATGTTGTCATAGGAATTAACACACAAAAAATCGCTTCATGTTGCCACACCTAAGCAATCTCTTTCACGAAAACATTGCTTGCTGATAGTAGGAACCCAAGCAACGAAAAGTGCTTTTGTTCTCTTTCGGCGACAGTAAACTTATGAAAAAAGCGACATAGAAGATGTACTTTTTATATATCCTTAAGAGTTCCGGTCTATGCAGTATCTGAGATATTGTATACACGGAAGGAACATGGATTGAAAGCTCCTCAAATCAGTTCCCGTGGTGATGTCACTGGCGACGAATTCGGAGAGAGCTGAATCAAGCTCTGGGTCTGTAGAGCCCCGATGATATGACGAAAAAAAAATGAAAATAATGTGCAACAACATGTACATTATGTGGCAATGAGGATAAAAAATAGATAATTCCGTTGCATGGAAGTTCTAATTTTAAACCTGCACGAAATAGTAAACCTGTGCAAGTAAACATACATTTCTGAGAATGAAGCTGCCAAGTTTGTCGTTAAACACAATACGCAATTTATGGCTTTTTCCAACGTCGGCAGTCAAAGAAAATTTGATATGTTGCAGGACCTACGTCGGACTCAAAACAAGGCTTTGGGAGTTCAGTTGCGCTGGTTACAAAAGCGGGATGGTTAATTTCGGAATACACCGTTGGGCAGGCAGTGTACTCCCTACTTCGGCAAAGCCATTTTCTTTTCCGACATGATGACAACATAAAGAAAGAAATTGTTACACCATTCAATCTTTAAAATTAGCAATCAATGAGCAAGCACCAGTTCAATGGGATTGTCCTTGAACAACTAGTTACACTTAAATGCCTGTCTCACGTGTGATGCAATCCAGCTATCTCATGAAAGCGTGAGACGTGCTTTTGCCGCCATATAGTGTATTGTGGGTCACTATGACTTCATCACCAAATCGGTTTAAAGTCCCTTAATAAATTACTCAAATCAAATATGGCCCATCAGCTTTGCATTATCCTGTGGTCTGCGCCGCCTAAAGCAAATGGGCGCAGTCCAGGTAATCAGAAAATATACTAAATCTCAGCGTTTTTGGACGACAAGTAATGTAAAAATTATGGATCTAAGTTTCGCTGTGGCAGGCAGCACAAATTAACGGGATTTGGAACACAGCTTTCTACGTTACTAAAAAAGGCGTTCAGAAATTTAAAACACAAACAAAATAAGTTGTCAGCTTGTCCATCATGTTTAGTTCTTTCAGGACAACGGACATTATTATTCGACTGTTTGTACTTCTATAATTAGGCACCCGGGATGTTCTCAGATATTGTTTTTTTTTAATTGTTTTTTAGTGTTTTCTTGCGTTTTGGAATTTCCCAGTTGCTTTTTTTCGAGAGCCTTCCCAAGACCACTTATAGAACCCTCGTTGTACCAACAGTTTTACCCCTGATTCTACTTCACCTAGCAACCATCCTAGGTCAAGGCATGCTTGCTCTGTGTTTCTTTACTGTTTTTTTTTTGTACACGAAACCGAATTTAAAAAGCAAACACATCCGTCCCATAACACTGCGGTATGCTGGATAACAGGTATGATTCTTTCCGTAATCTGAGTATGACTTTTACCGGGTTATTTCTTCTGTCTAGGGGCCATTTCTATTGAATATGGAATAATTTGTAACATGGTGAAAATGTGTCAGTGTATGCATAAGATGCAGCAAACAAATAGTGGTTGTGTGCCTACATTTTGCATTTGCAAAAGGAAAGAACCAAGCATGGCCAAAATACCACGAGTGACAGAGAAATTGTTGCAAAGAAGCACACGCTTGCGTAGTAGTTCAGCATGGCAGGGTGCGGTGTCCGCGTTTATTGTGCCGTTTTCCCTATAGCCCGCGCGTACATACACCGGGCTCTTACCCGAGTAGGCACGTTCTCCGCGTACATCAAAACGGGCCCACTTCAATGGTATTCAAACGTCCTGGGACATTAGAGGTTTGACCGAAGGAAATTCCCACCGTCGCCTCGTCGGCTGCCCACAGAAGGAGCCACCACTCTTACACGAGTGCAGACAAATTCCTATCCCCAAAGCAGACTCCTCCATTGCATCTATTCCACCCTATATACCATTGTTTTCAATCTCTATCCCACCCCCAGCACCCGGCATCACAAGGTGTGGGAGTAAAGACCAGCTCCAAACGAACCCCCTCCTCACCTCCTAGCTTTTGAGCAGTCGATAGCTCGTCTGGCAGATCCGGACCTAGACACCAGCAAGAACGTGGAACATGTCATGGACGGCAAATCGTAGCTTGGCGATCCTGGAACAAGAATGCCCGCCACGTGTGAGTACCCTATCATTAACGCTTGCACAATAACTCTGAAATAAATATTATATATATCTCTCTCACACTCAAAACAAAATAGCCGGGCTCTAAGATATCGACGTGCAAACTTGAAATAACCGGCTAGTTTTGAGAAGATGGTTACAGTAGGCAGGGCTTCTGAGGTCCCCAGTGAACGTTTTTCCCGGATGGCCGCCCTGTAGTATTGTAAACGATTCAGCATTGCATTAGTATTCTGTGAAAATACCAAAATATTGTTCGCCTAGGCGACCGAGTCCACTAAATGTCCCTAATACTTTTCGAGGTTAAAAATTAGGCTGTTCAGCATACACCTATTCCATGGTTATTCCGTAGCAAATATACATACTCATGTGTATATTAACGTATTTCGTACTTTTGACGATATATTGCCGTATGTTAGATATGCAATTTTTATTATCTCAAATGTTGTAGACTGATGCATGTAGTCATACGTGTGAATTTTTCCCCTCAACATTATCGCACGGTAATGTACACTGCGATGTTAGAACGGTATTAGTTGTTAAACCCCATGTGATAGACGAGGCATAAATTGCATACATATTTAAAAACATGGATAAGTACGTGCAAGGCCTACCGCTGCGCATTGCTTTCCGTGAAGAAATAAAGAATCCAGAAAAGAACCCGGAAAGTTGGTCGCATATATGACAATAGGGAAATGCCTCACCGATTGCGCTGTTAGAATCCCCAACAATTATTGTGCTTTATTTTTAACATCCGCGCTATTGGGAATATTTTCGAGGGTCGCGGAGTCTGCATACGATTAATATATTAGCCGATATAGTTAGCCTCCACGGTTTTTTGTCACAGAAAACGATAAAGTTCCATCCAAACATGCTGTAGCTTAGCAGCACGGGATAAATGTTCCCTGCGGCGGTCTTGAGGACATGCGTAGTAGATAAACACGGCAATACCGCCGTAGCGCTCTTTTGCTCTAAGGTACAATTCAGATATACATTCATGTAGGCCGGGTATTAATTACCCCATGGTAATAGCCAAGTTTCACAAAGACCGATTGCCGAAAACAGATAGCTCAAAAGTGTGAAAATAGTCGGTGCGATCGCAGTGTTTAACTAAGCTGCGAATGTTGCTGTAAATGAATATAGTGGAGTCTACTACTGGTTTTCTAGACAAATGATCAATCTGTTCCTTAGAGAAACGAATGAACGCTCGGTAAAGGCACTTTATAAACGCCAGATCGGGTGTTCCATTCAAACTAATACTCTGCTCTCCATTGTACGGGTTTTTAAAGGGCAATTACCGATCTAAAAAACTGTGCCTGATTCCTCTGCCATGGGAATTGGTAAAAAAGGAAAGTGAAATGTTCAGCAAAATCCGCCGCTGAGCATGATTTGCGGGTTGACGGCTGCCTTTTGGGTGTGCTTGACGAGCGACGTCCTGCTGGCGGGCCGCTTCGGCAAAGGCATACGGGCGTCATTTCCGTGACAGATATGACGACAGTGAAATCTTGGTGTATCCTGGCATAAAACACTTTCGTGTTGAAATATAAAACCCGAAAACGAACAGCCACAAGTATAACGTACTCGTTAGTAATAAAGGTTGCCTGCCACCAAGAAGAACCTGTTTGTAGGGGTGCGCCCTTTACGGGCCGCTTGCTTCGTTGTTCTGGCGTCACTTCCGTGACGGATACCAAGTAAATGAGATATTCGTGAATCTCGGAATAACAAAGGAATTTTTATTTTTCTCTTGTATCAAAAGGAAGTACAAAACAAAACACTCGTGGTTATGCTTTCCCATGTTTACATACTTGGTCCAACCGTTACATTGCAGGACGACATCTCTCCTTGCTATCAATAAAGCAGATACGAAATGAGTGAAAAACTAACATTGCATGAACACGAATGCAAATGACGTACACTTCTTGGTACATAAATTGTGCACTGAGAGGACAGCCTGTGTCCTGGGAGAGGGGGAACCACTCCCCCACCCCAAGCACCAGCTCCCTTTACACAAGACGTTTCATTTACTCGGGTCTTCCTTGCTACATACACAACTTCAAGACATTCAAATGCAAAAACAAATACAAAAGAAACCGACCATTGGTTTGTTGACTGTACCGCATACACTTATTTGGCCCACCTTGCCATTTGGGGCCACAAAACTTATTAGATACTCTGAACATGACTTCTGTTTACATAATGCAATTGGAACTGCCTTTGGCATTAGCAACACAATCACGCAGATTACATCCGCACCACATGGCTTACACCTGTAAAAAACGCAAGTAAGCGGCTTACATTTGCGAGCCCGCTCACTTTGTAGTAGAGTGAGGCGCCAAGTGCACAGGTGCGGGAGGAGAGTCTCCCCCGCCCGAGGCGCCTGCGCCTTTTAAAAGCCTCCCCTTATGTTCCCGTAAACTTGACCCGTACGTAATTGGGGTGCAACTTAAGTGCACTCACCTCTATGATCCTCCCGTTATTTCCCTGAAATGTAGCCCATATATTGGAGTGCGGCTCAGGCACACCCGCTTTTATAAGCCTCATTTTATGTTCCTGTGAAACGTAACCCGTGTATTGGAGTGCAGCTCAAGTGCACTCGCCCGTTTTGAACCTCAATGAAAGGACAAGACCATTTTCTCAAGAATTCTTCTTCCCCTAAAAAGAAGAGCTCTGCTTCCAGGTTTTCGGTTAGTTTTGTGTGCATGTGGATCAGTAAGTTCCACTGGTTACGTCGGGGGCGTGATTGCTTGACGGCAGTATACCTGTTTATCCACAGTACATAAAGACCAATCGTTATGATAAGCACAGCTAGAGGGTTTCTTGGGCATCGTCTGCCCTCCAGGAAGTCCCGAATTGGGAGTTGTCTATATGCCCTACTCACTATGAGCCAAAATGTTTTGGCGACTGTACATTGTACCATTGCGTGTTCATTTGTCTCCCTCTGATTGCAGTGCACACACTTGTCTGTTGTTGTTGTACCCCATCTCCTTAAGACAGTTCTCGTCTGCAAGACTGACCACCCATACTTCCATGTTACGTCTTGGGCTTCCCCTGGTACATTTGCATTGATCAGCGTGCGCCAAGGAAAGTTCTTTTGTTTCTCTTCTAGGTTTTCAGGACTCGTCTCATCTAATTTCTGAGCCAGTTCTATGTTCCTCATTTCTTCTACTTCTCTTTGTGAGTTATGTGTGGTTAGTTTTTTATATGCTGCTATTACTTTGGGGTAAAAGGGGGGTGGCTGAGTTGCCTTGGGTCCATCCAAAGTATGCTGGGGAAATAACCTAGCTTGCGCTCCCAAGAAGTATACACAGAGCTGCCTTGCTGGATGCCCCGTCTGCAGATCAAGGACCCTAAGAACACTTTTCAAAGCATAGGTCACGGCATAATTGGTTACAGTGGGGATGTTCCACCCCCCGAATTGTCTGGGCAGGTCCAGTTTCCCGGTTTTGACCAGGGCTGTTTTATCCTACCAGAACAGGCGCAATACTTCAGATGTATTTTAACCGCTATGTATCGAGGAAGGGCAGCTGTCCCGGCTATATACCATACTTTCCCTGTAAAAACATTTATTGCCAGATACCTTTTAACCGCGTATGGAAAGTCGTAAGCTAAGGCTTCGTTTACATCCTCCCTGAGTTGTTTAAGTGTCTGGTGCCATGTCTTAAGTGATACCCCGCTTGACGTGTAACTCCGAGGATTTCTACATGTGCGACTACTGGGATGCCATATATGTGTTGTTTTTAAGGCTTTACTTTTTGTGCAATTTAGTCTTGCACCAGCTAACTCGGAATACTCATCAAAACAATTAAGTGCATGCACTAAACTATCTTCGTCCCTTAGATACAAGGTAACATCACCGGCATACGCAGTTACTTTAACTGTCTGACTCCCTGGAAGCTGTAAGCCTAGGATATGCGAGTTATTTTCAACATTTTTTAGGAACGGTTCTATTGCTAGAACAAAAAGTAATGGGGAAAGTGGGCACCCTTGTCGTACCCCTCTTTTTACGCTCAGGCTAGTTGCTACCTGCTTGTTTACTACTAGATCACTCTGCATGTTTTCATAAAGGATTACTAATATATTAATAAACTGTTGTGGATATCCGAAGGCTGTTAAAGTTGCGAAGATGTAGTTGTGTTCTACTCTGTCAAACGCCTGTGCTTCATCTAAAGAAATGAGCCAGCCTCTAGCCTGTCTTGTTTTGGTGTACTCTATTATGTCTCTGTTTAACATGTTTAAGGTTTGACAGTTCCTGTCTGTAACTGAGCAGGCTTGCCACGATGTTATCACTTCCGGCAAAGTAAGTTGTAGTCGTCTTGTTAGCACTGATGCAAGTAATTTGTAATCCGTCCCCAGTAACGTGATGGGGCGCCAGCTTGTAGGTTCGTTCCAAGCCCCGGCATTTTTTGGTATTAGGATAATCCTACCTCGTTTAAAACTGCGGGGTACTGTGTGCGTTGTGAGAACATCATTTAGTACTGCACATAGGAAGGGTCCAAGAAGGTCCCAAAATGTGCTGTAAAACTCGACTGGCAATCCATCCACTCCTGGCGCCTTGCCCTTGTGGAGTTGCTTCATCGACTCTGTTAATTATTTTAATGTAATCGGAGCGATTAAGCGTACAAAGTCTTCATCTGGTAATTGTGGAAGGCTTGCTAAGTAGGGGCTAGAGGTAATGCTACCGATGTCTCTGGTTGTCTCACTAGAGGTCAGTTCCTGAAAGTAGGAAATGAACCTGTCGATGTCCCCTGGTGTGAGATTTGCTTGGTTTGACTTGTTTGCTTCTGCTTTCAGCTGCCTGTTTCGTTCGTACCTAAAGACTTCTGGGTTGGCACTGGGAGATTGTCTGGCTCTATGAACATCGGCAGTGGTGGAGTAAAGCCTGCTTAATCTGGAGTGTCTCATTTTGAAATCTTTAAGTTAGGTTTGCATTAGCAGTGTTGCAGGGTTGCCTCGTTCTATTATTCTTATTCGTTTTACGATGTTTGTTAACTCATCTGACTGCCTGTGTCTGAGCTTTTTTCCCTCTTCAATGCAGAGGGTCTTCCATTCCACTTTTAACGAGTCCCAGTCGTTAACTTGCCTCCCTTCGATTGACGCTGCTATTCCGTTTCTTAGGCGGGCTTTGCATGTCCTGTCATATAGTATGCGAGTGTCCAGCTTCCAGGCTTGATTATTGCTTGGGTTTCCTTGGCTAGCTATTTTAATTCCCACAGGGCTGTGATCTGAGATTTGCGGAAGCGATGCTGCAGCTTCCACTATTTCGCACTCTGTGACAATGTCTGCCAGAACCGAGCTGACGTAGACTCTGTCTAGTCTACTTTTCGTCCTTCCTTGTTGCCATGTGTACTGCACCGTTGGTCCGTGAAGGAGTACGTGTGCGTCAATTAAATTAAAATGAAGTATTAACTTGATTAAATCCTGTCCTTGGTAATCTACTCTATGTGAGGGCCCTATCCTGTCATCCTGGTTTAATACACAGTTAAAATCTCCAAGGCATATGACATGCCGGTTTTCGAGAAACAGATATTTTATATTATTGAACAAGTTTTTCCCAGTGGAAGGGTATGGGGGAGCATAAATATTAATTGGGGGGTATCAGTCACCACTCCAGTTGAAGTCCAAAACTGTTATTCTACCTTCTGTATCAAAGGTGAAGTGGCTATGTGCCAGCAAGGATGTATTAAGGACTATTATGCCAGCTCCACAAGAGTTCTGCATTGGGAAAGAAAAGATGCCCTTAAGGCCATGCTGAGCCTCAAATGTTTGGACATCCTGAATAGATTTGATATTTGTTTCCTGTATGCACAGTATGTCACATCTGTTCTGTTTCGCGAGGTCTATTATTTGCGGCGGTTTGGAGGGCGATCTAAAACCCCGAACGTTCCAAGTCCAAATGTTCAACATTTTATAGATGGGTTGTCAAGGTTCGCGCGTTCACACCGACTGCGACACCAAAGCACTCGTTCAAAAAAAAAAACCCTTGACATTGGATTAAAAGGCCAGTTACACACTTGCACCTGCTGCTATTTTTTGCTGGTACTGAATTGACAAGAACGGTTGTACACTTGCTGTGGCTCCAGTGCCGGAACCACTTTACAGGAGGAGGTGGGGGCATTGCCCTGACTACCTTAGCAGGCGCATCGCACACAATACACGACCTTTTTCCCGTCATTGAATATTTGCGGGCACGCTTCTCCATCGACACCCTTTCAGGCGCAACAATTCTCTGGGGTGAGCCCCGTTCGTCGGGCGCGTCCGCTGCTCAACAATGCAAGACAGGAAAAGATGCCCGAGAAATGCAGGGTCCCCTACAGGTGCTTTATCTGACTGCGTTGTCTTTCGGGCGGGCCGTGCACCGCACTTGCCCTGCAAGCTCCAGCTCTCTCTAAAACCGTAAACCAAGTGAAAGGAGTACGCTTTCCCTGCCCTGCATTTCGTTACAGCTGTTAGACTCCTGATACTGTGTTTTTGGGGTCAGCGTGCCCGCCGCTTGTCGCTCACAACTCCCAGTCGTGGCCCCGATTGGGGGCACGTCTGTTTGCTCAACAAGGGGTTCACATGATCTGCGGGTGCCAATCGGGCACCGGAACACACGAAAACAATGTTGTCCTTTCCACCGCCCTTGCCCATACGCTCGGGCCCGTGCCTGCGAGATTGCTTATTTTCTATTTTGCCCATTTGTACCAGTGACTAGTGACAGACTATAATATGGGGGGCGCACACCTCCTCTCCCTCCATCCGCATAAAAAAAAAAACACTACCACCAGGGCCGAAGACGCGAGGAAGAACGAATTCCGTACTCGTGTCAAAAAAAAAAACTTTGTGGACGAAGACGCGAGGAAAAACGAACGAAAACACTTGAAAGAAGAAAAAAACATGTAAAGAACCTTATTACAATGTTTTAGAAACACATGTCATCATCGTCGTAATCCTCAAAATTTTCGCTACTCGTCCATTCGTCCGAGTTAAACAGTTGCTCGCCCTGTTTTTCCGTGCTCTTGAGCTTCTTTTTCACCTTGCTTGTCAAAGCGTCACTGTCGGTTTGCCGGCTTGCTCTTTTTAGCTCGTCACGTGCTCTATTACACTCACTCACTCCGCCCCCCCTGTCCGTCCGTTTCGTCCGTGCTGGTTGCACTGTCCCCACTGTTTGTGGTGGTTATCGGCTCGTCTATGACGAGCCTGTCGTCGTCGGTTGAAGTTCCCGAAGCAGCCCCGTCGTCCTGTGCTGCGGTCGGCAGCGCAACGTGCGCCGCGGTCTGCAGCGCGGCGTGCGCCGCCACCTCCCGCACGGCCGTCGGGTCGCTTCCGTTGTCTCCTTGGTGCGCGCCCGGCCCGCCGGGACGGAAGTCGGAGTGGGTGTCTGTCTCGTTTTCTCCATCGTCGCGATGCAAGCTCAGCTTTCCTCGCCCTTTGGGTGCCCGTCTGCTCCTTTGGCTTTGTTCGATGCTGTCGCCGCCTCCGCGGCCGTCTCCGTCGCCATCATGGCGGCCGTCTTCTCCTCCGCCGCCATCATGTCTTCCCTCCTTTCCGCCCCGAGCACTGCCCGGTTGCTGCTGTCATGGCGGCCGTCTTCTCCTCTGCCGCCATCTTGAACCCCTCCCGCTCCGGTTGGCGAATCGCTGCCGTCTTCAGTTCTTGCGCCCTTTGCTTCCACCGTTACGACCATTTGATGCTGCGTCTCCTCCTCGTTGCTGTCACTGTGAGCTACCTGTGTATTTTGAGACTGCGTGTCTTCGCTCCTGGTGTCGTCGGTGGTTTCAGGGGTTGCTTCGTCCACGTGCACCTCCATCGCCTGACTTCGCTGCTGGTCGCCATTCTTTCGCCGTTCCTGCAGCGGGGGAAAAGCCGCCGAAAATCCTCCGGCCGTCACCATCGAATACGACTTGCGCGCGGTGCAGTCGGCCGTAGCGTGCGTCCCGCCGCACCGCGAACAATCTCGCACACAACCTTGCGTCGCGTGCCCGAACACCACACACCTGTCACACCGCGGGGTGGCACACTGGGCCTTGAAGTGCCCTTCCATGCCGCACCGCCGGCACACTTTCCGCACTCCTCGATAGTCAAAAGTGGCCCTTTGGCCGCTGACCCTCAAGAAGTTCGGCACTGGGTTGTCCATGCGCATTTCCATCTTGACGTACCGCAACCCAGTCCTTAGGTGCGGCTTGTCGCGAAAGCAGTTCGAATCAATGTTCACGACTTTACCGTAAGGTTCCAAAGCTTTCGCCAGTTCGGCGTCCGTAACAAAGGTGGGCAAAAAACAGACGGCGATGCTAACGTATTGTTTGTTCGCTGGCACGAGGGTGACTAGGTTGCTTCCAATGCGTAGAAAGTTTGCGTCCAAAAGTTTCCTTACCGCTGCTTGGGTGTTGACTCCGATTTGAAAATCCAATCCGCCCGTGTGCTGCACGCTGTACAGGTCGGACGTTGGGACAATGGCCTCCGCCGCATCGATAATGGCGTCGACCGCCGTGCCCGAAGGCACCCTGATAATACACACATGAGTATGTATATTTGCTACCGAATAACCATGGAATAGGTGTATGATGAAAAGCTTAATTTTTAGCCTCGAAAAGTATTAGGGACATTTAGTGGACTCGGTCGCCTAGGCAAACAATATTTTGGTATTTGCACAGAATACGAATGCAATGCTGAATCGTTTACAATACTACAGGGTGGCCCTCCGGGAAAAACGTTCACGGGGGACCGCAGAAGCCCTGCCTACTGTAACCATATTCCCAAAACTACCTGGTTATTTCGAGTTTGCACGTCGATATCTTACAGCCCGGCTATATTGTTTTGAGTGTAAGAGAGATATATATAATAATATTTATTTCAGAGTTATTGTGCAAGCGTTAATGATAGGGTACTCACACGTGGCGGGCATTCTTGTTCCAGGATCGCCAAGCTACGACTTGCCATCCATGACACGTTTCCAGTTCTTGCTGGTTTCTAGGTCCAGATCTGCCAGACGAGCTATCCACTGCTCAAAAGATGGGAAGTGAGGAGGGGGTTCGTTTGGAGCTGGTCTTTACTCCCACACCTTGTGATGCCGGGTGCTAGGGGTGGGATAGAGATTGAAAACAATGGTATATAGGGTGGAATAGATGCAATGGAGGAGTCTGCTTTGGGGATAGGAATTTGTCTGCACTCGTGTAAGAGTGGTGGCTCCTTCTGTGGGTCGCCGACGAGGCGACAGTGGGAATTTCCTTCGGTCAAACCTCTAATGTCCCAGGACGTTTGAATACCATTGAAGTGGGCCCGTTTTGATGTACGCGGAGAACGTGCCTACTCGGGTAAGAGCCCGGTGTATGTACGCGCGGGCTATAGGGAAAACGGCACAATAAACGCGGACACCGCACCCTGCCATGCTGAACTACTACGCAAGCGTGTGCTTCTTTGCAACAATTTCTCTGTCACTCGTGGTATTTTGGCCATGCTTGGTTATTTCCTTTTGCAAATGCAAAATGTAGGCACACAACCACTTCTTGTTTGCTGCATCTTATGCATACACGGACACATTTGCACCATGTTACAAATTATTCCATATCCAATGGAAATGGCCCCTAGACAGAAGAAATGACCGGGTAAAAGTCATACTCAGATTACGGAAAGAATCATACCTGTTACCCAGCGTACCGCAATGTTATGGGACGGATGTGTTTGTTTTTTAAATTCAGTTTCGTCTACAAAAAATTGAGTAAAGGAGAAACACGGAGCAAGCATGTCTTGACCTAGGATGGTTGCTAGGTAAGCAGAATGAGGGTTTAAACTGTTTGTACAACGAGGGTTCTATATGTGGTTTTGGGAAGGCTTTCAAAAAAAAGCAACTGGGAAATAGCAAAACGCAAAAAAACACTATAAACAATTCAAAAAACAAATATCTGAGAACATCCAGGGTGCCTAATTATGGAAGAAACAACAGTCGAATAATAATGTCCGTTGTCCTGCAAGAACTAAACGTGATGGTCAAGCTGACAACTTATTTTGTTTGTGTTTTAAATTTCTGAACACCTTTTTTAGTAACGTAGAAAGCTGTGTTCCAAATCCCGTTACTTTGTGCTGCCTGCCACAGCGAAACTTAGATCGATAATTTTTACTTTACTTGTCGTCCAGAAACGCTGAGATGTAGTATATTTTCTGATTACCTCGACTGCGGCCATTTGCTTTAGGCGGCACAGACCACAGGATAATGCAAAGCTGATGGGCCATATTTGATTTGAGTAATTTATTAAGGGACTTTAAACCGTGTTGGTGATGAAGTCATTGTGACCCAGAATACACTATATGGCGGCATAAGCGCGTCTCATGCTTTCATGAGATAGCTGGATTGCATCACACGTGAGACAGTCATTTAAGTGTAACTAGTTGTTCAAGGACAATCCCATTGAACTGGTGCTTGCTCATTGCTTGCTAATTTTAAAGATTGAATGGTGTAGCAATTTCTTTCTTTATGTTGTCATCATGTCGGCAAAGAAAATGGCTTTGCCGAAGTAGGGAGTACACTGCCTGCACAACTGTGTATTCCGAAATTAACCATCCCGCTTTTTTACACAGCGCAACTGAACTCCCGAAGCCTTGTTTTGAGTCCGACGTACGTCCTGCAACATATGAAATTTTCTTCGACTGCCGACGTTGGAAAACGCCATAAATTGCGTATTGTGGTTAACGACAAACTTGGCAGCTTCATTCTCAGAAATGTATGTTTACTTGCACAGGTTTCCTATTTCTTGCAGGTTTAAAATTCGAACTTCAATGCAGCGGAATCACCTATTTTTTATCCTCTGTGCCACATAATGTACATGTTGTTGCACATTATTTTCATTTTTTTTCTCGTCATATCCTCGGGGCTCTACAGACCCAAAGCTTGATTCAGCTCTCTCCGAATTCGCCCCGCCAGTGACGTCACCACGGGAACTGATTTGAGGAGCTTTCAATCCATGTTCCTTCCGTGTATACAATATCTCAGATCCTGCATAGACCGGAACCCTTAAGGATATATAAAAAGTACATCTTCTATGTCGCTTTTTTCATAAGTTTGCAGTCGCCGAAAGAGAACAAAAGCACTTTTCTATGCTGGGGTTCCTACTATCAGCAAGCAATGTTTCCTTGAAAGAGATTGCTTAGGTGTGACATCATGGAGCGATTTTTTGTGTGTTAATTCCTATGACACCGTAAACGCATCAATCAGTTTCGGAACTCCTTCAGCAGGAAATATGCGCGCTGGTGAACGCGAACGTCTAAGGAGTCTAGACAAACAAAAACATACTGCCCTACAAAGCAAATTTGGGACCCCACGTTATTAGACACTTACTTTCCGAGACTGGGCAACAACGCGTCAGTGAGTGCAAGGCCTCTACGATTCCCGCCTAATTTGAAGGTAGCATTTACACGTCTACGTACCGATTGTTCACGGCAAAAAGAAAAAAAGAAAGCGCAAGAAATACCTTTACCAAGATATTTGCCTTATTTTAAAAAAAACTTTATCTCATTGAGTGGTCGATGCACTTTCCGCACGTTAAATCAAACTGCCATAAAGTGGACATGGTGAAGCGTGAAGAGACCTACAGGCCTAATCGTAACAGATATCTTTGATGAAGTGCAAAAACCAAAGTGCGCACGCATGCATAAGCCCACCTTCAAAAACGTAATTCATCCAAGCACTCACTTATTGAAACAGTAGCGATAAATGTCATGTAACCTAGCTATCTCGTAAAATTTTACAAGTGTTTGAGGTGGCGTAGAGTGAAAATACTTTGAACATTTTAGCGCTTCTTGTTTAGAAAAATCGCGTTGGTTGGCTGTGTTCCTGTGTCGACTCGTCATGTCTTCGGAATGAAATTTGGTTCCGAGTTCACGTTCGTCCATTGTGCCTATCTTTTCACATGGCGTCTTCTACTCCGTGTTAACCGTGGATTGGCTAATAACGTGATATTTTGGGCGGATCAAGTAATTATTACAGCGCAAAACAATTAAACGAAGGACAAAGAGAGTGGCTACAGAGACAAGCGCTGTCCGTGTAGCCCCTCTCTTTGTCCTTGGTATAATTATTCGCGCTGTGAGCAATATTTCAATTAATTGGAAACTAGCCCAAAGCAACTCTACACCCAATGATCTCCAAATGTCGAGGTGTAACAGTGGGAGGAAACAAGAGCGATCAATGTTTTCATTTTTGGCGTCTCGTGGCAAACTCTGTTAGTGGTATGTGTCATGGCTAAGGCGTTCCGCTGCTGAGCACGAGATCGGTGGTTCGATGCGCGGCATCGGGGCCGCTTTTCTGACGGAGGCGAAAAGCAGAAACACCCGTGTGTACGAGAATTCGGCGCACGTTAAAGATCCACAGGTGGTCAAAATAATCCGGAGGACTCCACTGTGGCGCTGCTCATTGGCTGCGATGCTTCGGCGCGTAAAACTGTTTCATCAATCCATCAATCAATCGTATGAATACTCGTATACGAAGCCGGTTTTTTGACACGACACTTAGGATCAACAGGATGTAGGTCAAACATTTGCGTTTATACCATTTGTTTCGTTAATAAGTCATCCCCAGCTTTCCGACTCACGCCCTGTTCAGCCATAGGCCCCCACGCGCTCAGGAACCAGCATAACTCTATGGGCGGTCATCTCTTCAGCACGATTGCTTACTATTTTGGAAATTTTCTTCGATTTTTTTAATGTTTTCTTGGAGTCAGTACTACCACTATATAAAGTTTGGCGTTAGTATACTGGTTCCAAAAGCTTCCTGAAGTGTTTAAAGTGTGAGTATTGCGGATAATCTTCAATGATTGCGGTAGTGCTACTGTCGTCCCCAGAGCAGACCACGTGTTGATCACTCGGTGGGTGATTTGCCTCGTCCTTATATCAATCCGGGTTCCTACTAGGTAGAATTTCTTTTACACCTAAGCTCGTTACAGGCGCGTTGTTTAAGTAAGGGTTTAGCGAAGAGGTCGTAAGAGTTCTCGGTGCTGTTACAAATCGTCGGTGTGTGAGTGCGCTTGCGCTTGTTTGCGTGCGTGAGTGTGTGTGTGTCTGTATGTGAGCGTGCGTTCGTGCATGCGTGTGTGTGTGTGTGTGTGTGTGCGTGTGTGTGTGTGTGTGCGGGAATGCGTTCGTGCCGGCGTGCGTGCGTGCGTGCATGCGTGCACGTCCCTAATTTCATCCCTGACTACGTTAGGTAGACCACGGAAAGTAAAGACGGCCGTAGAGGAGTCAGAAGAATTAGAAGAACATGAAGCAGTTGTGAATGTGCTTGTGCAGTAATAGAAAGATATGTTAAGCACATTTCGCTTGTCGCTGCTTTCACTCTTTGTACAGGCCCGCGTAAAATTTCAAGTGACGTGACATTGATAATCGTTAGGGCTTTTTTTACAGCTTCGCAGTCCAACTACATTAGCAGAGTAGATTGGTGCAACAATTTTTTGTAGTTTGCTTAATTAGATAATTAGTGTAGATTATTTAGCCAACTTCTAAAGCAGCAAATTTATAGGCAAGAAACTCGGAATGGAAAGTTGCGCACCGGTTTGGAAAACTTCCGAATAGTTTGTGTAGTTCTTTCAGCTTACTGAGGCATGATATACAAAAACAGTACGTGACATGTGGGCTTCAGCGCTTTCAGTTCACTGCTCCCAAACGTTCGGTGCGGAAACAGCCACATGCACGCAGCCGCTTAAAAACCAACTGTTCAGCGGCGCGAACGATAATCGTTGCCTGTGCTTATCGCTATAACGAACTGTCGCGAAGGGAGCACATCGCTACCGTAAATGGCACAGCAAACGCCTACATCGCTGAACTATCGCCTTTCAAGCGGCAGCCCGCCGTCGGCTGTTTCTGCGCCAAACATTTAAGGGCACTGCCACCAGGACGCGCAAGCTGGCATGCGGAGTCGTGTTTTTTTTATTTTTGTAGTGAGCAGAAAAACACTAATACTGAATAGATAGAAAGAATGAAACTGTTTATTCGGGTATTCTGCAAACCATTTTGCAAGTAACTTTCCAATGGAATTTCTTCTGGCCTAGCTCCGGTGCGTCAGAAGTTGGCTGATTATGTTGGCTGACTATCTGTTCAGTCAAAGTGCAAAAAATACTATGATACAATACATAAAATAGAGCAACATTCCTCGTTGACGTCGTCTCAGAGTGTATCGGCATATGTTTACACTCCGGCTGAAGTAGGCGGAAACAGGCTTATATATTGTACTGGGTTGAATAATCAGATTGATTTGAGGATTGGTTAGAAAGCTGGATTACTGACGGCCTGACTGGTTGGATTGAATGGATATAATAATAAGTGACAATGCACCAGGAGATATTTTTGTTATGGGCATTAGGAACTCTTTCCTTTTTGTGTTCATATTTATCTAGCGCAGGAAAGAGCCGTTCGATGTGCCGCCTTCTTGGTTTGTTACGCTCGAGAAATGCTACCGTGCGTATATTTCGGAATACCGCCGTTGGCGCAGCCGTTCTGAGATTGCCGCAAATGTCCAAGATCTCTTCCGCTCTCCGATAGGTCAAAGCATAGGGTGGAAGTCGTACAAAAACTATGAGAACCAGATTTTCATTGATTGATTGTATTGTTTAACTCGACCAAACAACGGAGGCGAGGAGGTGCGGCGTAGTGAAGGGCTCCGGATTAATTTTGACCACCTGAGAATCTGTAACGTAAGCCTAAATCACGTACACACGGCCGTTTGTGCTTTTCGCCTCCAACAGAAAAGCGACTGCCAACGTTCGGAAACGAACCCGCGTCCTTGTGCTCAGCAGCACAACGCCTTAGCCACTGAGCCTCCACGGTGGGTGAGAACACGATTTTAAAATTATGGTACAATACACTTATTCCGGGATTTGCGAAAGTACGAAGAAGCAGTTGCCGTGGTCAACTGTACCGTCAATCTTTGTGGCAGCGTGATCTCCCTGCATGATGGAACGAAGAAGCTTTAGTCGGAGCAAATCCTTCCACATTCCGAGTAGCTCAAGTATCGGATATATGCGCGAACATATTTACAGATTCTCAAACCACATACGACTATTGCCTGCAGTTAGAACACCTAAACGTTTCGGTAATCTACTCCTATTAGGAATAAAGTTAACGTTATCTGGACCCCTGGGTAGAAGAGTCTGGAAGAGAACGAGGCTCCGACAATGCGGCACGTCAACTAACAAAATTTGCACCTCGCGATCACGATTACCGCAATAATCGTGGTCGCGAGGAGCCATCGCTAATTCATCAGCTATCCCCGAAAAACCCTAAAAACATCCCCTCATCCTACTCAACAAATACGATCCTTCACCGGGACACAAAGGGTCTGAATACTGACGAATCAGAAACTCTGTTGATAACAAACCAACACAAGCATCTAAAAAGATAAAGCATAAGACATGAAACATTAGCTTCAAACTCTGCTAAATTCGGGGACACACCCATCCTCTTCTGCGTAATCTAGTTATTTCCAATTTCATGCTATGGGGAGAGCAAATCAACCGTATTTACTCCTGTTATCGGCCCCCCCTTTTTCCAAGAATATGATGCCCAGAAATAGAGATGTGTTTAGAATAAAAATATAGATTTTTTTTCATACCTAGGGGAGGGGGTACATTTTACGAAGTAAAACGGTAACCCAAGGTTCTTGTTGATGGGTCATGAGCAGCGAAACACGGCAAAAAGAAACTGACAGTTGCAAAAATCCTACATGTTTATAGTAGGAAGATCGAAACCGAGGAGAAGAGCGTGAGCGGTGCGCGTGAAAGCGAACAGAGCCATTTAAGTGGCAGAGTCGGCAGACGACTATCGTCTTTCGACGAGCTGCAAAGCAATGAGTTGATGATGGTTGGGCTTTATTGCCGCAAGGCCGACTATGGGCAAAGAGCGCCAAAGAAGACGTTATTGAGTTTTGATCAGACCGTAAGTAGTAAAACATGTGACTAAAAGTAAAGGTGATGTAAAACAAAAGACAATGGAGATGGCTGGTGTATAGGGCCAGGGTGATTACACGTGATATGACAAGAGCTGCAGAAAGTTTACCTCAGCTAAAAACTTAAAAACACGTTGACTAGAAAACATTGGTTCGTCGGCTAAAAAGTATGATGGATGCAAAGGAATGTGTCGTCTGTATAATTCAGGGAAATGTTTGTGTTGTGTTGTGTCAAGTGCCTTGCATGTGATTAGTATGTCAACTACGGATAGGCCCTTTCCACACCTACTACACGTGGGTCCCGAAGTTCCAGTGAGCAGGTGGGAATGCGTAACATGTGTGTGGCCTATTCGCAGCCTAGCCAGGGCGACTTCAGTGTATCTGTTGTGTAAGTCAGTTATGTAGCGTCCCAGTTGTGGTTTTATTACGTGTAGTTTGTGGTCTGTTTGTTGACTCCAGCGTAATTGCCATGTGTTACGAAGCTGTCGTCTGATGTGTGTGTTTAGGTCGGTGTAAGGTACTGTTGTTATATCAACTGTGGTCATGCGAGCAGTAGCACCAGCCATTTGATCAGCAGTCTCATTGCCAGGGATCCCAAAGTGACCTGGTACCCAGCATTTAGTTATTTGAAGATTTAAGACATATGCAGTCATTTGTACCTTGAAAAGAGCATTGATCACATAGTTTTTAGATGACTTTCCGGATGACAGTGGCTGTGCAACGCTTAGAGAGTCTGCGTAGACGATGGACTTTGGAATTTTTTTTTTCGAGGATGTGGTTTGAAACGAGCAAAATGCCATAGGCTTCTGCCGTGTAAATACTGCTATGAAAATTCATTGTTCTAGTAACGGTAAAATTTGTTCCGTGCGCTGCACAAGATACAGTAAAACCAGTTTTCGACGCGTCGCTATAGAATTCTGCGCACCTGTACTTGTCCTGCAGGAACCGGAAGTGCTGCAGAATTGCACTCCTGGGTACCCTATTTTTTGTACTAATGTGAATGATACGTCGCATGATATAGGATGTAGATGCCATGGTGGAATTAAAATATGGATGGGTGTCTTGTGCGTGTCTGAAAGAGGGACCGTGAGTGCAGAAGCCTCCTCCCTAACTCTGAGAGAAAGGTAAGGAAATAGATGGTCTGTTTAAAAAGAGTTGTAAGTGTGATGTATTGTTCATGATGGGATTAAAAGGATGGTTTTTAAGGGACACAATCTTAGATGCATATAGCAGGTCAACAAACTCCCGCTGACGCCCTAGACACCACTTGTCACACTCGACATAAAGGCTTTCGACAGGGCTAGGGCGGAAACCGCCGCACGTGAGCCGAAGGCCAAGATGCAGCACTGGGTTCTCAGTGCGGTCTTTGCCGCCGACCCATACACGACACTGCCGTAGTCGAGCCGAGACCCCACCAACACTGTGTGCAGGCGCAGCAGGAGTTGTTTGTCGGCACCATTAGATTGATGTGAGAGAACCTTAAGAATATTCATTGATTTTAGGCATTTGCATTTGAGCTGTTTGATATGAGGAATGAATGTAAGTTTTTCATCGAATAAAATGCCTAAAAACTTGTGCTTCTTGTTCACAGGAATTGGCACACTCGCAAGAGTGATGTCTGGGTCCGGGTGGACCCCACGATTCTTGGAGAATACAACACAAGAGCTCTTTCTGGGATTAATTTTAAAACCATTCTTGTCTGCCCACCAGGCAAGCTTTTTGGCGCCGAGCTTGGACTTGACGTTCGCAGATGGACATGTTACATGTTTTAAAGGATATCTGGACATCGTCTACATACATGAAATAAGAGATTGCGGGTGGCAATGCCTGTCCAAGAGAGCTCATCTTAACTATGAAGAGCGTGCAGCTCAACACTCCACCTTGCGGCACGCCATTTTCTTGCACATGTACCTTTGACAGTGCAGAACCAACACTGACGCGTAAGGTTCTCTCTGACAAATAACTAGCAAGAGTGTTAAACATATTACCAGAAACACCGAATGACTTGAGGTCAGTAAGGATTCCATAACGCCAAGCGGTATCATAAGCCTTTTCGAGGTCGAAAAACACAGTTACGCAGTACTGTTTATGCACGAAGGCATCCTTAATATACGATTCAAGAGCTACGAGTTGATCATTCGTGGATCGCCCCACCCTGAAGCCTGACTGGCAGCTCTCGAGAAGGCCGTTGTACTCCAAAAAGTACACGAGCCTTCGGTTTATCATCTTCTCGAGAAGCTTGCACAGGCAGGTGCTCAGGGCAATGGGTCGATAGCTAGCGGGAGAAGAAGGGTCCTTCCTTCTTTCAAGAATGCTACAACTATGGCATCCCTCAAAGACTTTAGAATGTGCCCCGAAAGCCATATCTTGTTGAAAAGGTGAAGAAGTGTACAAGAGTGCCCGTGTGTAAGTTCTTTATCATTGTATATGTAATGTTGTCTGGGCCTGGAGCTGAGGGTTTACACGTGCTCAGAGCACCCCTCAGCTAATGAACCGTGAACTCGGAGTTATAAGAGGTGGCTGACCTGTCATTGTCATGTAAAGGCTTCTTTTCGACTACGAGTTTGTGTTTCATGAAGGTGTTTGTGTAGTGTGCTGAACTGGAAACGTGTTGGAAGTGTTGTGCGAGTGTGTCAGCCTGGTCTTCAAGTGTGTCCCCTGTTGTACAGACCAGAGGCAGGCTGTGTGTTTGATGTCCCTTGAGTTTGCGTATTCGTGCCCATACTTTCCGTGTGTCTGTGTAAAAGTTAATTGATATTATGAATGTACGCCAACTATCGCGTTTTGCCTCACGGCGCACACGTTTTCCGAACGCCGTGGCCCGTTTGAACAAGAGGAGGTTACTCGACGTGGGGTACCGACGAAGGATATCCCACGCCTTGTTCTGGGCCTCTCTCGCCCGCCTACATTCCTCATTCCACCACGGCCTCGGGTGGTTGCGCGAGGCAACAGAGGCTTGGGGAATGGACCTTTTGCAGGCGTTGAGGATGTGCGCCGTGAGCAGTTGGGTAGCTTCTTCAACGTGTAGGTGTGTTATGGACGTGTAGTGTAGTTTCGATGTCTCTGTAAATGTATTCCAGTTAGCTCTTGCTTCATTAAACCTTTTATGGGAAGATGGACTGCTCGGACTCGGGAAGATGGACTGCGTTAATGAAGTGGGGAAATGGTCACTACCATATGGGTCTGTGCCCACACCCCATTCAAGACATGGAAAGAGAATTGCAGAACCAATAGCCAAGTCGACATGTGGGTATGTGTTGTGACCTGTGTTATGGTATGTAGGCTGTTTCTTGTTGAAAAGGTTTGCTCCAGAGGATGTTAAAAACTTCTCTATCAGGCGACCTCGGGCATCCGTGCGAGAAGAGCCCCAAAGAGAGTTGTGAGCATTAAGGTCGCCTGTAAGGATGTATGACTCGGGCAGGTGGTCAACCAGCGCCTCCAAGTCAGAGCTCGTAAGTGCTACATCAGGAGGAATGTATATGGAGCATACTGTTATCAACATATTAAATATTATTGTGCGGATGGCTACAGCCTCAAGGATGGTGTTCAAGGTGATAGGGGGCATGCCAAGGATTTGCGGGTGATTATGGCCACACCTCCAGAAGACTGTCTGCAGCCATCCGTCTTTCCTGTATACCAGGTAACTATTCAAGAAATTTGTGTGTTTGGAATTGAGATGTGTTTCCTGGACACACATTAAACTTGGCTGATTGGCATGCAGAATCTCATCCACGTCGTCAAGATTATTCAGAAGGCCTCTGCAGTTCCATTGAACAATATTTTCTCTTCCCATTACTATGTGTTCAGAGCTACTGGAGTGTGACTATTTATGTAGGGTCTTTCGGGGCTTGCACTCTTGGAATGGGTTTTCTGGCCTTCTCTACTCACCTCGACGTCGCAGCCCGTTCCTTCCGCTGCGATGAAGGCCGGAAGGGCTCGACGTCCATGTCATCATCTGAAGGCAAGGGGGTGCCCAGCGGACTGGGCCCCCTTGACGTGGTACCCTTTCGGGTGCTCTTTGCCTGCGCTGCCAGTTCCGAAGGCGTGGGGAGCACCACAGATCGCACAGGCAGTGAGGCGGTGGAGGGGGTCGCTGCGACTGCCTCCGTCTCCATCTCCATGCCCTTGCGTGTGCTTTGGGCCGGTGGTGATGAAGCAGTGGATGCAGCGGCATCCCCAACCGACGTTGTTGCCACGACAGCCGCCGCTGGGTGAGCGAGCAGTGCAGAGTCTGGTTGGACTGCCCGGGGCAACCCTGGGGGGGCGGCGGCAGGACCAAATCCGACTCGGGGTACTGCGTCCCCGCCGAAACCAGACGCCGCTCCGCCCCCCGGCGAGCAGCGTCGGCGTACCTCCCCAGGGGGAAAGAGGCGAACCTCTTTCACGCCTCTGGGAAGGTGATGTTCTCTGTGACCTTGATGTTTATTATTTTCTATTCGAGCTGGAACTTCTCGCAGTTCCTTTATTACGCCGCGTGTAGGCCCTGACAGTTAATGCAGAGGAGTTGTTGTGAACTACAATTATCTGTGGGATAGTCATATTGGGCGCACTTGGCACAGGTTATTTGGCCCCGACACGAGTTAGTATCATGCCCGAACCGCTGGCACTTGTAACAGCGCCGCGGGTTCGGGATGTACGCTCGGACGGAGCACCGGATGAAACCAGCATTGATGTGGTCTGGAAGGAGAGAACGATCAAATGTGAGGATCACATGTTTTGTGGGTATTACCTTATTGTCTCTTCTTATGGTTATGCGCCTGACAGCCGTCACACCTTGACTTTTCAGGCCTTCCAGAAGATCGGCCTCTGTCTCGTTTATAGATCTGGCCCCGAAATCACGCCCTGGTAGCTGTTGAGGCTGCGGTGGGGCGTGACCTTGACGTCGAGATCAGCAATTCGTATCTGCTTCAGGAGTTTCGTGGCCTGCAATTGATTGTCTACCTCTACCAAGATCTCGCCGGTTCTTTGCTTGTTAGCTTTGTAAGATTCTCCTATACTACTTTCTAGGAACTTCGAAATCAGATACACCGACTGTTATGCAATAGGCCTGGTTTTTTCGAGAGATTCACTTACCAAGAAATGTGGGTAGTTCTCAGATTTTGGGGTTGTCATGGTCGGAAGGGGTGGATAGGATATTTCGGTGCGGCCCCTTTTAGGGGGCCGATCATTGGGTTTGGGAAATTTAGAGAAAGTCATACAGCATGTATAAAAGCCGGGGACGGGGGTACTTCCTTCGCTCGGGTTACCCTGATAACGAGAGAGGTCCCAGAGTTACCTGCCTGGTAAACAGACAGGGAGCCCATCCGCCGGAGCTTGACCTGCGCTCCGACGGCCACCGTTTGTGGTTTCTGCCCTTCACCTTAAAACTCGTAGCCACGGTAGATTACAGCAAGAGTATGGGGGCTCGGGGTCCGCTTTATCGCCAGTACCGTCATCATTATTGCTCAAGGTGCCCCGTGCGGGGCAAAGCAATGAGTTACGCTCTTAGGGTTTTTTTTTCTGCATGATAGTTTTTGTTTTCTTTCCCAGACATTCCGGGCCCTCAAAATGTTCTGACTGGGGAGAAAATGTTATCACTGCACTGCTTCTGTTTGGGGCTTCCGTTTGTGTACGATGCATCTGTGAGGAAAGGAAGAAAAGTTTAAAGATTGAATTTTTTTGCGTCCAGGTGAACACAGGGCAATGTAGCAATGTACGAACTCATTCACCGCTTCATAAATTCGTAATGATAAGCCACATGGCTCTGGCACAGCAGCGCAGATAGCTCATATGGGATCAGTTGATTGGGACCGACAATTAAAGTCGCCTGCTGTACGGTAGTAACAGCAGTGGAAACGTAAGCGCAAAAGTTTAATTGCATTCGCGAACACCTCTAATGCCTTTCCGCGTGTTTTTTATAGTAGATGCCGATTTTATAAAGGAATTCAAAATAGCTCAATGAATTACGCTAGAGATAACGCCATGAACGCTGGAAAAACGGTTCCGAAGGTCGAGGAGTGGCGCTCCTTTCGAGGAGCACTTGGTATTTTTCCTATGTAATTTTTGCGAGCTCCTGAAACGGCGCAAGCCCACGCACAGGCCTGGACGATGCCTGGCGCTCCTGGAGAGGCACACGCTCACGTGCGCTCGGCTGGGCTCAGTTTCATGATGCGCTACACGGATGAACTAACATCCTAAAACTCTCTGGTGTTAAGCAACAAAACATCTGATACTCGTAGCTGCAGATTTAGCCCCACGTGTTCCGCGCTTTTCGGCGATCGCTCTACCCCGTTATCGATTTAGTACGGGAAGTCTGCCATTACTGGCGACGCGTAGCGTCAACGTTCTTCCTGAATTGGGCAGTCTACACAGCATGAACTTCCACTTTATCGACCAGCTTAGACAGCACGCCAGCAACCATAAGTCTGCTGCAGCAGTTTATTTCTTGGTGAGATGCACGGGAGGTGAAGGCCTGCACCTATCGTGTATATTGTGTGGGCGCCACCCCGGATAATCTCCGGTAGCGAAGGTTTGTTGTAAGAAGTGGACTCGACTTAAATGCATAACTAGAAAAAATGAAATGACAGAAAGAGAATGTGTATAGTTAGGCGGCATTTTAGTTCCTTAGATTTTACACATAACATGAATTAAAAGCTGCGCGAAGTTGCGCGCTGAACAGCAGAATTCCCTCTTATTTCTGAAATGAAATAACCACACGGTTGTGCTCGCGCTCTTTGGTAGTAGTAGCAGTTTTCTTTCTCAAAGTTGCCTCCGGCTGATATTTTTTGATTGCATACGCACCAGCAAAAAAGTAACGATACTAAAAAACGCTGACTTGAAACGGGGGCTTACGGTAGTTTTAATTGGGATCGTAATACATATATTTCAATAGAACAAATCCCTTTACAGTACACGCTAGTCGGTTTTCAGTTCTTCTAATATTCTACTAAACTGACTAAAAAGTAAAATAGGGTACAAAAAAGCCGGGCTATCTCAACTAACGTGAAACCTTAGGATGGGTGAATCATGCATCGTTCAAGCGTTTTCAATTATTGTAAGTCTTTCTCTTGCCCCACCGCTAGCGCTTATATACGCGAAATCCCAGTTACAGAGATGGACACGTGAAATTTGAAACGAATAAATGCAAATAGTAATGATAAAGAAAGTGCGGATGGAAAGATATGCAAGCAAGCAAGCGGTAACGGAACATGAGTGTCCCGCTGTGCTTTTTTAGTGCGAGGTGCTCCGGTGGTTTAGCACAGTGACCACATGAGTGCACGACGTCGAACATCGATGGCGATATGACGGACGCCGACAGCCCGAGCCCCTGCGCTGCGACGCGCTCAAAATTCGAAAAAGGCTTCAGGCGATGGCTAGCAGAGTTGTAGTGCGTCTCGTACAAATCTTTTTATTCAAGGTGTTGTATTATGCGTTTATAGAGAAGCCAATGTGCCACAGTACAGCTGGCGAAAGGGTTTTAAATGAAAGCAAAAGGGGCAAACAGCTGCGGGAAACCATTCGCCCCCTAAGAACGACTAGGATTCCCCCCTAAAAAACGCGTCCTCAAACAGCGTGTGTCGCAAAGAGTCGGGAGCTGTCTTGTATTTGGGAACCGTCCGCTAGGAAGCCGTGGTTATGCGCTATATGCATGGTCAGTTGTTTGTGCAAAGAATACGCAGAAGACTGCCACATCAAGGCGTTTTTTCTTTGGCTCAGCCATTGGCCGACTTACGCTACTCATCCGTAGGTGTCCTGCTGCTTTATTCATTTGGCGTATTCCCTAACACGACCGAAATTTTTGATAGGGGATCGACTTGATGCATGTCTATTAAAAGGCTCAAGCGATGCGCACGAATTTGGTGACAACATTTGTTAATAATAAGTATATTGGAACTCATTTGTACTTCGCCTTGACGTGATTGGGTTCATTTATGGCAATGGGTTCGCTAAATATCCCATTCTGCATTTTGGTGTATAGAGAGCTAAACTGGAGGAAATAATTACACCATCTCCCCGAAGGGAACTATGCGGTGATGCTGATGCAAAGCAGAATTTTTGGCGTCCATTCAGCTCATCGGACGCTGCAGAGTATCTCAAACGAAGCAGCAACTGAGGAAGCTGCGTGCGGACGGCGTTTATTATATAGGGCAGATGGAGCGGAGATGAGCAGATGAGGGAGGAGACGGGCATGTGCGCTTATCGTGCAGCTGGCGTGTTGCCGTTATGTTGAGTGATCTGCTGTGTAGTAGCGCCAGAGGGAATTCCACGTCCGCGTCCACACCGTTGGCAAAGGCACACAGGTACTGTTGTGTTACGGTGAGTAGGCGGTGGTGTTCGAGGCGCCGAATCTCGTCCATCATGTTCTTGTCGATGTTGTCGTCTCTGTGGTAGAATCGGTAGTCTCCGTCAGCGTTGGTGAGGTAAAGGTTGTTGACGTTGGTGCACCAGCTGAGAGCAAAATACACGCCCTCTCGTCTTCGCAGCTTTGTCTTCTTCTCATTCTTCTTCTTCAGCGGTTCCCCTACGGGAAGATGACGACGGTGGTTGAATGCGAAGCTATCTCGTCATGGTTTTGTGGTTGGCCAATTCCTAGGTGCATCCTGCCAAAATCATCATCAGAAGCGCTGCGGACGAGCTCGAGAGCAACGTACACGCCCTCCTCATTATAGCTTTGTCTTCTGCTCCTTCGCCTTCAGTGGCTCTCCTACGGGAAGCTGACGACGGTGGTTGAGCGCTAAGCTATATCGTGATGAATTCTTTGGTTGGCCAGTCCCTAGGGGCATCCTGCCACAATCATCATCAGAGGCGCTGCGGACGGGGAAAAGACGCGGGACATCCCCCAGAGCAAGAGGCGCTAACATCCTCCTGTAAAGGTTTCAGTTCGTCGTTTCAATTGACGTTCAGCTTCGCGTGCCTTCGTTGTATGAGTACCTTCTTGACGTAGTTTGAATTAGTCAAGAACATAAGGCGCGTTCGTAGCACTTGCTCCTGTATCGGTTTTGTAGCGCAGTGGGACGAGCGCCGCGTACCTCCCGTTGCGGCAGAGAGTCGTGGGATCGAAACTGGGCGCCGCTAACTATTTCTTTTCTTTATAGTGTAGGGGGAAAGGAGCGGACAACGGACGGACGCCGGACATAGCTCCGAGCAAGAGATGTTTTGCATCTAAAAGGTAAGTGGGTGAATGGGTGGTCGTGTGTGTATACGTGAACCTCCCCCAAGCGCAACACACACGCAAGCTCGCACGCATGCGCGCACACGCACACACACACGCACAAGCACACACAGACACAAACACACATGCCCGGAAGCACGCGCGCGGCCAGAACGTATATTAGTGCACAATTCATGTCAGACCAATCAACCTTCTAGACTACAGCGAAGTAGCAGTTAAAGGCACTGTGTTTTTACTGCACTCGATTGTACGTGTATGTGTAGTTACTAAATTTTTTATGCATACGCACTAGTCCAGATTTCATGTTTGAAAGTGTCAAAAAAGGAAGCACAGGTGTGTTTTCAGCTGTGCACAGCCACTGCTGAAGTGTAAATACGACAGCGTGTTTTAATTCGTTTATTCTTGCACACACTTGCAGTTCTTACGAAAGGTGGGATGATACAACAAGCACGGGATTAACCATTGTCAGTCAACTTCAAATTCCAATGCCAATCTTAAGTTACGAAAATGCATACATCTGAATCCGGGCAAAAAATGTGCGCAAAAAACGCTGCGCTGTTTGGGTGTAAAGGCATCTTCGAATTGTAGGGGTGCTGAACTTCGAGGGGTTGGTCGGGAATACAAGCACAGATCATGAAATTTCTCAGTAAAGCTCGCATTTACCTTGAAACAAGAAATGTCCAGTTAGCACAACTTAGCAGGCTCGCATAAAGTATCCCTTGCACCCTGCGTTCAACTAAACCGGCTCGATGAAAACATTGTGGCGTACGAATAGATTGTGTCTAGTGCCACATGAACTGATAAAAAAATAAAAATGATATACTCCACAAAAAAGGTTGTGCTCGAAAGATGTAATGAGCGTGCTCACATTTACGTGTGCCGTCCAGTTCATTTATGGTAGTGCAAATGCTTCATGCAAGTTTTTATATTGATAATTTTCCCCAAAATTGTACACAGAAGTGTAAGGAGGAAGTTCGAGGTGGGGACATGAAGGGGTTTGGTTTATGCAGGAAGTCCAGAAGAGAACGATGATGGGGCCCTTGCGTTTACGATTCGTAAAGGCATGCGTCTGGTAGTGACAGCCCTGCCACACTGCGGTTCAGCTGTTTTCATTTGTCAATGGATGAGTGAAGGCAGGAACTGGCCCGTGGACTAGCCAAACCCACATTGCATGGTCTACTGTACTGCGCTGTGGGATAGACATTTTATGTACCCCCAAGATCAATTGTGCATCACTGTATTTTTGGTGGAAATATTGATTTGTGTGGTTGGTTAGAAGGAGAATTTTTTATTTGAAACAGGGTAATTTGTAGCCGCTGTAGTCCCGCTGTTGGAATGACCTTTTTTCTTGTCATCAGTGCTAATGCCTCTCCCCCATTTAAAATAAATGCCCTACCATGGCAGAAGGGATTACGCATTACTCGAAGAAGGATTATCATATGTAGTTTTGCAGTGTCCATCAGCTTCAGGAAGTGCTGTCTACGAGAATGGCAATGGCAAAATGTAAAGACATGTTCTACAAATATAATTTAAATGGGTTCATGCGATACGATTGCTTGCATTGTGTCAATTTAAGTATGACGATTATCCACAGACGGTATGAAATTTCATATTTGTATTGCGCACAAATACAACGAGTTTCTCCGCACTAATAAACCCATTTGCCAGTGCCCTGAGAAAGGTGCTATGCTTTATGGTACTCTACAAACTACCACTTCACAGCAAAAATAAAAATAACCAAAAGAATTAGAATGCAATGAAGGCGAACCCGTGAAAAATCACACATCACCTTTTGCGCGTAACTTTGGCTCCCGGCTTGCGTCTAGAGTATACTTTTAGAGCAAAAATATTACCGAAAAGGCAATATTTCTGTTTTTAGCATCATCATTCTAATTACTTTGTTATGCTCATCTTGTTTTTGCCAATATTGTCAGTGAGCTACATAAATGTTCAGGTGCCCCCAAAAGTAAACGGGGCAGGGGCTGGAGATTGTTAAAGGATTTTTCCGGCATGCACCTAGCCAGCACCCTCTTGGCGACCTTTGCAGAAAGTGATACAAAGATAAAATCGGGCTGCACATACTCTATGTATGGTCCCAGCCGAATAAAATAGATAGTATTTTATTACAACGAATTGGGCTACATTTACTTTTTGGGGCAGGTGTACATGCAATGGCACATGTCAGGCATGGTAACTTTGCTGAATATGTTCGCCAATAAGATTTCTGGGATGTCTTATTCTTCTGCCATTCTTCTTTTAAGAACTTGCTTTGCCGTAGTAGTCAGGATAGCCCTACGATGCCCACAGTTCCGCACCAAGATATGCTTCAGCGGCTTCCTTCAGCAGGAAGCAATCTAGAACTGCTTCGACGGTGCAGTGTTTTGTTTTCTTGCATCAGAACACGCCTGCATCAAAATGGAAATACAGCGAGCTAAATGAGGCGAAGAAGGAAGAGACTGCATGCTGATTATATAGAAACAAGGCGCAGGAGAAGAGGTACGTGGGGGTGCCAAATATGCCATTACAATTTTCGATGTGGGGTTAGGGCACAGAGCTCCAACAACAGTCGGCATGGCGACTTCTTAGTCTACGCAAAAACTCTAGCAATTAGCGGCCCAGGGCTTCTATGGCTTTCTTGATAAATCCCACTTTTCGTTAGATATATAAAAGAGATGTTTGCCGGCTTAAGAATTCAAATAAATTGCTTTCCTCCGGCAATATATAGCCTTACTAATCCGATCACTGTGGTTTTACATTTTTTCCGGTTTTTCTTCCTGGAAATACGTTCAGTGACATCCTAATATCTAAAAATTGTAACTGACCCTACTGTTATAGTGCGCTCTACTGAATCATGAGGAACGTTCTGCATAATTTGTATTTTTATGTGTGTATAATATATCATTACAAAAGAAATCTAACAGAGCTTTCTGTGGGCGGAATGATGTACAAACGTCCGCAGAGAAATGTCGCTCGTGAGTTTCCAGCTCACCGTACTACAACCTCCAGATAGTTCCTCTAATGCTCGCCGGCTTACATTACTTGACGAAAAAATCGTAAAACAGGACTTCGCGCTTTTTAATGTACATACTCTGAAGCAAATGTATCGCGGCGCGCTATCAATCCGGGACGAAAAGAGGATGTTACACGTTCCTTGGCACTGCGCTTGAAATTATGACTACTTGTTCCATATTTATACACGGTAACCCAATAAGCTACTGCTTCTCAGAGGGCATGGGCGACACCACAATGACCCATGTTCTGTTGCTTGGCTCAAAGTTTACACCACAAAAACGTCACACCTTTTATCACGCAGAGATCAGAATGCAGTGTGTGGCACACAGCTTATCCGTGGGCCACATGAAATCCGAAGGCTGCCAGTCAGCTGATAGGAAAAACGACTTCACTCGTGGCTTGCGGCAGGTCGGCTTCAGGATGCTTTGCAAAATATTTCAGCTATGTACGAGACAGAGTAAGGTGAAATACTGCTTCGGCTGACCACTAAACAATGCAGAAAACAGCCCCAGTCAGGTGGTCACTTCAATTCCCTGACAAACACACACTGGCTTTCAAGTTTGCGGTGTAGTTGAGATTGAATTACGGAATTAATTCTCACACCAAAAAAGAAAACATACACGCTGGTGACTTAACCAACGTTAGCGCGGTAAGCCCTACTTCATGGGATCAGTCTAACAAACATGTACAGAAACAGGGACCGCAGAGCGGGCACCCCGGCAGATATGGCGGAGTCCCTGCGTCCTCCGCTGCACACAGCCTATGCGCATGACGTCGCTTTAGCAACGGGTACGGTAGATGCGGAAAATCCGCTTTTCGGGGCCGCACAAATGGGTGCGGACCTGCACACCACGCAGGTGAATTCAACTTCGCGGTATCAGTGTTTCCTTTTTTCTGGATTACACGTTTCTTTTACGTGATTTTCTACATGTTCAACTCACCAAGCCTGAAGCGACGCCTCGACAAGCTTGAAACCTGACGAGTGCTTCTTCCTCACTTATAAGGAACCAGCAGCCAGAAAAATACTTGAAGGTTGTCTGTTGCAATTGCTCTTATTTCATCGCTGTTTTTTTTTTTTACAAAAAAAAACATTTATACCGGCTTGAAAATAAAATCTATTGAATACCTGTGGCCAGCGTCGGGGTTTCATTATTGTCAACTAAAATATTTTTTATGCAGTTGTTTTGCTAAAATAAATAATTTTGATTTTTATTTTAAATATTTATGTAAAAAGCTACTGCAATTTTTTCTTAAAAACAACACATAATACTGCTAAGCAAAACGAGGTAACATAAAAAGTTTTTATAGCGCCAAAAGGTAATAAAATGCATTGTATTTATTTCGCTGGTGTCTATTTTTCCTATTTAAATAAGCTACATAAGTTGCATCATCAATTGATATATCTGCAACTGTTCTTTCGTGCATGAACTTTAGTAATACATTCGTGGGCTGCAATTGGTTTAGATTAGGGAGGTGGTGATTCTGCCTGAATCATTCTATTGGTACACGGTCTTCGATGCGGCCAGAATTTTAAACTTCGTATTTACATCGACACTTAGAAAATGTGAAAGCTTGAAGTGCACAATGTATAATTAGTAAAATCAGGGATTCCTCAACATGTTACGGACCCAAGTACTAACTAAACCGAAAGCGGTGATAGAATAACGACGAGTAACACAATTGGGGTTAATTCCAGACACACACAAAAGAATATAGTATACAGCACGCAGGCTTTCGAATAGGGTGGCATAGAGGTCCGTTTTAGTCCAAACTAGACTTATGTTATCAGATACATAGTGACAGGCCGATAAACACGGTAACCACAATTTCACTCCTGGTTAAAAAACAAATTTAAACTCATTTCAGAGTTCCATTTTCAACACGATAAACCATTATTGGGCCTTATGACACGTTCTGCCGAAGTTAAGGGAACACCTCTATTAAGTCGAATGGAGTGTTCAATACTTTGAACTCGGTCGCAAGGTTTCCGTTTTGCATAAGGAGAAGAGTCGATATTATCAACCGCCTTAACTCAGTTGGCTTCGCGACTTAATCAACCGGTTTCGGCCAAGGAAGTGGGGCGTTTCGCACACAGCCTGTGCAAAGCCTTTGCACTTCGAATCCAGCAAAGGTTTCACGCGTATATTATTTATTACTTGTTGTAGTGCCGTAGCGGTCTCACAGTGCTTTTGTGACATGTGACTGCCCCCACAACCTGTCGCACGTGTTACACTAGGTTTATAATCGTTTTCAAGGCAACGTTTTCTGGAGCACATCTGCCGAGGTTTGCTCGATATGTTTCTCCATTATGGTGTGCATCATCAATTGCGTGGTGTCGGTGAGTTAAACCTTATCCTGAATCTATCGACACTATTTAGATGCACCCTTGGGTTTTGTTTATTGTTCCGACAATCTCTTCACAAACTTTTTCTTTGGGAAATCCTCTGCTTTCTTGTTCATTTCGCTACAAATGAGTCGGGATTGCTTTCCTTTTCTGTGGAACATACGTCATTCCTAGTTAGCTGCACACGATGGGGTGTTCTAGGAGTGTTGTTACGAGGTCAGTTTTCCAGCCTATTTTTAATGCTTGCAGTAGGCATTCCAACTTCCTTGTCTTCCAAATCGTATTTAATTCATGGCGGGATCGTTCGACGACATCGCAGGCCATAAACACTACTTGATAGTTTTTATTGATTGCTCACAATAACGTGAGGGAACGTTTACATAGAACGACAATTCTGGACGGCGACCAGAGGAAGGTATGGAGTTTTCTTAGTACTTTGAAGGATAATCAATTATTCAATATATAATTCTTTGAGAAGAGTCACAAGCCCGTGGGTCTACAAGAAAAAGAAATATCTCAATGATAAAGTACCCGCCGCGGTGGCTGCATTGTTAAGGCGTTGTCCTGCTGAGCCCAAAGGTGGGGGTTTGATGGAGGCGAAAAGGAGGCGAAAAGGAAACACCCGGTGTGTCTCGATTTTGAGTCACTTTCCTCAAGTGCGCAAAACTAATATCGGGCCCTCTACTACGGAGTGCTTCGCAGCCCAGGTGTGGCATTGGGGCGTTAGCACCACTGTCCAGAAATAGAAAAAAAAAGCAAATGATCCCATAGGTGGAGACATGCAGCTCTGAGGGAGGGTGATCTTACGAGTCAGAGAAATCGAGGTCAACTGTTCCTATCCGGGTCCTGGTCATGGGCACCACGGTTGGGATGGGTCAGAACTTTTCACCCACGCCACAACGTCTTATAATGGTGTTTGGGCAGCGGCGATGGTTCGGGGTCTGAGAGCCATTCCGTATAATCTCTCACCAAAATCAAGAAGTTTCTGGGTGATGTGCCCGGCACACAGCAAGTAGTAATAGCTTATAAGTGCAGGATTTGTGTGTGCCTAGCGGAGAATGGATGCTTCATCTACTTGAGAGAAGGAGGTCCTGGCACAGTTTTCTTTGATGGGTATGAAGTAATGAAGGGCAGAATGGAGGTCAGTCCGTAGAAGTTGAGAAAACAATTTTCTATTCTGTGGTTCCAAACCTGCACAAAATCTTTCACGCAAATTCGTTTTCCAACCAAGCAAATAATTTTACCAAGAAATTTTATATCAGCACAGAATGTAAGACAAGGCGTATGTAGGCAAAAAATCTTTCACGCAAGTTCGTTTTGCCACCAAGCAAACAATTTAAATAAGAGATTTTATAGCAGCACAGAATGTAAGACAAGGCGTAACTAGTTAGCTGTACGTGTGAATGCACATATACTCAGTCACCCAGGTTGGTAATATCAGCGTAAAGGAAAATAATTATACAGAGAAATGATAATGTAAACTTTGAAGTCTAAGGGGCTTGTACTTTGTGTTCAGTAGGAAACGGGATTGCTGACACATCTTGTTAAAAGTGTTTTACGTCTATAATCTATGCAAAGAAATATTAACCTGCTTTAACCCTCTTGCTTACAACGCGGATGAATATCACTGCCTTTTCGACAGTAGGTTTATCCACTTTGTGCGATTAGTGACGATGTATATTTAATTTAGACTAACAAGCACGGCACGCCGTTCATGTATCCAAAGCGGAATCATCTGCCTGTTTCAAAGTACTGCTCGTGACAGGCAGAAGATAGCACTCATGTTTCAGTACCTTCAGATATTAGATCTGAATGTCGCGGCGAAGACGGTACTCGCAAGGCTGTGAAAGTGGGACGGACAAAATACATTTTCTCCATTGTCGGCTTCAGCGATGGAATTCTTTGTGAAGAATTATTAATGCACATGCGTCAAACGTTGTTAGGAGTGCGACCTCGGCGTTCACAAGAAGCCAAGGGCGATATGCTGCTACAATTACGGACAGCTATTTTCCATCTTATTTGCTTTGTTCCTCGGGTAAACATTTTATCATATGTTGTTTGACTAGGAGAACTTGGTATACTCGTGGTCTTGAAAAATTGGATAACGTATGTACTGTGATGTATTGTATTAACTAATTGTGAGAGGTTTATTAAGGGCTATGTGTTAAAAGGCAGCTCCGGTTTGCTGGTGCGCGCTTGTGTAAAATAATGAAGCTTGACTATTATTGTGCGCCAAAGGTTCTTTTCCGAAATCGTTTTTGTAAGTTTGCAGATATCGAACAATTACAGGTTTAAGTCAAAAATGCGAGATTTTCGAGCCCAACCGGAACTAGATTTAACTACCAATCTTCGCACCTGCCAATCCTAAACACCTGTCAAACAATTTATTTATTTAAAGCGTTGACATTGTTAGAAAGTTCAGAAGAATTCGGTCGATGTTCGCAAAGAAGTTGCATAATTTCTTTTGGATGGCAATTCACCTGCCTAGCCCAGTAGTGTATAATTATCTTAATACACCTGACCGGTTGGTTTTAAGCGACGAGGAATATTGGCTGAGCAAATAACCTGTTCTGTAAATGTAGTGTTGATACAATCCTTTTTCCCTAAGCCAGGACATGGAACTGTCGTTGCAATTGTGAAGTTCACAAGCGACATTGAGTGTTTAGGCTGTCCTGTGATAGTGTCCAAAAGACTTAGGTGCCTATATAGCGGTATTTCTACTTATACACCTGGGGTTCTTGAACTTATGCAAAATGTTTTAGGAAGGCATGCCCAGCGTTAATGTGTCCTTTCGTCCTGGCATGCGGTGTGATTTGGAGGACGAGAATGAAAGCAGTCAGAAAAATACCTTAACCTCGAACTATAAAACAAAGGAGTTAAAATGTGTGGGAATAATGACTTTTAAAAACTGGGACGTACTATTACTACATCTTCTGTGATCACCTATTAATTGTGAACGCACCTGATGATCCCGAATATGTGCTAAAAGATGTTTTTGCGAACACCCGTGAATGTTTTGTTAGCTTTTGTAGCTTTTTAACGCACCCGATGGGTTTAAACACAAGATCGGGAAAATCTGCTAGCCTAGGGAAGGCGTTTTTTTTAAATTTGGGGCTGTTAGGGTCTTCATTCCGTTATGCTTACAATTTCATGAAGCTCGGGAAAGCTATTTTCTTTCGTGTATCAATAAACATAGTAAGAACTTTTAGAAGCCGGAGTGGGTTCATGCATGTGTTACATTCTTAGGGTTGAATGCAAACAAATTTCAAATGGAAAATCCACGGCACGATGTTGCACTTAAAGGAAAACGCCTCCTTGGCACATTTATGTTAAGCCCGTCTATGTAGTGTCGGGATCAAATGTATATCACAGACACATATATTGCGAAAGCATAGGTGAATTATTTCCGCCCAACATGAAGCACCCAAGGCGCACACAATGGTTGCCGCAGGGCACGTAAAAGGTGGTATGTCCGGAGCACAGAAAGCATGCAACTGTATTCCAAATGACGATACATTTCCTGGAAAACGGTCTTACACAATGCAAGTAGTTGAGTTGAAAAGAACGTAACAGAAGTAATGCATGCACAGAATGGCTGCCTGAAAGCGCATAAAGTGGTATGGCCGCAGAGCAAAAACACAGGCCAATGTATATTCCAGAGTAACGATACATTTCTTTGAAACCATTCTTACACAATGCAACTAATTGAGTTGAATTGAACATGGGATTAGTGGTGCACCAATGGTGGACTCAATGGCTTCCTGAGGGTGAGGGTGAATAAAGGGTGGTATGCGGGCAGCACAAAAAGCAGGCAATGAATATACCGAAAGACGGTACATTTCCTGGAAAAAACGTCTTATACAATGCCAGTAATTCAGTTGAAAACATCATAAGATAAGTGGTGCACCCACGGCGCATACAATGGCTGCCTGAGGGCGCATAAAGGGTGGTATGTTCTCAGTACAAAATACCGGCGATGAATATTCCGAATCATGATACATTTTCCTTACAACCCTCTTACATAATGTAACTAATTGGGTTGAAAACAACGTTGGATAAGTGGTGCGCTGTGTAGAAATGGTGCGGGTTTTTTCTGAATGTCAGATGAGCGTTAGTATTTGGCCTCAACATCTAAAAGATTCTAGCTGACCAAAAGAAAAGCCATCGAAAGGTGGTGGCATTCGACTTTGTAACGTGTGTTACAGACACGTACTCAGTAGAACAAAGGGAGAACGTCGAGCACTGTAATTGGCCTTGTAGCAGTTAGGGCAATAGCAAAGCTCGTTGATTCTCTAGCGTGTGTGTAGAAAAAGTGCTGGTGGTACCAAGTGTATCATTCATAGTAGCCGAAAGATGAAGCAAATGCTGGAACATGTTCACGATTAAGATGATCGCGATGGTTATGATGAAGAAGAAGACGACTACTGCGGCGGTGATGATGATAATGATTGCGGCTTTTTGAAAATGATTAGTATGATGTTGATAAAACGCAAGCGTACAACTAGACGCGAGCAACTGGAGGCACAATGTCGTTACCACGCATGAGCACAAAGAACGTGCTAAAAAAAACTCCCAAGCATTTCCCCGAGGGTGAACATGGTTAAGTGCGAATGCACGGGGTGATGCTATGAGGGGGAGTAAAGTTAAAATCCGTTGGCATTCGCCCGTGAGCGCGCGCGGCCGACCCACGGAGGTCTGGCAGTTTATCGCTGCATATATAGGGGGTCTCAGCCACCGCCGAGCCAGGTGGCTGAGAGAGGAGGCGAGCGGAAGGGGAGAGGGACAGCGGCGCACGGCAGCTGCAGCCGAGCGAGGGGGAGAGGAGAGAGTGTGACGTCACGGTGGAGAGAGAGGCCCGCGGCAGCTGCTGGGGAGAGGAGGCGCGCTGTGACGTCATACCATGACGTCTCGGCGCGAGGAGCGGTGCGGGGAGCGGCGCGCACCCGCGCAGCCACGGCGAGGAGGCGGAGCGAGCGCGGTCACGTGGTGAAGTGACGTCACCGCGCCGTTGCTACCGACGCTCCTCTCCGCTCCACGCCGTTGCTAGGGAGAGGAGGACTGCGGACGCCGCCGCCGCCGCCGCCGGCGGTGGAAGGTTTGGGGTCGCTTATAAAGTGCATTCGCACTTAAAATCTCGCGACACGTGTTCAAGTCAATCAGTGCGGTGCATGCGGTGACCCACCCGGAACCGTGTACATGAGCAAACGCTGTGAAACATGCAGCTTGCACAATACAGGCATATCATTTTAAGCTTAAAGCTAATTTTTTTGCACCCAGAACGTTACATACGTAACTTAGGTGTGCCCGGAATATTTTTTCCAGACTTTGAGCTCGCAGAGATAAAAAATCAGCGAATTATTCGAAAAAAAGTCCATCGTGTATTCATGTTTCATCCAAAAGCCGGTGAAGGTGTATATAAGCAATGTTTGTCTGAAAATGTTGAAGAACCCTGTTACATACCAATTAGTACACGTCGCTTGTACTCATTTTCCTCGGTGGCTGATGTGCATTCAGTGTTTTATTACGTTATTTTCTGCCTCATGGCGTTAAACGAATCCTTTACATTTTGGGTAACCACCGACTTTTAGCAACCTTTTATTTCAAAAGCAATAAATAGTCAATTGAGCTAAACAAAAAATTAGCAGTTCCTTAGCTCGGCTATGTCAGGATATGCGTAGCGTGAGCTAAGATTCTGCAATCCTATCCGATCCAATCGAATCAATCCAGACCACTCCAGTCCAGTCCATTCCAGCCCACTCTTATCCAATCCAGTCCAGTCCAGTCCAGTGTGGTCCAGTCAAGTCCAGTCACTGCTCCTCGCGCATGCGCAGCACGGCTCTCCAGGTCCCTAGCAAAACGGCTATCAGGCGGCTCCTGCGCAGCGTCACACTTGGCAACTGCGCAACGGAGACGCACAGATGGCCACGCGCTGGCACCACTTTGTCTCCGTGGCTTTCACGTCTGTCCTCTGGAATGTGCAGACCAGCGAATTTGCAGACCAAATTCTCTACACACACATACTCCAATTGGATAGGATTTCCAATCCAATCTAATACTCTTTCTTCGCTTGCTCTTGTTGGTCTCTAGGTGCGAATAAGGTAAGAAAACATACTCGCACATTTCACAGGTTCTGTGAAAAAAACGTTTTTCACCGCTGGTGTGCGCCTGTTTAACTCAAGTGCCATTAGGTACAGGTGTCACACGGCATGCATTATTGTACAACTTGTACGTTTCCAATTTAGAGTTTTTTTTTCTGAAGCGCGCACAGTAGCCCCTCAAAGCTCAACAGTTTCGGCCACTTCCTGAAGTGTGTGTGTTCTAAGACGATGCAAACGACAACGACACGTTTTTTTTCCCCAACTGCGAGCGTGCTTAGATAGCAATATTGTACTGCACCGGAGTCCCACTGTTGCAAAACTGATACAGACCCTATCGGATGACGCTTGCATATTTTTATTTATTTATTTATTTATTCACACTTTCACCAGACAAAAGCAGCTATTTTCCTGAGTATGGAGCACACACACTTAATGTTGGCCCCCTAAAGTACCGTGTTCGGGGCCAGGCTCCAGTCGCAGATAATATCGGCCACATATATGCTTGCGTTTTGCAAATGTTGTAGAAATACCACAGTCTTGTGCAGCTGCGGCCTTGTGAATGCCCCACTTTTCTCCCGCCCCCATCTCACGCTTTTCGGCCCTCTATTTACTTCTTCCCAGATGAACACGGTCGAGGTTAACACTAGCCAATTTATATTTAGCGAGTTCTGATGCTCGGGCGCCATCTACTTGTACCTTTGTTTGCCGTTTGGGCTCCTTATAATTCCTCCAGCACAACTAGCGTGGCTCGAAGACGCCTATTTCATTGTCAAAAATTTTTTTCGAGTTGTATTTTCTTACCTTCGGTTTCAAAAGTCATACACTTCAGTGTTTAGAATAAAAACACACAGAATATCGCATATGTATTAGTGTTTTGCCTCAAATTAGCCATATGTGTTCGTTTTATGAAAAAATGTCGACAAAAGTGATTATTTCCAACAAATTTGGTCGTTTGGGCATGTTTTTTTTTTCATAAACGTCTTTTGAAGTGTTCTAACTTTTTCCTGGGAGGCTGGATCGAGTAACAGAATATGCCGATAGACCAAATGCAGACAAACAAAACGTCACAACCCAAGTCAGAATTTTCTATTTTAAGAAGCTAAGGAACGACTACCGTCTTTTAAACGAGTCTTACTCATTTGTTTGAATTCGCAAGTGGCACATAACCACAGATGTGTATTTTTCAGTGGTTTCATAAACAACAATCACCTAGCCCTTGTCCGGTGGGACCCTTGATTGCACCGAAATGTGTCGGCAACACCAGCACCCTGGAGATACAATGCTGCCGAACCCTAACTCAGTGCTCGCAGGGCAGAAAAAAAGTGCGCTAGTGACGAATTGCATGTAATTGCTTTCCCATTCTCCACTTATATGCCAATGTTATTCGCACATTCGTTAACACCTATTGCGTATTGAACCTATGGATTAAGTCTGTATATTGCGTATATTGCACGGGGGATATGCCGCGAACAATAAAATATGCTATCGGAATTATGAAATAGATTCTTGCATTATTTTATTAAAGGGGACCATAAAAACCCTCGTCCCCGTTCGGGGCACCTTGAGTATTCATGGTGACGGTACTGGCGATACCGCTGACCCCGAGCCCCCCAACATAAGCTGTGACCTACCGTGGTGATGTGTTTTTAAGGTGAAAGGTAGAAACCTGAAACGTTGGCCATCGCAGGCCAGGTCACGCTCCGGCGGATGGGCTCCCTGTTTGTTTACCAGGCAGGGAGCTCCGGGACCTGTCTCGGTATCAGGGTAACCCGAGCGAAGGGAGTACCCCCGTCCCCTGCTTGTTCCTACGCCATATGGTAAATCCAAAACACCCTTCAAACCTGATTGGACCCTGAAAAGGGTCCGCACCGAAGGATGTTTTCCACCTCTTCCGGCCATCAACTTCGCGAAATCCGACAACTACCCACGCTTTTTGATAGTTGAATCTGTTGACAAATCCAAGGATCTTTCTTCACAATCCGTATTCCTTGTATCGAAGTTTCTTGAAGCCATCCTTGTCAACAGGTACTACGCTAAAAAACTAAGAACCGGTGAAGTCAGTTAAGGTCAACACGCAGCAGGAAGCCACAACTCTCATCAGCCAAACCCGCATGGCAGACCTTGATATCAGAGTCACACCTCACCGCCGCAGCCTCAACAGCTCCCAGGGTGTGATATCTGAGTCAGATCTGGTAACCGAGACAGAGAGTGATCTGCTGAAACGCCTAAAAGAACAAGGCGTCACAGCAGTAAGGCGCATCGTCATTAGGAGAGACAACAAAGAAATAGCCACCAAACATCTGATTCTGACTTTCGACCGCTGCACACTGCCCGAGCATGTCAACGCACGTTTCATCCGTTGTTCTGTCCGGCCGTATATCCCGAACCCGCGGCGCTGTTTCAAGTGCCAGAGGTTCTGGCATGGTACCAACGCCTGTCGCGGCAGAACAACATGTGCCAAATGCGCCCAGCATGATCATCTCTCCTACAACTGCACTGCAACCAACTTCACCTGCCCGAACTTCACTTGCCAGGGTCCACACGCAGCATACTCTCGCGCTTGTGAAAAGTTTTATCTTGAGAAAAAAATCATTAACGTCAAGGTAACCAAAAACATCACCTTCCAAAAGGCGCGAAAGAGGTTCTCCTCTTTCCCCTGGGGAGGTACGCCGACGCAGCTCGCCGCAGGGCGGAGCGGCGTCTTGACTTGGCAGGGACCCAGTACCGAGAGTCGGACTTGGTCCCGCCACCGCGCCCCCCCCCCCCCTGGGCTGCCTCTTGCAGCCCAACCAGCCTCTGCCCCGCTTGCTGAGCCAGCAGCGGCTGTGGTGGCATCCACGTCCGGTTGGTATGCTGATGCACCAACCGTTTCCTCCTCTCCACCGGCCCAAAGCACACGTGAGGGCCCCGCAGGAGATGGAGATGGAGGAAGCTGCAGCAATTCCCACATTCGCCACACCGCCTGTGCCACCCGGGGCGCTCCTGACGCCCTCGGTGGTCGCGGCTCAAACGAAGGGCACCAGAAAGGGTGCCAAGTCGGGAGGGTCCGGTACGTCGGGTACCCCTTTCAAATCTGATGATGAGATGGATGTGGGACATTTCCTGTCTGCTTTGCATAGGAAGGAGCGGGTCCCTCCATCTAAACCCCCAGAGAAGGCAAAAAGCCCTTCCCAAGAGTGCAAGCCCCGAAAGACCTTACGTAAATAGTCACACTCCAGTAGCTCTAACACATCATAATGGGAAGAGAAAACATAGTTCAGTGGAACTGCAGAGGCCTTCTGAATAATTTTGACGACGTGCATGAGATTCTGCATGCCAATCAGCTAAGTTTAATGTGTGTCTAGGAAACACATCTGAATTCCAAGCATACAAATTTCTTCAATAGTTACCTGGTATACAGAAAGGACAGAGTTGGCTCTACACCCTCTTCTGGCGGTGTGGCCATAATCGGCCGCGAATCCTTAGCATGCCACCCTGTCACCTTCAACACCGTCCTTAAGGCTGTAGCCGTTCGCACAATAATGTTTAATAGGTTGATAATGGTATGCTCCGTCTACACCTCTACTGATCTTGCACTTCTGAGCTCTGACTTTTAGGCACTGGTCGACCACCTGCATGAACCATACATCCTAACAGGTGACTTCAATGCACACAATTCTCTTTGGGGCTCTTCTCGCATGTATGCCCGAGGTCGCCTGATAGAGAAGTTTTTAACATCCTCTGGAGCATGGCTTTTCAACAATAAACAGCCTACATACCATAAATTAGGACACAAGACATACTCATATCTTGACTTGGCTATTGGATCTACAGTTATCTTTCCTCTTCTCGAGTGGGGTGTGGGCACTGACACATATGGCAGTGACCACTTCCCCACGTCACTAACATACATAGGTAAAGGCCCATGCAGTCCATCTTCCCATAATAGGTTCAATGACGCACGAGCTAACTGGAATACATTTACAGAGACATCGAAACTACACCACACATCCATACGACACCTACACGTTGAAGAAGCTACGGACCTCCTCACGGCGCACATCCTCGACGCCGTCGAAAAGTCCATTCCCCACGCCTCTGGTGACCCGCGCAACCAGCGGAGGCTGTGGTAGAATGAGAACTGTAGGCGGGCGCGAGAGGCCCAGAACAAGGCGTGGGGTATCCTTCGTGGGTACCCCACGTCGGGTAACCTTTTTTTGTTCAAACGGGCCAATGCGTTCGGAAAACGTGTGAGCCGCGAGGCAAAACGAGAGTTGGCGCACCTACGTTACATCCATTAACTCATACACAGATGCACACAAGGTATGGACAAGAATACGCAAACTTAAAGGACAACATACACATAGCCTGCCCCTGGTCAGTACAACAGGGGACACACTCGAAGACCAGGCTAACACCCTTGCACAACACTTCCAACACGTTTCCAGCTCTGCACACTACACAAACACTTTCCTGAAACATAAAAATACGTGTGAAAAGAAGTCCCTACATGAGAATAACAGGTCAAAATCTGGTTACAATTCGGAATTTAAACTCTGTGAATTGAGGGCTGCCCTGAGCACGTGTAAACCTTCAGCTCCAGGCGCAGATAAGATTAAATACACCATGATACAACACCTACACACGGACACTCTTGAAACACTCGTACACCTATACAACAACATATGGCTTTCGGGGCACATCCCAAAATCTTGGACGGAGGCTATTGTAGTGGCGTTCCTGAAGGAGGGTAAGGACCCTTCTTCTTCCGCCAGTTATCGATCCAACGCCCTTAGAAGCTGCCTGGGCAAGCTTCTCGAGAAGATGATCAACAGGAGACTCGTGTACTTCTTAGAGTTCAATGGTCTTCTCGAGAGCTGCCAGGCCGGCTTCAGGGTAAGGTGATCCACTAGCGACCAACTCGCCGCCCTTGAGTCGTATATCAAGGATGCCTTTGGCCATAAACAGTTTTGTGCTACGGTCTTTATTGATCTTGAGACAGCCTACGATACCACTTGGCGATACGGGATAGTTTGCGACCTAAAAGCCTTCGGTGTCTCGGGCAATATGTTTAATACTCTTCATAGCTACCTGGCCGAGCGAACCTTTCGTGTGAGAGTTGGCACTGCCCTTTTAAATGTTTTCCTGCAGGAAATCGGCGTGCCTCAAGGCGGCGTTTTGAGCTGCACATTGTTCAACACTGTTCAGCACGCCAGCACTGACAATTCTGGAACCATTGCAGAGCTACATGAAATGGAGATCGTTTGTGTTCGTGGGCATGAATTCATCCACTTTAATGATTCCGCTCACAGAGCTGCCCGCGCGTACATGCATTGGCCTGTTACGCGAGACGAAATGTTCTCCGCTGACATCAAAGTGGACCCATTTCTCCGGTGTATAGGCTATGCCGAAGAAACTTCCACCGCCTCATTCTCGGTAAACCAGACAAGAAGCCACCACGCTTAAACGATTGCAGACAAGTTCCTATCCCCACAGCAGACTCCACCATTGTATCTTTTCCACTCAGTATCCCTTTCCTTGCAATTTCTGTCCCCGGCACCCTGTATCATCAGGCACGGGAGTGCTGACAAGCTCCAAACCTACTGCTTCTTCCCTTCCCATTTTTTAGCATAGGATGCCTCGCTTTGGCAATCCGGACCTTGGACACAAGCAAGAACTGGTAAAGAGGGCCTTGACAGAAATTCGCAGCCTGGGTATCCCTAAATAAGGATGCCCTCCGTGGTTAGTACCCTACCATCAGAACTTCTGTTGAACATATTTCAGCACGCAGCCCCTTGGCGGCCGTCTCTGGGCTGGGGCAGTTGTCGGCGTAACCGATGGAACGATGACCTTGACCGACGATTGCAAGAAAAAGTGAACGATGAAACAAAGCAAAGGAGGATTCTGTTACAAAATTAGGAGGGAGGGTGGTTCGCTGTGGCGTTGCCAGCCAGCAATCCCCTAAAGTATGAGGTGGAGGAGGGGAGGTTGCAATAAGCTGTGCCCACACAAGGCACTCGACGGCGCGAGGCTGGGGCGAAAACGTGCGGGTGGCGTACGCGTGACTAGGATGTGCGTTCGCTAAATAAGAAGCACTTCGCGGTTCCTTTCTCAGACGCACTTCGCGCTGCCGCGGCAGAAAATCACCATAGCTGCCGTAGAGAGACGCCACGAGTGAGCGCTGCGTCAGCGCACGGCTGCTGCGCAAAAATATTGCATTAGGGAGTATTGTAATCGTCAGTTATATTTATTGTCGCTCTGTCACTCAAAATAATCTTGGCGGAATCTAAGAAATGTACGTGAGTAACTCAGAGTAGTCACCGATGTTTGGGAAGGCGCTTGCAGTAGGCATGGCCTCCGTGATCACCCCGCGCACATTGACCCAGAACGGAAGCCCTGTATTATGATAGGATAAATGAATGGGCGTTGCATTCATTATAGTGTACACATACAAAAATATTGTTTGCCTGGACGACCAAGTCAACAAAACAGCACTAGCAGTTTTCAAGGCGAAAAACTAGGTCGCTCCTCATACACTTTGTTCCATGGTTGTTCCGAAACCAATTCACATACCATCGTAATTATTAACATATCTCGTAGTTGTGACAATATATTGACGTATGTGAGGTATGTGACTATATTGCCCAACTACTTGTGGCTACGGAATATCTATATAACTTCCGACACACCTCGAGCAGATGTTAACAAATTTTCGCCCAGTAACTTGACTTAGGAGCTTAGTAAAACTTTGACAAACTTCGGTGGAAGTGTGCTGCCTGGCAAAAACAAAAAAGAAGTTCGCATCTGGCTTTTAAATGTTTTCGTGATGTGTTTTAGTGTGTTGGTATTTTATTACAGGGTTTCAATCAAAGAGAATCACACGAATGCAGTTTTTAAAGGAGATACCGAAATTTCAAATAAAATAACCGGCATTGACCCGTAGAAACTCGCTCTTCTATACTCACACCGCCCATGCAATGATCCCTCCTGATCTATCCCCGGACTGCGCGGGTACCTTCCAGCAGAAGAAATGGCGATGTGACGATGCGAATATGCCTCTTCAACTATTTCCCCTAAACTCCCCAATACTCATTTGGCGTCTCTGTATTTGCTTTTAAATTCAGAGCATTTGAGTAACTCACGATGTCACCCGCGTTGGCGTCCGTAGTCCGCACCGCACCCCTCCCTACTATGTAAAAAAAAATACTACCCGGCGCCCGGTTTCGATCCCTCGATCCTGCGGGCGGAACGCAATGTACATGGTCCTCTACCCACTGCGCCACAAAGCCGACACAGAACGGGACGCTACGAACGCGCCTTACATCGTCGACTAATTCAAATTACTGCTGACGGGCGCTCTCTCGTCAGCAGTTGCCACAAGTGCAACAACATTAACGTAACGCAAACTACTTAACGTCGTGCACCCCCGGAAATGCTCTGCATTTGATCGTGCCCCTCGCGAGGGGGATGTTTCACTGCGTCTTCTCTCGGTCGCGGGAACCATGGCGCCACCTGAAAGAGGCGCGGCACAACTCGTAGCACTTTCTTTGAAAAAGCGCCTCGAAAGCGCGGCAAATATAAAATAGGGATGACGCGCTTTCGAGGCAATCCGCCGACGCGGCTGCTTTGTGTACAGACTCGATGGCGAGCGTCCCGGGATTTTCATTCAGTTCGAAACTCTCACCGAAAGGGAGATGTAAATAGTCAGACAGGGGCGTCGAATTTAACAGATATGTGAAAGTCGCGAATTTTTTAGGTACCTGCCTGTCTTTATACCTTCCTTGCTGACTGTCGTGGCTTATCGTGCAGCCTGGTGACCCCCGCTGGAAGCGACCGATGCGAGATGAACGAAATGAGATCGAGGCGCACCACAGCGGGATAAACCAAATTGTAAATCACAAGGAAAGAGGCACCAAAACAGAACAGAAGGTAGAAAAAAAGGGCACATCCAGGATTAAAATCAAGGAACCGCTCCCTCTGCGTACGTACTCCGGCGTTGGGGATATCTTGGTAGGATGTCTGTCTTAGAGGTTAGCGTAGGAGCAAAAACCGAAGAAACCGGGAATTGTGTGCGTGTTCCTTATGGGTAATTAAATCCTCGATAGTGCTCGGTGGGACTAAAAAAATCAAAACACGTGAGGGTGTGTCAGTGCAGGAAAACAGGTCCCATCCTGGAGCACTGCTCTTGATGAATGAACAGGGATATCACAATTATGCTCTGGTTTGTAGGGACTCGGTTCACACCGGGGGCGAGGCACTGTATAAAATGTTCACGACTAAAGCTCATGGCTGGAGAATAAATGAGAGGGTACGAGTGAGACCAGGTTCAACTAGGCGGCTGCAAATGTGTGAACGAACGCGTAGGCAAAGCTAGACAGCCTTGCAAACACTGACAGAGAATTCTTATACGTCTAGCATTTAAACCGTCTTCAAAACTACCAATGACCCACGAGGGTACATGCACTCATTAGCTAACATTTGTAAAGTATGCAGCCGGCGGTCGCTACCAACCGTTTTTTCTGTTTTTACAAATATTGATCAATTGTACGGTTTAACAGGCCGACGCAACGCAGGAGATGAGGCGCGCCGTAGTGGATGGCTGCGGAATAATTTTAAATGCAGAGCATTTGTATAACTCACGATGTCACCCGTGCGTCGTCGTCCGCAGCAGCCAGCCTCCCCCTACACTATACAAAATTCGCGACTTTCACATTTCTGTTCACGTCGACGCCCCTGTCTGGCTATTTACATCACCCTTTCGGTGAGAGTTTCGAACTGAATGAAAATCCCGAGACCCTCGCCGCCGAGTCTGTACACAAAGCAGCCGCGTCGGCGGATTACCTCGATAGCGCGTCATCCCTATTTCATATTTGCCGCGCTTTCGAGGCGCTTTTTCAAAGAAAGTGCTACGAGTTGTGCCGCGCCTCTTTCAGATGGCGCCACGGTTCCCGCGACCGAGAGAAGACGCAGTGAAACATGCCCCTCGCGAGGGGCACGATCAAATGCAGAGCATTTCCGGGGGTGCACGACGTTAAGTAGTTTGCGTTACGTTAATGTTGTTGCACTTGTGGCAACTGCTGACGAGAGAGCGCTCATCAGCAGTAATTTGAATGAGTCAAGGATATTAGGCGCGTTCGTAGCGTCCCATTCTGTGTCGGTTTTGTGGCGCAGTGGGTAGAGCACCATTAACATTGCATTCCGCCCGCAGGATCGAGAGATGGAAACCGGGCGCCGGATAGTATTTTTTTAATAGTAGGGAGGGGTGCGGTGCGTACTACGGACGTCAACGCGGGTGACATCGTGAGTTACTGAAATGCTCTTCATTTAAAAGAAATAACAGTTACCGGCGCCTGGTTTCGATCCCACGACCCTGCGGGTGGAACGCACGGTACATGGTGCTCTACCCACTGTGCCACAAAACCGACACAGGATGAAAGGCTACGAACGCGCCCTATATCCTTGACTCATTGAAACTACGGCAAAAAGCTGCTGATACAACGCATTCACTACCTGTGGGCGGAACGCGAGGTACTAGTGCTCTTCCCACTGCGCCACAAAACCGACACAGAATCAAATGCTACGAACGCGCCTTATATCCTTGATTCATTCAAACTACGTCGTCAACGCCGTGCGTTGGCGACTCAGCGGCGTGCTGGCGGCGTGATAGTTGAGTGGTGTACACGTGATAGCAGCAACCCCCCAAACACTAAACGTTAAAGCAATACACCCACCCCCTTTGCGACGCATTTGCTCGAGTCTCCCTCGCGGGGAGATGGGCCCATTTTTGACAACCTTGGGATCTTTAACGTGCGCCTAAATCTCTTACACACAGGCGTTTTTGATTTGAGCATCCATCAGAAAAGCGGCCGCCCCGGCCGGGAATCGAACCCGCGACATCATGCTCAGCAGCGCAACGTCATGGGTACTAAGCTACGGCGGCGGGTGTTCTTAGAAATATTGGTTGTTTTGATAGTGCATATGTGTGGATACGCATGTAAGCACACAATTTGTGTATCTACGGAAGCATGTGTGTACATGCCATGTATGTGTTGGTTATCTGTTTGCGTCGACTGAAGGTGGGCGGTATTCTGTGAATTCAAAAATCTTCTTTTTGTTGCGCTAGTATATGGTTTGCCTACATAAGGCTGTTTATGTATGCACATGTTAGGAGAAAATAATTGCCTTTTTAGCGGTCAATTAGCTAAAGCAAGCTTGCGTACGCAATCATACCGTTATAATGGAAACAAAACCGAGAAAGGGAGCTTAGTTCTTTTTTACTCCAACAAACTAACGTTCAATATCTACCTGAGCTATTTCGCTCTAAATGCTCTTAAACACAAAAACATAAAAAAACACCAGGCAATAACAAAACCTGATCCGTAATGCCACCAGCTACTTCACGTGCAGGGGCTGGAAGTGTTGTACCTGCATGGTCAGTCCTATGAATGATTTATTTGCTGCGATTAAGCAGGTACAGCCCCTGCACGTGGAGTAGCTGGTGGCGTTACGGGTCAGGTTTTGGTATTGCCTGGGGTTCTTTTAGGTTTTTGTGTTTAAGAGCATTTAGAGCGAAATAGCTCAAGTAGATATTGAACGCTAGTTTGTTGGAGTAAAAAAGAACTAAGCTACCTTTCTCGGTTTTGTTTACATGATAGCGGTATGATTGCGTACGCACCGCATCAACGCAACCGCCAATCGCGTTTATTAAGGTTAGCTTTTTTTGTGGACGCACATAGCTCAAAACATAAACTTAACTGGGCCAAGAAAACTGTATAAAACGGCGTAGAATATTCAAAAGAGCATCATGCTGGGTTAGTTGGTTGTTAGATACAAAGGTAGGAACAGCGCACTTTTTGGCGAAGGGCGCAAAGAAACTGACACTACGAACGCTGTCCTTCGTCTAAATGTGCGCCATTCCTTCCTCCTCTTAACATAGTCATGATTGTCATCTACCGTGGCTATCTTTCTACAGGGCAAATGATAAACTTGGTCATAGTAGTCTCCGAAACACTGCACCGCACGGCACGGGAGCATGTTTGCGCCTTGGTGCGTTGTCGTGGGACATGTTAAATATAATATACAAGTAACACAAATGTATACATATCAAGCCATCCATGCTTAGATCGGAAATTTGTATGGGCTATGGTTGAAATATTTAACTTCCGCGGCATGCTGAATGGGCTCATCATAGCCTTGGTGTAGTTGTGAATGGCCGCGTGACAGGTGATGGACGCGGCCAACATTCCATGCTACCAAGAGTGTCAGCGCCACACTCATGGCTGAAGCAAAGTGAGGGTACACAAGCAGGCGCAAGAAAGTCGCGCATGGGCCCTACGGGAATAAACGTTTTCGTTGTACTGAAGGTGTTCGCTACAAAAACAGCCTGAATACGTTACAGTCCTCTTAGTTCGTTTCCACGTGGCTCTAAATCAGCTCTGCTGGACGACCAAGGAGAAACAAATATTTATGATTGTGATAAAAGTTATGCAAGCCAGCAGCATGTTTATTCTAAGGGACTATTACACAGCGCCAAAGTTGCCTATTTGCCTCTAATGCCACTGAGAAGTATTCTATTACCACCTGAAAAAAAAATGCAAGAATATATTCCATATTTCCAGCTGCATGTTTTATTAGTCAAAGCTCATCGCCTGTGCATTCTGCAAACTTATTTGACAAGTTCAGTACGCAATAGGCGTGAAAGATTGCGCGAATAACATTGCCGTAAAACTGGAGGATTTCTTATAAGTGGAGAATGCGAAAGCAATTATATGCAATTTGTCACCTGCACGCTTTTTATATTGTCCTGCGAGCCCCATTTCATGTTCATCAGCAATGTATCTGCAGAGTGCTCTTGTGGAGACCTCTTTCGCTACTGTCAAGGGGCCAGCCGGGCCGTGGATATGTGGTTCATAAATCAGAGTGGTACCGGGCTCTGTGCCTTCCATAGACGAAAGCGCTGGCTAATGAATGCATCGCAGCTAACGCGAGATTTATATATTGTTTGTGGCCACACACATTGGAACCCACCGGGCACCGGGTGCAACGCTCAATAAGCAGTTGTCTCTTATGAAAGCACCCGACAATACACATCTGCTGTTATGTGCCACATGCAAAACCAGAGCAAAGTGTTATACAGTCGATCACGGATGTATCAAAGAGAGATATATCGAATTATTGCAAATATCGAACAGTCCAAATATCCCCATGGAAATCCCATGCAAAAGTATAGCACTGCCGTTCGCGTGTATTGAACTCTCGTTCACCGTCACATTCCATACATCGAATGCGGCGCCGCAAGTGCAACTGCAACTGCGCTTTACCTGATTTAGTTGTGGGTCATGGCGATTAATTATCGCGCTTCGCGTCGCTTTGGGGGCCTTCAGTACGTACAAAATACCTCTATGCCTTCAACACCTGCTCAACCTGCTCGACACACTAGCATAGGACACCCTTATGACAACAAGAACGCCGGCTGTGATTGGATGCGAAAGCGGAAGGGGACATGGACCGTGGCCCATACAGAGAAACTCTACGTTGTGACCCAGCGGTTGCCCTGCTGGCATGGACACCGGTGCGGTGTGGTGCGTGTTTCTTTTCTTCTCGGCGGCGTGTCTACGGAGACAAGGTCGCGAAATAACATACTAATTTTGATTTAGCGACGAAAGCCAACATCACAAAATGGGTGTAGGCCAGTGAAATGTAGTCGTCGGGTGCAGAGGCATTAGAAATTCGAAATTCCTCGCAGCATGTTTCGCACAAAACGGCGCAGCAAGCTGACGTAAGTCGAAGGCAGTGCAACACGGCCGTTCTGGATCGTTTCGGGTGCGTGTTCTTGCAGCTGGTTCAACAAACCGCCTTCGTTGCGGCTCCAGACGAGATGCTTTCGGATACAAAAGACAACGGCGTTGAGCACCTCGAGAGTGACTTATGGAGCTGTCAGCATTCCCATGCGAAATCCCAGGTGTCGCAACAGCATGTAGGTTAGTAACTGTTCACGTCGACGTGCAAGTTGTTTTGGATTGCGACGATGAGGCACTGGCAGGAAGGATCACCGTTAGCGAAGAAGCGGACATTAGTATAGAAACCCTGACGACGTTTCCAACCATCTACGTCCGCCGAGCTAGCCTTTCTTATTTGAATGGCATTGGTAAGCTTGAAGATAGCTTCGTGCACCTCATGACGAGAAGATAAAGGAAGCGAAGCTCACGCACTTTCTTTGTGCTGAATAAAGTGCGGTGGTCATAGCGGTGCGTTTCATAATTTCCGTGTTTGAAGAAGATATCGGGAAGCTACCGCTTGTAGCCGTCTCTCAAAGCTCTCAGTCATGGGCGGAGGTTTCAAAAAAGCACCAGATGGACATATTTTATATTTCGAATTATCCATATATCGAACTTTTTCGCGATCCCCTTGGAGTTTGATATATCTGGGGTCAACTGTAGTCGTTTAAAAGACGATTGTCGTTACTTCGCTACTTAAACTAGAAAACTCTGTGGTGTGCTCTGACGTCCTTCTGTTTGTATGCTTTGTGTTTGTCATTCTGTTCTGTTCATCTGTCTATCTTCGCGGGAAAACAATCAAAAATTTTATCAAGGCTGTCATGAAAAGAAAACATTTCGAAACGAATAAAAATGGTTGCAGTATTTATGCTTGTGGACGATTTCTAAGAAAACAAACACATCATTCTCATTTGTTGACGTTCCAAATTGAAAATTATGTTTCAGTGAGAAACTGAATATCATTTGCCGGTTGTGGAGATAAGTGAAATATTAGAACGTTATCTTTGTCGGTGTTTATTGGGCGTATTTCTGTCTACAATGCCATTATCTGAAGTCATGGGCACAGTATGTCTGTGGTAGGTCAGACTGCCTTATTGCTCTTTTGAAATGAGTTGTTCTGAACTTGTATATATTTATATTATGCAATCTGGCTTTTTTGCTTGATAATATATTCTGAGCGTGAATTTTAATAAGGTACTGTTTTGTGCGTGTCTGTACGTTACCCTGAAATCTCTGTAACGTGTATATTCGGTTCTGAACCTCGTATCCTGCTATATATGGCTAGGGTGTGTTTCCAAACAGCGCACCTCAACCGTAGTCGCCACCGTATTTATGAACAGTCGGTGGACAGCTAGGCTGCCAATTGTGACAGTTCTAGTAAACAAAACGGGTGAGCAGGCCCCGCACTTCAACCAAGGACCTTGGTTTTCTTCTACTAGAAGGCAGGGTTTCCTACCATCAGTTTAATTTGATGGGGCGGCTGCCTCCATTGAATTTTGTGATTTAAACATGTTCTCTTTTTCACAATTAGTTTATTCGTGGATTTGCTTACTGACAAGTTGAACGTTTTGATTCAATTATCTAAAAAGCGGTTTACTCAATAAAAGCAGGATATGCCGCATGTGCGTGTTCTCCTGCGAATGATACACAACAGATATTTATTCTCCTGCATACCCTTAAAAAATCTTAAAACAATAGCAAAGGTCACATTTCAGACGTCTTAGTCTGAATTTCTTGTGTCGCTTTGGTGACAATATCCAGCTCGCTTTCACACCATTTCTGTTTGCAGAATGTCTCTGTTTTTGAACAAAGTAGTCTTTGATACACATCTTTCTTAGGCTTCAAAGCAGATTAAACACCTTTCACCTTTGTATACGACATCAAATTTACAATGAAAATGTCTACCACGCTGTGTAATGACGAACACATGCTCTTTTGACCAGATCGTGTTGAAGGAAAAGTAATTACAATGCTCCTGCTAGGTGTGTCAAACAAAATCTATTTTGTACAGATAAATGTCTGTGTGTGGTCAGGGTCGCAGTGTGTTGGATAGCAATGCAACATAAATTAGGTAAATCTGTATGGGACTCCTTTAGAAAATGCAGAGCAGCCGTATAGAATTAGAACGCATATCTCAATTAGAACAGTTCTCGGAGACAATTATTTTGCGAGGTGTAAAAAAACTGTCATTTTGTAATCGTAGGCGCAGTTCAATTCTCATCTACACGCATTCTGTTTGTTTGCACATTGTGTTGAGTTCTTTGTCTTGCTTATTTCACGCCTGCCAAAATCTTATATTTGTAGTATTACCCAAATGACTAAAACAGATGCAACTGGGTGAATCTCCTGCGTCACTAGTAGACCGTATAAAGTTGCTGCATCAACAGAAAGTTCAGACAAGTTCATAACGTAACGTATTTTGTTCAAGCTGGGTTTCCACTCATACCGTAACCATATTACCCATTCATTCAGACATTCGTATGGAAATTCTTTCAGAAGACACTTCCAAATTAATTCTCTAGTGGCCTTCTCCGTACTTTTATTTTCCTGGTGATCGATTTTCGCAGAACAATTTGTAGGATAAAAAATCGCTTAAAACATAGCTATAAAACAGTTATATATGACAATCACTGAAGTACAACACATGTGCTTATAAATCTATCTGTTTGGACAATATAAGGTTAATAAACATACAAAGCAATATTCATGTACTTAGGTGATCCTCACAATTATTTGTGCTGAGAGCTTACGAGGAGTACGCACCAAAAGATCGCTCTAATCCCTACTGTTTACGGTATAACAAGAGCCAATTCGTGCGTTTTCAGTCCAGTAAAGAGGTCCACTGCAAGAGTAATTCTTTACTGTGGTGACGGGAAAACTCCCTCGCAGGTTCTTTTCACGTATTCTGTGGCGACTGGGACCGGCCACAGTTCCAATAATTAGGCGAGGGCGCTTGACAACGGCATGAACCTTATATTCTCAACCCAACACACACACTGCAAATAATACAACTCGAAGTAAAACGAGATATATATAAAACTAGGAAATACATACTCTAGGGAAAGTAGAAACTTTCAGTGCCCACAAATGCCCAGGGCGATGGAGCGTTGTCCGCAGGGCATCGTTGGTGCTGGTGGAAATGCGGAGCGTGGCTTTGCGGGGCTGTGACGATGGCGTCACACACGCCGGAGTGTCGACGAGGAAGACGCCGCGCTGTCTTCGTATAAAAAGGTCTGCATGGCAGCCGCTCGCGATATGGCGTAAGGTAGCAGTGGACACGATGCAACCGTGCACTGCCCGTCGCCGACGGCCTGCAGGCGGCGGGGTGACCCATGGCTGGAGCACGCCGACGTTGCGTGCTCCACAAGTCAGTAGTCGCGCCTCGTCTCCAGGATGAAATGGCGACAGGTAGACCTCTCTCGACGACGGGTACTGAAAACCCTGGGAGGTTCAAGTCTTCCACCTGGACGTCGTGCTCCTCGAATCTTCTCCGTCCACTCTTGGCGGCGTTCTCCTGTGTTCTCGCCTTGCCACAACAGCTCTCCGCTTGTGGCCACTTTCTATGGGCCCACATATGCCCCTCATGTGGCTTGCCACTTCTTTTCGGCGGATACTAAGTAAGGGCAATTCCCTCACGAGTACTACGTCGGTATATCCCGCGAGGATGTCGTCGTTGTCGTCGTCATAAAGGGAACGTCACCTCAGTTATTCTCTATTGTACGCATTTTCCGTAAACTCAGAGTTCCCTTCCCAACAAACCACTAACATCTCTGCGACGTCCCAAAAAGATCCGAACGTCTATGTCCCAGCAGTATCTCTATTAGACATCCGTACAACGTGCAATATTTTTCTGAAAATTTTTGGATGTTGAGATAACGTTTCTGGTACCTTAATGTGGGACGTTATTTCAACTATGCTGAAGACGTACTCTAGATGTTGCTGCTGCTTCATTTGTGGACGGTATTTAGACATATTTTTCTGACGTTGTTCCGATGTTGCTGGTATGTCTGCTTGTTACTTCGTACATTTCTATCACAGTTACATATTTTTAGCTATATCTGCTATACCTTATTTTCAAACTCTCCGCAGCCGTAACCTTTTCATGTTACCGAGGGTTTTGTATGTGTTTTGTATGGGTTTTGTACCGAGGGGTTTTTTGCAAGTTTGGTTATCCCCCAATATTGCTTTTACAGAAATATAAATGCGGAGAACATAATAAATAAATTATCATCAACATATGCCTGAACAAAATTTGATGCCTAAAGGAGTTTTCATTCACTGAAACCACCATTTTACTTGGTCCTTGTGCTCGCTTTCTCCGATGTTTCTTTGCGCGCGGTTGAGATTTTGTGCTTGTCAGCAGCAGATCTCGCGTATGCGCAACTTTTTTCCTAACAAAAGACTTAAAATAGCGTAAACTAGCTCAAGGCGGGATTTTAAGTATACTTTGTGATACCGCTCCGGAAAAAAACATTGCCGGCGTCGCCCATGCATTGCTGTGAAGCTGGCCCCGTGAGGAGCGCGAAGAGTCTGAGCTAGGCGTCAGCCTCTGTATGCAGCAGTCTTTCAAACAAACGTAAAAGCCGGGAGCTGACAACCGACAACAGCGAAAATGGAGGACCAAAACAAATTCCAATCCTTCAGGGCTGTCGGCTTTGGCAGAAGGCATTACGATTCCAGTTAATCGTATATGTAAGGTAAAACAGATTTGGCAACCTTGCCTAACGCTCGAAACTATTGTATAAAGTCACTTTACGTTGTCACGGCATGAGAGTGTGCCGACATGCACTATGGGGAACAAATAATGTAGGTTGGTTTCCAAACAACCTTCTGTGTGTATAGGCGCGTGCTGGTTTTATACCAGGGAGTATGCAGGCTTATTGAGTACGCAGTATGCAGGCTTATTGAGCAAGACGAGTAGCCGGTATTGCAAACATACAGTAAGGCATTTTGTTCAAATTTGGAGGGATATTTTGGTACATTTGCCACAGCCATATTATCCCAATGTTCAGGTAGGCGTTATAGTAGAACTGCACTCAAGAGGAGGAGGACCAGCCGGAGGAGAAAACTTTAACAGTAAAATCGAGCTGGTTAGTGGGCAGGCTCCTCAGTCCCAGACGAGAGAGAAAGATTCATTCTTCAATTCACCGAACGTCACCCCGAGTTGCCCAGGATTTGTTCTTTGCGCCTGAAGTGGTTGGAAAACAATAAAAAGCTGCCTGGATTTATTCATTGGTTTCGAATTGTGTTATACTGAAAATTGGCATGTACACTATTTATTGCGTTCGTTAGCGAGTATATCAAGTTTTCAACACCGTAATCTTGGCATAACTGTTCGGGTTGAGATTGAGTTCGTTACGATAACGATGGTTCGATAGAAATTAGGTGCGCAAACGCTTTCTTCGAGTACTGTGGACAACATTATCTGCGGCGTAGCACAAATCTCATTGCATTGCATATCCACACGAACTTTGTGAGCCTTGAAAACATCTCCAAACCTCCTGGGACGTTTTGGACGGTGGAGAAAAATGAATGCGTTGGGCACAGAAAAAAAAAACTTTCATCTAACACAAGTCAACAAAAACGAAAGAAATGAAAAACACCCGCCGTTTTTTTTTCTGCCGTGCGCCCCGCTGCTTCATACGTAGCATTACACTGTTGAGTCTTCATAAGAGCATCTCAGAAATATTTCTGGGAAGCTTACGCATTTTCAATACTTACCAAGGAGCTCTGAGCACTGAAACTCGCAGATACGCTAGGTAGGACGCGTTACGCACGATCGTCTGAGCGGTGCTCTCTGAAAGACGTTATCGCTCTCCTCGTGTGTTGTAAACTTGTGCGGGATAAAGCTTGAAATTATTCAGAGCTGTCGGAATCTAAATAAAAACACGCTTTTTAAGGCCCCAGAGCATCAAAGCGGGCGATTTCTAGCAAAGGCACTCCTGCCAGTCACAACCGGACGATCGCGGCGCGAATGTAGCAGACGACAGAGGAGCGGGTCCCTCAGACGTCACGTCCAGGGGGCGCCACTCAAATATCTCACCGATTCAAAGGGGAGGCCTTTCATCATCATCATCATCATCACCGTCATTTCCCGCAGTGCCCAAAGTTGAGTATAAATTCCTCCCGCTAAGATAAAAACTACATCAAATACACTAAATGTGTACTAACGCTACAGTTCGAACTATTAAAAAGTTTATTTTTGTATATGCTGTTTTGAGACCGCAAAATAACGACGGTGCTATAAAGCCAGATCATATGAGCCAATCCAATCCACTAGTCATGACCTTCGGTGCCTTCGGCGTTCAACGAGTGCAATGGCGAGACGCGTGCTGCGCCGTTCAGTTTCAACGTTTCAACGTGTTACAGGATGAAAGCCTTGAATGTTACTCAAATGTCTACTGTTACTACTGTGAATGAAAGAAGACTGTGTGCAGCCGTGTGAATTCTGTTGTGAACTCAATTCGTCTGGAAGAGCTCAGCGAGCCGAAAGCGCGACGGCAGTTGTCACCGATGCCACGCTATTTAGACCGTTGCAGTTGCGACCTTGTTCATCGCCTTCCCCTCGTGAGTATTGGGCATTTCAACGTCATTACTAATGAAATATCACGGTTTATTAGTTTTGCCAGCATATCTCTGAAAAGGCATATGGGTTGTACGTTGTTGCTGCGTTGTGGGAAACGTGCCTTCGAAATAAAGCGGTGGCGTTACAGACGGGGCGGAGCGATAAGCAGATAAACACTTGGGCTTTGTTCACCGCAGAAGCACAACGTCGCATCTCATCGCGAACGCGGCCACAACACACACACACCCACACCACTTCGTTGGCTGGCCTGGCTACAAAGCTTTGTTTGGACAGTCAGCGATGTCACGACGATACAGAGCTGTGCGAGGGAGATGTGCTAAGCACTCGTAAAGCAAGGAACTTTCTCCATCGGAGGCAAATTACTGTCGACAGAAAGGCGGAACCGTGGATGCTTGTCGCGCTACTTGCCGCCTGTTGGAAACGCAAGCGGCCTTACGTAGGCACGCTATTTCGCTTCCATTCGCCAAATGCAGAAGCGGCTTATCGTACGGCGCATGCGCAGTGAGAACGACGCAAAGAATAAGCGTTCGCTAACTTTTTGCATACGGTTGCGTACGTTATTCTAAAACTCTCTAGTTTCCGCCCCGTCCGCTCCATTGGCCTACGCCTTCCCTCGAACCTACCAGTCGAAGTTCAAACTCCTGTGAAGCGTGCCTCAACAAAAGCAGTTGTTGGCTACGCGATCTTCAATGGATTTACAGCGCACGTAGACGAGAACATAAGAAGAGAAAATAGGACAAAGCGGTGAACTCTGAGTTTTATTCAGACACGAAAGGCATAAACCGGGACACATCCGATAGGAATGCCAACACCACCTGACGTAAACATCATCTTGCGCCCTGCCAGCTACACCCGTTGCTCCTACTGGCTCCGCAATGCTGATTTGCCAAAGGGGACTAGCTGTGTGGAGGTTTGGTCCATACTCTTTAGCACAGCCTCGTTTCCCACTCGTGCGTGAAGGCACAACGCCTCAGAAGTGTGATCGGGATTTGTTTGCGTTCGCAGCGTAGAAGGCGCCTTTTGTACAGTCAGTAAAAAAACAGAACGAGAGATTGTGCACCTGAACGGGAAAACTCTGATGTGCAGCAGTGATTTAATGAACACGAGTGGCAGGAATTTTCATTGTTATATCCTGTGCGTATATATTTCTGCGATTTGGGCAGAGAAACTGTAGAATGACAAAATTTGTGCGATGATACTCAGCACGCCATGGAACGGAAGCGCCCAACCACTAAGTGCGCAATTGAACGGAAGATGATAGGTATAACATTAAGCGACAAGAAGAGAACGGAGTGGATCAGGGAACGAACGCGTGTTAATGACATATTAGTAGAAATTAAGAAATGGAGGTGGGCAAGGCATGTAATGCGAAAGAAAGATAACCGTTGGTCATTAAGCGTAACAAAGTGGACCCCTAGAGAAGGCAAGCGTGGCAGGGGGCGGCAGAAATTAAGTTAGATTAGCATATGAGCTGAAGCTTGCGGGGGTAAATTGATCGCAGTTAGCGGAGGACCGGGATAATTGACGATCTATGGGAAAGACCTTTGCCCTGCAGTGAGCATAGATTGGTAAGTGAAGATGATGACTCATTCCTAAAAGAACGCAAAAAAACTCAGCTGAGCCTCAAAGAATGAAATTGTAACTTTTGTATTTTTAACACGCCGTTCTGCTGAATATAGCAACCTTGTTTTCGCGCAATTTGGTGTCTCTTTTATGTCTAGCGCTGAACTGCAAATGCAACACCAAACTCGTAACAAGACTGACTGCCAACTTTCACTTGGGGAAGGCCTACCCCAATAGCATTGATATACAGTCAATTCATCCCACCTATGGAACGAACAAAGCCTGCTGTATGCCGTAAAATTGAGCCAGTATCAATTGCAGATTGCGTGTATCATGTTTTATTTCACGTGCGTCTTGTTTGCGTCCTGATTATCCCGTCTACCAGTCATGTTTGTTGGTCGCCTAAATGCCACCTAAGTCTTTATATTTTGCATGTGCTTCATTGCTCAGACGAATATTTTTAAACTTGTTTATCTCCTGGTGCAAGCCAATGCCATCCATGCCCCACCCTTCACTGCATTGTAGGATCGTGCGGTGTGGCCTCATTAACTGTGCATTGATGCAAAGTTGAATTGTAAAAATATTCGGCTGGCTTGTGTTCAGGGCATACTAGGTGTAGTAATAACCAAAGTGAGTGGGGGAATCTATTATTTTGGTTTCATTCCTACCTGTTTTTAAGGAATGCCGCAGCCACCACTGTCACATGTCTGTTGTTTAAACGCTAACGCCACTGAAAGAACATAAGCAAAATGCACTTCATTTAATGAAAGCCTGCCAAAACAACTTACTACAATAGAATTCTAACCTCAGAAATTCGAATACAGTGGCCACTGGAAATTTTATATAGGGTTTAAATTAGGGAATTCTATGTTTAACTTTGAGTGTGCAGTAAATATTTCTTGCACTACCTTGATGTTTCCTGCTGTACAACGTATATTTCAAATAAAAATGCAGGCCTAACAAGACAAGCGAACAGGACAACAGGACGAGTTTTTCAGTGATGTGGTTTTCGAAGGTTTAGTTATGCATATATACCAACTAGCCCACCTCGCCATTCTGCTGCAGGATGTACGTCCATGGCAGAGACGCTGTCCGGGTTTGTGCATGTGTCCTTTTGCCACATTTTGGGGACATGGCTTCATCGGTCTATATATTGTCACTTCACTCAAAAAAGTGGTTAACATAGACACAGAAAAAAATTTTGCAAGTTCAGGTCGGACCCGTAGCTGGGCTAAAATGTCCTCAGTGTCCCGATTCACGAAATATAGTGCGTATAAATAGTGGTACCTCACATTAGCAGTCATAATTTTAAGGTTGCCTTAGTAGTGCCAATGCTGGCATTAAATTACATCGACTACGTCTCTTCCTTTCCCTTAATGTTACACCCATCATCTAACGTTCTACGGCCTGCTAAGTAGTCCCTAATTTCAGTTAAACCCTTTTATTGACCCTGGAAGTATCTGCCCCGTAGGTGAGTACTGGTAAGCTGCAGCTGTCATATACTGTAGTTTTCAAGGACAATGGTAGGCGGCCACTCTGTATTATACCAGCCTTAAAAGCTGTATTAACAACATAGATTTTCCTGTACCCATGCCTAGATTGAAGAACTGGATTTCAAGGGAGGTGCTACTGCAACAGTGCACAAGGCACCTGCTCGAGCTACTTTTGACGGTCAACTTGGCGCAGGAGTTCTCCTGGTTTGGGAAAAAGAGAAGCACCCTTTTTTCCACCTGCGAACGACATCCTGAATTGTGTGTAACTAGATATCTTCGTGTTGTTACAGACATCAAATTCTTTCATTAGACAATGTATAGGGCCCAGATTTTTATTGTCAGTCACATCCTGCGCAAATATCAACATTGTCGACAACCTGCGGCTTCTTAGTTTTTATTGCTAGAAGAGGCATTTAATTTCCTTCAGCCTTTGGATCACGAAATTTCTACTCACTTTCCAACCAATCCGGCCCGCAACTATTTTGACAGTTTTTGGCACTACAACGAAGAATGAAAACTGTTCAAGAATCCCTACCATAACTGATGATGGAGGCATGCACCATAGAACCACCATTGAATTCTTTCCTTGCTTCGATGCATTTTTATTTTGTGTTGTTGTTCCTTGACCGTACCACTTGGTGTGAATCATGTTGTTGTGTATATCTGTCTTGTTGTAAATATTATTCAATAATTTCCGTGTTCCCCATTTTTTCGTTTGTTGCCAAATCATATCACTTTGTGTGAAATATTGAAATAGTGTAACATTGTATTGTTTTCCTATCCAGACTTGAATAAGTTGTTGCTAAAGTTTTTTGTTGTTTTATTGTTGTCCTGCCATTTCGCTAAGTGTGAATTATTTCATCACGTAAATTACTACTGCTCTTGTAACCGCCGTACACTCACTTCTGTATACTCACCTTTTCTAGTGTCTATAACCATTTCCCTAGATGTTGGTTTGTTTAAAGTATCTCAAATTTGTATGGCACTCACACCCACCACTCAACACCACGTTTGTGTTTCCAAGGTGCTTTTGGTGTATTGTTCCACAAATTGTTCACTAGATTTGAACTATTTAGTTCCGTAAATTTGCTTTGTTTTTGTAACCACCATTCAATCGTTTTTTTTTGTTTCCACACTGTTTTTTTTCCACACTGCTGTTTTTCAGCCATTTCACTTAATGTGAGATACTTCAAGTTGCATAACTATCTTGTGCTTGTACGCTGGGTTTACATGTTTGCTTTTTTTCTATTTTTGTCCACCTTTTTGCTGTGTTTGACTTATTTAATTTGTCATGAATATTTTTACTATTCTTGCAAATATACAATGTGTACCCTGTGGGCCAGGGCAAATAGGAATCAAAATAAAGTGGTTGTATTGCGAAAGCATATTACATAATTTTGTGAAGTCAACATAAACTGTGTTACTGAACTCTTGTGTTTTATGTGTGCATTGAAAGCTTTCTTACTACCCAGCTGCACTTACTTACATCTAGGTTGGCAAGGCTGTCATTTTATAGTTTAATTTTTGAATTGTTTCCCTGATAGTTTATTTGCAGAAGGCCTGTACAGCCATGCTGGTGGTACAATTCGATGACGCTACTGTTGTTGCCTTAGTGTCAAGGTCACTTGAGCTGATCAGGACTGGTTTGCTGTTACTTAGTGCCACTTGTTTTCGATGCGACATTTCTTGTTTAGAGCAGTGCTTCATGTGCTACTCCAAGAGTGTGTGGTCAGCTTGTTACTTCACATATAAGACTTCATGCAGTATGCAGCACTTCAAAAGTGGAAACATTATTCTAGAAACCAGGTGACAAGTAACAGCAAACAGTGCTGAATAGCGAGTAATACATATATTTGAAATATTATTGCCTACAACACGTAGGCAGCCTTGAAAAGGGGGCTGGCCAAACATCCAGATAATGTATAAAGAATGTAAATTTCCATTATACAGGTTCATTTCTACACTATCATACTAACGTACACTAGTCATGAATATAACAAACTAATGCTTGTGCCGAAGACAGAAAAATAATGTAGAACAGACGTCTATAAACGTCTTGCATGCGTACCACTACAATATCCATACGACGTACCACTAAGGTAACGTCCCGCAAACAGCGTATAAAAGTACCATGAGACGTCTACAGTACGTGATCCTCCGTGCTATTTGGATGGGTTTTTTGCAGTTGTGGGGACGTTGATTATATGTAACTCTGACCCCAACAGTACGTCTCCTGGACATCTGCAATGTCTATTGCTGACGTCTCCGGGATATCTGCACGACGTAACGTGGTTTGCTGGGTTCCTTTTTCCTCCTAAAACCCCGCTTGAAATGTAACGGAATGGGAATAATCCACCAGAGCAGAGAAACGCATGCAAATTGAATTACTGTAGTCGTCCTTTTAGATACAATGAATCCTTGGCGCCCTTCCCAATACCATCAGTCGCATTCAATTTAGCGCGAAATTTGTGTAATCGTTGCGACGTCTTGCCTAAATGCCTCTTTTACGTAGAAGAGGCACGTTAAAAAGAAACAATTTTCTTACCTATCTACTACAGGAAATGATTTTTAACACGGAAGTGTATTAGGCCGTGTTACACAAAAATCACCGTCGTCGTATCTTTGAGGGAAATGGCAGCATCAGAAAAAGGTCCACTGACGCGGTGGCGCTAGTTTTCGAGCTTATGATCACTCTGACCGTATCGGAAAGTGGGAAACGCTCTACTGACTGAGCGATAGTGTTTCTTTTAAATTGCCTGGTTTGTGTCAATACATAAATAAAAAAACATCAACAAAATTACACAACGTGAAAAGGTACCAGCACATACCTTGCGGTTGTGTCAGATTTAAAAAGGAGGCAGCCTAGCCACACTCTCCAGCACAGTCACCCACTTGGGTGGACTAGCCTCGGCTTTCACCACCTTGACCATGCAACCGACATTTTCCGCAAATTATCACTTCTTGGGCCTGGCATCTACATAATTGTACCTACGTGCCATTCGAGCCTTCCACATACAGTAAGGGCCAGTAACATTTTGAAGTTGTATGGAACACCTTCTTTATTTTCTATGGCTAAGAGCCTAATTTTGTGACTATCCAGAGGAATACAGCTGCACGTGTAAAAGCAAATAGTTGCTTCTCCCCAATAGTTTCAGCCTTGTCTTGTATCTCGATTGCTTTTCTTCGGTAGAATGGGTCACTATCCCGATAATTTTCAACCGGCACGCCTATGTACTTCGTGGGCATGGTACCCAGTTTATTAGTGAAAATACACAGGACTTCGGTTCGTATTTACAATTTCAAAAACCAAGGCACTTATCGCAGTTAACGCTACTACCGCTATATATGCAAAACCGTTTTAAAATATCAATAGTCTTGTTATTTATACTTGTATCCGTACAGAACAAAGCCATATCATCGGCGCAAGCAAGTGTCCGCACATCGCACACCTGCAAAGCAAAGTCGCCATTTTTACATCTGTGGACGATGTTGGCACAAAATGATTCTGTATAAACGAAAAGGGCAAAGGTGATAGCGGGCAGCCCTGTATAGCCGAGCGGCTCACTCTAATGGGAGCGCTGACAGATTTGTTCACTGCAATACTTGTGCTACACACCTTGAATGGCATAAGCACTCCTTCGGTAATACTTATTCCGACATTCACGTGTTCAACAATTTTCATCATTATTTCATGTGACGCCTTGTCGAAGCCCTTTTCTAAATGTATCTGTAGCATCGGCGCCGCTTGATCCATTTTATCACAGGAGTCCAAGATGGATACATGTATATTTGTTGTAACTGGAATGCCCTTTATGCCACACGTTTGATGGGTTCCAATAATATATTTACCTACTAACTGGAATCGTCTTTCTAGTCTTTATATTGGTATTTTATAATGCACGTTATTGAGGCAAATAGGGCGATAGGCCATTACCTTGGGGTGTCGAACGTGCTGAAATTACACATGTGTTAGAGAGCATTGACACATTGTTTTCTTTTAATTCAAGCGATTTAGAAAATTTTAAAGGCGAATTAATGGATTTGTTGCCCTGGCTAGATGAAAAAATCAGGACTAATACCGCAGTGCAGATTATCGTTGATGATGTTACTCAGGCCATTGAAGAGTTAAGCCCTTGAAAGACACCAGGGCCAGCTTGCACGAACACACGTTCTTATTGGCAGTCTTATTCACAGTCTAGTCTTATTCGCGGACTTCAATAAGACTGCGATTAAGATTCGGACTAGTGCGCTTGCTCGAAAGCACTCGGGCCAGGCTACAGAACGGTCTTATTCAAGACTATAGGGACAGCAAGTACCTAGATGAGCACGAGAGAGGCCCCTAGGGAAAAGCGGGGAATACGCTGCAAAACTGCTTGTTGCCGTCACCGGCGTTGGGCAAGCGTTTATTTTGAACCATGATTGTATTTATAAAGCAATGCCAACCATCAGACGGCGTATTTCAGCCTTGTCACAAATACGTTACAATGATCTGCCATCCTTGGTAGGCCAACTCACGCGGCCGGGCCTCGTTCGCCCGGCCGCGTAAACGAAGGCATACACAGAGATCGTCTGCTCGAAGCGTGGGCCCTAGAAACCCACTGGGCTGACGCAAAAAAGCAGCGACGTTGTCTCACCTTGTCGCAACACGAGTCGTGCTTTTGATATCACCGTGAATTCGAAAGTTGCAAATTGGCTTCGGGTTCATCATCGTAGACTTGGATGCAACGAGCACTCCAGAGGCTCACGCTGCGTGGAACGGCTACACGATCGCAATTACCCGCGGCCTAGCGGGCAGCTCACTTAGCGAGAGCTGCAGCTGTAAACAATCGTGCAGTAGAACATAGCCGAATGTTAATACCATGCGTGCTGCTTTTACGTGGCGCCTCCGGATCCCAATTGATCAAGCAGAATGCGCAATCAAAGTACAAACCCAAACCGCGGAGCAAGAGACCCAAACAATCAAGCTTCGTAACCGACACTTTCGAAGAGAAGGAAGGAAAGACACGAAGTCTCCGCAACTTCTCGTTGAAAACGTGATTTTAATTGACACTCACGGGCAGGGGTACTACAGGCTGCAAGCATTTAGCTGTTGTGTATACATTTGTTGTCACATTGGAGTTCTATTGTGAATGCCTATTTGGTGTTCCTGAGTTATTGGGCATGATTTTATAAAACAATACATTTGTTCGGTCCTTCCGTGCCGCCTTTTCGTAGCTACAGCGGTGACAGCTGGCATAGCAGACGATCACACATTCACACCGCGCGCTTGCCCTCCCGATGTCTGCTCAGGATTAATATCGGGCCGCAGGCTATCATTTCTGTCCATCTTTGTTTCACGTGAGGGAGAAAAAAAGCCGCGCTACCCTGGAAAAACAAGCACACGCCCATAGCGCACAGCGAAAGCTGAAAAGGGTGGTTGGCTGCAGCCATCGGTGCCACATCAAAGTACGTAGGCCTTGCGGCCTCCGGCGCCGGCGTTGTCTGTCTTTCCACCCTCTCTCCCGACGCCATTTCCAACGGCGTCGATCTCCCCGGAACAGGGATTTATTTGTTCCAAGCAGACGGTCGAACGGCCGCCGCTCGGTATCCTTCGCCACTTCTACGGCTACTGCACTCGTTTTTCATGGTATGGAGGTCGATCGTTATCATGAAACAAACGCGACCACGTCATCATAAGACTGTGAATAAGACTGCTCGGAGCAGGCTTATTCACAGTCTTAATGCGTTCCTATTTAGAGTCTTATTTGCTGTCTTATAGGTTTCCAGAAAGCGTCTTATAGCCTAGGGAACATAAGACCCCGAATAAGATTGCCAATAAGATTAGACTGAGAATAAGACTGTCTTATTTGGCTTCGAGCAAGCGGGCCCAGGTCCAGACGTCTTGGGAGCAGCCTTTTTGAAAGCTTTCAAGTGTGAGATGAGCCCAGTGGTGTGTCACCTTTCACTGATGCGTACGAGCACAAAGTGCTTCCACGATTCTTCACACTCCCTCACACTATACTCATTCCACAAAACTGCTGATCGACTAAGTCATTATGTCATGCCCGGGTAGCTGTACGAACGCGCCTTAGGTTCTTCCCTCTAACTTATCCATTCAGATGGTGCGGCCGTCTAGGAGAGGGGAAGCGAAGTAGTGCGTCATGACCGCTAATAAGCAGCGATAGTTGGCGCTTCAACTGGGCAGCGTGTAGGAGCGGAAGCTGCTGTGTTTTCCAGTCTGCCACCTATGTGGAACGCCGCTGTGCTTGTGGAGCGCCGCCGCGACGTTCCACAAGCTGAGCTCGTCGCAACGCAAGCGTCTGGCGTTCACACCACGGTGCAAGAACCATGGGGTCGCACCTTTGCTAAGCGAACCGCGAGCGGGGCGTTGCTCGCCAAGGACACCCACAAGACAGCTGCCAACCCGATAATCATAATCCTTTCGCGCTAGCCTACTGTGACTTCACAAAACAATTCGCTCACCAGCCGTTCGGCTTCATTACAATGGTTTGCGAGCTCCTGGGGTTTCAATAGGATTTACGCAATGCGCCGCCGCGTGTAATTCAGTGTTTAATGTTGATGCGTCTAACGGTGGCATACCGACGAAATATAAATACCGATGTGCAAGTTCATTACGCTGCGCAATAAAAATTCCGATGCTCCTGTGAAGGCAAGTTCACTTTCGTGTTTTACCACTTGAAATGATAAAAGGATCGACCACATTTGTTTATCAAGGCAATCAACTGTGCCGGCGGTATTCGAGGCGACAATCTGGCTATACCTATTAATGACAGATTTACTGCTACATCGTAATATGTTCCCTTTCCTTGCTATGGTTTCTTTGTGTCCTGGAATGTATCACTACGCCTGCAGCTTTATGTTTCTACGCTGTGAATGCGCTCCTCTCTTCGCTCTCCTTTTTTGACTCAAGGCGACAACTCTTTCAACAAGCAGACTGCCACACCCTGCAGCTTGATTGAGTTAGGGTTCTGGGGCAATTGTGTGCACACGTTCTACTTCCGTGCAATCACATTCACCTCTTAAGGGGTGCCCCCTTATCTACAAAATTCCCGTTTCCAGTTTTTTCTATTGGGAGGTTTGTGGAGTAAGCATGTTAGGCTTCTGAAAACTCCCTACGATTGGCCGATCCTTGAATTTGGTAGTTTTCACAAAGAATGACACGACAAAAAGAACGATAACTTTTATTGAATCGCTGGCCCCGTGCAGACGGGTTGCGCGTTGGGCTTCTAGTGTAAAAATACAGGTTGAAATCCCCTCGATTATTAGGGCCCGCTTGCATGAACACACGTTCTTATTGGCAGTCTTATTCACAGTCTAGTCTTATTCACAGACATAAATAAGACCGGGAATAAGATTTGGACTAGTGCACGTGCTCTAAAGTACTCGGTCCAGGAAACAGAGCGGTCTTATTAAAGACTATAGGGACAGCGTGTTCCTAGATGAGCACGAGAAGCCCCTTGAGAAAAGCGGAGAATACGCTGCAAAACTGCTTGTTGCCATTGCCGGAATTGGGCAATCGTTTATTTTGAACCATGATTGGATACATTCAAGAAATGCTGACCACCAGACGGAGTATTTGAGCCTTGTCACAAATGCGTTACAATGATCTGCCATCCTTGGTAGGCCAACTCACGCGGCCGGGCCTCGGTCGCCCTGCCGCGTAAACGAAGTCATAAACAAAGATCGTCTGCTCGAAGCGTGGGCCCGAGAAACCCACTGGGCTGACGCAAAAAGTAGCGACGTTGTCTTACGTTGTCGCAACACGAGTCGTGCTTTTGATCTCACCGTGAATTAAAAAGTTGCGAAACGGCTTTGGGTTCATCGTCGTAGACTCGGATGCAACGAGCACTCCAGCGGCTCACGCCGCCTGACACGGCGACACGATTGCAACAACGCGCTGCCTAGCCGGCAGCACGCTTAGCGAGGGCTGCAGCTGTAAACAATCGCGCTGTAGAATATAGCCGAATGTTGATATTGTGCATGCTGCTTTTACGTGCCGCCTCCGGATCCCAATTGCTCAAGCAGAATGCGCAATTCAAGTACAAGCCCAAACAATCAAGCTTCGTAACCGCCACTTACAAATAGAAGGATGGAAAGACGGGAAGTCAGCGACGTCTGCGTAGCTTCTCGTCGAAAATGACATTTTTTTTACGCTAACGGGCAGAGGTACTAGAGGCTGCTAGTGTTTTGCTGTTGTGTGTAATTTTTTTGTCACATTGCAGTTCTATTGTGAACGCCTATTAGTTGTTCCGTAGTTAGTGGGTATGATTTTATAAAATTATACATTTGTTCTGTCCTTTCCGTGTCGTCTTTTCGTAGGTACTGTGGTGACAGCCGACACAGCAGACAATCACATATTGACACCGCGCGCTTGGCCACCCGATGTCTGCTCGGGACTAATATCGGGCCGCAGGCTGTCATTCCTGTCCATCTTTGTTTGATGTAAGGGAGAAAAGAGGCCGCACTACCCGGAAAAACAAGCACACGTCCGTAGCGCACAGCGAAAGTTGTAAGCGGTGGTTGGCTGCAGCCATCGGTGCCACATCAAAGTAGGTAGGCCTTGCGGCTTCCGGCGCCGGCATTGTCTGTCCCTTTCCACCCTGTCTTCCGACAGCATTTCCAAAGGCGTCGATCTCCTCGGAACAGTCATTTCTTTGTTCCAAGCATACAGTCAAACGGCCGCCGCTCGGTATCGTTCGCCACTTCTACGGCTACTGCACTCGTTTTTCACGGTATGGAGGTCGATCTTCATGAAATCACCGACCACGTCAGCATAAGACTGTAAATAAGACTGCTCGGAGCAGGCTTATTTACAGTTTTATTGCGTTATTATTTAGAGTCTTATTCGCTGTTTTATAAGTTTCCAGAAAGCGTCCTATAGCCTAGGGAACATAAGAGCCCGAATAAGAATGCCAATAAGGTTTGACTACGAATAAGACTGTCTTATCTGGCTTCGAGCGAGCGGGCCCAGGTGTTTTTTCTTGCTATTTATAGCGGCGACCATATTCCGCAGCAGACAAAATCTACCAAAACAACACGACGATAACGTACATGCGCACTGATGCGACGATACAACGCACCGATGTGCGCGCCAAGGCAACGCACATGCGACGATAATCGCACATGCGCGCACACACACGCGCATACGCGCGCACACGATAGGCACATACAAGTCCACACACGCACACGCACAAGCGCAGACGCGCACAAACACACACACACACGTACACATGCACACACACGCACACACGCACGAAGACACGCACACATACACACACACACACGTGCACGCACGCACACACGCACCCACACACGCGTACACACACAGGCACGCACGCAGACACGCACGCACACACACGCGCGCACACACACACACACACTAAATTAAAAGACGATTTGTTTTACACTTGTTGACACGAATTAGCCCAGATAAGCGCCTGACCCAGTGACAAACGCTCGCAGGGTCACTCAAACCGCGCGCCGTTTTACCCAAGCTTATTTCACGTTGTCAGTTGTTATATGCGTCGCCATGCTATTTCTGAATTCCGTGGCAGTGAACCTAGACATAGTACTTCGACTCCAGAGGGAAACCGTGCAGCTGACCAACTGAATCAAAGCATTAGTACACACAGTTGATAATGTGGTGCAATCAGCTCACCGTTCCTCTTTGCCTACTCAAAACACATAACCAACAACTCACGGGCACACACGCACATACACACATATGCGCACACGCACGAGCACACGTGCACACGTAGACACGCACACACACGGGCATACACGCACACACGCACACACGTAGGCACGCACAAACGCACACACAGACACGCACGCACGCACGCACACGCGCGCACAAACGCGCATACACACACGCACACATGCTCACACGCCCGCACGCACACACAAGCGCACCCACGCACACACGAACACACGCGCACACACGCACACACGCACAAACACACACGCGGGCGCATACACGCATACACGCACACACACGCGCACAAACGCACACACGCCCGTACACACCCACACACACACGCACAAACGCACACAAGCAAAAATGTACACACTCACACACACGCACGCACACACACGCGCACACAAACACGGAAACACGCACACAAGCGCGCACACACACGCGCACACGCAGACACACACACGCAGACCCACGCACGCACACACACACGAGCACACACACGCGAACACACGCCCATACGCACACACACACGTATACATGCACCCACACGCGCGCACACGCACACACACACACATGAACACACGGTCACACACACACGCGCATACACGCACACACACACGCGTGCACACACGCACACGTGCCCACACGCACGAACACACACGCACGCACACACGGGCACACAGGCATACACGCACGAAGACACGCACACACGCACAAACTCACACGCACATGCACACATGCACACACGCACCCACACTCGCGCACCCACACGCCCACCCACACGCGCGCGCACTCAGGTACACATCCAGACATGCACACACCCACGCACGCACACACACACATAAACACATACACGCACAGTCATGCACACAGGCATGAGGCACATACACATGCGAGGCGCACGGGCTTCACAAGCCCTCATGAACAATGTAGGGCGCACGCAATAATGTAGTACTGACTGTACTGATTGTCTGGCGATTGCGTTGTCCAATTTCGAGAGATCAGCGTGACCCCGTTACAGATTCAGCTGGATAACAAGAGACTACCACCATGAATGGATCGGTCGTGACTCTGCTTCCCAAGTGTTACAAATTCGTGCGCTGTACTAGTTTAACTTTACGTCCGTGTGTAAGAACAATTATGCTTGCCTTTTTCGTTCACGGTCTTTGTGTAGTCGCGCATAACTGTTTAGTGGCGATGATTACCGTAATTTTCTACGATAATGCCTCACGGCATTACAACTCACTTGATTGGAGGGACCTGATGACCAACGTTCTAGAATAGGTTTTCTCTGGCGCGAGTCTGGGATTGCATTGTGAGCGGAAATTTCATTTTGCACTGCTCTGCTAAAGTCTTCGAATGCACGGTACAGAAAATTTTTGTTGCTACTGAGGCAGTAAAGTTAAGTGTGTCAGCAAACAAAACAGGAGTTCTTTCGGAAGGCCTGCTGCAGTAACGTGGTCACTGGACTGGTGTGCGCCACTAATTAGGTAGCAGTGTTTTTCTTTCTAGAAACAACCCTGAATTCAAATGTCCGCGGTTTAGTAAGAAAAAGCTACACCTCCACAATGAGGCGTGCTTTAGTAAGGGGCTTCGGATTAATTTTGATCAGCTGTGGATCGTTAAAGTGTGTGGAACTCTGTGCAAACGGAAGATGGCACTCTTTCCTCTCTCTAAAAACCTGTGACTGCAGCCGGTGTTTTCCTCACGTCCTTTGGCTCGGCAACGCAACATTTAACCACGGCGCCATCCCGGCCGGTAGTCCTACCAACGGGTTGCAAATTAACTGGGTGCTTACTCATTTTTCTAAGGTAGTCCACATACATTTGTCAGAACCCCGCATGCAAACACACGATGTATGCGCGTAACCAAAGGTGGTTTTGGATTTGAATCCGGACCAAATACCCCAATCCAGCCGCCCTTGTAGAGGTATTTTGGATACGTTTTTCCAAATACACTGTACAATAAATAGTACCGGAGCAATGCCTCGGTAATAGTGCCGGTTTGCTTAGACGACACGAACCAATCGCACTCAAATCAGAAAGAGTGTGAACCTGGAGCATTTTTTACGGTAAACGATAGGGAATCATAACAACAAATACGAATTCAAAAACGAGGCTGTAGGTATTCTACACTAGTTGTTTTATTTTTTTGGATGGGAACACACGTTGATGTCATTTTTTATACCGCGCAGTAATTTTAGAAGTTTTAATTGTGCGCTATGTGTTCAGTATTGCAATCTCTTTGTCCCCGCATCCCATTTTAACTCAGACATTTCGCGTTGTTGCAGCGTTTATCGATTCCAATCATTCCTCGCAGATGTTTCTACTCTTTATGCAGAGCACCTCAGCATATAACGCCGAACATCATGCACTCACTACGAATTTATTACGTCAATTAGCTATCTCCAAAGTCCTTTTTGCGTGTTCTTTTGTGTTGAACAAGGGTAACAGTATTTACTCTTCAACAGACCACCTGCAACTTCTCGATGTTCCTGGCTCTAGGAGTTTTTCTTGAACTATATAATCTAAGGGATGTTGCTTGCATAACCTGGGGTCATAAATACCCACACGTACATTGGCACGGAACTCTACGCCACAAACTTTCACAGTGCTAAAATGATATTTATGCACCAGAAAACGCTGGATACGTTTCTGACAAAAACTATTTTTCTTCCGATCACATAACCTCATTGCCTACCTCCGCCGTACAATTTTTACCAATCACGACCAAGTCATTGCTTGAAATACAGGGACAAGAAAGTACTAGAAAGACTAATTCAGAGTAATACCTGCTCATTGTTAGTTTGACATTCCAGAAAAGCCTTCCTACTCTGTGAGGTACCAGATTCGTCCTTGTTGTCCGTACACCAGCAACAATCGGAAATCCTTTTGTAGCGTGAGCTACACTGGCCGAGGTTAAGCAGCTTCGCTTGGCTCCTGGAGAGCCGTGCTGCGCGTGGGCGAAGAGCAGTGACGTCACACGGCCTCCAGAACGTTGACCGATACCCGGCGTCTCCAACACACACCAAACGCGCCCAGCGTCTTCGTCGACCTCCGTTCCGCACGTAGCGGTCCGGTCCGCTTGATGATCATGCTATGGTTGGCCGAATGTGTAACCGATGGCTCGTGCGTCGCAGCAACACCGGCGGGCGCTTCTGGATCCAGCTTAGCTCTAGGGCGATAGGTCCCGCTGCGCCGGAGCTGCTTGATAAATATACATGTGTCACATAACGCGAATACCGTGTGCCTGTCATTGAAGAAGCAATAAACATGACACTCAAGCTAATCCTAGACAACCAAGAAAGCTAAGAATAACCAGCTGAACCTTAGCTCAGGCAACCTATATCCTGCGATATCACAGGCAAGCCACTGATAATTTTTTTCCTATACTACTCGCATAACAAGAGTTACCCCTCATCCGCGTATGCATTATTTGTTTGGGAATTTGGTGTGGGTGTGCGCACACCAAATTAGAGGAAAACAGGTGCGCAATCATATAAGCTCTCACCCGTCAGACTTCCACAATACTCAATGGTGGCCGAATGTACTATTGGCGTGCCCATAGCTCGCATTTGAAATGTCCTACATAGTGTTTGAAAGATATGTATTCTCACCGGATTGTTTAAAATAAAACATGATAAGTCTGCCAACACGATTTCCAAATTTTCCAGAACTTTTATTTCAGAGCTGAATTATATTAATTATTCCTACGCCGGCGATATTCCGAAAGCGTTCAAAAATACTTTACTTGTCCTGCTGTCAGTCCACTTTTTTAACATATCGCTTCATTTAGAAATAGCCATTTGTAGACGCATCAAACCACCGTCTTGTTATTTCAAATTTAGGGGGGTGGCTGGGGTAATCGCAAACCCATTGAGCAGTGGTAAGCCGATAATGCAGCTACAGACTTAAAAAAGCTTCAGCGGTTTTTTTTCTTCTTGATGTTTTAGAGGGGAGCTGTGAGTGGTCAGAGTTTCATATATCGTTCGTTCGGTGTCCAAAAAAAAAACAGTGATAACAGTTCGAGCCTAACCTTGTCTTTTAGGCGCGACGCACTGCGTAGTGTTAGCGCTCCGCATGCAGCACGTTAACTCAGTGGTAGCTAAATGTGGCTGTCAGGGCTATTAAAACGCACATAAGGTAAGACTACACATGGGCGAAGTTAAGTGACCGAACAGACATGCGTGAAATCAATAATCGTCATTAACTCTTCGATGCAGGGCGGCAAACCGGAGAAGCCATTACAAAGCTTTAGGGGGAAGGACTTTGTGGCAATGGGCAAAGTACGAAGCTTTTCGAGAACGCCCGATAGTGTAATTGGGTCACAAGGCTTAATATAGGCTTTAATTCTTTCGCATCTAAAATCTTTAGGAAGTTACCAGCTGACCTCGCACTGTCCTCGCTCCATGGGTTTGCTTGGATGCCGCCATTCTAGGGGCTATAGCCCGTTATGTTAATGTGGACGGAGCTGAGAGTGTGGCAGTTGGAATGCAATGTTAGTAAAAAAGAGCAGTACAAGAGCTTATAATGTGGTATTGTTGTATGGTAATGTGTGCGCTGCCCTTTCCTTTTCAATTGCATGTGAAGTGCACGGACAAAAGGGATGCGGTAAAGGATCTCGTCTCAGAAACGCTGAGTTTCCCGTTCCACACATCTAGCCAAACCGACGGGTAGCCGGTTACGGGCATCGATTGAACATGATATAAAAATGTGCGCGCAGCTTTGAGTAGTCTGATTAATGTATATCACATTAAACCGTTGTTACCGCCATGAGTTAAGCAAAACGGCATTACAAATGTTCTTACTATACTTCTATACTTTTGCTTTCTATTGACCTTCACAGGGCTGGATAGCCTTCGAATTGTATGGTACTAAAAGCGCAAGGTTTTGAAAAAAAATTGTGTGTAGCCCATTGTGTTTGCAGAAGCAAAAGCATTAAACAAAAATTCGTTATCTACAAAAGTGACGTTACCCCTCTCTACAGCGGTAATTGCTACAATACCTAAAGGCTACAGACAAGAATCGGAACAATGTGTGTCTATAACCGCGAAAAGAAACAATATTTGGACCCGTTAGACCGACGGTGGATAGAAAAAGGAAAACTTTTTTGAAGATTTCTTTTAAAAATTGCTTCTAATTCAACATTTTTGAGCACAGTTGAAATGTCACTCTACATGTTCGCGTAAGTTGATATCGAACTTTGTGGTGTGGTTTTTTACGACAAACTAATCACTATCAGCGTCTTCAAAATACTTAACGTCTTGCTGCTCAGTATTACGAGAGAAGTTGTTTAGGGGCTCGGGTTGTTCGCACCTTTTGTCGTCGTTGTCGTCGCATCTTGCGTCATGTTGACACAGTACTGAAACGCCTGGACATACGTTTTCCTCATGCTCGCGCTAGAACGTTACGCGTACTAAAACGCACACCGTGATACTCCTTATCCAACACCTCCCGCGACAACGTCCGTTCTCCGTGGCCTAAACGTGCACTAAAAACACACCGGGGCTATCGTTCACGAACGCCTCGCGCTAGAACTGTTCGTTCTTCAAAGGCACCAGACTTTTTTAGCAAGGCTGTATACATCTTCCCCCCAACGGTTTCATCTCCGTTTGGAAAAACACCAAGCCGCCCAGAATACACTAATACACTGCGTGCTTCCCCCCTCCGCAGATTTCACATTAGTGGAGATGGCCCGGAATGTTTTTGTAAAATTGCCCGACTGCTCTGGCACCATTATATAACTTCTATTTTGAAAAGCCTTAAACTTCCTGTAGAAGTAGAACATAATGAAATAAACTCAATAGCTATTAGGTCACATAACCCCTCAAGAGTGCTCTACAGGGGCAGGATACTGGTTAAAAATTTGCGCGCTACATTTAGAATTTTGAAACATTATTATTTATACGTAGTTAACTAAGGCAAGCCATATATAAAATGAATATGAGAAAAAGAAGTTTAAACTAATAATTTTGTTCACCACCTGTCCGAAAAAGTTCTTTAAGCACATCGACCCACAGCTGAAACTACTACAAACGCAACAAACTACTACGAACGCCCCACGGCCCATGTCACTTACCAAGCAAGGGCCGTCTTCGCAATGTATAAGCTCCCCAATTTGTACGCAGTCCCACTATCAGCCTTTAGGCACTCGATAGGCCTGGCTGCAGATCTTCGGGAGAGGCCATCGTCTGTAGTGGACATAACCAGGCAGAACATAGAGATAAACCATCAAACCTATTTCACGGCATATAATCGGATGAGTGAAAGCTTCGTTTCTCAGTTTTCGCTGGCCTAGCATCAAAATGTTTGTGCGAACGACAGATTTGTTTTCTGTTTATTACAACGGTTGTTCAGGAACAAAACAAGATGCGCCCGGTCATAACATTTCTCCCACGACCGCTGTTTACCACACGCTACGTTGCGGCCAAGATTCGTAAGTCAGCGCTTAGCGTAGGATCTGCACCCTGCATTTGACGTACTTTCAACATCAAACGCCACGTTTTCAAGTGTGCAAAACGCAAGCCATTTTGTGGAATTTATAGCACACTTCAGATTTAGCAAGCACCCGCTTCTGCCTTGCGCACAATATATTGCAATTAGCAATTTAAAAAAACTCTTCTACATTATCCTAACTGCAAGCCCTCTATAGCGACACCGCTTTATATCTTATGCGAGTATTAGCCCATAGCAACAAGATTGATGGAAATATGAAATACTTACAACTCGGGAAATAGTTATGCACCACGTTCTGAAATGTAATTTGGGATATATTTATAAATAGTTTTTAAATACGTGAATCAAACAGCATGGTTCGGCAGTTCAAAGTTGACGATGACTGCGTGTTTTCTTTTTATAAACAAAGTATTCTGTTTAGCAATCGACCCCTTTGTAAAATCCTCCAGTTGGAGAGCTGAGAAACGGCTGATAAGCCAGACCTAATATCCCTATGGTTATCTAGTACTGGAGTCGAAAAGGGCTCGTGGCGCTACTTCTGCGCTTACTTTTTCTGCTGGATGAAGTTCAAGAGTAGCTAGGGCCAATTGTAATGTTTTGGGGTGGCAATCACTAGTATTTGCGTCAGTCCGACTTCTCCGTGACCCCAGGGAACAAGGAACCCGTTAGGCTGAGCAGTCAATGGTGTTTCGCCTTTGAACAAATCTCAGTGATTGGGGTCATGTGCGCTGCTGCTATATTAATGTGGAACTAAGTTGATTCTATCCATTCGAACAGCATATAGATATAATCTGGGTGAACAAAATATTCGCAAACAGCGACTCGAAACGAGTCAGCCTTCCACTACGCCCGTGAGCTGGGACCTGTTGTGGAGTATCCACTGTATTATCTCCACATGATGTTGCACAATTGTTGGTGGTTTCGCGGAATAAGTGTTTCATCCCTATCATTGCGACCGTTCAATCCGCGTTCCTACCATGGTCTTTACTGTTTGCGTTACCGCCTATACGGACACAACTGAGAGTAA